>NC_137088.1:45859686-46608728 GCF_951640355.1 Cnephaeus nilssonii | reverse complement strand
GCATATCTTATACCTACATTACAAGCAAAGAAACCCAAACTCAGCATCAGTGCCACTGAGCAGAACCAGCTGAAAATTTCTCTATGAGCAGAGGAGAGAAGCTGTTTGCCCACGATACTAAATCCAAGTGGCAAGTCGGTGAGCTGGGTCTTATCTCAGGTCTGCCATGTTTCCCTGCTGCACAGCTCAGCCTGTCAACACCAAACATCTGTACTTGCTGGGGTTCAGGTTACAATCAGGAGAGAGGGCAGGGATGGGCACCATCCCTCATTAACTTGTGTTCACTCATTCCCTTAGCTCGACTCTCTATGTTGATTTGTATTTTTTGGCCTTTCAGAACAATGTGTTTATTTCCAAAGTGTTTCCCAGCGCAGCATCAAAATGACTTGTCAAGCTCCGCTCCCTTGTCAGCTGCCTGACACACTAGAGCAGCCCTGCTCTCCCCTGGAAGGTCTTTTCAGGCGGCTGATGCTCACCTCTCTCATCTAGATTTCTGACACGAGTGTGACAGCCGTGTGCACCAGTCGATTTCTTTTCTGTGCTTTACTTTCCACTCCACCAAACTAAGTTTCATGAATCCATTTCTTGGTGTGCGCAGTAAAGCCCTCCAAGGAAGCCCTGGCAGCACAGGCTTATCACTGTTATTTATTGCTTGTCTCCTCCACCCTGGATATGGTAAGGGATATACCACCATTGCTGGAATGTTAATGCTGCATCCCAGGACTCTGAGGAAGCAGCGGCCAATGGGCAGCGGAAAGGTAATGCAAGCTAGGGAAATAAATAAGTCAGGGGATGGGCCAACTGCAGACCCAGAAGCCCAGACAACAGGCCATCAACCATCCCATACAAATAGCACTGTCTTTTTGTTGTTACCGTGGTTAATTCCATCCTATCCTCGTTGCCTCTAACCTTGGGGATCACAGTGCTCCCTCCCGGCAACTCTTACATTTGCTCCAGCTAGGAAGATAATTCCCTGTAAGGTCTGCAATGGGAACATTTTGATGAAAGGCTATCAGGTCAGAATAAAAGGGCATTTCATGCTTAGCCGCAGGATGCCTTGTTAGTGGCTTGGATCCTCAATCCCATGATGCAACAAGGACCACAGAGACCTGTCTTTTTGTTTTTCTCCAAAATGGAATTATCTTCATTGATTTCTTTACTAACTTAGCAAAGTAATTCAAGCCCATTATAAAAATTTCAGAATTATACACATACTTTCCATTCCATAAAATAACTTCAGTTATCACTGAGATAAGTACTCTTAGTAATATGTTATGAATATAAAGTATATTTTTAATGCAAAGTACTGTAATTTGCTTTCGTGTGTTTGACTCTATATCAAGGTTATATCTCCATGTCAAAACAGTGGTCTTTCAGTTAGAGATAAGAGAGTGAAGACATTTTGATTCCACTTTTCTCCCTCTAAACCCATCCAAAAGAACTTTAAAAAAATGAAAATGGAAGGGAAGTATAGCCTTACAGTAATGATAAAGGTAAATATACAAAATTCAAAACCACAGGCCATGAACCACAAACCACAAACTCTAGGATATGCTTTGAAACCTGGCCCCAAATATGAAAAGCATGAGGGCTACACATAACCTCCAGAGAAATTAGGCAGGAGAGAGCATTCCCTCAATATGCTAATGACCCAGGTCTGAAAGGTCAATAAGAATTCACTGATAGAAACAATGAGATCTAGGGACACAGGCAGGCCACAGAAGTGGGGCAGTCCCTGAAGAGTCCCATCCTTCTACAGAGAAGGAGGGCTCAGCCGGTAGAGCTCAAAAAGGTACATGACATTTTTATTGTTGACAACCCAGGCTTAGAAACAAGGTGATTTGAGGACCTGGTGTGTCCGCTTTGTACCTTCTATCCAAATTCAGTTACAAATAGCACCTCCTTTCACTATGGAGTGAATGGTCATTTAACAATAAATTCCATGGTCTCTCTACTTATTGCTGAAAGAACTGCTGGAGATGATGTGGGGTAAACAGGGGAGAAACAACATTAGCCAATGGATTGCAAACAAAGGATTTTGTACTCTGAACCCCAGTATAGAAAAAAAAAAAAGTGAAACCCAAAGAGAGACATCATCGCTGGGCAGAGGAAACTTAGTGGTGAAACCCGAATCAAAGGGGCTATAATTATCCATCTCCATTCATTACCACACATCCTTATGTATAAGCAAATACTTGGTTTTATATGAATTTCTAATTTACTCAATTACATTGTTGAATTATTTGATTATTAGTAATAACTGGAAAGAACTCAACATGAAACAAATCCTATATAATAAAAGCCTAATATGTTAAGTGTCTGGTCATCTGTTCAGCCATTCAACCAATCAAAGAGTAATATGCTAATGATATGCTAAGGCCACTCAACCGCTGGCTATGACCTGCAATGACCACCAGGAAGCAGACAGTTAACCAGTCGACCAATCACTATGATGTGCACTGACCACCAGGGGGTAGACACTCCAACTGGTAGGTTAGCTTGCTGCTGGGGTCCAGCTGATCAGGACTGAGTACAATGGGCCGAACACTCCCCGGACCCCTCCTGTGGCCCCTCCCTGGCTGGCCAATCTCCCCTGTCCCTCCCCAACCCCAATCATGCCCCAGTGGGGTTCCTCAGCCTGGCCTGTGCCCTCTTGCAATCTGGGACCCCTCAGGGGATGTCGGAGAACTGGTCTCAGCCAAGAGCGGAATGACCAGTAGCTATGACATGCACTGATCACCAGGGGGAAAACGCTCAATGCAGGAGCTGCCCCCTGGTGGTCAATGTGCTCCCACAGGGGAGCACGGCTCAGTCAAAAGCCGGGCTCACAGCTGGTGAGCGCAGCGGTGTTGGTCTTGGTGGGAGTCTCTCCTGCCTCTGCCGTCAGGCATCTTGCAAGGGCTCCCAGACTGCGAGAAGGCACAGGCCAGGCTGAGGAACACCCCCCTCCCCCATGCACGAATTTCTTGCACAAGGCCTCTAGTGTATAAATATTTAGTGGGGAGGTTGTGAAGAGGATGAAGGGAAAAAATATACACCAAGAAATATATAAAGAGGAATTGGCCTCTCAAAGAAATTTCCACCAACATGACGTCTACTCAAAGAAGAAAGTTAAGATGCTTCAATTATCTAATGCTGTATAACAAAGAGTCTTGAAAGTCCGTGGCTTAAAATGTATGTTCTCACAAATCTGCAATTTGGACAGGACTTGGGAAAGACTGTTAATCTCTATCCCACATAACATCAGCGGGGAGGCTCAACTAATGCTGGTGAATCCACTGACAAGACGAGTTCTCAGATGGTTGGCCACTGGGTGCTGAGGTGCTGAGAGCTCAGCTGGGGTTGTTTCCTGGGCCCATGGTTCTCTTCCATGGGGTATCTCTCTGACTTGTTTAAGTTGCGGTATGTCTCTGACTTGTTTAAGCATGGCAGACAGTCTTATGGCAATTAGACTTCTATGAGTACACAAGTGGAAGGTGCCCAGAACTGACCCTGTGTAACTTCCAATATATTTTACTGACTGAACTGAGTGACTGTCAGCCAAAATCATGGAGAAGAAACTACACTAGGGCACAACTACTGGAAGGCATGGCTCATTAAGAGACACTTAAGTAATAGTCTATTGCTGTGAGCGATATTCATTACAGCATCAGATCTAAATTTAAAGTCCAGGATATTGTCATTTAAATCAGTTCCAGATGTGGATGAGGCACCTCAAGTGCAGCTATTGATCTGAAGGTGCATGAACTAAAGAGACAAATTATATAATGGTGATATAATTCCTATTAAAAAAACTTTGTGGAATACCTAGCCATCAAATTAAAATTCATTCCATTAGACAAGAGCAACATCCACAAAATTGCTCTCTACTTTAGGTTGAGTCAGAGTGCTCTGAGATTCAAGAGTTTTAAAAATCCTGTTGTCTGCCCTGGCTGGTTTGGCTCAGTGAATAGAGTGTTGGCCTGTGAACTGAAGAATCCTGGGTTCGATTCCAATCAAGGGCACATGGCCGGGTTGCGGGCTCGATTCCCAATGTGGGGTGTGCAGGAGGCAGCCAATCAATGATTCTCTCTCATCATTGATGTTTCTATCTCTCTCCCTCTCCCTTTCTCTCTGAAATCAATAAAAATATATTTTTAAAAAATCCTATTGTCTAGGTGGAGGTTCTACAAGTCACACTCAGAAAAATACTGAGTCTTTTTTTTTTCCTTGAAGAGAAAGGGTCTACAAGGTACTACCTCTTATCTTTCTAATGTCTTAACAAAGAATCTCATAGATTCTTGACCACAAAGCCACATTTCACAGGCAATAGTCTGTATTTTATATTAGTCCACTTTGTATTTTGAGAAATTTTCCCTGGCTAAGAATATTAAAATAAAAAATAGTTTTATTTTCTAAATGAGCAAATTCTGGTTTGAACATACTTCCTCTGATTCTGTTATAAAATGAAACAGTTCCTTTAGTCCTTCTCTCTGTAACTGTACTTTATCATATATAAATGAAAGGATCAGTTGGCACTTTTTAAAATTCTATCTGAAAATGCCCTTAGACAAATACATAAGTTAACTAGGTACATTTTCTATTTTCCATTTATTACAGGCAATAGCCTAAGCAGTTTTCCTAATGGAATATGTGGTTCCCTTTTATAAAGCTTCCAAGTGTTTCCTTTCTTCCTTTGAAGACTCCACTGACAGTCTCCCAAGACCTTCTGATCTCTGCCCACTGCCAGGCTCCAAGAAGTCTTTTGAAAGAAATTCCAAAGGGACAATTTCCAATGGGCAAGAATATTTTCCCGAAATAAAGATTTGAACCTACAGCCAAAAGAACACACTGTAACTCAGGAAAAAGTAATACAAAAGAAAACATAGCAAGAAATATCTCGATAAAGCTATCAAACTTCACAGATATACAGAAATGATTCTAGGGATATATAGGCCAAAAAGTAGTTCATGTACAAAAGGGAAATACTAGACTTCTTTCAGATTTCTCCATAGTAACTTTAGATGATAAAAGGAAATCGAGTGATGTGTAGAAAGTTTACATTCAGCCAAATTTCCTGCAAGTACAAGGCTAAAGACAGAAACTCACAAGCCTTAAGGAATCAGAATACTCTGCTCTGAGTCTTTAGTGGGGAAAGAAAGATTGGTGATACATCTAGCCAAATAAATGATAACTTAAAATGAAGAACTCAAAAAATAGACATGTTGTGATAAAATACCAGTCAGAATTAAGTCCAATTCAACATAGGACTAAGATATATTAATATCATGAACTGGGGTTACAGAGAAGAAAGCAATGTTATACACTTTAATGATGTATAAGTAAAAATATAAAACAATCAGTGGAGGAGCAAGATGGAAAGAAGTAGAGGTATTTCCAACTTCCTCAGCTTTCAGGCTAAAGATTCTATAAATGCTAAGTTTGATATATGTAATTAAGAACTAATTACTTCAAAATCTGAAGGTTTTTCTTATTTTTAAAACTTAGAGTTATCATTTAAAAATTGCAGCTGTTTTTACCCAAAGTTACACAACATCTTTGATTTTTCATCTGTTAAATTCAACTTTATATGCCATAATAAAAGGGGACTTATTCTAGGGATGCAAGGATAATTCAACATCCACAAATAAGTTAATGTGATACAAAATGAAGGATAAAAATCATATAATCTCAATATTTACAGAAAAAGCATTTGCAAAATTAATCATCCTTTTATGTGGTATAGAAGTGGGTATAGAAGAACATACCTCAACATAATAAAGGCTATATATGACAAGACCATTGCTAACATCATGTTCAATAATGAAAATCTGAAAGAATTTGCCCTAACATCATGTAAAGTTAAGGATTCCACTCACACCACTTCTATTCCACATAGTATTAGAAGTCCCAGCCAGAGCAATTAGTCAAGAAAAAGAAATAAAAGACAATCAACTTGGAAAGGAAGAAATAAAACTGTCACTATTTTCAGATGACACAATAATATATATAGAAATCTCTAAATACTCCACCCAAAAAAACTGTTAGAACTAATAAACTAACTCAGTAAAGTTGGAGGATACAAAATAAATATATAAAAGTCATTCCTAGACACTAATAACCAACTGTTAGAGAAATTAAGAAAATCTCATTTACAATTACATCAAGAAGAATAAAATAGAAAGGAGGTGAAATATTTGTGCACTGAAAACTATACAACATTAATTAAAGAAATTAAAGAAGACACACATAAATGGAAAGATATTTCATGAGTATAGTTTTAAATAATTAATGTTATTTAAATGTCCATACTCTCTGAAGCAATCTACAGATTAAATGCAATACCCATCAAAATTTCAATGGTATTTTTCACAGACATAGGACAAACAATCTTAAAATTTGTATGGAACCCCAAAAGACCCTGGATAGCCAACACAATCTTGAGGAATCAAAGTAGGAGCATCACTACAGATTCCATGAAAATTAAAAGGATAAGAGAATATTATATATAAACACAAGAGGCCTGGTGCACGAAATTCGTGCACTGGGGGGTGGAGGGGGCGTCCCTCAGCCCAGCCTGCACCCGCTCACAGTCCAGGAGCCCTCGGGGGATGTCCGACTGGCAGCTTAGGCAGCTTAGACTGTGCGGGGAGCAGGCCTAAGGCATCAGTCGGACATCCTTAGTGCTGCCACGGAGGCAAGAGAGGCTCCCGTCACTGCCGCTGCACTCGCCAGCTGTGAGCCTGGCTTCTGGCTGAGCGGCGTTCCCCCTGTGGGAGCGCACGGACCACCAGGGAGCAGCTCCTACATTGAGCGCCTGCCCCCTGGTGGTCAATGCGTGTCATAGCGAACGGTTGTTCCGGCGTTCAGTCGATTTGCATATTAGCTTTTTATCATATAGGATTATATGCCAATCAATTCAATGGACAAAAATCCTCAAAAGATGCAAATTACCAATGCTAAGACAAGAAGAAATTAAAAATTGAATAACCCTAAATCTATAAAGGAAATTGATTCCATCATTTAAAATTGTCACACAAAGAAAAGTGAAGGCCCAAATGGCTTCACTGATAAATTCTAACACCTCACTAAATTAAACTCTTCAAATGAACTCAAACCTGAAGTGCAGACATGACCAGTCAAAGAAGGAAGAATTCCCTGCTACAGTCGAAAGACCAGGAAGAGCCTGGGAGTAAGAGGACATGAGTAAGTGCCAGTGTGGCCTCTCACTTGCTTTCTGACCTGGCAAGACAGTTCCATCCCCTTCTCTGGGCCTCAATATTGTCTCAAACTCAGTAATTGATGTCCCATCTTCATGGTATTTATCATGTCCATGCATTCCCATACTATGATTGTTTTCCTCTATTTCAACTAAATCAGCAAATTTCCTTTACTTAGCCTTGTCCTATACAATAATACCTATTATATAATAGCACTAGTACACTAATTATATTTGTTCTATTATACAGTACATCATAATAAATATACACACATCTATTGAAATATCACCTATAACTATTATAACTCCTTAAAGGTTTGTATAAAAGTTGGCAATAAAGAGGAATAACTGGAAATCCCTGAAAAGACATTATACCACCCACCAGAAAGCCAGTCCTGACCTTCCAGCCTGTTTTCTCACTGTGAAGACTGTACTGGTCCCAGGGTGAGGTCAGCGGCTTCCCTCCAGAGAAGTCAACTCATTTAGAGGGTGTTGAGTCACCTAACCTTGAGCTTTTTGCTGTCCCCTAAATCGGGCCTTGTTTTTTGGCCCTCACAAACACTCACTGATAAGTTATTTGGCTGAATTACTATAAGGAAAGTCATGGGACTCCAGGCAACTTCAAGCCATCATTAAAGCAATATTTTTTATAGCATTTCCAAGCCTAATGCTATGTTGAATCTGCAGTTATGGAGTTCATTCCAAAGAACGTGATTGTGCCCAGAAGAGAAATAGTCTCACAAGTAATTTTCTAATGCATGCTTGAAAAGAGGGTAGTGCATGGCTCAGTAAATACAACAGCCTGGACAGTTATGAGCTACCAAACTAGGCTGAATTGACTTACTGACATAACCTGCATTGAATGTGTTCTAGCTATGAGAAGCTCTGGAAGGCTACAGAGCCTATTATTTTATGGATGTGCTTATCAGCTTATCAATACATAAAAAGACTGATGCTGTCTGATATTTGAGGAGAGACTACAGGAACTACACGACTTTCAGTTTAATTTTTTCATGATTAACTATTTAGTACCATTAAAATTACTTAACTTTTAATATCATTATTTATTTACATAGTGATTAGCTCTTCTCTTTATTTACAATGTAACTGATAGAAAAAAAAGATGTACCTTGATAATAGATTAGGAGGAGAAGAGGGGTGTTTTGTAGAAACTCTTTCATGTTCTTTCACTTGTTATGGTCACATGCCGTCCATTATGTAACCTAAAAGTCTCAAACTATTCAGCACTTCAAAGTGTGTCCCAAACTCTAATGGTGATTGAGCTGGATCTCTGAGTGCCTTCTTAAGGAGGTCAATTCCCTGCAGCCACAGACCTTACAGAGAAAGTTGAACTTCTTAGTAAAAGACATTGGGATCCTGTGTCAATCATTTTGCCACTCACTTCTCTGAGTTGAGTTCTGCATCATCCTTGCCAATTTATAAGTCATCAACTGAGTGCTAGAAGGTTCAATGCAGAAACATATTCACATTATTTCATTTTATCCTCACATGAGTGCTCTGAGAAAAGTCTAGATAACATCCTCCTCTAACAGTTGAGGTTCAGGGAGGTTGAGTAATTTTTTCTGCAGTCACACACCATTGTGAGCCAGGATTTGGGCCAAGGTTATCGGATTCCATAGACAAAAGGTATTAACTAGGCTAAACCACACTGGCTCAGCTAATCATTCAGCATTTCCTCTATCTCATGGGGTTTCACCAGAGGCAGACCTTACTCAGCCTCAAAAACCAACAAGAGTGACTCAAAACTGAAACATGTCCCTGGGTGGGGTTGCAAGGCAGGTGAACATGAAGAAGAGTTTAAGGGAATCAGTTTCTAGATCCTCAACTCATTACCAAGATTAATCTAAGTAGGCACCTGAGGCTAGGGTTCTCCTTTCCCAACCAAACTCTCCTACAATCTAGATAGAGATCTCTAAACCTTCTTGAAGAGAAGCTTTCTTTCACCTCCCTAAGTGAGATTGTTCTTGAGCAAGGGAGAGGCCCTGCCCTTTCTGACCCCCAAATTCCTTCTGAAAAACCTGTTCTCTGAAAAGACACCATGCAGTGGCAACTACCTTCACCTTGGGGAACTGAACTATCTGTGTATGTTAGAGGTGAAACTGTGGCAAAGCACTGTCTGATGGAATTAGCATCACTATTTCTGTATTTAGCAGGTCAATGCTATCTTATTTGAGTGTAGGTCATAAAGACAAATGTATCCATTGTACCAATTTTACTTTCTGCCCAGACTGATCATTTCTTAGGATTTAGTTAACATGTATATTATATTCCTTTATAAATATTTTCATGTGAATCATAAACCTACATTGGTGCTCTTCTCTTTTAAAATTAGCCTCTTTAGTTGGGGTTTTCCAGGATTAAAATACCAATAGGCCACACAAAGCTAATTTAAGTAGTTTATTTTCATTCTCCAGGCAGCTGATAGATTTTCTATCACTTCCTCCAATTAAGAACTTTAACTCCTTATCTTAGAATCATTATCCAAATCTTAACATTTATTAAAAGAGTTATTTTTTGCCCTTTGTCTTTTGCCTTTTCACCTTAAGTAACGGTGGAAATGGACAATTTAAATAAAGAATATTGTTCACTTTTTTCAGTTTTGTTTTTTTTTAAAACTTTCAACTATTTCTAACACAGAAAAGAAAACTAAGGTATATTAAGACTGGTTCCTATCATTCATTTAGGAAACAGATACAATTAGCAGAAGCTGAGTTAATTATTGTCCAGGTTAACACCACTAACTTCCTATAGAATGAGGCCATCAGTCATGGTTAATTAAAATTGCAGATCACCAATTACAGTGACCCAGTTGATTAACAGCCACTACTAATTTGCAGTTAAGTCTAAAGTTTGGCCCTGTGCAAAAGACTGAGAAGGCAGCTACAGGCTGCTGAAGCATTTCACTGGGTCAAGGTGAGCTCATTGTGGTCATAAGGAGCTGGCTACTTTTGAGCTCTCCTCAGAAGTGTTTGCTGGTGTGGTGTCTGTCTCACAGGCATCCTTTGCAGACTGGAAGCATGCACCATAAGGAAGGGCTCTGGATAAGAGCAGCAGAAATTACTTCTCACTTACAGGGAGGGTTGAGGTCTCCAAGGACTGGATTTTGTTTGTTAGAGTTGCTCTTCTCTGAGTTGTTTTGTTGGCCATCTTAGTAAAGAGAGTAGAAAAGGGCAGAAGAACCAGGATATTGAGCTGGAGATGCAAGAGCTTCTTCTCCCTAAACAGTATCCCTTCTACTAGACTCGGTCAGTTGGGAGACCTTAGGAGTCAAACAGGCTAGACTTTGACTTCCAACTCTGCTGAGTGACCTTGCAAATGTTACTATACTTACCCTCTCTAACCCTCAGTTTGCTAATATGAAAAATTATAATAACAACAGTATTCATTTCTTAAGGTTGCTGTAAAGAACAAATGCAATCATACACATAAAGTGCTTAAAACAGTGTCTGGCATGATGTGAGGATTCAGAAAAGGAGTAGCTATTATGCTGTTTCTGACATATGCCTCTAGGCCACCATCCTGACCAAGAATAGTGCATCCCAATGCTTTTTCTTGATTTGTCTGGACCTCCTCAGAAACCATAAATACACGCGCTTCCCATCTGGCCTAGAATGCTCATAGAGGCCTGCCAATCTCCTTATTACACACATTTACCTTTTTTCCTAACCAACCTTTGTTATTCCTGTTCATGAGGCCAACAATGTGCTTAGTTATACATTCCACAAAGCATTGTTGGGCACCAGGATGGGCCAAGCATTGGGATAAGCCCAATGGTGAGCAAAGCAGACAGAGCCTCAATTCTTTAGGAACTTAGAGTTTAGCAGGAAGCACAGAACAGTCAACAGAAATAATAATCAAGTCAGGAAATACCAGCTGCTACCAGAGCACACAGTAGGGCCACCTAGCCTAGTCTTGGGTGGGATGGGTGGGGAGTTAAGGGAGCTTAGCTTTGCTTTCTTCTATCACAAAGTCTTTCAGCCCTCTCCAAAGCATAATCCTCCGATTATCAAAGGGATAATCAAGTGGAAGATGTGCTAATATATGTACATTCCTTGTGTAGTTGGCAGCACCTTCTTGCATACAAAGCACAGGGTATTAATGTGATTATGTCTGATGAGTCAACAGTTATTTCTTATTAGCAAATACATTTTCAACTTCACAGCTCAAATATGAGTCCTCACAGAAATGCCCTGGGTGATCTCATAATTTCTAATACATAAATTTAATGTGTTTAGACTTTTAATTAACATTTCTATAAATAATGGAAAATAGGGACTTTTTTCTTCCCAGATAGTCAATATTCCCACATCACTTGGCAAATAATCAGCCCATCTTTTCCATATCTGTTGTAAATACCAACTTTCCCAAACACAATATTTCCATTTATTTATTGGTATATTTCTTGATGCTCTGTTCTAGTCCATTTGTCAATGCTATACTTTTCCAATTGCTATAGCTCTAGAATGTGTTTTCCTACACGATAGGGGAAGTTCCTTCTTTGTTCTTTAAATTTGTCTTGGATGTTCTTTGAGATCCATATTAAATGTCTTTGAAAAGAAACTGAGTCTCAAAGTCTATTGTTTTACCTATTTCTTAATGTCAAACTCTAATTTATAGATTATGGTTGCTTTTCATTTTCTACTATTTCTAGAACTATCCTGTGCTTTTCATCTCAGATTCTTTTTGTTTGTGAAATAAAACTGATTTGGTAAAAACTAGCTTAATAATCAGAGGATCTGGACTTGAGATTAGTCTCTGCTATTGACCATGTACAACCTGGGGAACATTATTTTCTAAGCCCCAGTTCCTACATTTATAAAATGGAGATAATAACTTGCCTCACAAGGCATTGTTTGGATTACATAATAAAAGGCAATAAAGATTTTAGCAAACTTCCTGGCACATACTCACAGAGATGCTTACTGGAAGCTTCAGATGTGATAAACAGGCTATGACTTTTAGAATGCAATGTAGTATTCAATGTCATTATTGGAGAAACTGGCTTGAATATCTCACAATTGGATCAAAGCTTGTCCTGGAACTTGGAGTCTTTGTAGTCTTTGGTTTTCAGGCAATGGAAATTTTGATGGCCTCATCTTTTTGTGTGGCTTCTATTTTTCAAATGGTGAAATAATAGGCCACATGTCTAAATCCATGGCTTTTAGCTACAAGCTGCAAAGGAAACCCCCAAATTGCAACCTGTGTATCGGCCAAACTCAATTGGGCAGTGGGTCTATATGGGGTGTCATGTGAGATTAAGACAATACATAATGCAACATGTGAGCAGAATAAACCAAGGGGCCAGAATCTTCATCTCAGGAAAATTGCCTTATTAATTGATTATCAGGAAACCAATCATCTTGGTCTATAAATAACTCCACGTATAGTAATGTGGTTGTCACTTTGTGTTTGCTCTTGCTCAACTAGAAGAAAAGGAAAATGCAGAAGTGTGAAAATGAGTTCATAAATATCTCCAAAGAGACTACTGCAAATTTAATTACCTGAGCAATTGAGTCTGACTTCTTTAAATTTATATCTGAAATATGAAAGGTTCCTCTGGAGCTTTGTTCTTGTTGGAATATGGCACAGCTGAGTGGGATAGGGGAGAAAAAACACATAAAACAAAAGAAAAAGCTCCACTAAATTTTAGCTCAGTGTTGTCTCATCATTAAGAAGGGATTAAAAGAACAAATCGTTATGTCCCCTATAACCCAATTGAGTATGAATTTTAATGGGTCCAATAGAGTACACATTCTAATGGGTCTATTTCTTCCAAGAAATTGGACAGTTCTCAGTAAACAGTTTCACCACATTAAACAAACATCATGATCCCTACTAAGTATAAAGCACTAAGCACTGTAGGAAATAATATGGTGCCTAACACACGGCCCAGAACCCCCTCAAGGGTGCAAAGTCTAGAGGAAGATACAGATGTGCTGCTGTATGTGGGTCACGGGTTCATAGGGCAAAGTCCCCCTGGTAAAGGCACAAGTCCCATGGAGAGAAGAGGACAGAGATGAGGAGAGGATCTTCAATCATCATTACAGAGGTGGAGCCTCATTCCAGACATAGTACACCCCCCTGCGACCTCTTGCTCCACACAAAAGCAAGTTGGGCCACCCACACCCACTGACAGACAATGGGTGGGGGTGGGAGAAGCTTATATTCTCTTCCTCAGGCAGCAGGTTGGATATGTGACCTTGGAATTGGCAATGTAGGTTCAGATCTTCTCCCCCTCTCTCTCTTCCCCTCCTCTTCCTTTCTACTTCTCCTTTTCCCTTCCCTTTGTTCTGTCTTTCCTTCCTTCTAATTTTTCAGAAGTCAAAAATAAATAAAAATCTAGGGCATCTTTAATTAATTCCTGTGCTGCCTGAAATCACTCTATAAATTCCGCATCTTTGAGTCCTATTCTTATGTCAGGTGAGAAGACTCAGAAACAGTGCTAGGAACATATTTATTCCCGGTTTATTTGGGTCAATGTTGCCATAGTGATACTTGATATCATGACAAAATCTGGATAATTCACAAAGAAGTACCTACCATCTGGGTCTGAGAGTTCTCAGGACACTTCTAAATTGAATATTTTGAGCATCTGCTTTAAGCATCTCGGTGATGTCTATATCATCCATCTCAGTCCTCTGGGAAATGGTACATTTTTGGGGGGCTTATGGTCCTAGTTTAGGACAGTTGGCAAGAGATGATATCATCAGCTTGTCAATAGCATTTGGTGACGGAGTGTGTGTGACCAGGAAGAGGGGCACTTGCAGAGCTCTGACCATGTGCTGGGCACTGGTTTTATGTTTCATCCTTACAAGATCCCTGGAAGCTAGGTACTGCTAGTGGGCTCCCGTTACAAGCCAGGAAATGAGGGACATATTGATGGTTAATCACTCAGTCAACTGGCTTAAGGCACAATGTCAGGTCCATGAGGACAGAGATCTTTGTCTTTTCCTTGTTTCCCTAGCATCTGCACAGTGCCTGGCCCATAGTAAATGCTCAGTAAATACTCTGTGGGTGAATGAAGTGGCAAGACTATGATAGAAACTTAGCAGTCTGGCTCCAGTGTCTGTGCCCTTGTGTTAAAGGGGATCAAAATATGACACTTTGGCATGAGGATTATTTTGGATGGAAGGTAATCTATATATATAAAAATCTATATATATAAAAGGCAGATGCTCAACACAGGAGCTGCCATGACGCGCACTGGCCATTTAAAAATAAATGGCACCATGGACCTTGCATTGACAAACCAATACTCAGCTTCCACCAAGTGGGACACAGGCCCCACCACCACCCCGGAGCAACACCCCACCAAATCAATGCTGCAAAGACCCCATGGCGCAAAATGCGGCCCACAGCCCAGCCCAGCCCAGAAATGGTGGCTGTGGGCACCAGGTAATGACGTCATGTAGCAATGCCCAGCTTCTTCTTCCTAGCGACTAACCTCCTTGGAATTTCTTCAGCCCAGGAACCCGACTTACTTTATAATCAGGTGCAAACATTTTACAGTTTAACCAAATGTTTGTGAAGTGTCTTCCCATGCCTCTTCTCATTCGATCTGCACAGACGTCCTGGAGTAGGTAGATAGGAGACTTGGTAGAATCCTATTTTCTTTGCATTAGCAAGAGGTGAATAGCAATATTAAAACATTTCTTCTAATTAATTTCCTTTCAATGTGCACGAATCTGTGCACTGGGACACTAGTTAAGAAATAACAGATGCAGAAAGCTCTCCCTTTCCTCATAAAAACATGGTATTCGTCTCCCTTTGTGAAAGTGTGTCCTCTCCCCTCTTCCATACCACGAGTAAGAGACAACTCATGTTACTGGAGACAGCATTGACTTGATTCTACATAAATAAATCTTACTGAATTCCTGTCTTCCATTTCGTCCCTCCCTGTATTTTTACTTTCCCACAATTTACTGCCCCTAGAAGCCCAAACTCTTTTCCTTTGTTTTGTCACTTCCCACAAATTTATGGCTCTTTGTTAAAATGGTATATAAGCTCACAGGCCTATCTGCTTCTTTGGCTTTTCACTTCTTTTTCTGTGAAACCCCTGTGAGGCCCCCAAATTAAATATTAACATCAAGTAAATTTTTAAGCATTAATGTACATAGCCCCAGATTCTGAACCTAAGATGACAGAAAAAATATTTGTTCCTCCCCATAGGGCACAATGCCATTTCTTGCTTCTCTATTATCCTCTACATTTCCCCATCCTCTCCCTAGACCTGAGGGTTCTCAAACATTGGAATTACCCAGGTGCTTCTTACATTATATATTGCATTATAGATTGCTGGGCCATCCCAGGGTTTCTAATCAGTAGGGCCTGGTAATTTACATTTCTAACAAGCTTCCTGTTGCTAATGCTGCTGCTGCTAGTCTGGGGACCACACTTTTGAGAATCTCTGCCCTAGGCCATAAAAATCCCTTTTAAACACCACATTTTTGTACAAACACCCTTTTCCTTTTCCACTACAAGAAGGAAAACTTATCCTAGTCACAATATTGAAGGAATGAAAGAATAACTGAAAATTGCTCCATCTCCATTTCAACAGAAGTAAACCCCAGAAGGAGATATTGCTATAGTAATAGGGAATAGCCAGAATTAACATTTAGAACACCTGGAGTCAGGTTCTAGCTCCTCCTTGCTCTAGCAGCATGGCCCTGGGCAAGTCAGTTGATCTTTCTGCTCCTCATTCTATAAAAGGAGCAGGTGGGTAACCCCTGCTTTTTCTACATCTCAGGGCTCTTGTGAGAAGGGATAAAACAAGGACAGCACTTTGCAGACTCTAAAGGACTATAGGACGGGTGCCAGTTAGTCAGCTCATGAAGTCACAATGTTGGTCTTGAAGCTAGAATGAACGCTTGTGGGTGATGGGTGAGTTCAGAAAGAAGCTGGGCTCTCTTTATAGATTGTACAGCTGAAACAAAATGAAACAGCAAGATGTTTGAAAGTAGAACATGAAAATTAAAGCTATACACTTCCAGATGAAATATACTTCATTATCACAGGCTAACCATAAAGTAAATAGGGCAGAAATACAGCTATCTGTTCCCATAAAGAACAGAGAGGAAATTCGGGGAACAATTCCTGAGTAACTTTAAATGCCTCTTCTATCTTTTACTGCAGAGCCAAGAAGGGCAGAAAATTATGACAAACTAATTATTATGATGGATGGGGAGCCAGTCCCTTCCTTTAGCTACACTGCTGGAGCAAAGAGCAGCTCTCCAGCCCGCATACTTCAATAGGCAAGGCACTCTAGATGATAATGGGCAATACAGATTAACAACATTATGTTAAACAGGATAATTACTCTTTTTCATTCCCTAGTTCTTTCCCATGAGCCTGGTCCCGCCTCCCATTTTTCTGTTTCTTATTTCCAAGGCGTTATCTGTGTATATCAGGCAGGCTCCTCTCCTGCTAATTAAAGGTGATGTGGTACTTGCTTTTCCTGCAGTTTCCAACAGCAGCAGTCCAGGGACCAGAGACTGATGGAACCACTACCAGGGAACCGCCCCTGGTCACGGGAGCAGGGATACAAAGAAAACAAACTCTGCAGAAACAAATTCTGTTTCTTTTTCTAGAGTGCTTTTTAAAGAATTTTAACAATGCATTCAGCAATCTGGTGTGAGGGTAATGAGCTTAGAATTAGGAGGTGATCTTTTTACTTCAGCCGGAGATAAATTCCAAACAGCATCACATAATTCCAAACAGCATCACACAATTCCAAAGAGCATCACACAGTTCCAAACAGCATCACATAATTGACCTATGCAAAGTAATAAACCCATTTCTTCATTCATTCAGGTAATCAGTCAGTCATAACCAATATCTGATAGGTACCTATCCTGTGCTAGGCACTGAGGACACAACAGTGAACAATAGAGACATGAGCTCTACTATTCTAAAGGGGCAGAGAAAAGAAAAACAGACAAATATGCAGAAGGCTGCAACTTGTAACTGAGTGCCATCAGGGGAAGAAACAGGGAGCTGAGATGGAGACTGACAGAGGGGCTACTTCAGGTAGAGCACTCAGGAGGACACCTCTGAGGAGGTGGGGGATTAACTGAGACTCAAAGGACTAAGAATTCGGAGGGGAGAACTGTCTAGGCAAAACAGCGGCATTTGCAAGGCATGCTTGAGGCCTTGACGTTCAGTGTGGCTGGGGAAGAGGGACTGAGATATTCAGGGACCGGTTTTGGCAAGACCTTGTGGATTGTCCTAGGTGTGTTGAGTCTGGCACTTATTCTCAGTTTAAGGGGAACAAGTGGGAGCTTTTCATCAGAAGAGTAATGTGATCTGTCTTCTGGGCGCTGTGGAGAATAATCAAAGGGTGCACAGTGGAAGCTGGGAGCCACTAGGGGGCAGTAGTCCAAGTAAGGGCTGGTGGGTGGTAGTGAAGAATGGAGGAGCCAGGAAGACTGAAGATAGAATTTGGAGGTGTGCTTGATGGGACTTAATGATGGATTGGGTAGAGGTGGGACTCAGGAAAGAGGAGAATCATGATAACCTGGTTGCTGGCTTGAGTAACCGGGTGAATGGAAGCTCCTTTTACTGAGATTGGCTAGAAACAGATTGGGGGGTAGCGGGGGTGGAGAAAATCAATTTCTAGGGTAGAAATCTCTCCCTGCTTTTGGAATCCACAGAAAATGTCAGTGTTCTGACAGTACGTGTTGCGTTCACATAGGCTTTAGGCCAGTCTCATTCCACGTGAAATTGTATATGGTTGTTGGCTGGTCCTAGGAGAGCATTCCATTCTCACTCATGAGGCCCCTCCACCAGCAGCAATAAACAGCCACATTTCACGCAGATGACACCCCCAATGGTGCAGAGTGGTTTGAGCCCAACAGCCTGCCAAAAACGTGAAAACACATACACAAAATGCTGGATGTGTTTCCATGACAGTAACTATATTAATGACAGTTTCTAGTCTTTGTATCTCACTTTATAATTTACAATGTATTTTAAGACAGTACTTCTAAAAATTTAGCATACATACAAATTACCTGGGCATTTTATTAAAACACAGCTTCTGATTCAATAGGTCCAGGGTGGGGCCTGGGGTTTTTGCATTTCTAACACACTCCTGAGTGATGCTGAAACTACCAGTCTGCAGATGACACTTTGAAAAGCGGGACTGGAATGTATCTTGTTTCATTTGTTCAGGAAAGTTCAACCATCTCTATCATAATGATGAAAAAACTAAGACTTAGAGAGTTTTAAATTTATCCTGCCTAAACAAAATACAGTCATTAGGCCCTAGGATATAAACCACAGTTCACCAATACCAGTTACAATCAGAAAGTCTGTGAGAATATGCAGGTTTTCCTCCTTATTTAATCAAATTGTCATTTGACAAATAGGTCAAAAAAATAAATATTTAAACCAGAAGTGATCAATATATTTGCACGACAGTCAATTCAGAAAAATAACAATGTTTGAATCTAACTATACTTAACAGATATCTGTGAGTATATGCAATTTTATTCATTTTTTAATTGAGAAATAATTTACATACATTAAAGTGCACAAATCTGAGTGTTCAGTTTTATTCATTTTTTAAAAATATTTTTTTATTGATTTCAGAGAGGAAAGGAAAGGGAGAGAGAGTCAGAAACATCAATGATGAGAATCATTGGTTGGCTGCCTCCTGCATGCCCCCCTACTCGGGATCAAGCCCGAAACCTAGGCATGTGCCCTTGACTGGAATTGAACCCAGAACCCTTCAGTTCGCAGGCCGACGCTGTATCCACTGAGCCAAACCAGGTAGGGCTTATTCATTTTTAATTGAGATTAATTTGCATACATTAAAATACACAGATCTAAAGTGTAACCACCACCCAAAACAAAGTATAGAGCATTGCCATCATCCCAGAAAGTTTCATCATGTCGCTTTCCAGTTATTCCTTAATTGCTATCTGCAGTAACCAATTTTGCCTCTTCCTGAACTTCATATAATTTATCATATAATATGTAATTCTTTCACTCAACACAACATTTTGAAGTTTATAACCAGTATTTTTATCAAGAAATATCCTCTCTCTCACTGTACAATATCTGTAGTTTTTCTTCACCATGATTTTATGATTCTCCCACAATTAGAGGTTTCCCATTTAGAAGTGAAATCATAGAAATTACACACCTAGCAACCACTGAGCATTTGACTGCAATAATAAAGTTTGGCCAAACTTTATTGTTGAGTAAAAAACACTTTTGAAGCTAGTTTATTTTGTCTTTTGCTGACTGACCTTGTGAGTATATTGTGGATTTTTCACAGTGCCTCTTAATATTGAACCCGCTAAAGCAAGACATTTTCTCAAGTAAATATAAACAGGAATAGCAGCAACATTTTTATATATATATATATTTTATTGATTTTTTACAGAGAGGAAGAGAGAGGGATAGAGAGCTAGAAACATCGATGAGAGAGAAACATCGATCAGCTGCCTCTTGCACACCCCCAACTGGGGATGTGCCCGCAACCCAGGTACATGCCCTTGACCGGAATCGAACCCGGGACCCTTGAGTCCGCAAGCCGATGCTCTATCCACTGAGCCAAACCGGTTTCGGCCAGCAGCAACATTTTTAAGACAAAGAAGTATTATTCAGTCTACTTGCATTCAAGCATGCACTTTTTCCCAGCTACCTTTTTTATTGTTGGCAGTATCCCTAGCAAAGGTAGAAATTGTATTGAGAAACACACACACACACACACACACACACACACAGAGTGATTAGTATATACAAAGTTGGCAGAGCCCCTGGCATTTAACTCCTCCCATTTATCTGAAACAAACCCTGGATCTCTTGCTGATTGACCACCACCATCCATGTCAGGGTTTATCACTTTTGTATTTGTTTTTGTGTGTGTCCCTGAGGGAAGGCTGTAAATCATATTCTCCATTTACCATGTAAACTGAGGGATAAACTTCTGTAGTAACCAGTCCTATAGTGTTGGATAATTTTAGGGGCTAGTAAATTTTAAGTTGTCTGTCACTGGAAAGCTTGCTCTCAGAGGCACGTAGTGGCATTTCCAATAGGATACACATTTTGTCCTATTTGTCTTGTACTCCTGACACCTACCCAGCGCTGGACATGGAGTAATACTCACTAAATATGGTGGAATCAATGGCATTTTATAAACCTAAAGTAAAGTAAAACAGCACAAATGTTTAAAAGGTGTGGTCAAGCAAACAATCCCTTCCCTGACAAAGTATAGAATAATTATGGAAGAAGCAGGAAGGCAATAAAAATAGACTTTGGGGAAAATTTTATATCAAGAAATTGTCTTTCAATTCATCCTAATGCTTTGTAAGACAAAAAAATCAAGCTATAATTTTTATACTTTGTTCCCATTTCCAAATTTAAGTATTCATAGCACATCATTTTACTGTAGACAATTGCTGAGTAACAGTCACATACACATATATTCAGTACCATTTAGTCAAAATTGGCTCCCACTGCACATGCTACTATATTAGAATCATACTTTGGTATTAGATTTTTAATCAAGAAATGATACCCTTCTCATCAATACTGAGTTTGATGGCACAAATAATAAAAGATGTGAAGAAATACTATTTTGAACGGTATGTTGCATTTCTCATGGTACTTTATTTGCCATATTTGTATTAACTTTGCTTGATTTGGTCCTCTGTTTTCTTACAGAGCCATTGGACCAACTGAGGCAGGGAATGGCGGAGAAGGGAGAGGGAGAGAAGCACAATGCCTCCTTTCTGTGTCTCCAACAGGGCAAGCAAGCCCTCACCTGCTCTGGGCCCTTGCATTCTCCTTTGTTGCTTTCTCCTCTCTCTTAAATGTCCCCCACTCTTCATGGGACCAGTTCATTCTCATCCTTCTGGTTTTTGCTCTGATTTTCTCTTTAGAGAGGCCATCCCTGACTGCTCAATCCATAATAGCGGACCCTCCACCTCATCACATTCAGCTCCTGGGTTGGGGAACCTTTTTTTGTGCCAAGGGCCATCTAGATATCTATAACATCATTCCAGGGCCATACAAAATTATCAACTTAAAAATTAGCCTACTATATTTGGTCAAACATTTAACTAACTCACCCCTAATGCCTTGGCAGGGCCAGACCAAATGATTTCATGGGTCTTATATGTTCCCCACCCTTGATGTCTATGCAGTTGTCTTATCTATCATCTGTTGACTTGTTACTTGTCTGTTTTCCTCATTAGAATGGAGGCTCTGTGAGGTCAGGGCTTAGGTTTATTTTGTTCACCAGTGCTTCCCAAGTTCCTAGCCCAGTTCCAGGCAATCAATAAACATTTGAAGAAGGAATAAATAAAGATATGAACTCACCATTTCTATTTACAGAGCACTTTAACTTGAAGAATCAACATAAGGCAATGTATAAACATAAAGCTTAATGAATGCAGGAGGCAATTAGCTGCAACCTTTCAGGTTCATCGGCTATTTCTTGGCATCCCTGTGGTGACAGGACAATTACACAATAGAGAGCTGCTCAGATGGCATGGGTTTGGCTCATGTAGCAACTTGGGTGGGAATCAAAGTGCTGCTTCTCTGCCATTTCTGGGGGATTGACATGGGTATCGTGCCATAAATCATAGCAACTGCAGTCAACTCTGTGGTTGGCAAACCAGATGTGCTGACAGGAGGTTAGAGTGGGTGGCAGCAGTATCTGCCTTTATTTAAAGTGCCTAGAGTGTCTAAATGCATTCACAGTATTTTTTAGTTACATTAATTATAAGAGTAATTCACGCTCATTACATAAACTGAAACCCCAAAGCATGAAGATGATTATAACATGTTTCAGTAATATAACATGGCTTGGCAATGAGACTACTTAGATTCTAATACCACCTTGGCCACCTATTGATGCTGTGAGTAGCTAGATTACAAATGGCCACAAATTCTTCCCATCTCTATATGCATGTCCTCTTGCAATGTTACTATGCCATTCTGCCAATCAAAAGGGACATCTATTTCTCCACCGCTTGCATTAGGATTTGGCCTGGCTTAGATTATTTTGACCAATGGGACATTAGGGAACTTGACACCAGCAGAGGCTTGAAAAAGTGCTTAGCTGTTTGGTTTAGCCTCTCTTGCTGCTGGGAACTCCTCCAGTACCATGTGAGCAAGCCTGGGGTAGCCCTGGAGGATGAGTGACCACATGGAGAGAGGCCCAGTTGTGCTATCATCCCATGAAGGCCCAGAGATGGAAGTGAAGCCATCCTGACCATCTAGTCCAAACCACATAGTCCTGGTCCAGAAGACTTGCAGCCAAGCCAAAAGATTATGACAAATAATAAATATGTCTTTTTAAATGCTATATGTATTTTATTAGCAGGAACTAACCAACACAGTGATTCTAGGCAAATTGCCTAATCCCTTTAAGCCTCAGTTTCCTAATCTGCAGAATAAAGTTAATAATATCACCTTTCCTAAAGGCTTTGCTTCAAGTACTAAATGAGATAATGTGTGGAAAGGACTGAGCATCATATACCCAGCACACATAAGTGCTATATACGTTTTTATTGATTTCTTCCAGGCTTCTTGGAAAAGGAAGAGTGTGCTCTATTATTTTCTTCTCTGCTTTGTTGACATCATATTATACTACCTAACATATAACTGTAATGTAAAATCATTTCCTCATTATTTATAGTGTAGCTTGTTTCCAACTTTTTAAGGGTCTCCTAGAAACACTCCTTCTGCCATACTGAAAGGGAAGATGGTTTTTCCAGAGCATTCAAGAACTTCCAAGAAACTGCTTCAAGGAGAAATAAGGGAGAGTCTTTCCGTGGAGCAAACAGGAAGATTCTGGTGTATCCCATACAACAGCTATTTTTAAACAGTTGGCTGGGAAAGGCAGGGGTCCTCAAGTCTGAAAGCGATGTTTTGGGAAGACCTGTGCTCCACGTGGCACAGCAAAAATAATCCCTTCTTGTTCCACATCATGTGCATTTGTTTTAGACTAAGAAGCTTCTGCTAGGGCTTGGCTTGTAGCAACCATGGAAGAAGGAGCTGTTCCCCAAATTAGAAAAGACAGCTCTACAGACTATTGGAAAGCTCCGCCTGGGATGAGATACTTGTACCAGCTGCCAGAATGTTTGCAGATCCCTGTTGGTCAGCAGTGCAGAGGCTGAAAGGCTGGGGCTAAAGGTTGCGGCCACAGCTTGCTGCACACCAACTTTCTGTGGTGATTCTAGTGACCCACATTTCCTAGGGTCCTGATGGAAGCCACGCTCCCCTGGTGCAGGTTGCAGGCTCAGAAAATCCCAGAAAGTGCACTTCAGCTCCGACGTCTCATAAAAGTGCTCCCTGAGGTTTGAAGCAGCAGGAAACAACCAGCTACTGTCCAGAAAAGAAGAAAAGGTGAGGACCCCGCAAGGAAGGGAAAACTGTGAGCTTCATGACAAAGACCAAAAGAGCTGGAGATTATTTCTGGTGTGTGTCTCTATCCTTAGGATTAAAGATAACAGGTTAAAGATAACAGAGATGATGATACAAAACTAGACATTCCATGCACTCATGAATTGGTAAGCTGGTTCTTAGCATGGTCTTCACTAAATCATTTTAGCTCCAACTTCTTAGCAGCTTGTTATGCATTCCAGAAAAGCTATCTGCTTTGACCTACTTTTCTTACTTTGTAAGAGGGCAAAATCTCTGCAGGAACTAGACTCAATCAATATCCAAGTTCTAACCAATTATCTAGTCTGCCAAACCAGAGTTTCTGCCTCCAATTTTTGCAGCAGACCTTCAAGAAAAATACAGCCTCTTATTCTTTGGATTTATATCGGTGTGTCATAATTTGTGGAATTTTGCTGGTAAATCCAGTACAATAGAAACAGACAATAGTGGATTTACTCAGCAACTGCTATTCTTAGTTCTCCTTAGACAGTAGCTTCTCCAAAAATACCAGGTCGCAAACCCAATGACACAACTGTTATTGTCAATCATATTGCACTTACATGGCCACTTACTGACACACTTGCTGAATATTTGCTTTGATGTATTTATTTTATTTGAACATTATTCCCTGCTTATTTTAAAAATATCTGAAGCAGCCTACCATAAGAGATGTATAAGATAATGGAACAAACAAACAATGGAAAGGGGATATCAAAAACCTTACTGAGAGAGTGGAAACAGAAATATTACAGCTTTATCTTTGACGGAACAGGAAATACTGTGATCTTTTGAAATGGTCAAAAGATTTAGATTCAGACAGACAGGGTTTGAATTCCAGGAACTTCACTTGAAGTGAGAACTCAGGCATGTGGTAACCCTTCCTGGCTTCCCTTTTTTCTATCCCAAGGCTTATAATATACATGTGGAATAAATATAAATACATGGGTGATAACTATGTGCCAGACACTATTCTAACCACTTTACATATAGTAATACTGCATTTAATTTTGACACGGGTTATATGATCCTAGACTAGTAGTTCTCTTGTAGTAATTTGAAAACTGAGGCACAGAAGGAGTACGACATGCCTGAGGCTATGTAGCAGTGATGCCAATATTTGATGCTGGGGTCTGTTTCTAGAGTCCATATTCTTAACTACTCTGCTATCCTGTCTCACATTAACTTAAATGAGATAGCATCAAAATAAAAAGTGACTAGGTGGTATCCCATTAGTCTTATCAACTTCCTGGCAGCCAAAGCAAAGAGGGAAGTATTTCATATACAATATACACATTATTCTATAAAAACATGTATAATAAAATATAATACTTTTAGGCAATACCTCACTCCCCATACTAGGATTAATTACTATTCCCTGAGATGCTTGCTCGCCAAAGTCCTGGTCCCCAGCCCTGACCTGGTAAAGCTGTATCTTGGGGAAGAGGGTGGAAGGATGATGCCCCTGATGATCAGGATATTAATAGGTTCCACAGGATATTCTTGGGGATGTGAAAAACTCAACCACCAAGCTCTGCCCTTTGCCAGCACTTGGTGTGTTGGTGAGTTGGAACACAGGTGGACTAATCCACATCCACAGCTTCACTCGCTGAAAAATAGCTTCCTGGACTTCCTCATGCCACAGTACTCCCCACAAGATGCCCTTATCTATGGCTGCTCCTCAAACAATGTTTCAGCGAAATACTACCATTGTTTAAGTGACATGGAGGCATAAGATGAGGGGATTTGGGGAGAGGGAAATTTGACAACTTCTGCCAGGTGTTAAACAGGAATCCCTCTCACCAGCAGGAGGATAACTCAGCTCAGCACCACCTTTGGTCACCATGAGCCACGCTGTGGGCGTAGTACAGAGACAGCTTGGCACTACCAGGATGGACTTAAGCATCATTTCTTCTGGACCAGAGGTCTGTACTATGCCCTTGCGGGTTTTCTAAAGAACTGAAGGTAAGAGCAATTCATTTGCCCACTCTCTCCAAACTTACAAAATCTTGGATTTCAGCATATCTGTGTCCAAAGGATTATTGCTGGAAGAAACTGAGTCAGCTCTTTCTCTTAGGGAATTATTCAAGGGGAAAGGAAACATCTGTACTTGATGCTCCTCTGGACAGTGTGGTCCCCAGTGACACTGCTAAGCAGCATGCCTAATAAATACTTCCAGTTCAAAGAAGGAACTGACATTTTTTAAATCTCTCCCAACCCCACTCCAACACACACTCACAAACACACACACACACACACACACACACACACACACACACACACACTGATTATTGTGCTCCATTTAAGCTTTAAAATATTAAGAGAGCACAGAGAGGTTCAAAGTTCTTGCACATTTTGAATTTACAGCAATAAAAAGAGTTATTTAAAAAGTCACCAGCAAGTATGGGTCACCCATTAAGATCTGCTTTGCACCTTAAACGTGAATATAGCCCAACCTAACCCAGTAGGCAATTAGTAAATTATTGTTGAACAAATGAATTAGTGGATACCACTTATTTGTTAGGCAAAAATTTAACATATAAATAAAAGACAAAATTGAGAAATTTATATACTCTCTAGGAAGAGGTTGCTGGTTCTTAGTGTGGTAAGAAAGATAATTTGGTTTAGCTGCTTCCCCTATTATGCTGGGCATGCGGTTATACTGTGGGTATAATTATGTAGACTATAAAGCTTTAAAAATATGTAGGAAATAAAAGAAAATGCCTTCACCATAAAACATCACTGGAAGACTTGGAAATTCAAAATACGTTAGAAAATTTGCAAAAAAAGAAAACACCCTCTAACACTAGATTCTCAAAACCATATTCTTTAAATGTTAAGATGGAACTACTTGCTGCTTTTTTCAATAGTTTGATTTGATCCTGTGACTGTTCTTTCCTTCTGATAGATTTCTGTCTTTTCTCTACATCCCGCCCCCCGTTGTATGACATTTAAAGAGAATTAAGAGAAGAGTTTACATCAAAACTGTGTGAGACACAACCATAAGGGAAATTTCTATAACATATCAAAGTTATACTTAGTGACATTCATTCATTCAATATATCTTCTTTATACTTCATGAGTATCTCAACAAATATTTACCAAGCCCTGTGCGAGGCACTAGAGATGGGACAGAAAACTCCCCACTACATTAAAGAGATCATAGACAGATTAACATGAAGTGATCACACAATTAGTTCATTGAGATTGTGAAGTCAAGTACAGATCGAGTTCTTTAAATAATAATGTCACTTGGTGAAGGACTGTGACCTTGATCCTAGAGTTATGGGCAACCACTGAAGGGTTTTCAACTGCAAGTGACATGATCAGATCTACTTTTATAAAAGGCCACTCTGGCCACACTAAGAAGAAAGGATTTACATTGAGGCAGAGGCAAATGCTGAGTGACCAATGAGGAGCCTATTGTAGTATTAACATCCAACAAATACCGTATTCCAGATGATAGATGATTGTGGCATGGTCTAGAGTGGCACTGAAGATGGTGAGAGTAACTATTATAATGATAACAGTAACCAAGGCTGCCATTTGCTGTGCCACTCTCTGTGCTTAAGCATTTGCAGTGACTGACTGGCTGACTCATTTAATCTTCAATCCTGTAAGTGAGGTACTAATATCATCCCAATTATATTATCAAGGAAATTGAGCACAAAGAGATTCAATGAGCTGTCCATGGTCACACTTCTAGCACCTCGCAGGGACAAGAACTCAGAGTCAGTCTGCAGAGCTCAAGCTCTTAACCATTCCATTAGCTTGCTAAACTGAATTAGATCTTCTTCTGGATGCTCAGACAGCTACCTGGTTTTCCATTGCACTGGCAATTTATTGCTTTCCTGCCTGGTCCTTCCACTGTAATTCAACACATTAAATATTTTCTCGGGTCAGTTCAAAAGAGCACCTTCAGTGGGAATTCTCTCTGCCTTGTTCTTTATTTCCTATGCTCTTCCTAGTCTCAAAAACGAATGTCTTGAAATTGTATGCATTGACCTGTTCTGAAAATAGGCCTTGGAACTTCTTTATATGAAATTCTTTTCTGCACCATAACTATAGGTCATAGAATAGAGCCCAGTTGTGAATTCTTATGCCTCTATTTGAAGCAATCTCTTAATGTTGAGAATAAATACAACTCAACTATCTTGGGTAGTGGATGTGGGCTGAAGAAAATTGTTAATTTATAGGGTCACTTCACTATGGGAGCCTGAATAAAAATGTCAGTTTAAAAGTTGTGACTCCATTACTGAATTGACTATATTAGACTGTGTCCCATTAGAATGGACTTGATGGACAGGGACTGGGTTAACTGTTAGTCAGGTCAGAATTTTGCAGATATAGGGGACAAAGAGACTCATAGAGCCTTCCAGGTACTTGAAATGCTCCTGATGGAGTCAGAAGGGAGAGTGTCACAGAGGTCTGCTGGTCAGGGAGGGGTTGAGGAGAGATGAAGAGAAGGGAAGGGAAGGGAAGGGAAGGGAAGGGAAGGGAAGGGAAGGGAAGGGAAGGGAAGGGAGAGAACAGTTGAGATGTCAGGCAGTCAGAGATATCCAGGAACCTGTCACTGAGATTCACTTACTGAAGGGGGCCTAGGCAGGAAGATGGTTCAGACCTGGGCAGGAACTGGATCTTGAAGAAGAGAGTGTTCCAGACAGTTTCATGATAGGACTGATACACGTGAATGAAACACACCCCTGCTTTAGTAGCTGCAGTAAAAAATTGGAAGTCAGTTACATTAAGCATAATCATTCATGCAATTAGCACTGTAATGTGCCAGAAATTATGCATAGGTTTTGAGGTTGAGAAATGAACCAAGACACCATTTCTGCCTGGGAGAAAGTCACTAGGCTAAGTTGGGGAGAGGGCTCCTTTCTGAGAACTGAGGCACATCATCAAGGCAGGACTAACAGTAAAACAGGCCTGATTCAGCACCACCTCCTTAGGGTGAGGATAATGCTTACTCAGTGGCTAAGTGGCCCTTGCTCAGGTTCTAGATTCCAAACATTTACCAGTTCTTTTGGACAATGCCTTTACTATGAAATGAAGTCAGGCCAGGAGCCCAAAGCACTCTCACTGAAGATGAAACTCTGTGGAGGGACTGTGATTCTTACTGGCTCCCCGTTCTTGGCCACTGGGGTGACCCTACCTCAGTCTCAACTCCTCTGAGCCTGTCTCCACCTCTGAGAGTCCTAGACTTGACAAAGGGGGCAATTTATGCATCTCCTCTGACATGGTTTTCCTCCGGATAGCCCAGCTCTTAAAGTCCACGGGTTCCCCCCACTCCTCCACCTTCTCTGCCACCTGGCTCTGGGGCTAACTAGTGGCGTGTTCTCTGGCCTTGCTCAGTGGCCCTCTTCTGCTCCCCACCCTGGCTCTCTGCTGCCCCCGCTTGCCTCTGAGGCACCACAACTGACCTACTAAAATCACCAGCAGAGCGAAGATCCCTCCTGTTCCAAAGCTGGGCAGGAAGTGCATCCTTGGGAAAATTTCTTGAGGTCCAGAGAATAGACATTTTGAGTTATTAGAACTGGTAGCAAACAAATGGCCCAATATTCTGAAGCCCAAGGTCAGAGGGAACATGAGGCAGAATTAGTCTAGAACTCAGCTTCCCAGACCTCTCCCCACAGGCCCTGCTCTGTCTATAAAGGAAACTTCTTGGTAGTAGTTCCGACAATCCCAGCAAAAAGGCCCCTGTTCAGCGGCCATCTTATACTCCCTGCTCTCATTTCTCCTCCCCATCAAACCAGTTTTTCACCTGAAAGCCAGAATGATCTTAAAAGACCCATCAGATCACCAGTCAATCACCGGCTCAAAACTCACCATAAAACCCAGATTCATGACCAGGGCCTACCTAAGCTGCACTCCCCACCCTGCCCGGATCTTCCTACCATGTCTCCTGCCACTGTCCTGTCTCACTGTGCAGCAGCCACAGGAAGTCGCTTTCTCTCTAGTCCTCAAACACACCAAGCTGACCCCCACCTCAGGGCTAGGAACACCCTCCGCAGCCTCCCCCCACCCCACCTTTCGCAGTTACTTGCTTCACTTTCCACAGAACTGAGCACCAGCTCAGCTGGCTTTATGCATAGTTTTTTGTTTGTCTTGCCCTTCTATCAAGTGTGCCCCACAGGGCTGGAATCAGGTCTCACTAGCACTGTGTCCCAGCACGGAGCAGTGCCTAGCCTAGCAGGCGTGTGAATAAATACTTGCTGAATAAATGTATCACAAAATGACCACAGACTCTCCTCTGGAATGAATGTTATGATAAGGTTTCATATGGAGTCAGTTTACAAGTTCTGGAAATAGACCATATAAAGAACAGAAACAAGGGGGGGCGCAGGGGGAAGCAATGTGTCTATGTAGTTGTTTTAATAAGAACTAAAATATGTAGTTACTAAGCCCCATCTTGTACATGATATTTTAACTCCATACTCTATAAAAAGAAAATTGTTGCTGCCAAAATTACAGAAATGTGGTTTTGATTTATAATAATGTAGAAACAGTTCTAATAAGTTGTTAAATCTTGTTTATTTCTAGGACTTCACTGAATTTTCCTTTTCATGAAATTATTATTTAAAGTTCTAGTTAGTGAATTAATGTCAATAATTCAAATGAATTTCTTTATATGCAATTATCTTGGACTGGGAGGCAATAAAACAGTTGGAAGTACTTTTAACAAACTGCACATTCTTTCCCTTCGTGTACTCTACTGTTAACAGTAGAGAAAGTTACTGCTGTAATTTCACATTTAAAGTGGAAGTATTTGGTTTAGAGGGAAGTATAGAGGAAAAATATCCACATGCTCCTTACATTCACCCTAAAAAAATAAAAACATCAAGAGGTCAGACTTTCCTAATAACTGGCATTCAATCACACTCTATGTATTTGGATTTTGTTTTAAAGAAATTAGATTGGGGAGAAAGCATCCCAGAGAGAAAAGCTGAACTTTAAGAAGATAAATAAATTAATGCAAAATGCATTTTAAAATTCATGAATAGTGAATCAGTTTCTTAACCTGTAGATGTACTGGGCATTTTCCCTGGGAGAGGTAGGGTTTCTTTTTTCCTGGGAGGATGGGTTTACTTAGTGTTTGGAATGTAAATACACAGTTATGGGAAAGAGTTAATGATTAAAGGAGAAGAAAGTAGATTTCTGCCTCTCAAGAACTCACACATGAAATTTCTAATTTTAACCAGTGACTGACTTAGTCAAACTGGAGATGATATTAAAATGTTATAGACAACAGCTGAGAAGTTGATGTACCATTAGGCTGAAAACCATGTTCTAGAAATAGCAAAAACTAATGATGACAAAGTCAATGAGCAAATGCAAAGAAAAAGACTTGAGAAACTGATTTATCTTCTATGAAAAAGTAGAGTAGACAATTTATTTACTTATTTTGAGGTATCCCTTGGAATTCAGAATCAAAATACAGTAAAACAAACCCTGAATATGAAACAGGACAACAAAACTGATTTTTTAAAATGGGGCTCTGGTTTGGGCACCCAGCACATGACAGCTTTTGGTGAACACAGATTTCTTCTGTTAATAATCATTCCTACCACTAAATTACCAGGGGCACATCCTACTCCACCCACCCACAAAATGAAAGCCCCAAGTAAAACAGAATAACGTAACAGATTAATGAAAGCAGCACAGATAACAGGATAATGTAAAGATTAATGAATGCCATTTGGATGCTCAATCTGGAGCCAAAATTAGCCTAACCTCTTCACATCATTTAACATAAATCATATGAACTCAAAGCCACAAAGTATACATGTACTTCTCAACACAAAATCTTGCAGGGGCATACAAACATCAGTCAAATGCAAATAAATCCAATCCTGAATCTACTTGGATTAGTAATGAGACCTAAAATTGCTCAACCTGTGGAGTAGACACCAATATTACCCCCAATTTGCAGAGGGGAAAACAAGATACAGAGAGTTCAGGAACTTTCGCCAAGAACAGAGAGCTGATACCCGGCAAAGCCATATTTGCACCCAGGCAGACTCCATACTTCATACTCTTAACCATGATGCAATTATGCCACCCAGAAGGAGATTTTGTGGTTGTTTAATAATTGTCTTTTTTACATGAATAAAGTTAGATTTTTATGGGAAGCATGGAACCCTGGTGCACAGGCCCAGGCAAGGGGGTTGGAGCACTCTGCTCAGCTAAAAGTTCTGTATGCCCACCAAAGCACTTAGTGGGCCTTCCCCTGCAGAGCACTGCTCTCAAATATTCACCAATAGTTAAAGTATTTTCATTGAATTTTCAATTTTCCAAAAGAAAATTTTGGCCATAAAGATGTTTATCTCACTCACATGCACTGAATTTGCACCTGAAAGTTAGACTGATTTGATAGCACTTTTATGCACATAATTAAAAATCTTAAGGATTCAGTTATTATTTCAACAAATATAGCCAATGTCACTATATTTTTTTTTAAAAAAAGCGCGACCTGAAAGTCACAGTGTGGCTCATATAGTGGCACCACAAATGAAATAATCAATTCCCAATATGTCCAAAGAATCTAGGTAGCCTTTAGGATCTGTTGTAATGATACGTAAGCTATATTTAGTGGAAAATGTTTGAAATGTCCTTCAGTTGTATTTGACCAATACAACTCAACAACTTTCAACAATATAAATTAAGTGGGCCTCTGAAACTAATGTGGGTGTTGATTAAAATGGAACTGCCTAATGTGTGGCATTCAGTATACCTTTAAAAATATTATTTCAATTATTCCTGGAGGAGGGAGGAGAACAAAAAGCCCTTTCAAGAAGGTGCACACAAAAGAAGAGCCTCTGCTTGAGGTCTTTCTTAAAAAGCTCTGGCTGCACAGGTCTCTCCCGGCTCCTGTGCTCAGGCATCTCTGTAATTCTGGGAGAACAGAGCACATATGTGCCGTAGCTATTGACTTTGATAAATCACCTGGGCTCTGTGGAATGCAAAGGATATTGTAAGGAGAAATGCAATACTGTCTGTGATAACACTTTGAGGTCTCCAGAGAAAGGCACATATTTAAATATGGCAAGAGCCTAGTAGTAGAATATCAGAATGGCCAGGGTCTAGTTTCAGCTCTACCAAGTGGCAGGTAATGGGAGATGGTGGCCTATCTGTATTCATGTTTCTGAAAACTGACCACATGCAGACCCATGCATGCATTTGGCTTATAGATGGTCATCCGGCTAATCTTCTCTAAAGAGCTTGTTTGTTTTACCATTTGTTTTAACACTAAAACCATAGAGATGGATTTCTATGTACCAGTTTGTACTTACAGTAGCATGTAGCCAACTCCATCTTCTTGTCTTGGTCATGAACTCTTCTATACGTTAATGAGGTTGGAGAAAGAATGTTGCACTAAGGGTCAAAATATCAATTCAGGTCCTAACTCATCCACTAATTAACTGTATGACCTTGAACCTGGCCTCTCTAAGGCCAATAACCTCTGCTTCATCTGCCTTTCTGGGGTATAAAATGATCTAATGAACTAATAATGCACTGAAAGTACTTTAAAAAGGTAAAGTGGAATTTTTCAGTATTAATGCTGCTATTGAAAAAAATACTGATTAAACATAAAAAAACTAATCTAAAATATGTCCCATATATAACTTTACACATTAATACACATGCACACATATAACTGAAATATAAGTTTATAATGTAGTCTCTCCATATGCACTCATATGTCCTGAACATGTTCTGAGCTCCAGGTCTTGTACATTCTGTGCATGTATAACCATGCCCAGCCTAGGCTATTATGGAAAATTTTATTTTCAGAGTGATTAACAGTCATTTTTCTCCCTAACACTGATATTTAACTGAGCTAGAGATCATCTTCTCAGAAAAAATAAATAAATTTCCTTAAAAACTATTCATTATGTTCAAAAATAGCCACGGTCCACTTTAGAACTGAGTTAATGATAGATTTTCCTGAGCAGAATTCCCCCTTTAGTAATTTAGTAGCAAAATGTTTACTCCTGGAAAATGCCTGTTTCCCAGGGATTATTAATCATACTTTATTGGGAAGTAATCAGTTACATAGTTTGTTTTCCCACCCCTTTTAGAATTTTTAAATGCTGAGCTACTCATTTTTGCTATGAAAATCTACCCAGTAATTACCATATTTACTTTTCATTTATGGGGGAATAATCTGTTTTAATTAAGCCTAACTGAAGAACTTTTATCAGATGTAATTATCCCTTTCGATAAATATGTCTCCACTAATTACATTTAACCATGGGATTTATAGCTCTTAAGTCATTTAGTAGGAAACATAATAAATCTTTAGTAATACATGCTAAATTACTATAAATTAATTCAGATCATTAACATAATAAACAAATTAGGATAATTTTGCTTAATTAGTTTGCCTGGTTAACTCAAAATCCCATGTAAGCTTCATGGTAATTTTGATTTTCACCATTATTTCTGGAATGACAAAGTTTGAAACAGATTTATTTTAATATTTAAATATAAAGCAGATCCTTTCTCTTGTCTTAATCCTTTGTGACTGATTATTTTCCAAGAAAAATATACAATTGACTGTTGTTTTTGTAGGTTTGAAATTTATAAAAAATTTGGATAAAACTTTTTTCATTCTCTGCTTCAATAAATGTATTCCAATAAATATATACAGATTCGTCAGTGTGTACAATAATACATTTTAGATACTTCAGGAAGCTTGGGCCTCAATTTAGGTTAAAGAAGGAAAAGTAGCAACAGGAAGGGAATATTAAACTAGGAAACACTTAAAGACATTTAAAACAAATAAAAGGAAGTATGTCTTTCATAATGAATGGAAAATTTATCGAAATCCATTATCCCAAGAGGTGGTGCAGACCAAAAATGCAAAATAGCCCAGCTAAATTCAGAGATGCTGGCATTCGTAGATGTCCAGTTCAGTACAAGTAATTAGAGAGGCAATAGGCCATGTTCTTTCACATTTCTGCCAAGCATTCCCTCTATTCTTTGCACCTATTTTCACCCAGGCAACTCCTAGGACACTTTAAGATTCAGCTCGGGTGCCACCTTCTCTAGGCAATGTTAGAGAACAATCTACTAAGTGGCTTTTCACAGTGCTCCCACATTTATTCTGCATTTTCTCCAACACTGGATGATGACCTGCAGACACAAGTGGTCCTTCCAGATACACTATCTCACAGCACAATGAAGACAGGGGAACAGGATGAACTTGCAATGACTCAACATGCCTGCTCTTGGCTCCTTTGCTCCAATTCTCCTCTTCGATGTAGAGAACTGTCTGGGTGCCCTCCTCTGGCTTGCATCCCTCCCCATCCTCCTGATTTCAGAAGGGTCCACCTCAGATATGAGACCCTTCCTCTACCTTTACCTCCCATGCCCACTCTAGCTTCATGAATCTCTGCCCAGGGCAGCCCTCCTGACTCCTGTAAGAGGAGAGGGGATTCAGCAGCATCTTAGGCACATAATAGTTTCTCAATATATATCTTGAACGAACGGGAAACTCAGGATTGACATCTGAGAGAGCCACCCTACCTTGATGCTGCCTAAGTATGGTGCCAAGGCATTTAGGTGTGTTTTAGGTACACCAAATATATGTTTTTTTCATTACTTCATCCAATCATTTATTTTAGGAAACATTTATTTGGTAGGCACTGCTTTCTATCTTTTCCCCTTAAATGATTTTTAGATTTTCAATGATCTCTCAGATTGATGTTGGGGGGGTGGGGGGGTGGTGGTGGTGGTGGTGGTGGTAATATGTATACGTAGGTTGTACCCTTAATGAGCTTGTCATTAGCTAGACTTCCCATACCAGCCTACCTGAAAAAAGGCTTTCCCTGGCTCCTAGAAGAGGATGGGGCCTTTGACTTTTAGAACATCCAACACTCTATGCACTTCCTTTAATCCATTCATGACATTTGATTAATGTCTTTCTCCCCTACTCTACTGCATGAGAGCTGCAGGAGAGCAGGGACCACATCTGTTCACTGTGCTGTCCCCAATGCCTGACACAGGGTCTTCCCATAGTAAGCACTCAATGAATGAACAGTCTGGGGTAAGAAGAATCAAGGAAGGAAACTGAGTTAGGCTATATCATTGTTACATATTGTAGTTAATATTATGTCTTTTTAAGATACTCTTTCAAGCACTTTACATATACAAATTCTTTTCATCTTCATATTCACTCCATAATATTAGTTTTTACATATAAAAAATTCACATTAATCTAGTGACCCAATACTATTTCTATTTTATAAATGAAAAAACAAAGAGAGATAATTAACTTGTAAATATGACATAGTTAGTAACAGGAAGATTTGTAGTTTCAAACCATGCTCTTAGTCACTACATGCATTGTCTATATGCATTCTCCATCCCACTAGCCACAGCAGAGTGGGCTGGAAATCAAGACTATGTCTGGTTTTAAAAGCTTACCAAATCTTTCAAGTATTACCATATTGCATATATGAGTAAAGAAAAGACAGCTGGACCCTTACCTTACAACATAGACAGAAAAATCAATTCAAGATAAATAATATATATAGACTTAAAACCAGAGTTATTAGAAGAAGTAAGGGAATATCTCTGTGACCTTGAGGTGAGCAACATTTCTTAGAGAAGAAACAGAAAGCAAAAACCATAAAAGAAAAGCTTGATAACTTGGATTTAATTCAAATTAAAAGCCTCTGCTTATCAAAAGCACTGTAAAGGAAATGAACAGACAAACCACAGGCTAAGAAAAAATATTCAAATGCATGTATCTGACAAATATCCAGAATATATAAATAACTCTCGCAACTCAATAATAAAAAGACAACCTAATAAAAGTCAAGCAAAAATATTTGAACACTTTATAAAAGATATACAAATAGTCAATAGGCAGGTGAAAATATACTTAACATTATTGATCATCAGTGCAATACAAATTAAAGCCATAAGATACCAAAATCCACCCACCATAAAATAAAAAGACTAATAATATCAAATATTAAAATGGATATGGAGCAACTGGAAGAGTATAAAATATACAACTTTGGAAAACTGTCAATTTCTATTTTTAAAATATTTTTATTGTTGATAGTATTACAGACATCTTACATTCCCTCCCTTACCCCCTTCCAAAATTTAGATATACAATACCCTATAACACAGCAATTCCATTTTTAGAATTTTATCCAAGAGAAATTAAAATATTTGTCCACAATAAGCCTTGTACACAAATATTTATAGCAGCTTTATTCATAATAGCCCAAAACTGGACACAACCAAATGTGCATTATCAGGATATTGGGTACATAAATTGTGATATAATCAGACAATTTTATTAAGCAATAAAAATGAATAATCTACAGACCCATGTAACTACATGGATCAATCTCAAAAATATTATGCTGAGTGAAAGAAACCAAACAAACAAAAGGACATTTTGAATGATTTCATTTATAAGAAATTCTAAAATAGGCAAAACGAACTTTTAGCGAAAAAAAAATACATTAGTGGTGATTTCTGCTGAGGGAGGGAAGGAAGAAGAAAGGGGAAAGGTCATGAGGGAAGTTTCTGGGGTGGCATAAATGTTCTATGCCTTGATATACATTCATTAAAACTGATTGAACGATATACTTCAGATCCAAGGACTTCACTGTCTATAAATTATGCCACAGTTTTTTTAAACAGGGAAAAGCAGCTAGAAAATCTATGATGATTTTAATAATCAGATACAGCTTCGCACAGATAACACCAGTTTTAAAAATCAGTATGAGGAGGTGAAAGGATAGAAATAAATAGCCATTAGCCTATGAGGAAAGAATGCTGGGGTTGTTCTGAATGTAGAGGCAATTTTTATTTTTATCTTAACCCAGATGCTTATATTAACATCCTTTTGACATTTTATGATGAAATATTGTTAATTGCATGGCCTCCAGCTAAGAGCAAATATTTCACCCTGAAAAGAGATGGACTCTGGGATGAGATGTCTCCCCTGGCTTTCTCAGGGTGATAGATACTCCCAAGAACCCGAACCAGAGCTGCTATTTATTTCTGAAGATCACAGAATGTGAAGTCATGGAGGCAGCCCCAGTCTTACAGACAGCAGAAGTTACAGTCTGGCTTGAAAGGACCCACATCCCTTACCACCTGCCTTCAGGCCTAGTGTTCCCACCATCGTGCATGGAGGCTCACTTGCTATCCAAGTGGTGGAAGCTTTTGTCACCTATAACTCATGGTCATCGATGCAGCCATCACCCAGCTGTAAATGGAGACATCAGTCTATTCCCTCCTTTGTGCTAGCTTCCAGAACTCTTGCTTTGCTAAATCAAATACTTTATTTTCCAGCTTTCCTTATAGTTTCGGGATTTATGGGGAAGTCTTCACTTCACTAATAAAAAGAAAACAGATGCTGCTGGCACCACCCTTTCCCTCATTTTCCATTTTGAATGTGCATGAGATGCTTGGAGCTATAGCAACTGTATTATCACCATGAAGCAACAGCCAATAAGCTAAGGAGGATGAAGCAGAATCTAGAAGGAAGATAGCTTTGATACAGGATTAAGCCTCTGCACCAACTCTAAACTGCATACTTCTAGAGTTCTTTTTCTGATGGCTGGGAATGCTAGTTGGGAAAGTTCAAGGGCATAGCATGCTCCTAGAGAAGACCTAGGCACATAGGAAAGATTTCCCTAAAAGAATGTAGGAAAGCACAAAATGGAAGTGGGTAGCTCCAAAGATTAACTTTGTCCTGAGCAGACCCTATAGCCAAGGCTCAAAGAATTAGTAGCTGAAATCAATGAGGAAATCTAAAATGTTTTGTTGCCCAGAATTTAAGAAAGTATTATATTTGTTTCCCAACATGGTAAATAACTGACTTTTCACCTTTTAGAGCATGTGTATATATGTATATTTAAAAAGAAAGAGAGAGAGACCACGGTATTGAATACTCTGTGCTTCTTTTCTAAATTTCTGAGCTTCCTTTACTACATTGTGCTTTGCTGTACTCCATCCAAGGGGCATCCATTAATCATCTTTCCATTCTTGGCAGTAATAATGTAGACAATGCATCATGTCAAAGATGTTCCTGTTAATAATTAATGATAATTTCCATAATGGTAGTGACATTGCATTATACCCAAACTCAAGATGACTGGACCTGCCGTCCACTCTTGTTCTGACCTATGTGATGAGCATGGCAGAGTGAGCCTGATGTGGAATAGAATTGGAGGGGTGGGACACAGAAACAATGATTTCACCCAGCAGCTGAAGAAAGCCACAAAAACCATCCTGATTCCAGGAATCCATGGGATCCCCCAAATAAGGGAAATTGTGATATTTTAGAAAATGAAGTGTTTACAATTAACCAAGTAGCTTCTGAAATAAGAAGCTAATTTATTCCGTAGAGAGGTGCCTGAAGGACACCCTCAGAAGACAGTGGTCTGCACCTGCTGTCCCGTTAATTGGTCATGAGGTAAATGGTGGCATAGAGGCATTCTTTTAAGCATTGAGGAGGAACAGGAAGCCCTACACAGCCCATTCCTTGTTGTTTACAGACCAGCTGTCCTACAATCCTAGCTTTCATTAGAATGAGGGGCACCATCAGACCCCTGCTTTCTCCTTCCCCACACCTTCTCAATGGAAATATCTTGGAGTGACAGACATTGATATACATTTATAAATAGAATTCCAAGTGCCCCTTCTCTCTTGCTAACCTAACCCAATTTTGTGCAGTGCTAATGTGCCTAGCTAAATATTCTATTTTCCAAGTTCCCTTGCAGCTAAGGGTGGCCAGCTGACACATTTCTGGACAATGAAAATAAGTGTAAGTCTCTGGTGAGAGCTCTTAAGAAAACTTTTGCAATCTTGATTAAAAATAAAGTTTCTGGCACCAATCTTCTCACTTCTTCTTACAAAATTATTTAAATGTGGACACTGAAGTCTGGAGCCAAGCCACTATCTTATAGCCTTAAGGATAGCATACTAGAGAACCATGAAGAACTTGGGGCTTTGATGACACAGCTGAGCACATTCTCTGTGGCACAAGTACAGGCTTTATGTGAAGAAATTCAGCCCCTATTTTCTTCAGCCACTTCTACTGGGTTATTTTCTTACCCGAAACCAAATATATTTCTAAGTGACATAGGTAGGTCTGAGAGCCGGTACTTTAAAAAACTGCACAAGTGACTAGATGTCTAATAAGTGTTTTCAATTTAACATGTTTAACATAGAATACATGATTCCCACCTGCTATCCTCTCCCCTAGAACCCTCCCTCTTGCCTTCCTTCATCTCAGTAACAGGCAACACACCCTTTACCCTGTTGCTCAAGAATTATCCTTAACTTCTCTCACCTGACATCTACTTCATCAACAGGAGTTATTAACTTTATACTAGTACCTAAAGTATGTTCTCTTATAAAGAACTTAGACAACCTAACATCAGAAAAACAACCAACTCAATTAAAAAGTGGTCAGAAGACCTGAATAGATACTTCTCTAAAGATGACATACAGATGGCCAATAAACATATGAAAAGATGCTCAATGTCACTAAGCATCAAAGAAATGCAAATCAAAACCACAATGAGATACCACTTCACACATGTCAGAATGATTATCATCAATAAATTCACAAACAAGTGTTGGCCAGGATATAGAGAAAAGGGAACCCTAGTACACTGTTGGTGGGAATGTAGATTGGTGCAGCCACTATGGAAAACAGTATGGACTTTCCTCAAAAAATTAAAAATAAACTGCCTTGTGACCCAGCAACTCCACTTGTTTGAATATATCCAAAGAAATCCAAAACACAATTCAAAGAATATAGGCACCCCTATGTTCACTGCAGCATTATTTATAATAACCAAGATATGGAAACAACCCAAATAACCATTAATAGACAAGTGGGTAAAAAAGCTTTGGTACATATACACAATGGAATAATATTCTGCCATAATAAAGAATGAAATCTTACCTTTTGCAACAGCATGGGTGAACCTAGAGTGTATTGATCTAAGTGAAATAAATCAGACATGGAAAGACAAATATGATATGACTTCACTTATATGTGGGATCTAAATAACAAATAAAATAAAAACAGACTCTAGATACAGAGAACAGACTGACAGTTGACTGAGGGAGGGGGTTTGGGAACTGGGTGAAAAAGCTGAAGGGATTAAGACATGCAAATTGGTAGTTACAGAACAATCACCAAAATGTAAATTACAGCATAGGGACTATAGTCAATCCTACCTAATAAAATAGTAATATGCAAATTGACCGCACTTTCGCTACGCCCAAGCCACGCCCACCAGCCAATCAGGGTGAGTGTGCAAATTACCCAACAAAGATGGCGGTTAATTTGCATACGCTGAGGGACGGAGGAGTGAAGACTGAAGACAACTTAGAAGGAAGAGGGAAGAAAAGTGGAAAGCAAGGTGGCTGCCAGAGGGAAAGCCTGGGCAGTGGGGGGGGGGGGGGGAGTGGGGCGGGGCGGAGCAGGGCGGGGTAGGGCGGGGCGGGGCGGGGCGGGGCGGGGTGGAGCGGAGCAGGGCGGGCGGCAGTGGCACGCAGGTGCAGGTGCGGAGGCTGCAACTGCAGCGGCAGCGCATGCGGCCACAGCGGCTGCCTGCAGGATTCTTCCTGCAAATGGGCTACTAGTAATATCATAATAACTATATATGGGGCCAGGTGGGGATCACTCTGGAAAGTAAATGATTATCTAACCACTATATTGTATGTCTAAAGCTAATCTATACTAATAAAAGGGTAATATGCAAATTGGTCACGATGCCCTCACAGTAACAACTGAACAGCAGGCTGCGTGGGGTGACAAGGCTAGCAGGGGGGTTAGCGAGGGAAGACCAAACCAGCAGAGGGGGACAGTGAGGGGTGACCAGGCCAGCAGAGGGGGGCAGTGAGGGGCAACCAGGCCGGCAGGGGGGGAATTTGGGGGCGACCAGGCAGGCGGGGTGGGGACAGTTGGGGTTGACCAGGCAGGTGGGGTGGGGGCAGTTGGGGGTGACCAGGCTGGCAGGGGGGCAGTGAGGGACAACAAGGATGGCAGAGGCGGGCAGTGAGGGGCAACCAGGCCGGCAGGCGGGGGCAGTTGGGGGCAACCAGGCCGGCAGGCGGGGGCAGTTGGGGGCGACCAGGCCGGCAGGGGGGCAGTTAGGGGCGACCAGGCCGGCGGGGGGGGGGGGGCAGTTAGAAGCAATCAGGATAGCAGGCAGAGGCGGTTAGGGGTGATCAGGCTGGCAGGCAGGTGAGCAGTTAGGAGCCAGCAGTCCCGGATTGGAGAGGGTGAGGACTGGGCTGAGGGGACCCCCTCCCCCTGTGCATGAATTTCGTGCACCGGGCCTCTAGTACAGAATAATATTAAATGTAACCTGTAATTGATAAATTTAAAAATAAACATTTTTAAAACTCAAATATGTTCTGAATCCACCCACTGTGTCGCCATTCCCACCCACTACTTCAGTCCAGGCTGTAACGATAGCCTCTTAACTAGTTCTTCCCTAGCAAACAGTCTTTAAATATTCATGTCAGATCATGCCATCCTCTGATCAAGCCCCACTAACAACCTCCCATTTATTATACTTGAGCTAACTCCTTAAAAATGGCCAAGAATGTCCTACACAGTGGTTGGCAAACTCATTAGTCAACAGAGCCAAATATCAACAGTACAACGATTGAAATTTCTTTTGAGAGCCAAATTTTTTAAACTTAAACTTCTTCTAATACCACTTCTTCAAAATAGACTCGCTCAGGCCGTGGTATTTTGTGGAAGAGCCACACTCAAGGGGCCAAAGAGCCGCATGTGGCTCGCAAGCTGCAGTTTGCTGACCACGGCCCTACAGTATCTGCTCCTGCTGCCTGAGATCTTAGCTTATGCCACTACCCCCCACACACTGGGCTTCAACTCTCTGGCCTTTTTGCTATAGCCTGCTCATTCACCTCCTCAGACCTGCTTTCCCTGACATCTCTATCTAAAACAGTCCCCACTGTTTTAGATGCTCTCTATGACATCGTCTTTTTGCTTCATAGCACTTATTGCAATCTGATATTTTATTGTTTATTCATATGTTAATTGACTTATTTTCTGATCTCTCTCATTAGAATGTAGGCTCCTATAGAGCAAAGATTTTGTCTGTCTAATTCTTCGGTGAATCTCCAGCATATAGAATGATGCCTAAGTCATAATAAGCTCTTATAGAATGCATAAACACATTTATTGAATGTACGATTTTATATCCACATGGCAGAACCACTTAGGTAAAATATCCAGATTATTTATTTCATTTCTTCTTTTGCATAGGATGTCTTCATCACATGAAATGCACTCCTCTTTGAGTGAAAGAGAAATGTTGATTTCAGTCATAACAAATGTTCATGATTTCACTGACCTCTGGTAATGTGGACCTGGCTCTGATGGTAGCTCACTCTTTCAAGAACAAAAAAAGGACATTTTACCGTGTATTCTATTGTATTTTGCAAAATTTTCCTCCCCCATTGAATGCATTCTGAATCTTCCTCTTTGTTACTTATTAGTAAAGCCCCTAGATATAGTTTCATAAAACATTCAGAGGTCAAAGGTCCTGAATTTGCAGAGTGATAACTTCCCAGGGCTCATTCTAAAGTCTGCCACTCCACTTGCCAATAGCTATAAAAACAAAAATCTAACAGAGGAGCTTGGGGATAAGTAGAGTATTTAGTTTGAAAAATAAGTTCATCCAATAATGTACATTACCACAGGCTGAAGACTCACCAACCTGCTTTAGTTCAACATTGTTACCAAATTACTCATCTTAATTACTGCGTTCTTCTTTTTCTTATCTCATTTTTCCCTAGTCATATTAATGGTCACATAATAATATTAGACAATGTTCACTAAGCTTAACTCTAAAAATAATGGCTGTCTTAAATCAGAGTTAATTAGTATGTCAAGAAGTTCAGGTGATTATGGGACCGTGTGATTTTTTTAAAAAGGCATTGGGGAAAAAGTTACTTTAACAAATGCTACATTCATGATTCTATAAAGTATTTTTAATCTTTTTTCTAATATTGTCACTGAAAATTGAATAATGTGATTCTTCAGTGATCATTTGAGTGAGCTCTCCCTAATCCTGCCATCCCTCTGGAAAATATATTTAACATTAATTTATGAATCTTGGTGTCCTTCCTCTTCCAGGCTTAATAGCAAATCATGGTTTATGCTATTTTTATTTCATCATACATAAGGAAGGCTGTCAGGAGCAAAAGATCAGAGTAACATAACTCTCCTCTCCTGCACCCTCGTCAGCAGCTCCTGGAGAAAGCTTTGTGGTTTGAGGGGAGTTAGAAGGCATACTGTCCTTGGCTGTATGCAGAAAACGTTCTGGGACTTGAAGGGGAAGGAGCCAGGGTACTAAGGGACGTCTCTGAGAACTGCATGCATATGTAATAAGCACCGTAAATAAAAGACTTGCTATCCTGAGTATCATGGCCTGAAAACTTGCCCATCTGTAGGTCCTGTGAGGGTACCATGACCTCCCCCTCAATCCTTCACAAGATAATCAGAATATCAGTGCAATCGAGAAGAAACAGAAAAAATAGTTTGCCTTTGTTTCTCTGGTTCCTGAAATACATTTAAGCATGAGCAATTAAGGCCTAGCACCTTAAAATCAACACTAGCAAAGAAGACAACAATGAAAACAAAGAGAAGTGGGCAGCAAAGTAAACAGGGTCTCTCAGTACATGGACAGATTCTCAAGTATATTAAGCTTTGAGTCCTTGGGTTAAGCTGTTATTAGGGTAGTCACACCTGGGATAGGCCTGGTGAGGGCAGTGCTGTGGACGCTGAATGAGGAGCAGGGAGATGTCCATCAGTCTCCATGACCTAATCTCTGATGAAGCCTGACCTCAAGTCAAGAGACACCATCCACTGCCTTTTCAACTGTGCCAAGTTTCCAACAGGGTAAAATTATAAACATTATAATGTATTAATATTTACAGAGCACCTACTAAATCCAAGGCACTATGGACTGCATAAAGATGCCTGAGCTCCTGTCGTCCCCTTCCTGTCCCCTGTAATAACATGCCACACTGATCATTGTTGATTATCTGTCCATCTTCCACACCCGACTGCCAGCTTGGGCACTGGGACCTTGTTTATCCTGACCCCTCTACTTCTCCAGTGCTTAACACCTATTAGGTGCTCAAAACTGTGTTTGAATAAGTGGCTAGAAACTGTGTTTCAATAATTGGCTAGAAGCTCATAAATTAGTTTCAGAGATAAGGTATAAACACTTGAAAAGTTACTAACACAAGAATAGGTGTCACAAGACAGGACATGACGAGTTCCTGAAAGAACATAAGCCAAGTGCTCTAGAGGAGGGAGCACGGCAGGCTGCAGCAGGGACTTCCTCGGCTGTCAGAGGAGCCCTGGCACTGAGTGTGCTCATGCTTTCCCAGCACAGAGGCAGCCATACCCATCTAATGAGGGAGGGTAGCAGGAGAAGGGAGGGACCAGTTGGGTGACAAAGGGAAGAGGTGTTCTATCATTGGGGTCTCAATTATCACTATGTTTCTATTTGTCCATATTTTAAGTATTTCATGTATTAATTACATTGGGGTAGCCAATAAGACCCTGGGGCTACAATCATTTTGAGGAAGGATTGAGAACTGATATTCATTTGTCATTAATAAATTAATACAGGGTGACCCCCAAAAATGTGTACAAACTTGGGATAACTATAAAGGTAGTGTTTATTAAAATATATTTCATTTTCAAATGTAATGAAATCTACAGGCATTAGGTGTATACATTTTTGGGGAACATCCTGTATATTTTTAAAGTTGAGGTGAAAGAAATTGATGGCCATTGATGATAGTAAAATAGCATTTCTTAGACCAAGTGGTAAATTTCTAAATGAGGACTATCAGATGAAGGTGATAGGGGAGATCATTTTAGCAGGTGTTTGTTGGCAAGACTGAAATCACATCATGGAGGGGACCCCATCCTTTCCTCTCATGCTTGCTGCTTCCTACCCTCTTAGACCCTGCACCACCTTGAAACGGTCTGAATTTGGAGTCATTGCTCTACCAGCTTTTTGTATTTTTAGGCTAGTTTATTATTTTCCAGGCTTCTCAGAAGACCATAGTCCCTCAGCACTATAAAGGTTTCCTCATATCTTGAATAAATGTAGCTTGATTTCAGCTTATCATCTACGAGACGTTTAGTCAACATGTTGGGTTCAACAGGAATAGCATCTAACTATGTCATTTCTTGGAGTGAAATGGGAGGCTATGTTTGGAAGTCAACTGTTCTGGATTGTGGTTGGTCTATTTCAGATAACATCTCTGAGGCTTGGTATTCTCAGCCATATAATGGGGATATGACACCCCTGTAGATTGTCCTGTGGATTAAATGGGAGCATGAAGGTAAGCACTTGGTCCTGAATTACAGGGTATCTCAAAATATGTACACACACTTTGAATATAATTATAAAGGCACTATTTATTAAAATACATTTTATTTTCATTTAACAGCTATTGTCTACATTTGGGGGGACACCTTGTATATTATGTGCTATTCAGTTTTGTCTCCCACATACCCAGTTAGATTGGCATAGACAGAATAAATAGACCAACAGCCATTCAATGCACCCATATTTAGCATCTCTGGGTATATGGCATTGGTAGGCATTCACATGTCCTTTTGGCTAGCACCCAGGATGGTGGGATGTCAGTCTAAGACAATTCATAGTGATAAGGGCAGTGTTATACAAGCGAAAGAGCTCATTAGTGTTCAGTTGACATCATTTTATTAACCTATATTGACTGCTTTTTAAATGCAAATTGAATGCCTTAGTGAAAAATAAATTGAAATATTACTTTGGAAATAGTCTTGAAAAAGCACATTACAGATTGATGCTGGAACCATCACCTGCACAGCTATAAATTACCAGTGCATCAAAAGCCAACTTGATTATTGTCCCTCAGTTAAGCAAAGACAATTTAAGGTTTCAGCAAAACCAATAATTCATTAAGAGACAGTGAGCAACTCTATAAATAAAAGAGCTAAGGAGTAAAATGTGATACTCATTCTGTAGAATAAATTAACACAAATATATCAATCAAGCATTCTTAGAATTACCACCCAATTTTATTTGAATAGCTAATTAGCAAAGAGGTCAGAACCACCTGGGATGTGAAAAGATGATAAAGTCTCTTTTAGAATGTATGATAATTCTAGTGATCATATGGGGAAGGTGTGGGTAAAGATATCAAATAGTATATATTTTGGATGAACCCATTTTGCACTAACATTCATCATATGTTACAATTATTAAACAATATAGCCCATCTAACCTCCAAGCAAACTGAGAAATCTCATGTGATCCCACTGTCCTTGACTCCAAGGAGAAATCAAAGCTCCCAGTGGAGAGAAACCAAGAAATATGTACATGTGTTTGCGTTATTATTATTGATGTAATGCTTCAAGTGATGCACTCTTTCTAGGTTAAAAAAAAAATCCATAGGGAAGTTCTGATTTATCTCATCACTGCAAGGTGTCCTCCATACTTGAGCAGAATATTTATGTTTGTTAAAAAGGAAGTGCTAATTGGCCAATCTAGTTAATTCCCTGGAGGGAGAACTAGATGAATGGAAGGTTGTTAAGAGGTGTAAGCAGATCAGAAAAGGTAAACCAAACTGTAAATCAAAACCCAAATAATTGTTAGAGAGTGAAAAGAGAAAGTAATTTATGGAGCAGAAAATGCCCTAAACTACATGTGTGCTAATACTGACAGTGACAAGGTTGGGAAAATCATCTAATCCCTGATTGGCCAGGGATCTAATTGCAAACTAGTTTCAGTAATTATACTGTAGAATCTATGGAATGGAACTGCACTAGGCCATAGTCCCTGAGGCTTAACTCCTTCATTGCACCAACTAGAAATATTTGAGTGTCTACTATAGCAACACACTGGGCCAGGTAGTGTGAAGATGAAAAAATGAATCACAAATAAATCCTGACCGCAAGGGTTCTGAGAAGAAAATATAACAGAAGTAAAGAGAGCAGTGATTTTCAAATTTTTAGCAAAAGTAATCTCACACAGAACTCCACCAGGTAAAACAAACAAAAATGTAGCTCTTCTGGTTGAAGTAGAAGACCAAATATGTGGATTGCAGCTGATTTAGTGACTCCTGCTCCAGCACTGTGGGACCCTGAGTCATGCCTAGGGACCCCTTGAGCTCTACATATCAGCATTTGAAAACAATCACTCTGATACAGCCAATCAAGGTAGAAAGTAACAAGTTCCATAAAGGAACAAAGAAGGCTCTGTGAACAGTCAGAAAAAGTTGAGCGTATATTCATCTGGAATGTTTGGAATAGCACAATCCTAAAAGAAACATTATTTTTCAAAAGAATTCATGTAATACGAGTTAGAGCTTTTATCTTTGAGGTCTTTAGTTCCTTCTTTCTAACAATAGGGGATTGCCATAAATTTGGCTAACACACAAAGGACATAACTTTCAAGATAACTACTCAAAGTTTCACTAATTGGCATCAAATAGAGCAAAAACAAAGAACAAGAACCATAACCATCAGTCCAGGAATAAGAGACTTCAGGACTGAGGTAGGGAATATTAAGGACATTTGCCTTCTGATCTACGACAACTCCATGGGTCCATGGGTTCACAACCATTTACTACCATACACGTACAGGATAACCTGGAACAAATCACACAAACTCGCCATACTTCAAATCTTTTTTATACATAAACATAGAATCAAAAATATGTGCATTTTTAATCCTCATATGAGGACATGTTTTTATTGATTTTAGAGAAAGAGGAAGGAGGAGAGAGAGAAACATTGATGTGAGAGAGTAACATCCATCCATTTTCTCCCATATACACCCTGACAGGGGATTGAACCCACAATCTAGGTATGTACCCTGACAAAGAATTGAACCTGCAACCTTTTTGGTATATGGGATGACACTCCAATCAACTGAGCCACCCAGCCAGGCTTGAATCAGCCATATTTTTCAGTCAAATCATTTCCACCCACAATGATCAGTATCTTATACTAGAGGCCCAGTGCACCAAATTGTGCACTGGTAGGGTCCCTAGGGGCTGCCGGCCAGGTACTCCCTCCCTTCCCTCAGCTGCCTGCTGCCACTGCCAGCCAAGGGCCTCCCTCCCTTCCCCCAGCTGGCCCCAGCCCCTGGTCGAACTCCCGGGCAACTCCCAGTTGAGGGGACAATTTGCATACTATACTTTTATTATCTTATATGATTGAAGTTCAACCAATCTGATTCAGCTGAGATTTATTTGTGAAAGATGAACAAACCATAAATGATGTGCATCACCAAAAAGTTATGAAAGAAAACTAAGAACTATTAACTAGTTGTTCCCTTGTCTTGCAGTTGTCCCTACCCTGAAGTCCTTAATCAATCTGAGCCTGATTCTCAGGTTGATCAAGTTCGACTAACAAGGAAGAGAACAAGAAAATACTTGTGAATCAATAAAAATCCCATTGAACCAAACTGTCAAGGTCTCAATGATAATAGAAATGTCCATTTAGAGTTTACTACAGCAATCTTGGTATCAAGCACTTTGTAACTTTTATTTTCCATTCTCACAACTCCACGAGGCATGAACTATCATTATTCCCACTTAACAAAGTAACTGAGGCTGAGGGAGGAAAAGTTGACCCCTAGCCAATCTCACTCCAAATTTAGCCACTACATTATTTGTTGTTTGATTGTAAGACCACTTTCAGCCTCTGCTTTTAGTAGAGGAAACAAAATATAGCATTTGTTGAGTATTTATTGCTGTTTTACTTTCTTGCATTCATTCATTCAACAAACATCTATTGGTGCCTACTCTTCCCCAGCACTGTTCAATGATGATGAAGGCAAGCCCCTGACCCCCTGGAATATGTTCTAGTGGACTGACACAAATAAAAACAAACCATCAAATAAGCACACAAAGAAATAACTTAGGATAGTGTTAAGTGCTGTAGTTTAAAAAAAAAGTTTAGTAAAATAAATATATAGTAAATATTTTTTAGACATTCCAATATAGTAATTCTTTTGATAGTAAATTTTTTTAAAAGGTGGAGGGTGTCCTGGCCAGTTGGTTGAGCATCACCCCGTGCATGAAAGTGTCACTGGTTGATAGGGCACCTACCTAGGTTATGGTTCAATCTCCAGTTGGGGCACGTACAGGAGGCAACTGATCGATGTTTTTTTTCTCACATCAATGTTTCTCTGTCTTTCTAAAAAAATCAATTAAAAAAAAAGGTAGAGAGCAATAATATGATAGAGAGTGACTGGGACAGGGATCTACTTTAGATAGGGAGCTCAAAGGCCTCCCTGAGGTGAGTCATATGTTGAGCTTTGCGTTTAGATTCTAAAATCCAAAGGATGAAGAAAATATGGTCAAAAGCTCAGAGATGGCCAGTGAGATAGATGTGGGGGAAACGAGCAGAAACAGTATGAGATACATTCAGCCATGCAAGGAGTTTGTTTGGATTTGAGTCTATGTACTCAGGAAGATGCTGGAAGATCTTTTTTTTTTTTTTTAATATATATTTTTAGTGATTTCAGAGAGGAAGGGAGAGGGAGAGCTAGATAGAAACATCAACAATGAGAGAGAATCATTGATCAGCTGCCTCCTGAACGCCCCCTACTGGGGAACGAGCCAGCAACCTAGCATGTGCCCTTGACCGGAATCGAACCCAGGACCCTTCAATCCACAGGCTGCTGCTCTATCCACTGAGCCAAACCAGCTAGGGTGCCATTGGAAGATCTTAAGCACTAGAGTCACATGATATGATTTCCATTTCTGAAAATCATAGCTGTAATTTCCATTTTTGAAAATGTTAGCTGTAATGTGGGGACGGCTGTTGCAGTGCCCAGTTAGGGACCACATTGTTTGAAAGCATAAATGGAGACTAAGTGGACAGATCCATGAAGTATTTTGAAGGCAGATCCCAGATACAGTGGGATGAACTAGAGGGTGGGGAGGACAATGGGGAAAAGGAGGAATGAAGGGGACACCTAAGTATTGCCCTGAACAACCTAGGTGTGGATGGGGTACCCTTTGTTGAAATGAGAAAGGCTGGCAGAGAAGGTTTATGAGTTCGGCAAGAAGGAGGAGAAATGAAGTTTGAGAGAAAAGATTCTTAGCTCATTATTTTATTTAATCTTTAGGACAGCTCTATAAAGTTATTCCCATTTTTCACATGAAGAAATAGAAATTCAGGCAAGTTAAATAACATGCCCAAGGACACTCAGCAAGAAAGTGCCGGGGCTGGGATTTGAGCTGAGGCGTCTGATTATAGAGCCCACCCACGCAGTTACTGTGTACCACACCTCCCAGTGCAGAAAGACTGCAGTTTGGGTACTGGTTTTGTCTCAATGAGCTCCTCTTTCCATATTTTTAAAACTAGGCAAATACTAGTAATACTCACTGCGTAAGAGTGGTAAAAAGCAAGGTGATTAAACAGGGAGTTCTCCCTGCAGTGCAGAGTCCTTCATAAGGATAGAACATTACATCTCCAGACATTGAATCCTGGCAAACATTCTTGATTCTATTAACTATGAGTACTCTGGTTTGACCATGGCCACACCCTAGCCTGGTAGACTCCTGCTGCCTTATTCAGCTTCCAGTCAAAGAGCTTTCCAGGTCCCAGGAGTGGCACTCAGAGATTCTACCCCCAGGGTGGGACAGTGCCTCCTCTCAAATATCACTAGAGAACTTTGGGATTCTCCCTGCCTCCAGGTTGCCTTTTAAGATTTACCTTCAAGAAATGATGTGTCATGCTGAGTCTGGGGCTGCTGTCAGGGACACAGTTGCAGGGACCTGTGTCCTCTGCAGGAGGCTTTCTCGTGACACTTTACAAACTGTGGAAGATGCTCTAAGCCTGCAGCTGAGAGAGTCCTGACCACTGCCCAGCCCCTGTCCCTTTGAGCTAGAAAGTGAAAGGAAGGGGAGGGGAAAAGGAAAGAGAAGACCACCCACTGTGAGCTCTACTGAGTCCTGGGTCCCTTGGTGGGTATTTTTATTCATATTATCTTCTTTACCCCCCTAACAATCTTAGGTGGTAAAACAATTAGTATTCTCACTTAACAGAGATCCTAAAGCTCAGAGTGTTCACTTAACTTGCCAAAGTTTACACAGCAGACTAGAAGCAGAGTCAATATTTTGCCCTACATATATTCAACTCTAAAATGCAATTTTTTTGTTTGGCGTGGTTTGTTTTGTTTTTCACTAGTGCCAAAGTACAGAATCATGTAATAAAGGAGGCAGACAGCAGGACAAAAGTGTCTCCTTAGAGTGTGCTCAGAATCCTACTGAAAATATGAAGTCACGAGACTAGAGTAACTAAATATTAATCTGAATTTCAGCTCAGGCATGTTAGAAAAGAAACCTAGGCTTGGTTATTGTTATACATGTCATCAAACTATAATGGAAAACATCACCATATTTAACCAGTCAGATTTTTAGCTCCCAAGGCCATGATAAGGAAGATGACTGAAATTTAGTTTGCAAAACTGTAAAGAAACCATGTTAGCAAAAGGAGTAGAAGGAGCTTATCCCATTTCTAGGAGAATCAATTCTTCCATCCAAATGAGAATGCCAAGTGGGAAACGGGGATTTACACGGCTGCCTTTCGTGGGGATGATTTGATTTATGTAAGTAAATTCTGTACCTTTCCAGCTCTGAGCCCAGACTGGTGCGTTAAGCTGATGCATATCAGAGCCGACTCACTTTCTCATTCCAAGTTGATAATTTAAATGCTTACATTAAAGTTTCTATGTTAACTTTCAGGGTTTTAAAAATGAAGTAAGTTCCTGTTCTCCATCAGACCCGGGAGCAATGGGAATTAATGTGATAATGTCTTCAATGAAACGTGGTGGGGACGTGTGATTCATGTTGGTTCCCGATTCTTTCCTTCTCTTTAAAACGCCATAAAATGAAAAATACAACAGCTGTTTCATGTTAAAGAGAAATGCAAATGTGCATTAATGCAGCTCAAGAAATATTTTATATGTTCTGAGAATGTATTATTTATATGAATGGAATCAATCTACATTTCCCCCATTTAATAAAATGGCACTTACTGGAATGGCTTTCTCAGCTATTTAAGCCAAATACACAAAGAAGAATGGTCTAGGACCTAAGTCAAAGGTATATTTTTTTTTCTCTCAAAGTATAGAATAAACAAAACAAAACAAAAATCTGATACTGTTTGCCCACCAAAGACACAAAAGCACTACATTCTCCTTATACCTTGGTTAGTAGATTAACTAGTTTCAGTTGCATATTAAACAATGTCATCAGAAAAGACAGTTGTTTAAGTTTAGCTCTGTCATAGGGCAAACTGTGTTCAAACCCAATCTTCTTGTGCTAGTAAATTGTTTTTGGAAAGGCCTCCTGGTGAGCAGTAATGCTTCTCATTATCATACACCTTCTATTACCTACTTTGGATGCAGATATAAATTATTCAAAACAGGAGAGGTTTCCCCTGCTAATTAGTGGCAGGCTGACTGACCACCTCCCATCAATGCCTAAGGCTTCATTCTATACACAGTTCTCCAACCAGCATAATAGCCCACTTCCATGGTGTGGCTGGGTAATTTTAATCAGTCGTTATGTGTACCACCGAAACCCAACAGCTGTGCACTTGGATGACCTTATTATCATTAGCAGCAAATTGGCAGTTGAGCAGGGAATTTTCATCAGGAAAGACCACGTGATTTCATAAACTTGGGAATGGCCAGGTTCTATTTCTTTTTTTTCTGACTATAATTTACAACTTAGGAAATGAGCACATTTAGAGTGAAATTCACACTTTAATGAAGAGGGATATATCTGAAATTTCTTTCTAACACATTTTCCACATTCCTTTATTCTCTTCCAGGGAATAAGAGAATTGTCATCATTTAGAAAATGTCCCAATGAATGAAGGAGTAGTTTTCCATGAGTTTTACTTTTGGCTTTGAAAGTATCAAAGTTGCCTCCTGGTGGCTATGGAATCAACAATTCTCTGGGGTCTTAGGGAAATAACTCAAATAATTGCCCCTAAAAGGAGATCTTTAGATCCTTCTGGTGGAAGATGCACATTTTTGGTGCTAAGAAAAAGTAAACTAACCTGCTGGAGACATGATCAGTCACAAGAGCACGTTCCAAACAGGTGAGTAGATGTTAATTTTAAACCCCTGGTGCAGCCCAGATGGTACTTTTTTAATAAGGCATCCCAGTACTCCATATATTAGAACAGACCTGCCATTGTTTTAGCCTCTCAGACTTTTAAATTTTCCTATATTACCTTTAATTTATTATGTAACCAAGCTCTTATCTTAAAAAAAATACTCCTAATGGAAGAATTCACTCTCTTCTGTAAGGATAACTTCTCTAAAGGAGACAGTTTTGTCATAATTAGTCCCTTAATTCTTTGATAATTACCAAAAGCTCATTCTCCTCGTTATTAGCATCCACGCGGTATGTAGATCAATTTCTTTGTGTTACAGTAGTGCTGCCAAATGGGATGATGACCTTGTAGGCATTAAAGATGATGTGTAGATGTGCAGTTGACCATAGAGAGAATGGCATAGAATGCACAAAGGTCTTTCCCTTCCCACATGGCCTGTGAGGTGATTTCCACATTTGCTATACCGGCCTCAGTTCCCTGTGATGTTTATGGCCTTACCTCTTGTGAGTGTCCCTGGGCAAAGCTGTAAAGGATGTAAAATAAGACTAAAGCCTTCTCCTATGGTCCCTGTCTGGTTCTCTTTCTCTTTTTCACCCCCATCTGCCCCTAGAGTACTGCACTCTAAAGCAGCGGTTGCCAACCGGTGGTCCGTGAGGTCCGAAAGGTTGGCGACCGCTGCTTTAAAGGAACTAGGGCCACCTGGATGGTTCTAAGAGGAGACCTTTGAAGGAGGGTACAGTGGATACTGTGGTGCCCCAGGGCTGCTCTCGAAGGCCAACACCCTATCTCTCATTTCCTGGGGAAGCCAGCTAAGGAAGGCTTCCAGCAGCATCTCTCACTGCGATAGGCCCTCAGCCTTAGGAAACTACTTCACCTAAGTTTATGCCAACTCCCAGGGAGCAGCCAGCAATCAATGACTGGCTAATGCTGGGATACAAAGACCCAGCTCCCGGCCTCCACTGAAACACTCCAAGGGCCATGCCAGCTCTAGAGTCCACATAGGGCTGGCTGAAACCTCAGCTGCAACCTCCCTGCACATCAGCTTCTTTCTCTGCTACATCCTAATGTCCTTGCCTCCTTACCAGTGTATTTCTTGAGAGCACCCCCAATCCAAAGTAAAATAAAATGAGGTTTAAGAGACAGGCAGAATCAAGTGTTTTAGAACAAATTCCAAGAGCAGAGGGAGTTTTCAAACAGTTTCAACATTGGAATCTGCCATATATGCTCAAATGAGCTGGTTCCCCAGGGCATCTTCTGGCTGTTCAGAACACTCACCAATGTTTGCTTTAATAAACCTCCACTCAGAAGCCCCTACAGCCCAAGCACGCTGGTCATTACTAGTTCTATAGAATGGCATCCTGCAAACACGCTACTGCCCACCATCCCTCTTCAGACTTCCATCTGAAATTCCAAGGCCGAGTAGTCCAACTGTCCCTTATTGCTACATCCCAACCCTCTGCCCCTCTCGTCACTGTTTTCCATAATCCAAGCCATGACTCAAATCCTCTGGACAGCTGTCAATTCCCTGAGCACTCTGGAAGCTCAGTTCATTGCCAAGAAGTTACCTTAGATTCTCAACTATGCTGTTGTACATAAAGGTGAAGGGGTGTGTGTTTTTTCTTACAAGTTTGCTTTAAATACAGATATATTTTTCTCCAGGCACTTGTTTCCTGCCCTCACCAGGAAGGAGAGTCAATATTCTCCTTCCCATTTTATAGATGAGGAAACAGAAGCAAAGAGGAGTGACCGACCTTCTGAGGGCCACACCATCAGAGTGGTAAAGCCAGGATTCAAACTCAGCCAGTGCTCTCAACCAATAGCCCTTTGGCCTTGCCCCATTCCCAGCACCCACCAACATATACTCTGAATGCTGCTGTAACCCAATAATGGAATATCAATACCCCCAACTAATGACCATGCATCTGAATTAAAGACCCAAATATGCAATAACTTAATCTCTATTTGAATGGCTGAGAGGAACCTAAAATTCACAGTATTAAAAACTGAGCTTTTTTATAGAGAATCTATATCTGTGCTGAAAAAGACTCGGAGGCCATGACCAGAGCAATGGAATTAATGTTGTGGTTGATTAGTCATGTTTGCCAGGGGAATGATGAGCAAGTGATGGCACTAGTACTAGGACTTACCACCTTTTTCTTAGCATCCTAACTTAATACTTAATACATGGAGGGCACATAATAAATGATGCCAGCAAAAATCTTCAACAATATATTAGCATACTGAATTAAACAATGCTTTGAAAGGATTACACATCATGATCAAGTGAATTTATTCCAAGGATGGATGCAAGGATAGTTCAATATCTGTAAATCAATCAGTGTGATATACTACATCAACAAAATGAAGAATAAAATTGTATGATCATCTTAATAGCTGCCGAAAAAGCATTTGACAAAATTTAACATCTATTCATGATAAAATCTCTCAACAAAGTTGGTATAGGGGAAACATACCTCAGCATAATAAAGCCCATATATAACAATCCCACAGCCAACATCATATTCAATGGTTAAAAGCTGAAAGCCTTTCCTCTAAGATCAAGCACTGGACAAGGATAACTACTCTTAACACTTTTATTTAACATAGTATTGGAAGTTCTAGCCAGAGCCATTAGGTAAGAGAAATAAATAAAAGGAATCCAGATTAGAAAAGAAGAAGTAAAACTATCACTATTTTCAGATGGCATATTATATATAGAAATCCTAATAAGTCTCCCCCCCCAAAGAAAACCTGTTAAAACTAATAAAAATTAATTTAGCAGTTATAGGATATGAAATCAATATACACAAATCTGTTGTATTTCTACACACTAATACAAACCATAAGAAAGATAAAGAAAACAATCCCATCTACAACTGCATAAAAAATAATAAAATATAAAGGAATAAATTTAACCAGCAAGGTGAAAGATCTATACACTGAAAACTATAAGACAATGATAAAAGAAATTAAAGAAGGCACAAATAAATGGAAACGTACTCCATGCTTAAGGATTGGAAGAATTAATGTTATTTAAATGTCCATACCACCCAAAGCAATCTACAGATTCACTGCAATCCTTATTGAATTCCATTTTTGACAAAAATAGAACAAATAATCTTAAAATTTGTATAGAGCCACAAAAGACTCTGAATAGCCAAAGCAATCTTGAGAAAGAAAAACAAATCGGGAGACACAATGCTCAGATTTCAAACTATATCCCAAAGTTATAGTAATCAAAAGAGTATGGTTGGGCATTAAAAACAGACACATAGAGCAATGGAACAAAATAGAGAATGTAGAAATAAACCCTCGTATATATCATCAATTAATTTATGACAAAGCAGCCAAGAATGTGCAACGGGGAAAGGAAAATCTCTTCAATAAACAGTATTGAGAAAAATTGGGCAGCCACATGCAAAAGAATGAAACTAGACCACCATTTTAAATGATACACAAAAATTAACTAAAAATAGATTAAATACTTAAATGTGAGACCTAACACCATAAAACTCCTAGAGGAAAACATTGGCAGTAAATTTTTTGACTGGTCTTGGTGATGATATTTTGGATTTTATACCAAAAGCAAAGACAACACAAGGAAAAATAAACAAGTGGGACTACATCAAATTAAAACCTTTTGCACAGCAAAGGAAACCATTAACAAAAGGCAACTTACAGAAGAAGAAAACATATTTGCAAATCATATATTTGATAAAGGATTAATATCCAAAATATAAAAAGAAACCACAGCCCTAACCAGTTTGGCTCAGTGAATAGAGCGTCAGCCTGCAGACTTAAAGGTCCCAGGTTCGATTCCGGTCAAGGACATGTACCTTGGTTGCGGGCACATGCCCAGTAGGGGGTGTGCAGGAGGCAGCTGATCGATGTTTCTAAATCTCCATCCCTCTCCCTTCCTTCCTCTCTGTAAAAAATCAATAAAATATAGTTTTTTTTAAAAAGAAACCACATACAACTCAATAGCAAAAACAAAAAACAAACAAAAAAAAAACACACAACAAAACAACACAAACAATTCAATTTTTTAAAAAATGGACAAACGATTTGAAATAGACTTTTTTTCCAAAGAAGACATAGATGGCCAAAAAGTACATGAAAAGGTGTCAACGGCCCTGGCCAGTGTAGTTCAGTTAATTGGATTATTGTCTTGTACACTAAAATATGGCGGTTCAATTTCCAGTCAGAACACATACCCAGGTTTGGAGTTCGATCCCAGCAGGAGGCAACTGATCAACATTGATATTTCTCCCTCAAATCAATCTCTCTCTCTCTCTCTCTCGCAAATCAAAACCATAATGAGATATCAGTTCATACCTGTTAGCATTGCTATTATCAAAAAGACAAAAAATAACAAGAGTTGACAAGAATGTGGAGAAAAGAGAACGCTTTTGCACTGTTGATGGGACTGTCATTGGTGCAGCCACTATGGAAAACGGTGTGGAGGTTACTCAAAAAATTTTAAAATAAAACTACTATATTATTTAGCAATTCTACTTCTGGTTATTTATCCAAAGAAAATTAAAACATTAATTTTAAAATTTATATTTTTATATATTTATAAGTATATAAATATTCTTATATTTTATATGTTCATTGCAGCATTACTTATAATAGCCAAGACATAGAAACAACATAAATGTCCATTGATGGATTATTATATAGAGAAAATATGATATATATTATTTTACTTCTCATGCAAAGCAAGTTTTTATATGTTAACTAGAGGCCTGGTGCACAAATTCATGCACCAGTGGGGTCCCTTGTCCTGGCCTGCAGGATTGGGCCCAAACCGGCTCTCCAACATCCCCTGAGGGGTCCTAGATTGTGAGAGGGCACAGGCCAGGCTGAGGGACCCCACTGGTGCATGATTGGAGCGGGGGAGGGACACGGGAGGTTGGCCAGCTGGGGAGGAACTTCAGGAGGGCTCCAGGGCATGTTTGGCCTGTCTTGCTCAGTCCCAATTGTTCAGACCCCAGCAGCAAGCTAACCTACCAGTCAGAACGTCTGCCCCCTGGTGGACAGTGCACATCATAGCAAGCAGCTGTGTGGCCTTAGCATATAATTAGCATATTACACTTTGATTGGTTGAATGGCCGCCTGGATGACTGGACACTTAGCATATTAGGCTTTTATTATATAGAATTGTTTGGTAGATATAAAGGGGTGTTATTTTTATTCTGCATCCTTCTTCTCAGTACCATCACTAATTCTCATTTAATTTATAAAGGTTGCAATGGTTTGCTGGGCTGCCTCCCTCAAGATTCAAGTAGCTTACTAATAATAACACAGAGCTGCTGAACCTTAGCATCTATTCGTCTGTAAAACTAAAGACATCTTAACATTTGCAGGACTCCCATCTGCTGCAATTAATTCTGATCAGATGCCCATAGTCCAGTGTTATTCGCTGGAGAGCGTCAAAAAGTGCTGGCCATTTTGAAGGTGAATCTTTGCTAATGCACTTTGTTGTTGCCAAATAATTAGGAATTAACTTTTACATTTATATAAAAGATTGTGAATGGATAGGAAAATGTGTTTCAGCATTTAGTCAATTTTTTGCTGTTCTGGCTTTTCTTTTGTGGTGGAAACCCAACCTGCTCATATAATTCATATATGTCAAATAACATTAAGTGTCCTCAAGTAACTCAGTTGGCAGGAAGGGAGCCCATCAGATATTAGAAAGAGAACACATAAGTGAAGAATTGAATGTGTCTAAATCTCTCTCACACCAGAACATGAGTATCATGACTCAAATCAGAAATGAGGTTATGGGATCCTAGGTTTCAGACAGGTTCTTCTCATTGAAGTTTCTGGGGCAGCAGCACCAGAAACACCAGGGATGTGGAACCCAAGGACCATAGGCAAAGGACAAGCAAGGAAGGCATTGGATAGTGTCAGGCCAATGAATATTCTATATAATAAAAGCCTAATATGCTAAGTGTCTGGTCGTCCAGGTGGCCATTTAACCAATCAAAGCGTAATCTTATATAATAAAAGAGTAATATGCAAATTGACTGTCATTCCAACACACAAGATGGTTGCCCCCATGTGGTCAAAGATGGCTGCCCCATGTGGACACAAGATGGCTGCCACAAGATGGCCAGCAGGGGAGGGCATTTGGGAGGGACCAGGCCTGCAAGGGAGGGCAGTTGGGGGTGATCAAGCCTGCAGGGGAGGGCAGTTAGGGGTGACCAGGATGGCAAGGGGAGTGCAGTTAGGGGCAATCAGGCTGGCAGGGGAGCAGTTAGGCATCAATCAGGCTGGCAGGGGAGTGGTTAGGGGGTGATCAGGCTGGCAGGCAGAAGCGGTTAGGGGCAATCAGGAAGGCAGGCAGGTGAGCAGTTGGGAACCAGCAGTCCTGGATTGTGAGAGGGATGTCTCAGATTGGATAGGGTGCAGGCTGGCAGTTGGACATCCCTCTCGCAATCCAGGACCTCTGGCTCCTAACCGCTCACCTGCCAGCCTGATCCCCCTAACTGCCCTCCCCTGCCAGCCTGGTCACCCCTAACTGCCCTCCCCTGCTGGCTTGGTTGCCCCTATTAACTTTTTTTTTTTAATTATCCCCTTCACACACAATTGTATTTGACTTCCTTATTGGCTTCTCCCTCTCACACAATTTTTCTCTCCTTTATGTAACACTTTTTCCTATTGACTCATCATTTATAGACTTTTCTTTCCTCCTTATTTCCTACTTCTGTTCATCATTCTTCTTCCCATCTTTCTCCTACCCTTCCTCTCTCCCCACATTCCTTCTTTCCTTTATCTTCACCCCTGCCCTCCCTCCCTTTTTCCTTCCTTCCCACCTTAATTTTTTGCTTCACTTCCTCCCTCAAACCTGCTTTGCTCCCTCCATTTCTTCCTTCTTCCCATTCTCCTTTTAAGCTCTACTGGCTCCCCTTTAAACTTTTCTTCCCTACCTCTTTCTCTCTCATCCTACCTTTCCCATACATTCTTCTCTACTTACTTCCACTGTTTTAATATCTATCTACCTGCCTAATTATTCACTATCATTTATCTTTTTTCTTTTCTGACTCCTACTTTTAAAATCTGTCCCCAGTACACAACTATACTTGATTTTCATTATAGCTCTTACAATTCACTCATACATCCTCTTTCCTTCTTTAACTCTGCTCTCCACTGACTCCTTTATAAAGTTCTTCCCTCCATCCTTCCCTTCCTAAAGCTTCCATTGGGGAGGGGGGCGTTAACCCCAAGCCCAGGGCTCAGCCCTGTACAGGTGTTCGCCATCCCCCCTTCCCCGGCCTCCCTGCCGCTGTCCTGCTCCCATTCCCTGCCTGGGATGCCCGGCCCAGCAAGGGTGGCCAAGGCCCGTGTGGCCCGGGTGCTGCTGCCACGAAGCAGGAGCGCCTCCACCCAGAGGGCCTTGGACTGTCCTCCACTCCATCCCGGACCCGTGGGCGCCTCCCCGCCAACTGCTGCCACTGCCCTCCTCCTGCGTCATCTGCACCCTGCCCCTCACTGGGCACACCAGCTCTCCCCCACCCATCCCCCATGGTCGCCACCCCCTCCCGCATGCAGCTCCGCGTTTCCTTCCCTTTTCCATTTTTGCGTCTTTTTCTTGTTCCCTTTCTGTATTTCTGTTTCTCCTCTTGGCCTGTCTGCATGCAGGCCTGCCTTCCTCTCCCTCTTCTTTCTAATGCCCTCCTATCATATCCTATCCTACCCCGAGCCTTGCAGCTGCCTGAGCAGAGGGGGGACTCAGCCTGCTGATCCGGTCATGACATGATGCTGTAATGGACAATTTGCATATTCCTCTATTATATATATAGATAATAGTTTGGGGAGTAGGCATTCATGGATAGGCAGCAAGAGTAGCGGTAGCAATCACTGTATGAAGAGTATGACTTGTAATGTGATAGAAATATCAACAAAACACCATTGGCAGTGAACAGGCAGGAGAAACCCATTTAAATGAAATGATATTTCAAAATATCCAGTCTCCCCTATCTCATTACTAGTAAATGTGAATTCCATTTGCACAGGCCAAAAATCTTGGTGTTGTTTTTGGCTCCTCTTCTTCCCACATCTCATGCCCAAACCATCAGCAAATCCTGTTAGTTCTATCTTCAAATATACTCAGAATTAATCCACTGCTCACTGTCTCCCCCAGTACCACCTCCTTCAAACACTGTCGTCTCTCATCCAGATTCTGCAGTGGCCTCCACACTTCTCCCTGCTTCTTCCCTTTCCTGCTATGATCTGTTCTCAATGCAGCAATGACCAGGGTCCTTTTAAAATGTTAGCTCGCGTTCCCCACTGCTCAAAATCCTCCAAAGGTGCTCCTTTCTCACACAGAGCAAAGCTCTGGATCCTTAAGATGCCTGTCAGGTCCTTTTTCCACACCTCCCACCCCCCCACTCTCCCTAGTCTACTCAGTTCCTGCCATGCTGACCTTGATGTTCCTCAGCCACGCCAGCCGCTCCTGCCTTGGTCCTCTGTATTCACTGTGTGTGTTCGTTTGGGCCATCTAAGAAGCAGATGACAAGGGATTAGAAGAGCAAGAGATATATTGAGGGGAAATGTGGGGGAGGATTAATGGGATGGAGGAGGAGGAGATGGAAAGGCCTTGGGCCACAATGCCGGTGTGACACCTGTGAGGAAGAGGGGCAGGAAACTTTCAGACTGCAGTGCACTCCTAAGGATGCTTCCAGCAGGCAAAGAGGTTGTTTTTGAGCCACAGGTGCCTGCAGAGGTGTCCCCATCGCATGGGATAGTCCTGAATTACCAGGTGCACCGGTTAATAATGTGGATTTTGTAATCAAAGAAAATGGGATAATTTCAAGAGAAACATCAAAAGTGCTTTATTCAATGTAATGTCCATCACTACCTACACATTTCCCCCACCTTTCAGGTAATTTGTGGATACCGTCCCAATAGAACTGTTCTTGTTTTGAGGCAAACCATTCAGAGACCCAATTTTCCACTTCTTTGTATGTTTTGAAGTGCTGCTCAGAAAGTGCATGTGCCATCCATTGGAACAAGTGGTAATCTGAAGGAGCAAGGTCTGGTGAATACAGTAGGTGGGTTAATACTTCCCAGGCAAGATCTTTTAATGTGTCTTGAACTGGTTTTGAAGTGTGTGATGGTGCATTATCATGAAGCAAAATTACTTTGCCATGTCTTCTGGCACATTCTGGTCGTTTTACAATCAACACGTGGTTCAAATTAATTATTTGTTGTTGGTAGCGATCAGTATTAACGGTTTCACCTGGTTTTAGAAGCTCATAATACACCACACCTTTCTGATCCCACCAAACGCAGAGCACTGTCTTCTTTCAGAAGCGATTTGGCCTTGCAGTCGATGTTGATGGTTGACCTGGATCAACCCATGATTTTGTGCGTTTGGGATTCTCAAAATAAATCCACTTTTCATTGCCAGTCACAATTAGATGCAAAAAAGACTTTGTTTAGTGCCGTTGAAGCAACATTTTACTTATGGCTTTTCGGTTTTCCATTTGTCTTTCGTTCAGTTGATGTGGCACCCATTTTCCTTCCTTTAAAATCTTTCCCATTGCTTGTAAATGATCGGAAATTGTTTCTGCAAGTTGTTTTTGAGATTGACATGCATTTTCATCCAACAATGTTTGTAATTATTGATCTTCAAACTTTTTCGGTTGACCTGGACGTTCTTTGTCTTTTACATTGAAATCATCACTTTTAAAGCATTTAAACCAGCATTCACAAGTATCTTGAGATGGAGAATGTTCACCATATGTTTCCTGAAGGATACAATAACTTTTTCTTCAAAATAAAGTAATGAATTAAAACTTCCCACAAATGCTCTTTTTTTGGCACAAAATTCGACATTTTAGAGCGTAAAAATATCTGATGTTAACACCTTCAGCAAATTTGACATATGAAGTTTTGAAGCTTGCTGTCAACACAACAAGATAGCATACATATCAAATCACATATATATCAATATATGTGTAACTCCATCTATTGAAAAAAATCCACATTATTAACTGGTACACCTATTAGTACCACACTTTGCTCAGCCACTTGCTGGGAGAGGCTCAGGGGAAGTGTGGCATCCATGTGAATGTGGTGGTGAGTCCAGAGAGTGGCCGATGGGCTGTAGTCACCTGTGTTCCTCTGGCAGAGACCTGTGGCTACCATGCTGCTCCATCTACCTGGAGTGATCCTTCACCAGATTCCAGCATGACTAGTCTCCTCGCTTTGTTTAGGTCTCTGTTCAAAGGTCACTTTATCAGTGAGGCCTACCCTGACTCCCCAAATAAAGCAGCACTCCCTACCCACCTTACCCTGGTTTATTTTTCTCCATAGAGTTTCTCTCCATCAGACATATTATAGAATAACTTTTTTTTGTTATCTCTCCTCCCACTAGAACGTAAGCTTCATGAAGGCAGAGATTTATCTGGGTTTTTTTGTACCGCCATATTCCCAGCTTTTAGAATAATATTAATAATACACAACACATAGAACTTGCTCAGTATATATATATGGTGAATAAATGAATCTTAAAAGATATAGGTTAATTTCATCATTGCACATGCATTTAAATTCCCTGCTGATTTTAAAACCTGAACTCCCCATATAATCTTGTTTAATCTTCTCAGCAATAATAACAAGAAAATCTATTAAAATGCATTCAAATTATAGAGGCTTAATATTAAAACATATATATATATATATATATATATATATATATATATATATGAGCCTAATATGCAAAGTGTCCCCTTGAGAGTTCAACCTATTGGAGTTTGATCGCTCACAATGATGTGCACTGACCACCAGGGAGCGGAGCGGAATGAAGGAAGGCCCCAGCAGGCAGCCGGCAGCCAGGAAGGGAGACCCTGGCTGGCAGCTGGCAGCCGCTAGGGACCCTACCTGTGCAGGAGTTTTGTGCACTGGGCCTCTAGTAATGAAATAAACCATGTAGTTTAGCAGAACCTCTAAATTCTCCATGCATCTCCATTTACTATCTGAGATTTGCAAGCTATCTTAAGGATCCAGATGTCTCCATATAGAGTCTTATTTTACTCCTTGATTGGTATATTTTAGTGGTTTCCAAAGTTTGGTGTGCAAAACCTACTTTTTAGGTTGTACATAGGTCATGTGGTTTGTACTTATGGGAAATATTATGGACTTTCAAAGGTAATTTTGACATATTCCATGCGATCTGTAGTGTTTGTTCTTCATAAGCAGACCCTGAGATGATAATTTATGTGAAAACAATGTATTAGATTGTTCTCCCTAGAAAAAAATGAGTAGGGTCAGAGGAAGTCAGACTGTGAAGAAAAGGAGGCCAAGCAGAGATGGGATATGAAGCAAACTCCCACAGAGGAGTTCGGCCTAATCCTGCAGGGGGTCTGACATAGTGGAGGCTGGTCCTCAGCATTGTCCTTAGGGCACCAGCCATTGCTGAGGGGCTGTGCCCAAGGGGATGTACATTCCCAGGCACTTTCACTCTAGGAGCACAGCAGCAAAGTAGGCAGCAGCAGCCTATGGGAAGCCCAGAAAAAGCTGCTGCTGCTGGGTGTTGGAAGTAAAAACAGAGGGGAGCCAGAGTACATGAGATGGAGCAAGGACCAGGGATGATGTAGTAATGGAGCAAGGACCTATGGACAGAACACAGGCATTGCCTGCTGTACGTGCTGACTACCTGTGTCTCACTGAGTACAGTTCCAGAAGAAGCAGCAGAAAGGTATGTTACAGTAAAACAAGTCAGCAATCAACTTGGAATATGCTTTTCAAGTTCTTGATTTCCCTTGTTATCCATGAGCATTTACTTATATGTGCAATCGAATTTATTTAAATCACCTATAGAATGATCCAAACGTTATTCTTGAGACCACAACATCTTGTTGCCTTTTTAAGTAGAGCTGTGTTACAAGGCCATGGAGCTACACTAACTAGTATGCTTCTTTCCCCCCACTCAATTGTAGTTAAATACTATGTCCTCCCATCATTGCGTGTGGTAGGTAACTTCTAAGATCTCAGCCAACCACTTGAGACTATAAAAACTTTTGAACAACTGCTCAACTCTGAGCCAGATGGCAGGGTCAAACATGTTAGCCAGGTCAGGTCAAATTGTGGTGCCATTCTCTGTGCTTAGAATTCTGTTCATAACAACTTCGTTATGGTAGATGAGAGGATAAACCTGTGCTGAACTCTGTAGACCATGACACAAACTAAGAGGCGGAAGCACAGCATTCAGCAAATAACCTCAGGCATAATAATTACAGAAGGCTTCAGTATTCTTTTTTTTTTTTTTAACTGAGCTAATGAGATTTTCTTGAAATTTCCATTCTGCAATAAAAGCCTATTATTCAACAGTTCAGTGAGACATGCCCCAATTCACTGCTCAATAACTGAGTAGATTACCTCATAATAGCCTCTGTTTGGGGGAATACCTGTGGTCTTCTAGAGGCCTGTGATAATTTTGACACTGTTTAACATTACACCACAGAGAGATGAAAACTCACAGTTGTTAAATGCTAAGTACATATGGTAGTAGCTCATTTAATCTCCAAAATACTATTGTATTAGATATGCTTCTTATAGGTGATGAACCTAAGGTTCAAGAAATGCAATAATTTGTACAGAGTCACATAAGCTAGCAAATACAGAGTCGGGATTCATACCCAGGGAGGCCTGATTCTTTCCATTCTGCTGATACAATGGGAAGAATTCCTAGAGCAGGAATTATTCGTAGGAAACAACACCGCATCCCACTCAAGGAATATCCCCTGTCTTAGTCAGTTCAGGCAGCTATATCAAACTACCCTAGATTGGGTGGTTTATAAACAACAGAAATTTATTTCTTACCATTTGGGAGGCTAAAAGTCAGAGATCAGAATGCCAGCATGGTGAGGTCAGGGCACTCCTCTGGGATGATTGCTTGACAGGTGCCCACGTGGTAGAAGGGGTGAGGGAGCTCTGTGGGGTCTCTTTTATAGGAAAACTAATCCCATTCATGAAGGATCTACCCTCATGACCTAGTCACCTCCTGCCAATGCCACCACTTTGGGGTTTAGTACTTCAACATATCAATTTTGAAGGACACAAAAAGTTATTCCACAACATTCCCTGCTCCCAGGAAAGAGAATTGATGGTATGTGCCTGTCTGGATTTCAAAGCTGCTATGGATGACTGACTGCTACCTGCCCCCCATTCTCCTTTTGGGATGGAAGTGTCTATTGTGGCTACACTATGCCTTTCTCGCCATTGTATGTTAAGTGTGTGTAGGTATAAATAGTTTGTTTCTATAGTTTGTGGGTCAGATCAAGAAGAATTTGTACTCAAGGAGCTGAGCTCAAAGATTCATATCCAAGGACACTCATCCACACCCAGATCAGGTTTCAATAAAGAGATCCTTGACAGCCAATGCTGCAATAGGATGTCATTTGAGAGGGGAAGTCCTTGGAAAAGGTTGAGTATACATATCTTTCATATGAAAAATATGTAAATAATTTGTGGCCATAAGGTGAATTGTAGTAAATTTTTTGCTGCTACCCCATTGAGTAGTAATCTTCATAACCTTGAATCTGCATGAGCGTTAGTGGCTTTTTCAACCAAATAAATGCATCAGAAGTGGTATTCTGGGTCTTCCAAGACTCAGTTATAAGAAGCCTTGCAGCTTTGACCTCTTAGAATGTTTACCCTGGATACAGGAAACCATCAAACAAGCAATCTGACAACTTTGACACTGCCGTATTGCTCAAGTTTGAATATAGAAAAGAGTTGAGGGGCTTTTGAAGAGAGAGAGAGAGAGAGAGAGAGAGAGAGAGAGAGAGAGAGAGATATGCCTGTCCAACCTCCTAGCTGTCTTACTCAGCCCAGCGCCCAGGCACCAGATATGTGACTGAAGAAGCCCTCTTGAACATTCCAGCTCCACTAGACACATCATGTATAAGAATCAAGGAAGCCAGCCTTCAGCTAGAAACAAGGCCCTGGGCATATGACCCCAGCTGAGCTATCTCAATCGCCTCCTGCCATGTGAGTACCCCAGCTGAGACCCAGCTGTCAAGAGGCAGAGATAAGCCACCTTCACTATGCCCGGGCCAAATTCATGATCAACAAAATCTTGAACATAATAAAATAGTTGTTTTCTGCCACTAAGTTGTGGGGTAATTTGTCAAACAACAATGGATAAGTGGAACAATACTGCTAAGGACTCCCTAAGGAAAGTGATTGAATTGCCCATCAGTTGTTTGCAATGGTCATCTTATGAAAAGTAGTAGTATATTCAATATCATTTATTATTAGTTTTATCATTAAAGTAATACAGGATTATAAGAAAATATATAAATACATAAAAAATAAAATTATCATAATCTCACCACCAAGAGATACATTTCCCTTTTTAAAGTGTGTATGTATGTATTAGAATGACACTATGTATAGCCATTATCTATTGCTGCATAAAAGCATACCCAAATTAAAGACTTTCAATAACAACAATTTTATTATTATTCATAAGTCTGTGGATCCAATTGAGTGATTTTATAGGCAGCTGGTGAGTCAACTGGAGGTGGACATTCCAGGTGACCTTGCTCACCTGAATAGGCTGTGGGCAGGCTGGTAGCTTTATGGAGCCAAAGCTGGAATGTCTCTGCTCCACATGGTCTCTCATCCTCAAGGAGCCCAGCCTAGCCTTTTTCACATGGATATCTCAGGACAGCAAAAGTGTGAGATTAACTTCAAGATCTCCTGGAGCCTATACTAGAACTCTTATGGCATCAATTCTGCCACATCCTACAAGTCTAAGAAAGCCACAAGGCAAGTGAGATTCAAGTGGGTAGAGACAGTGACTCCACCTCTTGACAGGAGGAGCAATCGTCAACTTTGCAAAGGTGCATTAGTAGGGGGTGGGAGGAATCTGTGGCTATTATTAGTAGTATTGTTGTTGTTGTCTACAATACTATATTTGAACTCTTCTACCCACATTTTTAAAACTGTTATGCGTGGACAATGTAATCAAAACAGTTTGGGTAAATAAATTCTGTTTGTCACCCTCTAAGAAAGATGGTTATTATGTCTCAGGTAGATGAGTTCTTGTCTCAATATTGAGAATAGAGTTTGTTTTCTCTAAGGAAAAAACTTCTTGCAGGAACCAGCAGTAGTCTTCTGAGTGAACAGATCAATTAATTCAGTTTCCATTTTTCCTGCCCTGAACTGATGGGTAGTTTAACTGCCCTGAGTTAATACTGCCTAAACATCTCTTGGAGGCCCCTGGTCACCACCTTCAGGGCTCTCCCATCCTCTGAACCAGATAACTGAGTGATGTAATGATAGAACAGGGCCCCTGGGCCTGGGGATGACCTTCATTGCCATATTCTGATTGAGTGTTTATCTCAAAGACTTGTAAGTACTCTAACCTGCAATACTGCGGTCCCCAAGATTTATTTCTGAGAGAAATGGTTGTCTCCATCTTGCTTTGGGCAAAAACATCCCATGAGTTGAGGTTATACACCCTGAATAAGTTAAATCCCAGGGATGCATAAAGGTTAAATGAAAAAGTCAAAATAAGTGGGCGATCCAAGTAAGTAGACCAGTTTGAGAAACACCTGGGAAGTGAGGGTGAGAGCTGCATCCCTGTCCTCAGCCATAATGCGGACTTCTGCTCGCCACAGACACAGCTATTAATCATATCGGTTATTTTTAGAATACCTTAGAAATGAAAGTGCCCTTCTGGGTTGCTATTGTCTTCTCTTAGGTCAATGGAACATGACAAGTGTATTATGAAAAAAAAGTCTCCCATGTTTTTGAGTCTTGAAGCACAGAAACTTCTCTCTGGCTAAGGTCCGTACTCCATTACCACTCCTTCAGAAAACTTCTTTTAAAAAAATACATTTTTATTGATTTTAGAGAGGAAGAGAGAGACAGAAACATCAATGATGACAGAGAACCACCAACCGGCCGCCCCCTGCCCGTCCCCCACCAGGGATCAAACAAACTTCTTGATCAAATGGTTTATTTAAACAGTTTGCATTGTACCCATTTCAATGTGACATGGTTAGATAGCCTTGGTATTAAATGGCAACCGGAGAAAGAAGCAGTTGAGAAAGGGGATTATAGGTATGGGACCTGGCAGGGACTAATTTGGTTTCAAGCTCCGGCTCAGCTACTTACCACGCACTGTGTGAGCTAGAGCAAGTTAACCTGCATGTTGAGCTTTGTTCCCCCATGTGTGGCAGGGCGATAAGTTTGCTAGAGAACCGATGGGGGTAATGTAAGTAAAGCATTTGGCACAGTGTCTGGCACATGGTGAGTACTGAATAACTGTAAGCAGTGGTTGTTGTTAAAGTCAGCCCAATTTGGTGTCACAGGCCTCTTTATCACAGGATGTCAGTGGGACAGATGACAACTGTAGCAGAGGCTTTCTACACTGTCGGGAGAGGAGTGCACTGTACCTCATTAAGCCCAAATAGGACATGACATGATACACAGTGGAACTGGGTCCATGTAGCAGGGAGGTATACTATAATGAATTGAATTAAATGTGTGAAATGCTAAGCTTCTGTAACTATTGAAATTTTATCATTCTCTCTGGATGCATATAATACAACTTGAAAACAGCGAAATCGAACAAACCCCAATGCCACTTATTAAAATTCAGAAAAACAAACCAAATGTAGGTATTGTTATCGCTCTGAGGAATCTAGTTAACATCAGAAGTTATTTTTCCTGACCTCAAAATATCCACTTTCCCTCCCAGGCAGAGGAATGCTGTGCATGCTGCTACTTACCAATGGAGGCTTCAAGCACAGATGTCCACAGGCCAAGTTCCCCCTCCCTCCCTCCCCAACCAACCACAAAAGAAAGATAAACTCACTAATCCAGGGTAATTAATAATTCATGTTTACCTACACCCAAACCAGTGTGCTGAAAAGTAAACATGATGTTCTATAATTTGGAGGTGCTGTTATTTAACTCATTTGTCTTATGAATATGCACAACTCTGATCTGGGAAATGTTTCTAGTCAATTGTAATGGTGTCTCTTAGGGATAATTCTCCTGTATTGCTCCTTGATTTTAAAACCATAATATCTTCTAGGCCCATATACCTACCCACTGAGATTCCCAACATCCATCATCTCATTACAACTATGATGTTTTGGAGATTTGAACTGGTGTCTGATATCATGGTCCAGTTTGGCTAAATGATATAAATACTCAAATTAAAGGAGAAAGAGGAGATAGAAGCATGGAAATAGCATAATGAGTTGCTAGTGTGGATGGAAATCCTGTAGGACAAGGAGTACAGAGATTTCCAACGTCGGCAGGGAGAAGCCCTGACGTGGCAAAATTGCATAGAAGAAAATAAAGGCACTAAGGGTGAACGACTATCTCCTGCAGGCATTCGGAAAGATGGTGTTTGCAGGAATTCACATGAAACTGCAGTGGAGGCCCCCTCAATTGCTTCCTCGCCAAGCATTTAGTGGATTTCTTTTCAGAGTACCCATCTCTAATTTTATACAATAAATCAATGGGGAAATGGGATTTACTTCACACAATGTACTTCACCAGCAGCTCCCTGGCACATATCTATTCCATAAAAGTAAAGGATGGCCGCCCGCCCTCTGATCCAAACTTCAAGAGGGATGTGGGTCAAACTCCATGAGTTATAATATGGTCAGAAGGTTTAACACTCCTAGAAAACAATCCAGTGCCTTAATGATGACAAATACTTCATCTTGTTTCTCGTAAATGCTGAGGCTAGAAATGCTGTCAACCAGCGTGGCAACCCCTAGATAGGGTGCAGAAGCAAGACTCGTGGTACATGCTTCCAGCACACATTTCATCAACGTGTCCAGCCTACTCAGCAAGTCATTTCTTTGCTCACTGATCTGTATCCTATTTGCCATGTAGACCCAGCAAAACAAACATTTTCAGTGATATGATTGCAAATGTTTCTGTCACGTAGACCCAGAGCAAACAATCTCCAGTTTGGATTTATTTTGGGCAGGCAGGAGTCTGTTCCAGAAGCCCATGAGGATTTCCCTTACTGTCCACACGCAGAGGGTGTCTCTCCTAGAAAACACAGGAGATTTCTGCAACGGCAAAACAGCAGCACAGGAGCCTCCTGAGAACCAACGTCACACCTAAAATATTCATGGCTCAGATTCCCAAAGGCTAGTAAAGCAGTGCCTCAACTAATGACATTCCCCCTAGTACACAATCAAAACCATGGGATCCCAGGGATACGGTAAGAATGCTTCACTCTTTTGCGATGTTATTAATATTCAGTGTTTCCCTGTTACAGAGATATATCTTTTAACAAAAACATATAAAACCATGAAAAAAATCATTCCAGCTCATTTTATGGACTGATCTGATCCCACTCCTCATAAATTATGAATGGTTACATCCTGTGGCATTTTAGTTCTGTTCACTTTATAATTGAGTCTGACATTTGGATAGCCCTGGCCCTTCTGCAATAAGGAATTTTGAATCGCTTAATTATAACCATTATATCTTGAGAGAAAATGTGTAACTGTAATAACTTGCCACTATTAACTGGCCAATCTAAGACAGTGAAAGTAAGTTTTTGATTCAAAGAAAGAAGAATCACCCTACTTAAAAAGAATCATCTAAAGTTAAAGTACTTTGGGTGGCAAATTACAGAAACCTATTCAGACTGGTTTGAGCAAAATAATGGAAACTAACTGGGAGCATGGAACGGTGTGTCCAGGAGCCCAGATGCCGCAATTCAGCCCCGGCTTAGGGAACTGGAACCTAGCATTTGCAAGCCAGTAGGAACCGGAATAATCAACCTGGTCATTGCTCGATTTCTCTTTTTCCCTCTCTCAGATCATGTGCATTCTTATTTCTGCATCCTATTGTGTATCTGCTTCATTTTTTTCCTTGCCAATCAGTGTTTTCAGTTTCCCTGCTCACAGCATGGAAATGACCATCCAGCTCCAGAAATACCAGTTCCAAATTCAAAAAGAGAGAACCTGGTTGAGTCAGCTTTGTCGGGTGTTCACCCTTCCCGTAATCAATAGGGCTGTTTCATCAAGGAAACTCACAAAGTTTAAGACCAGTTCATTATTAATCCTGGAATTACTTCAAAGAAAAAAGTCTATGTTTAAGGATAAAGCATGAGGCACATACACTGAGTGGCCAGATTATTATTATCTCTGAACGCATAATAATCTGGCCACTCAGTGTGTGTGTGTGTGTGTGTGTGTGTGTGTGTGTGTGTATGTATGTATATATATATATATATATATATATATATATATATATATATATATATATATATTAGAGGCCCGGTGCATGAATTCGTGCATGGGTGGGGTCCGGCCAGCCTGGCCAGGGGGAGGGGACATGGGTGGTTGGCTGGCCTGCCTGCTGGTCAAACTCCTGGTCGAGGGGAAAATTTGCATATTAGCCTTTTATTATATAGGATATACACTGAGTGGCCAGATTATTATGCGTTCAGAGATCACAATAATCTGGCCACTCAGTGTATATACCTGATGAATTCCGCACCAGCGGCAGAATCTTGAGGCCCGAAAGGACAGAGATCAGCCTATGGGTACTGCAGCTGGTGCACAAACCCCCTAACAGCTTAGCTTTCCTGATGCAAGGCTACTCAAGCATCCTTGTCTTGAATTTTCTGTGACTGGATGCCCGCTTTTTAGCAGAGGCTCATTCTACTAGTGGGCAGATTTCATCTTCAGACAGGACTGACTTCTACACAGAAACTGCCTCCCACTAATGTCCATCCATATGTTCAGGTCTGCTTTCTAGAGTTCACAGAAGAGTTCAATTCTAGCTCCCATATGGCAAACACTGGAAGATGGCTGCCCCATCAAATCTCCTCTTCTCAAGCTCATTTTCATGTTCCCCTGAATATCCCTTTACGTGACATTATCCTGTTAGCCCTTTTCTGCATGCTGTATGGTTTGTCAAGACCCCTTCATGTATGGATATCCTACCTAATAAAAGAGTAATATGCTAATTGACCGTACCTTCGCTATGACCACAGCCAATCAGGGCGCTATGCAAATTAACCCAGCAAAGATGGCAGCCCCCACGCGCTGCCCCCCCCCCCCCCCATCACTGAGGGACCTAGGCGGCAACTGGCGCGGGGGCTGCCGCCATTCCGATCGCGATCGCTGAGCAGGACCCGGGTGGTCGGCGGCGCGGGGCGGGGGTGATCGCTGAGAGGGACCCGGGTGGCCGGCGGCGCGGGGCAGGGGCAATCGCTGAGAGGGACCCGAGTGGCCGGCAGCGCGGGGCGGGGGTGATCGCTGAGCGGGACCCGGGCGAGTGGTGGCGCGGGGGCGATCACTGAGAGGGACCCAGGTGGCCGGTGGGGCGTGGCAGGGCAGCAGCAGCGCCCGCCCCGCGCTGCAGGTCGCCACAGCTCCAATTGTGATCGCTGAGAGGAAAACTGGTCCCGGCAGGAAAACTGGTGCTGGCAGCCAGGTGAAGGAAGGTCTATTGCACGAATTTTCATACAATGGGCCTCTAGTAATCATATAAAATTTGTGGAATATCCCAGAAGATGTTGGCTAAGACTCTTACTAATTCTCACCTAGATGCAGTATTTCTATTGACGTGGCTAAAAGCTGTGTTAACTTTTTTAACAATGTACTGTAATGTAGTGTTCAAGAGCCTAGATTTCCTGGGCCCATATGCTGTCTCCTCCATGTACTAGGCTTTAGGAAAATATCTCTTTGTGACTCGGTTTCTTTACCTGTAAAGGGATACTATACATAGTGCCTATTCTAAACAGTTTGCTATGGGAATCTACACTATCTACACTAATAAAAGAGTAAGATGCAAATTGACCATACCTTCGCAACACCCATCAGCCAATCAGAAGTGAGTATGCAAATTAACCAAACAAAGATGGTGCTGGGTGGCCAGGCGCTGGGCGGCCAGGGGCGTTCGCACCACCCCAGCCGCTCCGGGCCTCTGGGCAGTGTGGGAAGGCGGAAAGGCGGCTCTAGGCCAGAACGAAAAGGTGACTCTGGCCTGAGGGAAGGCAGTGCCAGCAGCCAGGGGAAGGAAGGCCCATTCTTGCACGAATCTTCGTGCATCTGGCCTCTAGTTATATGATAACATATGTAAAGAGCTGAAAATAGCACCTTGCTCAGTCCATGTTAGGCATTAGTTTGGAATGAACTAAATACCATTGTCCTTTATATAACTTTCTCAAGTATTTAAATTTCATCTTAATGACTTGATCTCTGAGTTCAGTCTACAGATACCAATGTTGTGTCCTGGTTACCTCACCCAACAAATGATCCTTCTTAGGCTTGTGTTATCCACAAATCTAAATAGTTTTAATATGTATACAAATTTTATAATTATGGCCTACATGTCTTCAAGATAATGAAAATGTTGAGTAAGACAGAACCAAGGACAGAATTTGAGGCATACACAGAGAGTCTTTAAATTACAAAATGCTTTCCTCTCATCTCATTTGAGGCACCTAATAGCCCTATTTTTTCAGATGAGGCTATTAAGACCCAAAATTGTGAAGTTGGGGACACAAAAGAATAAGTGATTAAACCAAAACTGAAACCTAGGACTCCTGCTACCTCACTATTATTCATGTATAGTTGATCAAACAGCTAAAAATTCATATTAATTTTACTTTCCACATTTATAAAGGTCTTCTTTGTAGAGAATAAAATATATGAGTAAAAATGTCAACCTGGGTCTGAGACAGATCTGCTTTTAAATCTCAGTTCCACCTCTGAGTCACAGAGATGACTTTGAACATGTGACTTACTTTCTCTAAACCTTGGTTTTCTCATCTGTAAAATGGGTATAATAGTACCTACCCCATAGACTTGCTATGAGGATGAAATAAAGTAGTGCGCATGGAGTGCTCACTAGAGTACCTTTGCATCCACTATATGGTAACTATAATAATTCTCATTCTTAATAATATTATCCATGATGGACCTGGGGAGCATTATGCTAAGTGAAATAAGCCAGTCAGAGAATGATAAGTATCACATGATCTCACTCATATGTGGAATCTACTGAACAAAATAAACTGATAACATCAGGAAACATAGAAGCATGGAACCACAGAGGGAAGGTGAGGGAGAGTGAGTGGGTGAGAAGAGATCAACCAAAGAACTTGTATGCATGTATGCATAATCCATAGACACAGATGATAGGGTGGTGAAGGCCTGGGGCATGGGGCAGGGGCAGGCTAGAAGAGGTTAATAGGGGGGGAAAAGGGGACATATGTAATACTTTAAACGATAAAGATTTAAAAAATGATAATAATATTATCCATGAAAGATTGCCAAATAGCTTACTAAAGGCAAGAAGTATTACTTCTTTTAGCATTATCCTGATTAAATCACTTGATTTAAATAGGAAAAAACAAACAAACCTTGAAAGTCAACTCTTAGTGAGACCTACATTTTGGATTACAATACTGCAATTTCCAAAGTTATATTACTAGATTCTCCCAAAGTTAAAGAGTAGTGTTCATTTTTAGGGATAGAAGCCTGCTTGCAATTTGTTAATTATATTTCTCCTCACCATTTCTACAATCATGATTTCAAAACTAATAAGGCATAGTCACCACAATTATTACTATTACTATTATAAACTGTAGCACAGTATGAAAGAATAGTGTGATGGCCAGATTAGGTCATAGTTTTGGACACAAGACTGTTCCATGACCAAGGCTGTACCCTACCTTTAGTCACCCCATGTAAGAGCAACTAATAAAAAACGTATGGATGCTGCAGTTACCATTCCGACAACTGTAAATATAACCCCAAAGTCATGTTCTTACCAATTTTGGGTCTCTGGGACTAACTGGACACCCCCAAATGGCAGATGACAAAGGACCCACTGCTCCAGTCTGTCTGGGTCTCAAGAAATGGAAAAATTTCATTAACAGAAACAGCTCACCTGGATACACTGTGAGAACCAAGAATTTCATATTCATCTCCTCAATATTTATTACATAGATTGTGTGTGAGAAAGGAGTAAGTCCAGAGTAACATCTTTGGGAGACAATCAAGAGAAAAACAATTACTTTTATTTGACTATGTGCTCTTATTTCTGCGCTATGTCTGAAAAGTAAATTATCACTTGACAGAAATAAAATTGTAATAACACAAATATAAATGTAATGTGAAGTTAAAACACAACTTTAATATTTATTTTGTCAAGGGATAAACAGTAGCAGCATATCTGAATAGATGTATTATAAACTGCGGTGGGCTGGCATGGCCATGGCATACTCAGCCCCGCATTGGGCGTCTTATGCACCGCGCCAGCTCAGCCAGGTTCCGTGAGCCCAAGTGGGGTCAGTGAAGGATTGAAAAAAGACAAGAGAATGAAAGCTGGGTCTTGGTGGGACGCTGCCCTCTCTGATGGAGAGAGACAGCGCCACGGACTACAAGCCGTGTCTTTATTTTATAGCCAATTTCCATGAGGCAAAGTAAGGGTGTGGTCAAGATGTTTACAACATTCTCATGGGTTTCGATCCTACTCAGTTACATGCACCTGAACTCTATCAAGCCCACATCACGTGTTCAGACCATAGGTTCAAGCTTACACTATAGCTGTTGGCTATAATTGTGCTGGGAGGGCTCTGCCCTCCAAGCTGGGACTTGCACGTGGCAATGAGAGGACTGTGCCCTCTCATTAGTCTGAGGCTTGAACCTGTCCAAACACTGTAGCCACTCTCCACAATAAACCAGGCCAAGGACTCACAAACTAATCCCATTCTAAAGATATTTATTCAGTGTGGCAGAGAATGAAGCAGTGCCAACAATTGGGCAGGGAGGGCTTTCCTTGCAGGAGGGGGAAGGAGGTCGTTGAGAATGTCATTATTCTACCTCCAGGTATAGCCGGTGCCCCAGGGGATCCTTGGAAAAAAAGAAAGCTGATTCTAGGGGACTCAGCTCTGATGGTGGCTGAGCACAGAGAAATAACAAGAAGGAGGAGGAATTTTATAATTCCAGAGTCTTTTTCAGGTGGCTGCTCTCTGTGGACAGAATTGAAAGGCAGTCTACCAGTGAGCAGATGGAGACATGGGAAACCTCAGGCAGGCAGACCACCAATAGCTAAGGAGGAGAGCAGGTGGGTGTGGCGCGGGGGTCAGTTCCATAGGAAGCACATTATACCAATGTCCTTGTGTCATAGACAGGATAAGCATTTAACTATAACAAATGAAATGGCAAGAGGAGAGAAATAGGATCCTGCCCTGGCTATCGAGAACGGGTGCCTTGGACTGCCTTGGCGTCTACCAGAGCCTCTCCCAACAGCCAGGCTCCGACGCTGCAAGCCAGTCTCTGTGAGACTTCAAATGGCCATTCTTTATCTTGGTTTCATGCCTGTTTCCTTCCTGGGAAACAACTTGCTATCTTGTATGATTTCCCTTCATTTCTCTTTTTTTTCATTTCCCCTACTCGATTCCCCCAAATTGCCTGTTTTCTTCACCATTGCATGCCTATACTCTACAAGAGTGCCTGGCACCCAGCAAGTAAGGGTCCATTAACTATTTGTCAAAGGAATGAGAAAATTCCCTACCCATGGTTTCTATAAAGTAACACCTTGCACCAAGAATGACATCATTGCTTCATGTAGTGTGTCAAGTTTGTTCAGCACCAGCAGCTTCCAGAAGGTGAATCTATGCCCAATGAAAGCATGCTGCTTGGCTCTGCAGCCTAGAATGGGACAGCAGGCCCCTGATGCTCTTATCTTCCACCCCTGTTAGAGCTCCTACAGTGAGTGCAACTCTGGTCACACATTAAATTGGAATGGTGGGGAGGGTAGTGGGGGAAAAGCATCTATAATTTTTAATTGCAGATATGCTTTTGTGTGATTCTGATGGGCAGCCAGGGTTGAGAACCACTGAGCTACCAGGTTCTTGGGAACTGAATTAGCCAATCCCAGCAGCAGATCCTGTTTTGAGATGGAAAGAAGAAGGACTAAAAGGGGAGGGAGCCTCTAGATCAGACCCTGCCCTGAGACTCAGACCAGTCCATCTGGCCATAGAACCAGGGGCTGTCTGTACCCCCAGCAGTAATAGAATCCTCTGCTCTGCCTCTGTACCGCCCATGTGCCCTCTGTTCTCCACAACAATCACTAATTCCTAGTTGCAAAGCCGTGGATTTCTTATTGCAAACTGGGAATAAGAAAAGAGCATTTATTCAGAAATTCTTGACTTGTGATAAACCAGATGTAAACCTCGAGAAGAATTAATCTCATGTGTGCACTGAAAATTTTTGTACAATCCCACAAAATGTCCAAGAAAAGTAAATAATGAGTGTCTAATTTCCCTCTGTATAATTTGGCTAATTATACAACTCTCAGGCTACAACAGTGCTTGGATAAACATAATGATATCTTATTTGCCATGAATTCCCTTAGTTTAGTTAACCAATTACTTTTCTAATTCTTTAGGTATCATTAAAGCCATTATAATTTAAGAATAAGCAGATGTGTATCATAACAGAGCTCTAAATTTAACCCCAGATACCTAATAAATGTATAAAAGGGAAAAAATTACCTATTCCTAATATGCTATTTAGATACAAGGTTTGAGGAAGAAATAATACATGCTAATGATGAAGTTAAAGGCTTTAGATCTAATTTGATTACATTCTGTGAACACTGGTTATAACTTGGCTTGCAGCTCAATTTATCACGATGACTTTCCCATTCACATGGGGCTAAAAGCAATTTTCAAGCAAGAGGCTAGAGCCATGGTGGATTGTTAGTGTTGGATAACTTTTATCAAACAGCATCTCATGCTCTGGATCTATTAGCTGGTAACAAGCATATACCAAGCTAAGATGATGCCCATAAACAGTGTCATTAGCTGCTTGTATATAAGACAAAGGTGTCTAATGGACCAACATCACACACTTTTCCTCAGCCCCAGGGTTTATTTTACAATGGGTTATTATGCTAATAGATTGTAAAATAGTATACAACAACTCGGCTTTAATGTATTTACCCCTGTAGACAAGGAGGGGGAAAATGCTTTGCAAGCAATTATCGTGAATTATTACACTATCTAAAAAACAATTACTGTAGACTCATGTGTTTCAGTTTTCCAAGTTTATTACCATTAGCATACACACAGTGAAAATAATTGAGCAAGCTACTCAAATCTGCGCTTGCAAACACAATTCCACATAATTCCCTGAGTATGGGGATGTGAGTGTATGTGCATCCACCCTTCCTGCCCCCCACTGTTCCCCACTCCAGAAAAGACTTTTCTTCTTGAGTGTACCAAGTGCTTCTAAGAAAGGGATCGAGCCCTGGCTGCAATTTAGAATGCAATTAGGTGAGCCACTTTTCCTTTTTTACCTCAAATTACCCACAACAACCTGCACACCGCTAGCACCATCTCTTCCTCTGGGTCCCAGCTGTTCCTGAATATCAGATCAGGGTGCTGTAACTCAGCCAGAGAAGCCAAGTCTAACAGAGGTCCCCAGAGGAATCTGGCTAAACTGAAGCTCTTCTCCCCTCTCTTGCCTTGCTGACAGCATCTGTTAAACCGGTTCCCTGGGGCCTTATGCATCTTCATCGGAAAACTCTCCACAGACTTGGAATTCACGATAACTGGTCCAGCCGATGCTCTTCCCTGGCAGTTCTCAAAAATGTGTGCTTAGTGAAAGAGAATTGGCTCTGTGAACGCAGACTAAATGAAGAGGGTCTTTTCAAAAGACAAGTCTGACCATGGCCCCCCACCTTACTCCCTTTAAAACCTCTCATTATGCGCTGCAAACCCTGCATGCTCAGGTCTGCTCTCCTCTAGCCTTTTCTTATACCAAGTTGCTTGATCTCTTGCACGACAGGGCCTTTGTACATGCTGTTTCTGCTGCTCAGGAAACTCTTCACTCACCCCAAGTGTAATTAGCATTGAACAAAATTTCAGATTTCACCTAGTTTCCCTTCCTCTGACCTCCCTATTAGTTTAATTATTTGCTCCACCTTCCCTGCCCTGCCCATGTTATTCTCTTGGAATTCATGTTCCTATCCTACAAACCCCTTACCATGGTCATATATTTGACCCTTATTTGTGTGGTTATTTGTTTAATACTGGTTTTCCACACCAGACTCTAAACACCATGATGGCAGTAATCCATCTGCTTTACTTACCATTGTACCCCAACTAGTACAGTGTCCAGTACACATAGTTGGTGCTCAGAGACTATTTCTGAATGACTATCTCTCTATATAAAACCCTAATATGCAAATAGACCGAATGGCGGAACAACCGAACAACCCATCACTATGACATGTGCTGACCACCAGGGGATGCGCGCAGAACATGGCAGGCATCGGCAGCAGGCAGCAGAGGGTGGAACATGGTGGGCATCGGCCAGGGCGGGATAATGTAGCAGGTGAGCAGGGGCGCCAGACCAAGGCGGGGCACTGATCGCTGTCATCAGGGTGAGCCTCTGGTGGTTACTGAAAATTCTTTGCTCCTGCGCACTGTGGTCCTGCTGGGTGCTCGTACCCGCTGCCAGCGCCCGGGGTCAGTCCCCATTGCTCAGCGCTGTCAGCAGGTGCAGGAGGCGGCTGCTGGCCCTGATCACCCCTGAGGCCTTCTCCACCTCCCCCTACTCCTGAGGGGCGATCGGGGCAGCAGCTGCTGCTTGCACCCGCTGCTGGCACCAGCCCCAATTGCTCCACACTGTCAACGGGTGCGAGCAGGGCTGGCCCCATCAGTGCATGGGAGTGGCAGTGGCAAGAGCGGGGCTGCCTGCAAACAGGGGATGGGGTCACGGCGGGAGGGGCCAGATGGGGGCACAGAGGATGAGCTGAGACCTGCCCCTGTGCCCACTGCAGCCTGGGGGCCACAGTTCCTTTCAAGGTGCACGAACTCATGCACTGGGCCCCTAGTATAAATATATAAGCAAAGTCAGAAAGATAAAAATAAGCATCCTGCCTGCAGGAACCAGGATGAATTACATGGGGTGTATGTATTGGTGCCTGGTGAGGTAGAATGGGGTGGCTAGCATAAAATCAATTGTAGTAGTCATTGATAATACAAGATAAATTATAACCATTTAGAGGGAAAAAGCAACAGAGATGAGTGTATGGAGGATTTTGAAGACAGAGAGCCTAGAAACTAGGTGAAGATGAGTTTTAAACCGTGTGTGTGTGTGTGTGTGTGTGTGTGTGTGTGTGTGTGTGTTGTGGGGGTACTCAACAGTCCAATATAGTGTGAACCAAGAAGAATAGCTCAGGAAAGAGCAGAGAATTTGTCCATGAAGGTAGAGAGGGACTGCCTATAGTTTTCAATGGAATAAGGGGGATAGGTGCCAGACTACAAGAACTTAAGAAGACATAGGGTAGGGAAATGAACACATTTGCATATGAATGGAGAGACAGAAATCAACCAGTAATTACTGAGTCTTTTTACTGAAAAAGACTGGAAAGAGCTATCTGGCCAGGCAGCAGACAGGGACCGAGGTCCCTCGGAAACCACAGGGTGCAGGAGGCTGACAGACTATCTGAGGAGAGGCAGACTTGCCTCCCAGAAGCATACAAGAAAAGAAAAGAGGAGGCAGGAGCAAATGGGTGGCGAGAGGCACACAATGGGGCGGGCGGTGGACAGCCCTTGTCTGTCCCAGGAAGTAATAAGCAAGGACTTTGGGGAAAGGAGAGGGGTTGCGTGTTCCAAGGAAGTAAGCTTGGGGCGTACGCTTCATGCTTTGTCCTGCAAAGAGAAGAGGGGAAAACATCCTCTCCTACTCTCGCTATGAAGGCGAAGGCCACCGCAAAGGAAAAGAACTTTTAGAAGTTGTGTGTTGGAAGCACCAGTGGCCACAAACGTGCTGAGTTCCCCTGGAAGGTCACGCTCAGCCATCTGTTAGTGTTGGGGCTGAGCATCAGTAACATGGACAGCAACCCAACTGCCTGAGGAGACCCAGCGCATCTCCACTGGCTTCAGGCGCATTCGCCAGGACATGTCAGTGCGGTAACCTCACTCTAATCAGATGATGGATGGCCAGCCTGCGAAGGAGAACCACGGTCCCTCGGCCCCGTGAGGCCTGGCCATCTGAACCGCACTTGGCACGGAGTGAGGCCTACACAGCTCTGCTCAGGTGGCAACGCCATCACCAGCAAACATGAGGGAAGGAGGGCACGCATTTCAGTCACACACAAGTGGGCAGCTTTGAAAAGGAGAGTCTGGCAGAAGAAGAATTAGCACTGACAGCCCCTGAGTTTTTTTCCAAACATACTTTTAATTGATGAGCCCATTATATCCTTTCTAAAGGCATTTTTAAAACTTAATAAATGACTGCTTACTATGGAGCACAATACAATCCCTTATAAGTTAAGCTGTTCTCGTGAATCACTTGTAATTGCTGGGCATTTCCAGGCCCAGGGGATGTATAACTATATTATTGTATCCCTGTGATTTTATGAAGTCAAGACAAGGAAACAAATCACTGTAACTGGATTAATCTCTTCACCAAAGCTCATAATAATCAGCTGAAAACTTAAAAGTCCCATAAACCAAAAACCCATCACTATTAAATCATCAGGTCTTTTTCTAACTACCACTTGGTTTGTTTACTCTAAAAAAGGAAGGGTAAAGGGGAGGGAGTGGGAAGGGGAGGGAGAAAAGGATGGAGGAAGGGGCTGAGAAAGAGAGAAAGGGGAGAAGAGAAGAGAGAAAAAGAAGAGAGGAACAGGGAGAAGGTGTAAAGGAAGGAAGGATGGAAGGACAAGGAGAAAGGAGGAGGGGAGGGACATTATATCAGTTTCCTATTGCTGCTGTAACAAATGACCACAAACATAGAGGTTGAACAACACAGATGTATTCTTTTACAGATCTGGAGGTCAGAAACCTAAAGCAAAGTGTTGGCAGCATTGTGCTCCTGCTGGAGGCTTCAGGGGAGAATCTGTTTCCTTGTGTTTTCCAGCTTCCAGCAGCCACCTGCGCTCCTTGGCTCAGGGCCCTTTCCTCCACCTTCAGCGCATCACTCCAATCTCAGCTTCCTTTGTCCCATCTCCTGCTTCTGCCTTTCACCTTCCTGCCTCCCTCTTATGAGATGCCTTGTGAATACACTGGGCCACCCATATAATCCAAAATCACCTCCCCCTCTCAAGATTATTAACTTAATCACATCTGTAAAATCTCTATTGCCATGTGAGGTAACATATTCAAAGGTGTCAGGAATTAGGATGTAGACATCTTCGGGGGCATTATTTGATCTACCATAATCATTTTTAAAGGGGGGGGGGGTTCCTAAATAATGTGAATGGTATGTCAACTGGAACCCTACACCGTTTTGATATTGAATGACCTTCAAGTCATGCTGTAGGGGTGGCCCTCTCTATAAGGAAGCAGAATATGCCATGTTGCCTTGTAACCAATTTTTTTTCAAAACACAGTCACACCTATAATCTGATTTTCTCCTCTAAAGTTGTCTTGTCAAATAAGAAAAGCAGTTTGGCCAGGCCAGTGTGGCTCAGTGGTTGAGCATTGACCTATGAACCAGGAGGTCACGGTTCGATTCAGGGCACATGCCCGGGTTGTGTGCTCGATCCCCAGTGTGGGGTGTGCAGGAGGCAGCTGATCAATGATTCCCTCTCATCATTTATGTTTCTATCTCTCTCCCTTCTACCTTCCTCTCTGAAATCAACAAAAATATATTTTTAAAAAATAAGACAAGTAGTTTATCTGTGGTTGCAAATAAGAACACTGAAAGAGAAAGGATAGCTGATTAGTGGCTCCTTCCCCCCCCTCTCCGCAATCACCTAGGGAACCAGTAGCAGCTAAATAGGACCAGCTTGCCTGCAGACAAATCAAAGGCTCTTAGATTTTTCAAATCATTTGAAAAAGAGATCATATTGTTTACCCTCCCCCACCCACAAGCTCTTCCTGCCAAGCATTCCTGTCACCTGGGCTTGGTCACCATGAATGGCTATTTCTATGGACAAGGAGCTCACTACTTTGAAAGTTAACCCACTCATAGACATTACTGTCCAGGATCTATTTCCAAAGACAGCCCCACCAGTCCTGGGGCCTGCACAAAGGTTGTCTTTTCCACAGAAGTAAGGGCTGGAGAAGAATGGCATGCAGGTGCAGCTCAGCATCGAAGGTCATTCTGTAGGACAGTAACCCATTAATAATGCCCTAAGCATGGAGTCCAAAGCCCAGATGCCTTTTCCTTTCTATTCTTCTGCCACTGATTCATTGACTGGTATTAGTTAAACCACCCTCCTTTTATATGGAGCTGGTCCAAGGCCAAGAGTGTCAGGAAGCTCTCATGTGATGGGTCAAGAGAAAAGAGCACAGAGCCAGCTTATCTACTAGTTATTTGATGTTAAGAAAATTCTTTAATCTCTCTGAACCTCAGTTTCCTCAGCTGTAAAAGTGGGATAGTAACCTCACCTGCATCAAAGAATCATTGAGAAGGCAAGGGATGTGTATGTATGTCTTTGCAAATACATGTTTTCAAAATTTTCGGGTAGATATCCAGAAGAGGGGTTGTTGGGTTATATGGTAACTCGACTCTTAATTTTTTGAAGAACCTCCATACTGTTTTCCATTGTGACTGTACCAGTTTACAGTCCCACCAGCAGTGAATGAATTTTTCTCCACAACCTCTCCAACCCTTGTTATTACTTGTCTTATTGATAATAGCCATTCTAACAGGTGTGAGGTTGTATCACATTGATGTACACTTTCCTAATCGTTAGTGAAATTGAGTATCTTTTCATATGTCTGTTGTCCATTTGTATGTCTTCTTGGGAGAAGTGTCTGTTCAGGTCTCCTGGCCATTTTTAAAAATTGGACTGTTTGTTTAGTGTTGAGTTGTATGAGTTTTTTTATTTTTTAATGTATTTTGAATATTAACCCCTTGTCAAAGGTGTTTGCAAATATCTTCTCCCAGTCCATTGGTTGTCTTTTTGTTTTGTTTCTTTTGTTTTGCAGGAGACTTTTAGTTTGATATAGTCTCATTCATTTATTTTTGCTTTTGCTTCCTTTGCCTTTGAGGTCAAATTCATAAAATCCTCTCTAAAACCAAGATCCACAAGTTTAGTACTTATGTTCTCTTCTACGTAATTATTGTTTTGAGTCTTATATTTAGGTCTTTGATCCATTTTGGATGGATCTTGAGAATATTATGCTAAGTGAAATAAGCCAGATAGCAAGAGTAAAGAACAATATGATTTTACTCATACGTGGGATATAAAACTAAAAGCAACAAATGAACAGAGACAAACAAACAAAAATTCATAGATACAGATAATAGTGGTGGTCACCAGAGGGAAAGGGTGGTATTGGGGATAATAAAGGGTAAAGGGGGTCAAATATATTTTAACAGAAGTAGATTTGACTTTGGATGGTAAAAGCACAGTGCAATATACAGATGACATATCATAGAATTGTATACTTGAAACCAGTATAATTTTATTAACCACTGTAACCCAATAAATTTATTTTTTTTAAATAGGGCAAGGGAGATAGTGTGTCCCAAGTGCTCAGAACAGTGTCTACAATAGTAGCTCTTACTCCAGGGACCCAGGCTCTCATTCTATCCAGCTTTTCCTCCTTCCCCTATGACATTATGACTGGATCTAACCTTCCTCAGCAAAATCCCTTTGCTCCAGATGCAACCTCTCACCGCACACACACACACACACACACAATTTCATAATTGCTATGCTTATCAATGTTCTCATGAGACTTCTAGTTCATTAAGCACTTCACTGTGGTAGGTGCAATGGGGCATACACACAAAATAAGAATCTTTCTCCTCTTAGGCAAGAAGAAGACCCATAGGCAAGTAACTATAATATGAGATAAAATGTTATGAGCTTCTCAGACTGGTTTGTATAGATAACGTGCTATGGAGCTTCAGAGGCCAGAGAGGCAGCATGGCTGGGAGCGGGGGGAAAGGCAATCATAAAAATCACATTTATTAGTCTTGACTCAAAACGCAAACATGATGGGAAGGCATCGTAAGCAATGGAGAGGCTCATAGCGAATGAACATGATTGATATATTTGCTGGAGCCCAATCTAGTCTTCCATTTTGCAGACCCAGAAAAACGATTTATTCAAAAGTCTGAGAGTGGAGTTGACACTCAGGAAAGACTCATATTAACTGCACTTAGCCTGATGTATAACAACAGGTGGTCAATATAGTGTTTCATATGAGCAGTAACTTGAATTAGAGTAATCACAGCAGAATGGCAACTATATAGTTTCCCTGAAAGCAAATAATAATAAAAGAAGTTGATGACTGAACATAAAAGCAGACCAAGGAGAGTTATCTAATGTGATTGATTCCTGACATGAGTCTAAGGTGTCAGATGCACTGATATTTCCTCTGGTAAATACAGAGGACCAAAATGCCCTCTCTCCTTTTTCTTTTCTTCATAGCCACTAACCCACCTCTTTCTGATTGACCTGTCTTTGTTTTTATTCCTAAGTCAATCATTTCAATTACACCATGATAATCTAGCTAATCTGGGAAGTATTTGTGGATCTTCACTCAGGCTTGTAACTCTCAGTGGGAAATAGAGAGCAGTTCAAAGTGGTTCTGGGAAGTGGGACTATAAAGATCTGATGAGGCCAGACCCCAGGAAAGGAGCTGGACCTCACATGGTGGGCGGTAAAGGGGAAGACTTTGTAACATCATGATAATGACACTGCTGGGCCACTGTGGTTATCCATCTGTTTCTTCCACAAGGGATTGCTCAGGGCCCAAGCCTTTTCCAGATGCAGGCTGCTGGGAGAAGTGTTTTGGGGGCAAATGTGACTTTAAGTGCTCCTAAATCAGATGACCGATTGATATACTGTATCTTGGTTCAAGATGTGCTCTTGGGAAAGGAGTTGGGGATGAGGGAATGTAGATATAGAATGGGAGAGGGAATAATCATAAAAATGGAACAATGTTCCTGTTCCTTGTGTCTCCTGGTCAAACTCCCCCTCTTAGTCCTCCTAAGCACAGTCAGACATGATACCCCCTGGGAGCCTTCCTGACCCCTCAGTTAACTCTCCTTCTTCTGTACCGGTGGTCAGCTGACATTGTCCAGATGGTATATCTTTTAGGATTTGTGGGCCATATGGTCTCTATCGCAACAACAATCAGTTAGTCTATAACACTGATTTCAAAAATGTGAATTTTTTTCAATGTTATTAACATATTAAAGAGCAGTATGAGCATAACCCAAGTTTCACTTTTGTTTATGTGCAATTTTCTCTATCAGAAACACTAGCTGGAGGCAGAAAACTCCCTGCAGCCGAAACAAAATGTAAACGAATACACAAAATGCACACACGTACACAGCTCAAGCATCCACCATCTATCTCAAGTCACACAGGTGCTGTGACCACACCATCCACCCAGGGCCATTGCTTCCCACCAGATTTCAGCTAAGTCTTCTTCACCATTTCACAATAGCTCAAAAGCTGAAGCCCTTCTGGCAAACATTAGGTCTTTTTCAGGGCAAACTGCCATATTTATTGCAGCATTATATGTTTCTTCACCATTTAACATGTGTAAAATTGGATTGTCATCTATATCAGGTTTCTATCCATTTTTTATGTGTCACTGACCCATTTATTTTATTTTTTAATATATTTTTATTGATTTTTTACAGAGAAGAAGGGAGAGGGATATAGAGTTAGAAACATCAATGAGAGAGAAACATCGATCAGCTGCCTCCTGCATATCTCCTACTGGGGATGTGCCCGCAACCAATGTACATACCCTTGACTAAAATCGAACCTGGGACCTTTCGGTCCGCAGGCCAACGCTCTATCCACCGGTTAGGGCTCACTGACCCATTTTTTGAGTGTTGTCCCCCATGCCATTTTTCGTATATGCCCTGTGGACTTTATTGCACAGTCTTACATAGCATGGTGATTTTTAGGAGCACGTACCATATTAAAGCAGAACTGACTATATTTATCCCTGCCACTTTAGGGCCACTGAGCATAGAAGTGTCCCAATAGACTTCATTTATGAAAACAGGGAGCAGTCTGACTCAATCCATGATCCTTACTTACCTTGTTCTATGCTATCTCTCTACCTTGTACGCAATTCAGTTGCTGCCCTTCACACCTGGGTTGTGATGTATTTATTTGAATGTCCCTCTCCCCAACTAGACCATAAGTACTATGGAGGCTGGGGTTCTTTTGTTCATCGCCTTCCCCAGCACCCAGCACCCAGCCTGGATCTCCGCTCTTGAAGAATGGGCTCCAAGAGAGATCTAAGTAATTCATCTCAGAGGAGAGGTCTCCTCTCCCAGCACATATTCAACTGCAAAGAGCTTTCCTCCTCTCCAATTCCAGCAACAGGCTTTGACATTCAGATCCAGATGTAATATTTATTAAACCCTGTCTACTCAGCATATGGGAGTTAATTAAGAACATGATTTTATGTATTTTTATGCCATTCCTCAAGAGAAATCCGAAAGATAAGTATATTACCTCCATTTCATGGGTGAGGGAATTGAGTCTCAAGTAGTTAAGTAGCAGTGAAGCCACACAGAGCAGAGCATGACTTGCTCACAGGATTGTTGGCTCTGGTGAGAGAACCTGGGGCCCATCCGAGGATGCCCTCGGGCTGACTTCTCTTTCCTCTTCACCACAACTAACTGCTATGGAGATGGCCCTTTCGGTTGGTTTGCCTAACAAAAACAAAAAAAAGAAGTACAAAAGGAGGGAACTACAGAAGTAGTTTCTTAAAATCTATTGATGATGTTACAGTAATCTAAACAAAGAAAGCTTTAGAAACAAAATAGGTGAGATTTCTGCTACCTAGGAAAAGTAAAAAGAAGGCAGCATTCAGCCCAAAATAGCTCTTAATTTTCAGAAGGCTCTAAAAGTTCTCTGGTTCTTACTCAGCTGGTTTGGTTTTATAGGATCACATTGGTTTTTACTTGGCCATAAGCAGTTCCTACACTCTGTTTACAGAATGACAGAGTTCCAGTTTCACCTGATTCTCTCTGACATATGACAGCAAGAGAGCCTATGTCCAACCCATTCTCCATTTATAAGGAAATATAAGCAACTATGAACAGCATCTTGCCTGAACTGGCAAAATTATCATCTAGTGTCTACAAATATGAATTAAAGGAATCTCTGGGAAAAACAGAATGTTCAAAACCCACCTGGCTCCCATTATTGCTATGGAGCCTTGTTTAAAGGCCCTGGATCCAGCCAACTCCCCAAAGTTGGAGGTGTCAGTGGGGTGAACCAAGGCATTTCCTCAAAGACCACCCTGGCCATGCCTGGCTCTTTGCAGAGCATGTCTTCAACAGCCCAGGAGAGGGGAAAGTTTTCTGCTCTGTGGTGTGTTTCTGCCCTGGCTGGGTGCCTGGAGTGCAATGTGTACACAATCCATTTTATGAGACAGATGGAAATTGAGTTATAGCAAATAAATCACACGGCACTTCTTTTAGTGACTGTCTTTCTACAGGGAATCTTCCTGTTGACTAAGTATGGCCTTATCCCTCCTTGATTAGGCACACAGATGTTTTGTTGATATTCAACTCCTATGAGAAGCATTTTATTTAAAAACTATCTAGAGCTTCCCAACGTGTTGGGTTTTACCACTTAGATATTGTGAGGAGTTTTGTGAACTGATTATTATAGCCACATTCATTCTGCAGACACACCAAGACAGCCACAGATACACAACAAAATCACCAGCACCCACAAATGCCCCCCCCCTACCCAAATGCGAAGGTTGGGGCTTGTGAAAAGCAGGTAATGACTTGGGCATTGTTGTTTAAGAATCTTTTTACCATCTTCCAAATAGATGCCCTATCTAATTGCCAGAAGATGCTTACCAAAGAGCAACAGACTTTGGATCAGACCAATCAGGGTTGGGATTCAGCTTTACCAATTATCAGCTGTGTGTCCATGGACAACACAAGTCTGAGTCTGAAATCCAAATCTGTGAGGTTAGAATATTAACACTACCTGGCGAAGGTTTTGTGAGACAAGCCCCTGCAGCACAGTGCACTGAGCACTTTGTAAGTGTGTATGCACGTGTGTGTCTTATGTTTTTATTTATTTTGGGGGCTAAGGGCATTGACATGAATAAATACTACTTCCCTTCCCAGGTAACTTGCACGTTTAAGTACTGTCCACACTCTGGACGCCTTTGGACTGAATATACAGAGCCAAGTAAAAGGCATCATTGAGTAGCCATACCTACTTATTGAGGGAGAAGGTAACACAGAGAGATTTAGCTATGCAATTAATAGATTTTGAAAAATAGAATAGCAAATCTAGGAAAACAGACTAACACAGATTGAGTACCCATGATGTGCCAGGCACTTAACATAAATTTATTTAAACCTCCAACCAATGAGGAAACTGAGGCTCAGGGAGATTAAGTATTTTGGCTCAAACTGTGCAGCTCATGAGCAGAAGCCCTGTGACTCCAACAAGGCAGGGGGGATTTAGTTTTGCCCGGGTGCCTCTCGCCTGCTCAAAGCCAATTATTTATAATAATAAAAGTGGAATATGCTAATTAGACTGGATGTCCTTCCATTGACCTTCCGGATGAAGCCGGGGCTGCGAGGAAAGCCCAGGTCTTGGGTGCCAGAGAGAAGCCAGTGCCAGCAGCTGGGGGAAAGAAGGCCTACTCTTGCTTGAATTTCGTGCATCGTGCCTCTAGTTTAAAATATAGGCAGTTACACAAGAGTAGCGCACATGAATAGAGACCAACAACATAGGGCTAGAATTGTGCAGCAGAAGCAAGGCATAAGTCGTCAAACGTTTGCACTGGGTAAAAAATACCCATGAAGCAGACGCCCTGAATAGGCACAAGTGAGTCCAGAGAAGCCCTCTCAAGATTCAACAATGCTGATGTGCATCCAACAGAGAATTCCATCGCTCTTCTGAGAGCAGAACATGAAAAGCAGCCAAACAGGTGGAGGCTTGGAGGTGTGCCGAGCCCATTCCAGACAAGACATAAAGGACATACAGAATAGCCAAATTCAAAACTTTAAAACAAAATGTGGAGCTTGACTTACTGGGGTCAACTCTTTTTGATGAATCAAAAAAGAAAAATGAGCCAACCTTGATTAACATTCTTCTGCATCATCAAAAGGTGGCAGATCAAGATAAGGTAACCATAAGGTAATAGATTCGCACAATGCTGTTAAAGGACTCATCTCCTGTTAGGAAGGGGCAACTTTCTTCCCTGACGGGGTCATACCATAGCTATGAGCTTCTGCCATCCCATAATTCTGAATAAAAAGCTTAATCCCTCTGCAATGACTTTTAAACTCCCCTGATTTTCTCTAACAGACATGGAGGGACAGCAAAATAAAGTCATCATTCTTTTCTATTTTTTAGCTTAATTGCTTCTTTTCTTGATTAGTGGCTAATTGCCTATTGTTTCATCTCTGCCCGGGAGGGAGACTGCAGGGGCAAGCTCTCTGACTGCACATTACAATCACCTAGGGAGCTTTTGGAAAATAATGATTCCTGGCCCTGCAGCAGACCCAATGACAGAATCCCTGGGAGGGGTGAGCCCAGGAACCTGTGTTTTTAATAAGCTCCCAGGTGATTCTAATATGCAGGAGGGCAAAGAACACCACACAATGCCACACATTGAGACTTTGTCATAAGAATTGGGTCAGTGGTTTGAGATTTGAATTCTGGCTTCACACTAACTGTGTGACAATGGACAAAACACTGACCTTTCTAATAGCCTCCTCTCCAATGAAATGCTCAGGCTGCAAGGGTGAAATGACAGAGTGTGCAGACCTTTACAGGCTATGAAAAACACTAGGAAGAGAAAGCATTTCCATATGTCTATCATATATGCTAGTTAAATAGAGTATGTTTTACAAATAAATGTAATCTGTAACGCATTTAATTCCATGAGAGTTTTTGTATTTTGAATCTCAAATAGCCAATATGGATGAATAAATCAAAAGAACTTGTATCTCCTTACACTGTTAGTGATAAGAAAATACAAAGGCTCTTTCTCTGGAAGATGGAAAGGGACACTGCCTAAAGCTGATGAGTCACTCCTTTATCCTCAGGCTCACGCTTTAAGGAGCTTATCCTCCTAAGGAAAACATTTCCCAAATTTGTGCTCCAATAAAGGAGACACCCCATACTTAGTGCAGACTAGAAAGTGAGGACACTTAATTATTCCTGAACAGTCACTTATTGATCACTGGGCAGGAAGAGAAAACAGATGCTTTATCTAAATTACCTCTGGTCAATTGACTTGAGAGGTGCTGAAGATTAAGTGGTAGTTAGGGGTCTGCATAAAATTAGCAAAACAAAATAAACTATATTCCTAAATGATCAGACAAAATCTCCTAAGGGGGGAAAGTCACAGATAGATTCAGGCCATGATGCATGTCCCATTAGAAGTATTGAAATCCAATACTCAATAATACTGGATGATGGTTTGGAATAAGAAAAGAAACAAGAGGCTTATGACCTGTTTGACTCAAATGCACCACGTGAAATCCAGACAATAACTACCAACATTTAGGTGGCTGTGTGAAGTTTATAAAATGAGGGGAGCAAAGATCCAGAGATGCTATTAGAAGCTTGTTAAGTGCCAGCAGGGGAACTCTAGGCCTGCCAACGTGCCTGCTCTACTTGCAGTGTTATTCTATAGAATGGAAGAGAGAGAGCGTGAGAAACAGACGTATTTATATTCACATGACCAGAGTGTCAAAGGCTTTGATGGGTAGGAGAGTACTCAGTATATTCAAGGGACAGCAAAGAGTGAAAGAACAAAGTAAGCAAGAGGAAGTGACAGCTGAGGTTCCAGTGAGGGACCTTACAAGTTGCCAGATCATGGCAGGCCATGTGGCATATACGTATATGCCATAGATGATCATTTAAGGTTTTCCTGAAGTGAGATGGGAAGCCATGGGAGGGTTTTGAATAAATGTGTGATGTGATCTGTTTTTAGATGAAAAGAGTCACTCTGGCTGCTTGTTGAAAATGTGCTGGAAAGGGAGTAAGAGCAGAACAGTTAGGAGTTATTGCAATAAGTCTGGTCAGCGATTATCGTGCTTGGTGGGGGTACGGGGGCTGAGAAGGGTCAGATTTCGGGCATATTTGCAGATGGAATTGACATGGTTTGATGAAGGATGTGGAGTAGGAGAGAGACTTGTCAAGGAGGTCTCCAAGGTTTGGGGAGTCACATGCTCCTGATCAGGCAGGTAGGAAAAAGACTGATCATTGGATGTGAGGACCCAGGTGGACTGGTAGAGAAGAAACCCTGGCTAAGGAGGATTGAAGAGAGGAAGGGAGAAGAGGACTGCAGATGGAGTGTAGACAAATCTTGAGTAGACTTTCTAGGTAAAAATGAGGTGGTATGAGATGTGGGCTTGAGCAAGTGATATAAATCAAAATGTTAATAGTGACTGGTTTTAGCTAGCAATGAGTTTGAAATACTAGTACACTCCTCTCACCCCACAGTTTGTGCATTGTTTATATTTTCTAAGTTTTCTGAATGATTCTGCATTATATTTATAAGTAGAAAAAGAAAATATTTTAAGATACTACTAGGTCCTGAGAAATATGATTTCCTGTCTTATAGAAGGTAAGATACATAGATACACAAACAAAAAAAAAACACACAAAACTAGCTCAGAACTAAAAACAGAAAAATAGGAAAAACAAAAGGAGGAATCATAGCCCCTCTGTGAATCAAACCTATGCTAACATTTATGTAAGTTGAAAATATATACTAGAAAATAACATTATATCTTTATATCGTTTGTGTGTGTGTGTGTGTGTGTGTGTGTGTGTGTGTGTGTGTTTGTGTGCGTGTGTGTGTGTGTAGCATAAAAAGTATACTGGAAGGATTTATGTATCTGTCAACGTAAGAAACGTCCAAACCTGGTAAAGAATTATTATGACTTTATTTGAGCCCAACTGATGACAATTGCTGGGAAGCAAAATCTCAATGGATTGAGAGAAAATGCTCCAGAGAATGGCAGTTTTGCACATTCGTTTATATATCAGAATCAAAAGAGGAGGCATAAGGGGGTACATGAAATTCATTGGTGGTAGATTAGGGAGGCAGGAAAAAGCAAAGCAGAGAAATCTCTGAGATTGGATAAAAAGTTAAATGGTTAGACAATACTTCTTTTACATTGATGGGCACAGGATAGTTAATATTTACAATATTTATTGAAGATGGTATGCAGGAAAACAAGATAACAATGACAGGTTCTGTGGTCTCCTATTCTGGTGAGAGACTGTGCCTTGAGGGACCTGGGAAAAAAGGGATTACTCTGACATTCCAAAGGTATGTTATCGTAGATGCAAAAAGACAACAGACAGGCTCAGTTAAGGTAAGATATAACCTTAGTCAGGGAAGATATCACATTGGCCTAGAACATGACTACCTACCGTGACTCACTTTTAGTTAGGAAGTTTTCATTTCAGACCATCCTATTATTATAATCGTGATGAGCTAGTTATTAACATTAATAACAGGAAGAAAGCAAAGGGGAAACCAGATATTATAAGCATGGTCATCTGAGCAGCTTCACCAGGAAGCTATACTCCCCAAGGAACCACGGGTTCATTCCCTGAAGATCACAGGGAGAAGGGATTGAACAAAGAGGGAGGTGGGCATATGCGAATTGAAGTTAGGGTGACATAGTGAAGGTGGTTGCCTATCAGTCTTGCCTGGACAAAAGATCATTGGCTAGGAGGTAGACCCATCAGAAGCATGTGAAATTTTGGAAGAGTAAAATCCCCAGACAAAGAGTTCCCTCTCTCTTGTGCGTGTTTGCTCTTATACTCTCTTGCTCTAGGACCTGCACTTGCCCTGTGTGCTTACCTGCCATGTGGCCTTAAGCAGCTGCATGGCCCATGGCCATGTGGACCCCACATACAATGAACTGCAGCTGAGAACACAAGTTAAGCTAGCCTGATGCTGGACTGAATTAAACTGATACCATTGTAATTAGCTAGTTATTAATAATAGGAAATGAGCAAAGGAAGCCAAACTTTATAGGATATCATTTGGGCAGCTACATGGGAAAGTTATGATTTCAAACTCCCCAGGGAACTACCAGCCCATTCCCTGAAGAATCACTGGGGGAAGGGGTCCAACAAAGGGGAGATAGATGCATGCGAAGTTAAGTTCAGGTAACTAGGGAAGGTACTTGCCTGTCCATCAAGCCTGGGGAACTATGGATTGGCCAGAATAGGTGGAACCAATGCAAGCCCATGGAAATTTGGGAATACATAATCCCCTAAACAAACAGGTTCTCACTTGTTGCTCTGGTTGTTCTTGTGACTCGGCTTGTGGCTTGCTCTTGGACTGCTTGCATTGGCTTGTATGGCCCACAGCTATGTGGACCCCACACTCAATGGACTAATGAACTACAACTGGGAAAACACAGGCTAAGCTAGCCTGATGCTGGACTGGACTTGGCTCCAATATGGAAAGGAAACTTTGGACACTGACTGATTCTAGCTCTGCTGAAGCCAAAACTACACTTCTTCTATGGTAGGATAAAGAGAAATGGAATCTTGGAAACTCAGAGATTTAATTCCATGGAAATAAAGCTTTCTCCTATATTTAATACTTTGTGCAAGTCTCAGAAAACTCTTTTTCTCGGGATATTGCAAGAATTCCACTCTCATAAGCAACCAGTAAGGATGAGGACACCCCCCCCCCATACACACACACTTTCACCAGTAACACAAATATGAAAAGAAAATGTTCAGCCCTGGCCTAGCCGGTTTGGCTCGATGGTTAGAGTGTTGGACTGTGGACTGAAGGGTCCCAGGTTCGATTCTGGTCAAGGGCATGTACCTTGGTTGCAGCACATCCCCAGTAGGGGGTGTGCAGGAGGCAGCTGATCAATGTTTCTCATCGATGTTTCTAACTCTCTATCCCTCTCCCTTCCTCTCTATAAAAAATCAATAACATATATTTAAAAATAAAAGAAAATGTTCAAAGTAATGATTTCTGGTGGTGAATACAATGTTTGTCATGTTATTATTTTCTGTGCTTTCAAAAAAAGGTCACCAAACATAGACCAAAGAAGCATACCAACTCCTCCTCCACCAAACTCTCATCCATTCCATCTCTTTCCAATCCTCCCTTGGTTTCTCCTAGAATTTACTTATAACAAAATCATATGATGGCATCAAAGCAATCTCCACTAAATTAAGGTTTAAAAAACAGCTTGTTAGCATTATTCACTTATTCATTCATTCACTAAATATTAATTGTGTACCCATTGTACTCAAGCAAGATATTCCAGTTGTTGCATGGTAATGATTAAGACAAACAAGTTCTAAACAACAAATGCTACAGTCTATCAAGAGTTGAAAGTGAATTCAGGCAATTCTGCATAGCATACCAGATTTTGAAGTGCTATGACTTTTGATAACTCTTACATAGGTAGTAATTTAGAGTATGTATTAGCTGCTAACTCCAAATGCAAAAGGGAAAAAGTTGTCTTTACCTTGCTGACTATTTTTTCCAGGATTTCTTTCTTTCATTATCAAAGTAATTGCTTTGTTTCACAAAGAAAACATAAAAATTATTTCTAGTGTGAATGACAGCTGTGGCCTTTATGGATAATCAAAGGAAGAAGAAAAACTGATCAGTAAAAATGTAGAAATGTTAAATTTGTCTTTTTTTTTTTCAAAACAAAAATTAGAAGCCTGTGAATCTCAGCAGGACTTGAATGGGAATGTGAATATCTCACCATCCCCAGAATTTTAATCGCCTTCACTGACCCCACTGCAGAACCGAATTTTCACAGAAGTAAGCACACAAGGTTGTGACTGATGTTTTCAGAACAGCATGGAGCTCAGCCAACAAGAGGATTTTCTGAAATAACATCCTACAACCTTTGGTAACAGAGGAGAAATCAAGGAAATAATAGATTTGAGGGTCAGACTACAGAGAAAGCTACAGCTAGGAGTGGGAGTCTATGCCTTCTCCAGACTAAGAATACACTTAAATTTTATCTTTCCCAGGATAATTATGTAACCCAATAGCCAAACTCCTTAGTGTAATTTAAATCAGGTTTTCATATACTAGTACATATTTATAGTCTCTCATTCACTCATCACCCTCCCCATCACTCTCACTTTATCTGCCTCTTGCTCTCTCCTTCCTAAACAATTGTTTTTCCTATCAAGTATATAGTCACAGACTACTGAAAGGACAGTCTTGTAAAGTACCCCTCTAAGGAGATTTAGTGTATTTCACAAAGAGAAAAGGTTAAAACCTAAGTAGTATATAATTAACTCAGAAGAATATTCTTAATGAGAAACACTTCCTACACTACCTGATTTTCCACCATTACAGTCAGATTCAAGACAAAGTCACTCACATGAATTCTCTCTAAGAAATTGTAATTGGTTTTTCAATTCAAAAATAGTTTTCACCCGGCCGGTGTGGCTCAGTGGATGAGCATCGACCCATGAATCAGGTCACCAGTTCGATTCCCTGTCAGGATACGTGTCCAGGTTGCTGTCTCAATCCCCAGTAGGGGGCATGCAGGAGGCAGCCAATAGATGATTACCTCTCATCATTGATGTTTCCATCTCTCCCTCTCCCTTCCTCTCTCTCTAAAATCAATAAAAACATATTAAAGTCAATAATAACATTTTTAAAAAGAAAGAAAATAGTTTTCTTTTTTTTTTTTTAAAAAAAAAAAAGCATATTCTGGATCTCCTGGAAGACCATTGTCTAGTCAAGTACTGCTGTGCAAATTCAGAGCCAGAATTTTTACTGGGACCCAGTAGTAATATTTTCATTGTCTTAGGCAAATGGAAAAGGAATAGAAGCAAAATTAGCAAGTATTCAAGATAGGCAAAAGCCTCTATGAACAGAGTTTGAAACGGAAAAGAAGGAAGGATTGAGTCATCACACAACAGATAGTACAAGCCTGTTAAACTCAGAAGGAATTTAACCCCAAGAGTCAGCACTTTACTCAAATTTCCTCAGAAATTCCATTTTCAGTGAAATCGCATCATCTGCCACATTAAATTAATGTACTTAATTTGAATTTTATTCTCTTTAGATTGTTTTTATTTAATTTATAAATTTGTATAAATATGAGGCATTTATAAGCAGTTTAATGTTTATACATATTTATGTAAAATTTTAATAAACATATGTCAACACAGGGGGAGTCTATAAAATTTTAATCCTTTCAAAAGGGGTCTATAATATTGCTGTTTTAAAAAACACTGAGCTAAAGAAGCATCTACACTGAATATTACTAGTAGCAGGGTAAATAAGGCCACCCAAAGATGTTCTCATCCCAACCCTGGAACCAGTGAATATGTGAACAACAGCAAAAGGGTATGATTAACTTATGGATATTATCCTGGATTACCCAGGTGGGACTTATACAATTACTAAGGGCGCAGTGCACAAATTGATGCACCTTGAAAGGAACTGTGGGCCGAAAGGCTACAGTGAGCACAGGGGCAAGTCTTGTCCAATCCTCCGTGCCCCCACCCAGTCCCTCCCACCACAGTCCCCCTGTCTCCTGTCTGCCAGCAGCCCTGCTCCTGTCGCTGCCACTCCCACGTGCTGACAGCATGGAGCGATTGGGGCCTGCACCAGCGACAGGTGCGAGTGGCAGCTGCTGCCCAGATCACCCCTCAGTAACAGAGGGAGTTGGAGAAGCCCTCAGGGGCAATCAGGGCTGGCAGATGCTGCTCACACCCACTGACGGTGCCAAGGGATTGGGACCGGTGCTGGACGCCGGCTGTGGGTGTGAGCGGTAGCTCTGGAGCCGGCAGTGGGTGTGAGCCCTGGGCGGGACCGTGGTGTGGGGAGCAAAGAATTCTCAGTAACCACCAGAGGCACACCCCGATGACAGCAACCAGTGCCCCGCCTTGGTCTGGTGCCTCTGTTCACCTGTTCCACCATGCCGCAACCAACACCTGCCATGTTCCACACATGCCCCCTGGTGGTCAGCACACATCATAGTCACCTCGTAGTGACCGGTTGCTCAGTTGTTCCACTGTTCGGTCTATTGCATATTAGGGTTTTATATATATACTAGTATAGATTAAGTTCCTTGAAGAGGAGATAGCAGATCAGAGTGGACAATAGGAGATGTGAGGACAGAAAGAAGAGATTGTAATTCCACAAGGAAGGGGTCCCAAATCAAGCAATGCAGGTGGTTTCTAGAAGCTAAAAAGGGAAGGAAACAAATTCTCTACTGAAGCCCCCAGAAGGATCTCAGCCCTGCCAACACCTTGATTTGGGATTTCTGACCTCCAGAACTCTGAGAATAGATCTGTATTGTTTCAGACCATTAAGTTTGTGGTAATTTGTTATAGCAGCATAGAAAACTAATACACTACTTAATCCATTTGTATAGAATGATCTTAAGATCAATGGAGGCCACTGTGTTTTCCAGGAAGAAGATTCACTGTCCTTTGTGATCCCCAAATAGGCACTCAACTTATGAGCAAAGCAAAGTCAGATTTCAAAGGAGGAAAGAGGAGGGAAATGTGGAAGTGCAGATAAAGCCAGGTGGGTGCGCCCCCACCCCGCCCCCGAAGGCCCTTCGTTGGGAATGGAAAATGGTTTTCATTAGTGAGTGGGGATTGGCAGGGAAGGAGAGAAAGTTAGGAGCCATAGAGTCATCCACAGGAGAAGGGGACTGCTCAGGGAGGGCAGTACTGGAGACTGACTGCATGCCCACCTTTGCAGGTTAGCTTAGGCCTGACCCTTGCCAGCCTCTGAATCTTTAAATCTGCTCTCAGACTATTTTCCCAGCACTTGTTTTCAGGGGAAGTGAGGCTCCCCAAAGACCTGCTCTAGGAAATAAAACAAATTCCAACAGCACTTGAGTCAAGGCAAATCGAAGTTCACCCCTACTGACCCAGGCCATGAGGCAGGGCCCCTGGCATGGAGGCAGAGAGGAAGCCCTTCTATTCCTGGTCCTGTCTGAGAGCTTGGGGAAGGAAATTGGGTCAAGGGCCAAACATAGCCTGGAATAATTATGCAGAAAGCAATAGAACTGAATACCAAATGCCATTATTTTGTTATTTCATCCCTTAAGGAATAAGGAGAAGCAATTATTACCTAGGGGTCTTAAACGATACAAGCAAAAACCAAACAAGATGTCACAGTGGCTGACAGGAGGACAACAGCAGCAGAGTATAAATGAAATGGTGACTAGTAAGCATGGCTTATCTTGCTATCCCTGAATTCTCTTGTCCACATTGCTGTCATTTTCTCTGCTTCATGGGTCTCCTCCCTTCTGGAGGCCCCCTACTCTGGGAGGCAGGATTAAGATGTTTTCCATTTTCAGTCTCTAATTCTCTTAGGTTTAATCTCTTCCCAAGCACATTCAGGCCAGGGCACACTAGTTTACTGTGCAGGGAAGTGCATCACAGCTATTGGTTTGAATGAAAAGAGAGTCAACGATGTTCTGTGTTGTCACTCAATGCTCTCTCATTGCGTATCACATTGGTATCTGAACAAGAACCCATTAGAGGGCCCTGTAGTACCCTTTTACTAGGGCTATCACTTAATAATCTAAGAATGATTTATTACCTAAAGGGTAAAGATTCCAATTCTGTTCTAGAGCTTAAAGTCAGCTCATATCAGGAGCCAATTTAAGTAATGGAAAATCTAGTGACACTATAACTATTTTCTCACAACATAGACTATTTAGAATACAAATATTGCATAGGGAATCCTGAATCCATTCTAAAGATGCTTCCTACCCTTTAAAATATGATCCTGCCGAAACCGATTTGGCTCAGTGGATAGAGCGTCGGCCTGTGGACTGAAAGGTCCTGGGTTCGATTCCGGTCGGGGGCATGTGCCTTGGTTGCGGGCACATCCCCAGTGGGGGGTGTGCAGGAGGCAGCTGATCGATGTTTCTTTCTCATCGATGTTTCTAACTCTCTATCCTTCTCCTTTCCTCTCTGTAAAAAATCAATAAAATATATTAAAAATAAATAAATAAATAAATAAATAAAATATGATCCTATTCTTCAGAAATTATTTAAAGTGGTTGATAATTACTATCAACTTTGCCATGATTTATTTTCTCATTTCAAAAGCAAATTCCTTGTATTTACTTACCTTAGAATTCATTATAAATTTAAATTCAACTAGAGTATCATAGTATTTACATCATAATATCTAAGAGGTAAAAGGTTGTGAAGAAGATCATAATAGTAGTCTGTAAAATATTTAGAAAAAAAGGATTTTTCCTTCAGAGTGTTGGCATTTGTTTGAATGATGCTAATTACAAATGTCTGACCTCTTAAAGAAATAAATCTACTCATATAAAAGCATAGAACATTCATATTGGAAGGGACCTAGAGTTACCTGCTTCTGTCATTCAGACATGAGTAAGTCTCCTCCACAGTAATTCAACTGATTGCCCAGACCTTCCCTGGACACCTCCACAGAAATGGATGCACTACAATCTCTGACAGCTCATTTTTCCTCATTCTGAGACAACAGTCTCCCTTAGTGTCCCTTCCTTTCACCCATGGGTCACACCTCTGCCCTCAGCAGCATGCCCAATAATGTCCCCCTTGTGAGGACTCCCCCAAGTTATCTCTTTTGACCCTTGTACAGGCAGTATGGTTTTGAACCTCTTACCATCCTTGAAATCTAGGTCGCTACATTTCTTACTGATTCTCTTGTCATCTGGTATTCACAACCCAACCTGGTATTCCAGCAGAGGTTTGTTCTTCTACTTGCATCACTTGGTTGAGCATCGGAATTTCTGTAAAAAAGGATATAGTTACATTCATTAGATATGTTCTGTAAATCAGACTTGTCATTGAGAATGGTCTGCACACCAATGAATCCAACATTTGAGATTTTCTTTCTCTACTGTTCCTCAAGAGTCCAAATTGTCTTTTCAAGTCGTCCTGAGTGATAAAAGTCAAAACAAAACAAAACTCAGATATGTTTACCGATACATCTCTAGGGCAAAGGAAACTGAGGATAAGCAAATGGGACTATATCAAAATAAAAAGCTTCTGCACAGCAAAAGAAACCATTAACAAAATGAAAAGAAAGCCCACTGCATGGGAGAACATACTATTTGCCAATGATACATCTGATAAGGGGTTAATTTCCAAAATGTATAAGAACTCATACAACTTAACAAAAGGAAAACAAACAATCCAATTTAAAAATGGGCAGCTTGGCCGGCATGGCTCATTGGTTGAGTGTCGACCTATGAACCAGGAGGTTATGGTTTGATTCCTGGTCAGAGCACATGCCCGGGTTGCCGGCTTGATCCCCAGTATGGGGCATGCAGGAGACAGCCAATAAATGATTCTCTCTCATAACTGATTTTTCTCTCTATTTCCTATCTGAAATCAATAAAAAAAATATATTTTTTTAAATGGGCAAAGGACCTAAATAGACACTTCTCCAAAGTGGACATACAGAAGGCCAAGACACATATGAAAAAATGCTCAAAGTCGCTAATTATCCAAGAGATGAAAATTAAAGCGACAATGAGGTATTACCTCACACTTGTCAGAGTAGCTATCATCAGCAAATCAACAAACGACAAATGTTGGCGAGGAGGTAGAGAAAAGGGAACCCCAGCACACTGCTAGTGGGAATACAGACTGGTGCAGCCTCTGTGGAAAACAGTGTGGCGTTTCCTCAAAAAATGGAACTGCCATTTGACCCAGTTATCCCACTTCAAGGAATATATCCTAAGAAACCCAAAACACCAATCAGGAAGAATACATGCACCCTATAATCATAGCAGCGCAACTCACAATAACTAAGATCTGGAAACAGCCCAAGTGCCCATCAGCACATGAGTGGATAAAAAAGCTGTGATACATTTACTACGTGGTGGTAATAAAGAAGGAACTCGCCATTTGCAACAGCATGGATGGACCTGGAGAGAATTATGCTAAGTGAAATAAGCCAGTCAGAGAAATATAAGTACCACATGATCTCACACATATGTGGAATCTAATGAACAAAATAAACTGATGAACAAAATAGATCCAGAGACATAGAAGCATGGAACAGACTGACGAATTTCAGAGGTAAGACGGGGATAGAGGGAGTGGTTGGGGAGAGATTAACCTGGGAATTTATATGCATATATGCATAGCCCATGGACACAGACAATAGTGTGGTAAAGGCCTGGGAAGGGTGGGTACAGGTGGAGGGGGTCGATGCCAAAAAATACAAAGGGGACATGTAATACTTTCAACAATAAAGTTAAATTACAAAACAAAACTGAGGCTGCCTAAGAATGATCCGCAGGAATACAGAAATAAAAAGCCGAACATGATCAGTTGTACTGCTTGCTCAATGCAAAAACTACTGAAAAAAGAAACTGGAAAAACAGGCTAGGGAAGTCTACTAACTTGACCAAGTTCCTTTTATGAACATCCCTATCTGGGGAAAAATTGAAAGTAGAGTCATCCCTGGGATTGTAGCACAAAAAAATATTTTCTTAGTCTCTACTTTCAAAATGAAGCCCTACTTTAACTAGTAAAATATTTGCTAGGCCAAGTTTCAAAACTGGTTAATACTCTTGTTCTTATTGCTCAGAACGTACTAGGGAAAGCGGTGAATTTTGAAAGTGGAATGTAGACGAGAGAGGAATGGGACCCACGATACTAGGAGAGGCAGAGCCAGCTGCTGCTCTGATGGTGAACGCAGTGGTGAGATCCCAGCTTATCATGGGAGCCATGGGCAGCAGTTTGGCAGGTACCTTGGCTCCTGAGTGGGCAGTCCACCATTGCTCTAACACTACATTTTTGTAATAAAACAAAAGACAATTACTCCTTAGTGGCTGGGTGTTTCGGTTTCACACCTTCTCATTTGGGTGTTCTCTGCTTAGCCATCAACAAGAACTGATTGAAGAAAAAAAAAACACTCAGATATTTCAATTACTGTTAATGTTGCCTAAGTGTTTTCACTGTCACAGTCTAGGACTTCAACTTTTTAATAAGTTTCTGGTAATTATTATAAGTTTTTGGTCTAATTCCAGCTGAGGATTTAATTAACTCATTCTGACAAGATATAGGATATTGTCCCAATAGATGTTCACTTGGAAATGGGCCACTTTCAATTTCAAGTGTGCAGAGCTGTGCAAGATTAAAAGCACTGGCAGTATAATTTCCACCTTGTGTCCCAGGCTCTGTGGATTTGTAGCTCATCCAGGCTGTCCATCTGGGGAGCAAACAGCATGTACTCCTTGATGAGAAACTCTGGCCAACCGACCAGCTGTGAAAAAAATAGATTACTCTTGTCATTTTTTCCTCCTAGGTAATTTGCTGGGAGTAAAAATATAATTTCTTAGAAGGTCTGTAGTTAAATCCTAGGGATGCATCTGATTTATATTTAAAACTTCACTACACTTTTAATTTTCAACAATATCCTGGCTATTAAAATATTTACTAATTCACAGAAGATCAAAAGGTTGCTTTCTGGTATTTGTGTACTAAGCAGCACAGGCAGAGGGGAGTGGAGGAGGAAGAACACAGGAGGGCTCAGCTGGCAGGCTGAGCTGAGCACATAGAAATGCACTGTTGTTCTTCCTACAGGTAAAGGAGATATTATGATGAAATTAAATAACTGTTGGAAAAATAGAGCTTTCTATTGCCCCCAAGAAGCTAAAATGGTAAATGCATCTTTTTAAGCCTCTGACATATAGCTTCATCTTGGTGAAAATTCAGAAGATCTTTACTAGATAGATCATCAGGGCAATTCTAGATCAACTGAGCTGAAGAACTGAGAGAGGAACTGTTAACACCCAGTCTGAACTGTGATGTGATATGTAATATCTAGAAGTGTAATGTGTTCATCATACTGTGTTTTCAGCCTGTAAATAGGGAATGGAAAGATATGTGCCAAGTAAAACTAAACTTTTCAGTTTGTACTCAGTGGAGAATCTATAATAATAAAAGTCTAATATGCAATGGTCGTCATGCCATCACGCCCTAACGACATATCAGCAGGAGGCTGCTACCCTTCCTGACACTAGTCATGGATGTGATGCGCCGGCAGGGCTTGACGGGGGTGGGGCCGGCCAGGTCTGGGTCTCACCCAATGGGGGTAGGGCTGGCCGGGTCTGGGTCTTGCACAATTTTGAGGCACATGTGGTGGGCGGGGACTTGACTCTGGGTCCCATGGCGTGCCCCAGACTCTGACAGGAGGGAGGAGGGAGCCAGATACCCGCACCCAGGACCCTCACAGCAGGGCGACAGCGGTTAGGGGTGATCAGGCTGGCAGGGGAGCAGTTAGGGGCATCAGGCTGGCAGGCAGAGGTGGTTAGGGGCAATCAGGCAGGCAGACAGGCAAGCAGTTAGGAGCCAGTGGTGCTGGATTGCGAGAGGGATGTCCAACTGCCGGTTTAGGGATCGGGCCTAAACCGGCTGTTGGACAAGCCCCATGGGGTCCTGGATTGGAGAGGGTGCAGGCCAGGCTGAGGGTGCAGGTCGTGCCCTCATCCCCATGCATGAATTTTATGCACCAGGCCTCTAGTTAATGATATAATTTGAAATTAAAGAATTTGCAATAATGCTTCTGCACAGTGAGTTATAAAATATAGACATAAATGTTTTATAGTAATTCTCTATTTGCAATTTAAGCATCATAGTGTTGTGCCTCATAAAGCTATAGTCTTGAACCAGAAATTATTAATTAAAAAACAAAAAAAAACAACTCCAAACAGGTGTTAGCATTTTAAAAACTTGACATACTAAGATTACATATTATTTTATTTGTTGACATTGACTACAGTTGACTATACATTAGCATATGTATAAATAGACATGCATACTCATCCCAAAAAAGAACTTGTATCCAGATTTTTTGTACAGTGCATTATAAATGAAGGATTCCTACAATTCAATAAAAGGAAGCCAAATAAACCAGTAAAATAATTTTAAAAAAATTTGAACAGAACCTCCACAAGAGAAGATATACTGATAGGTAATAAGCACATGAGGAGGAGCTCAACATTAGGAGTTATCAAGGCAATGCAAATTATTATGGGATACTACTCCACATCTATTAGAGCAGGGGTCCTCAAACTTTTTAAACAGGGGGCCAGTTCACTGTCCCTCAGACCGTTGGAGGGCCGGACTATAGTTTAAAAAAAACTATGAACAAATTCCTATGCACATTGCACATATCTTATTTTGAAATAAAAAAACAAAACGGCAAAAACACCCGCATGTGGCCCACGGGCCATAGTTTGAGGACGCCTGCATTAGAATGACTAAAATATAAAAGCCTGACGGTATCATGTGTTGATGAAGATATGAAGCAAAGGGAACTCCTCAACATTGCTGGTGAGAATGCAAAATAATTCAGCCTCTTTGGAAAATAATTTGGCACTTGCTTACAAAGTTTAAATTTCCCTTACTGTATGACCCAGACATTCTACTACTACATATTTATCAAAGAAAAATGAAAACAGATGCCCACATAAAGACTTGCATATGGATCTTTGTGAAAGCTTTATTTATAAGAGTCAAAAAACAGAAAAAAGCCAAACATTCATCATTGAGGTATACTCATATATAGAATATTATTCAGCAACAGAAAAGGAACAAACTACTGATGAACACAATAACATGGGTGAATCTCCAAAACATTATGCTGAGCAAAAAAGAAGCCAGACACCAAACTATATGATTGATTTCATTTAAGTGAAAATCTAAAAAAGACAAAACTAATCTAATTACTGTGGTGGCCAAAGATGAGAGCTGGTTATTGACTAAGAAAGCACAGGAAACTTTCTAGGTAAAAAACAATTTCTTTATCTTGATAATGGCATCATTTATACAGATATATAAATGGGTTAAAACTCATCAATGTACATTTCATTGTTTATAAATGTATATATCTACAAATGTGATTAAATAAAATTCTTGTAAAAATCACCAATGGCTTTCCAGTTCGCTTAGAGTACGTCTTTTAAATTATTATCAAACTTATCTCTGATTTATTGTCTTTCTTTTACCTCTTCCTATATCAAATTCATCATGCTAGCTTTCTTGATGTGTAACTTGAACATGTGAGACACACTAAAATCTTATGCAATGGTCATTTCTTCTGCCTAGAAAACCATCCTTTCAGAAATCCACTTGGCTAACTTCCTTATCTCCTTCAATTCTTTCCTCATACATCTCTTTTTAAGTGTAACCCACTCTGTCCACCTTATTTAAAATTATAACCTCCCTAATATAGCTCATAACCTTCCTCTATTTCTCTGCATACCTTTTATTATCTTCTAATATAGTATACTCATTATACAAATATTTTAATGATTTATTATATTTACTATCTTTAACCCTAACTATATATTTACTATCTTTAACCCTAACTACAATGTAAATGTAATGAGTTTCTGATTTCATCTGTTCTGCTTATTGTTAAATCCCTAGCACAATGTCACATAGCCGGCACTTAACATGTTTCCTGAATAAATGAATAAATAAATGCATGAAAGATATAACATCAACTATATAGTCATAATACTAAATATGACAGAGCTAAATTCTTATAATTAAAAAAAAATCCTGTCACAATATCCAAGATTGCAGAGGAGTAGGTGGAAGCTACACTCACCTCCTCCCAGGACCAAACTGGATTTACAACTAAATAATAGAACTATAATCTTGAATAGCCAACTGAAGACTAGCTGAAGAGAAGTCTTATAACCAAGGATTTACAGAAGAATCCACATCAAGATTGATGCCATAATTTTTGGGTGGAGCACTCACCTTCATGAAACATCAGCCTGGGAAAAAGCAATTGCCCCATCCTCTGAACTCCTCCCCCCACCCTGTGAAACTTACGCCCTGCTGAGGAGTACAGCCAGAGGCTCCTTCAATGACTGAGCCCAATAGGAAGCTGACAAGTGGAGGCAGGCAGAGTTGGATCTAGGGGTGGTTTGGGCCTTTTGCTGACCTGACCGCAAATGGAAGTGGCATTTGTGCAGAGCTTGGATCTTCCCACCACACCCAGGCACAGCAGGGGCAGTGGCAAACTGTGGATCGCTTTGTAGCTCCAAAACAGATTGCCCAAGTTACAGGTAGTGTCTGATATTGAACTGAACCAGAGTATCTTTCAAGAGGCCCCAGAACCAACACATCCAGTGCCAGCTTTAGACATCAGAACAGAAGTCAATTAGCTTTATAAGCAGCATATCCAAAGGGGAATCATGGGAGGTACCAGACCCTGATGAGGCAAATTCCCCTTAGTGTGGTCAGCACTTACACAGCAGCTTGTACACTGTGGTCAAAGTTGATCCTACAGTCATCTAGCCTGAGAGTTGACCTTATGCGCAAATATGCCAATAGCAATCAAAACTCAATTACAATAGGAGGGCTCACATAACCCACACAAGGGACATTCCTAGAAGACCCAGCTCAAATGATCAAGTAGATTGCACCACTGACTTCCACAGGATACCTACTACAAAAGGCTACCCTACCAAGACTAAGAGACATAGCAAATCTACTTAATACACAGAAACAAACAAAAAGAGGCAGCCAAAATAGGGAGATGAAGAAACATGCCCTAAATGAAAAAAAATAAATAGGAGAAATCTCCAGGGGGAGGGAAGCTAAATGAAATGGAGGCAAGCAATTTAACAGCTAGAGTGAAAAACAATGGGTAAAAAACAATGATTATAAGGATGCCCAAGGAACTACAACAGCATGAGGGACATAGAAGACATGAAAAAGAACCATTCGGAAATAAAGAATACAATATCTGACATTAAGAATACATTAGAAGGAATAAACAGTAGGTTGGATGAAGCAGAAAACTGAATTAGTGATATTGAAGACAAAGTAGAAGAAATCAACCAATCAGAGAAGCAAAGGGGTGGGGGTTAAAAAAAAATAAGGATAGATTAAGGGGCCTTTGGGACAACATGAAGCATAACAACATCCATATCATAGCTACCAGAAGGATAAGAGAGCAATAAATGGATCAAGAACCTATTTGAGCCCTAGACGGTGTGGTTTAGTTGGTTGGAATGTTGACCCAGACACAAAAAGGTTGCAGGTTCAATTCCCGGTCAGGGCACATACCCAGGTTGTGGGTTTGATCCCTGGTCGAGATGTGTACAAAAACCAACTGATCAATGTTTCTCTCTCTCTCTCTCTCTCTCTCTCTCTCTCTCTCTCTCTCTATCTCTCTCTCTCTCCCTTTCTCTCTCTCTCTCCCTTTCCTTCCTCTCTCTTTCAAATAAATAAAAACATGTCCTAGAGTGAGGATAAAAACAACAACAAAAAAGACCTATTTGAAGAAATAATGACTGAAAATTTCTCTAACCTGGTGAACAAAAAAACAAAACACACAAGTCCAGGAAGCATAGAGACTACCAAATAGGTGAAACAAAAGAGGTTCATACAAAAACATATCATAATTGAAATGGCAAAGATTAAAGACAAAGAGTGAATCTTGCCCTAGCCCAGTGGTCGGCAAACTCATTAGTCAACAGAGCCAAATATCAACAGTACAACGACTGAAATTTCTTTTGAGAGCCAAATTTTTTAAACTTAAACTTCTAACGCCACTTCTTCAAAATAGACTCACCCAGGCCGTGGTTATTTTGTGGAAGAGCCACACTCAAGGGGCCAAAGAGCCGCATGTGTCTTGCGTGCCACGGTTTGCCGACCACTGCCCTAGCCCATTTGGCTCAGTGGATAGAGCCTGCAGAGTGAAGGGTCCTGGGTTTGATTCTGGTCAAGGGCACATGCCCTGGTTGTGGGCTTGGTCTCCAGTGTGTGTGTGGTGGGGGGAGGGAGGGGCGTGTAGGAGGCAGCCGATCAATGATTCTCTCTCATCATTGATGGTTCTATCTCTCTATCCTTTCCCTTCCTCTCTGAAACCAATAAAAAATATATAAAAACCTTAAAGATAATAAAAAACACTTGATTTACAAAAAGAATAGCTATTTTAAAAAAGAATGAATCTTAAAAGCATCAAGAGAAAGACAGTTAGTTACCTACAAGGCAGCTCTCATAAAATTGTCAGCTGATTTCTTAACAGAAACATTTCAGGCTGAAAGAGATAATCTTTAGTATTTAATAGTAACTTGGAAGCATGAGAAAATACAAGTACAATACCACAAGAAATTAAAATAGTAGGTATAAATATTGGAAAAGAGAAATAATATCGGTTTCACTGTTTATCCTATATAATAAAAGACTAATATGCAAATTGTTCCCTTGACCAGTTCAACCAGGGGGCGGGGCCAGCCGGCCAACTGCCCATGGTTCCTCCTATCCGCCAGCCCCACCCCCCACCGGCCTCCCCCCAATTAACGCCCCCAACCCCGATCGGCGCAGGTTGGCTAGACCCCACCCATGCACGAATTCCTGCACCAGGCCTCTAGTATGATTATATGCCATGTAAACCCATGAGATGTTAGTAAGCTATTAGTAAAATTAATAAAAGAATATAGCGAAAATATAGATACTGTATAAATATAAAAAGTCACACTTGTGAATAAATGGAAAGAAATGTGATGTTCTGGATTGGGAAGACTTAAAAATTACCAAAAGACTACAAAAATTAATATAAAATTTAATGCAATTAAAACTGAGGTGAGGGACTTATAAGAATTAAATGTATTAAATAGATTCTATTTTAAGATAAGTTTAGATCTAAGATGGAAAAACAAACCAAAAGGAATTAAGAGTAATATAAAGCAAATACATGAAGAAAAAAACCCCTAAAAGATCTAAGAAAAACATGAAGAAGAAGAGATGATAGGTCTTACCAGATATTAAAACTTACTTTAATTCTACTGTAATCAAAATAATATCATAATAACATTGAAATATTCACTTGGAGATCAGTGTAATAAATAGAGAATCTACAACCAGATTTCTCTAAAAATGAGGATTAAATATATATCAAAATTTTTATTTCAATTCAGCTAAGAAATGATAGATGGTTTAAATAGTGCAGACCAAATTGGCTATTCATCTGAAAGACAATATAAGTGGCCTCTTTCTCTTGCAACTTAAACAAAAATAAATCTTAGATAAAAACTAAAATATAAAAAGTAAAACAATAAATCTAGGAGACCACATGTATAATCTAGAGGGTGTGGAATAAATACCTTTATAACAAAGACCCAGAGATAATAAAAGAATAGATGAATTCACACTATAGATAACTGTTAAACATTTGTATGGAAAAAAATACCATAAATAAAAGCCACAAAAGATAGATATATTTAAGAATATATTTACAATAGAAATGAGAGATGGAGGGTTAATATCTATAATAAATAAATATCTTTTTTAAATTAACAGGCAATGTTAAATTTCCCAATAGAAAAAATGGGCAAGAAATATGGGTGGATAATTTATAAGCAAATCTAAATGGCCACAACCATATAGAAAGATGCTCAACTTGCCCAGACTGGTGTGGCTCAGTGGATAAGAGTGTCGGCTTGTGGACTGAAGGGTCCCAGGTTCAATTCCAGTCAAGGTCATGTACCTTGGTTGCGGGCACATCCCTAGTAGAGTGTGTGCAGGAGGCAGCTGATTGATGTTTCTCTCATATCGATGTTTCTAACTCTCTATCCCTCTCCCTTCCTCTCTGTAAAAATTAATTATATATATATATATATATATATATATATATATATATATATATATATATATTTAAAAAGTAAGGAAAAAACAATAATCAGTAAAATAGTATTTTCTAACTAATAGAAAGCAAAAGTTAAAGAATAATAACATTTATTTCTTGTGAGGATAAGAGAAAAATGAATGTATTTCTACACTTCTGGTAAAAATATAAATTGGCATAGCCTTTTTGGAAACAGTCAGACAACATTTATTAAAACTAAAATACCTATAACCTTTTCCCTAGCAATCCTTTACCTTAGAATCTCACCTAATAAAAGCACTGATACACAAAAAAGTATTCACAGGAATGTTTATAATATCACTATTTGAGGTAGTAAAATACTATAAGGGAAGTGTGCCCTTCAATAATAAGAAGTTAAACTCTGGGCAGGTTACACTAGGAACTATTATGTCTGTATTCAAAAGAATAAATTCAAGCTGAACCAATACACTTAGAGAAATATCCACAAGTACTGTTAAACTAATTTTTAAAAGATACAGAAAGTATCATATAATATAATCCCATTTTTATCAAATAGTGACCTAGAAATCATATTTGTTCATGACGACATGACTACTGAGTATAACGTAAGAGGATATATACCAGGTTGTTAATAAAGAATGGTGGTGTATGACAAGGGAGTTGGAGAGTGAGGAAAAGGATGCCAAACAATATATATAATTTTAAAAGCCAACCATAAAATACTGTATTCTTAAAATATAGCATGTGATCCCATTTATGCATTTGCAGTGTGTGTGGTGTATTTGTGTGTGACAGAAAAAGAATGTGTGAGAGAAATAATTCACTAGTTTTTTTTATGGAAGACAATTTTTAAACTATCTTAAAATTATTTGGTTCTTTTTATGCTTAGATGAATTTTTCAAAATGTTCAGAGGATAAAAATAGATACAAATTATTTAAGAATTTTACAACCTTTCAGAAGCTTTAATTCATACTCCAGGAAAAAGGAAACATTTGTGCCCAAAAACTTTTTTTGTGTGACTGAAATGGTACTAACTTTATAAAGATAAAAATCACAGAACAATGCACATACAACATAAGTCACTTGAGTCTAATTTAATTTATTTTTAGGCTGTCCTTACTAGAGTCTTATATCAGGGGGAGAATTGTGAAAACAGTATTTTATTTTAAAAAGGACTAATTCCTAGTTGGCTGCTTCATCAGGTGAGGATTTAAAAACTAAATAAATTAGATAAAATGCTCAGTGAGCATCAATTATGTACAAGGTTTGGTGCTAATGCTATAAGGCTAGAAAGATGACTAAGATAACCATCTCATAGTCTTTGCGAAGCAGGAAATAGGCAAGTACAGTTTCTTTGCTTGCTATCTACTAAGGATAAGCTAAGTACAGACAACTTACAAAAAGTATTTATTATAGATGAGGCAGCTTAATACTCAACAGCAAGGGTTTCAACGGGGGTTCAACAAGTGCATGCTTTTTTTTTAACCCAAACACAGTCCACTGGAGAGTCTGTATGCCCATTCCACCCCCACCTCCCACAAAGAGATGGAGAGAAATACTGCCAAGGACGGGAGAGTTTCACATTCCTCATATGTTAGAGCTAAAAAGTGAATAATTACTTTCCAGTTACTTATACATATATTCATGACATATTGGAGTTTTATAGGAAATATAATGTGGTAATATAGTAAAGACTATGATGCCTTTAACGCACATTCCATCATTTTGAATTTTTACTCCTTTGACTCAAATTCCATGGCTATATTTCAACAGAACACAAATACCAGTCCCTGACTCATTGATGCATATAAAAGTCTTAAAAATATTCAAGTTATGTATATAAGTCCATGTGCCAAATAACCTAAATAGAGCATGAAGAGTTACTTCTATAGTAAGGTGACCAGATCGTCCCAGTTTTGGTGGGACAAAACCAATTTTGAACAATTTGTCCAGCGTCCCACGGCGTTTTTAAAAAGTCCCTATTTTTGGAAAGGGACTTTTTTAAAACGCCGTGGGACGCGGGACAAATTGTTAAAAATCGGTTTTGTCCCGCCAAAAGTGGGACGATCTGGTCACCTTATCTATAGAACAAAATATAACTGAGGTCACAGTTAATTAAGTGACCCTTGGAAACCTTTGGGACTGTAACACCATGTGTAACTGTCTGTGTGCTCAATTGCCAAATGTTGTAAAAGTCAGCTTCCAGGTTAGATGAGTTGTTTTTACAAGCTAGCCTGGTATTTAAATAAAAGCACAATTTATTAACTAGAATAATTTCATGGGAAAGAAAAACACAGATGAATTATTCCCAGTTTTATCCTAAAGTGGGGACTAGAATGAGACAAATGCCTCACTCACCTCACCCTAATCCCCATTGAGAGCAGCTTAGTTAGTGGATCCACATGGGTGAAAAAACTTCTACCACCCACCTGGTGACAACCATCCCAATTATAGGGGTGACCGCAGTCTAGCTGCAGAGGCTCAAATCTACACTCACCCTACAAAACTAAGTAATAGAAACTGAAATTGAAGCAAGAGTGTTAAAGAGACTCTAGTGGATCATTAATAGATTCAAATATTTTCAGTTACTTGAGTTGTGTTTACAGGATGCAAGGTCATCAGTTGATTGGGTTATTTAGTCCAGGAGCTGGCCAATCCTCAGATGAAAAATAAAGAATGACAGCTATTCTATTGAATTATAGTCAGATGGTGCCAGCCCTTTAGCTATGGTTACAGAATACTGAATACAGATGGAGGCTACTATGAAAATGGTAACTCTAGGTATCAAATCAATATTCACATTTGCATAGCAAACTACCCCCTAGAAATTAGATATTGTTGGGTTTAAGCTGATTTTTAAATGTCAAATCCATAAATACTTACGACCATTTACATTTTAAAACTTTTGCCTTTGAGTGTTAAAATCTGGTATTTGTAACAAGATGATGTTGAGACACTTCCTACTAAATTGCTTTGACTATTTCAGTTTGTTCAGGACAGTTACTTTTTTTCCTCTTTTTTAACTATAAATGTAACATATTCTCAGAGAGATAACTTGAACACTATAGAAGCATCAAAACTAGGAAGAAACCTCCCATAATCCTACCAAGGCAACTACAATGTTCATTGAGATATATTTTCTTCTAATCTTTTTCTTTACATTTTAAACATGGGTAAGATTATGGGCCCATTCATACATTACCTCTGTGGCTTGATACTACCTTTCCTTTGTGCTTATTTAAAAGGTAATGTCTTCATATGCTCAGATGTTATTAGTTAATAATAATGACAGTGTGTACTTGAAAAATTCTTGGAAGAACTATGAGATGTTAACAAAGGACTAGAAATATACTACCAGCAGTCTACCGTGCTTGAGAAATTTGACATCAAATGTGTATTTCCTTATCTATGCAAATATGAGCAAAAATTTATCGTAAAAGAAGTTTCAGAAAAAACTTTTCATGTATGTCTTGCTATATTTTGCATGATCTACCTAAATTAATTCATTAACATCATTAGCAATAATCTCTCAGAATAAAGGATTCTTTTTATTGACATTGTGTTGTGTTTTTTAAAACCGCTGGTTAGGAAGGATAACACATCCACATGTTTTCCTATCAAAGTCTAGTATCTCAACAGTACCAATTTGGGGGACCTAAATGACATCTAGAGGATGACTATGTCTTTCTCCTCAGAACCAGGGAGTAATTAACCCCCCAATAATAAATAACCTTAGGCCAGGAAAGAAGGCAAGAAAGTTGGATATGAGCCAGCTGAACCCCAGATGTTAAGGTTGGGAACATTCCAGATCTCTGCATCTGGAGGTGTCTACGCCAAACCTGGCCCATCTGTAACAAAGGTGATACATTCCTCTCTCAGAAGAGAGAAAACCAGGAGAGGGAAAATATTGCTTTGTGGGTGTTAAGCATGCTAGTACCCTTCTTCTCTGTGAACTTCCTATTCACTCACTGGAACCAAGAAAGGGCTAAAAAAAAAACCTGGAAAGTCAAGAATTATAACTAGAATGCTAATAAAATTCAAAAGAAAAAGCAAGTTACAAGGATATATAAATTAAGTTGGTTGGAAAGAACACTGGTGTGTTTTTCCTCCCCCAAGAAATAAATAAGATACAACAGTGCACCCTTCTGGTCAAAATATAAAACTACCATTCAGATCAAAGTCTAGTCACCGCCTCCTCTAGTTCTTTGGGTATAATCTCAAAAAGAGTTCCTGGTTTCCTCATCTGGTGAGAGGATTTACAGCAATGACTTCACTTGCAGACTTTTTAAAAGTGACAAGTGCAAGAGATTTTCAGACACAAAACTAATTTCTGTAAAGGAAGTTTTGTCAGTCTGAATTAAGTAAATATGGTGGCAAAGAAAATTGTAAAGACCTCCAGTGCTGCATTTACTTATTATCTAGATGGGTATCTGTTGCTCATCCCCTGACATTCTTGGAGCTTTCCGGTGAGGCCTGGAATGTGATAATACTTACTAAAGAGTTGTTGAATAAATTTATCAACCAAATTTCTGAAACTCTGTCCTTCAGCAACATTCAAACACCAATTGTATTTTGTCACAAGTGCAATAGCTCTGGGAGCTTCAATGAAGGAAGCCCAAAGTGTGGAAAAGCAACTATGAAAATGCTTAGCCCTTCTTGTTACAAAGTTGTGCAGTTTCATTAACATCCTCATAGAGTTTATGATCAATGGAATTTGATCTGTGAAGAACCAGTTGTTATCAAGTGAAGGCCATTAGATACTGTTTAAAAACTTTGTACACTTGCTCTGATGGAGCATTGAGTGAAAGGTAGTTCATAAGCAGCTTTGTATAAGAAAGGCTGCTTCCAGCCACCTGTCCACTTCTACAATCAGTGAGGGCACCAAGGGAAGCCACTGAGCATCTCCTAAGAAAAAGGAAAGTGTTTCAGAAAGTCTTAATCCCGTTTTTTAAAATAACTATAGGCATGTTGCAACCTCTTTTCAAAAAGTTAAAGGGTTTCAGGACACAAGTTCCTGGAGAGTAATTGACAAAGCCAAAGTCTACTATCTCCCAAACCCAAAAAAAAATATACCATGTAAGCCTTACTTCCCTTAGATATGCTCCTATTAAAACTTGGTATGTTCAGAGTATGTCTTCACATATTAGCCTTTTTGTTTATATATTTGAAAGTATCAAGAGACTCAAAATATCATATAAAGTCAGTAATATACACAAAGCATTTATCCCAATATAACCATGTTTTGCTCCTTTATAAAGGTATCCATGGTTACCTTACTCCCCTTGGTCACCTTGTGCAGCACTCTGACCTCTTTAAGAACTGTTTTCTGCCTCAACCACAACCTCTTAGAATTTAGAAGGCTAAGAACTAATGTCTCAGGTGGTGGGAACTCTTTCTGGAGCATCAGGTTGACATTATGCTGTATTTCTAAATACATATTTGCCACAAGCCATATCCCAATATATAGTGCATTACATAATCTGCTTAGGAAATGATTCATCTGTCAGACAACATCTGAAAAGCATCACAGAATGACTCAGTGTTAGCAAAAATAAATTTTACACATTGACCCAAGTTTGGGAACATTCCTATAAGGAGCCTGTTATTCACTACTTCCCAGACATAAGGAGCCTGTTATACACTACTTCCCAGACACACCAGTTAAAAATCACTACATTGACCTTATAGAGAAAGAGTCATTAGACATTCTACAGTTAAAAATAATCTCAAAGATTCATGAATACTGTTTTCTAAAAATAGGTGTTAGTCTGAAACTCTGCAAAAATCACCCCAGCCACAGGAAATCAATGAAAGCAGGAAAACACATTTCTCCTAAAATCTACACACACACACACACACACACACACACACACACACACACACACACAGGTTTCCTAAGACACCTTTGAGATTCAATTTTTAGCAATAGATTATATTGCCTATAATGATTTCTTCCAGCAACTTAAAGCCAAGCAGATATCTGACATTGTAATGCTAGCATAAAAAATTTATCACAGTACAATGGTAAGAAGCAAAGTTCACCAACAAAAGATCCAGACTTTATAGGAATAGCAGCAGGATGTAATCAGAAAAGAGGGAAGAGAAGAGACTTCCTGAAGAAATGAAAGCCTGTGCTCACTGGAATTGTCATGGCAACAGAAGAAACATTTAAAAGTGAAAAATGTAGCCCGGCTGGTGTGGCTCAGTGGTTGAGCATTAACCCATGAACCAGGAGGTCACAGTTTGATTTCCTGTCAGAGCGAGAGGCAGCTGATCAATGAGTCTCTCTCATTGAAGTTTCTGTCTCTCCCTCTCTCTGAAATCAATAAAAACATTTTTTAAACTGAAAAATGTAGCAAAAGATAGCAACCAAGGGTTAATGTTTCTTGAAAAAGAGATGGAACTAAGAACCATAAAAAGCAAAGCAGGTTTCTGGGAGAGATAACCTGCATCCCCAAATCTTGAGAATGCAGGCAGTGAAAGTACTCATTTTTATAACACACCCTGCCTATCACCGAAACACCTGGATTCATGGACAATAAACTCAAAACAGTGTCCATGTCAAATGAAAGCTGAAAGAGAGCATCAGGAAAGAGCAGGTCAGCTTTATGGAGTTATAGTGTTGTGATCAGGAAATGATATCAAATGAGGTACTTGAGGAGAATCCACGAGAAGTAGTCATGGACAGGTGGAGGGGATTTATCTGGAGGAGGTCTGGCTCAGTAAATATTTTGTAAAATTAACCTAGAGGCTTGTCAGAAGTTAAACAGACGATACAATAAGCTAAGACTTTTAAGACAGCCATTATATAGCACTGCATGAAAACTTAGTGGCAAGATGTGTAAGTACAGAAATAATGGCAAAATCTGTAACAAGATGCAAACGTTTGACAACACACTGAATTCACTGTGGTGGGTGATGATAGCATGAGAAAGGATGACAAGGTACTGTCTTCGCCCTCCAGGAGCACAGGAACTAACAGTCCTAAAATGCTGTAATCCTTACAAAAATTCTTTGGGGTAGATATTATCACCTCTATTTTACAGATAAGAAAACTGAGGTTCAGAGAGGTTAAGTATCTTGCCAAGGGTGCACAGCTAGAAACTTACTAAGTCAGAAATCTAAGCACATGGTCTTTTCACTAAACCATATTTTGTAATAGATTGTAGAATAATGTGTGGCATTTTTTAAAAGTAGCAACCAATACAAAATAGCATATGATATGTTAAAACTAAGAAAATGTGGTCAAGTGTAGCACAGATATGTGTACAAATATGAGGGAGTACTAATCATGTCTCCTGCACATCAATGCTGGAGCTGATAGAAAAGATGGGGATTGCCATTAAAATACCAAGGGCATATTTCACAGACCTAGAACGAACTTTCCAAAAATTCATCTGGAATAAAAAACGACCCCAAATAGCTGCAGCAATCCTGAGAAAGAAGAACAAAGTAGGTGGGATCGCGATACCAGATACTTAGCTGTATTACAAAGCCACTGTTCTCAAAACAGCCTGGTACTGGCACAAGAACAGACATATAGATCAATGGAATAGAATAGAGAACTCAGAAATCAACCCAAGCCACTATGCTCAATTAATATTCGACAAAGGAGGCATGAATATACAATGGAGTCAAGACAGTCTCTTCAATAAATGGCGTTGGGAAAATTGGACAGATACATGCAAAAAAAATGAAACTAGACCACCAACTTACACCATACACAAAAATAAACTCTAAATGGATACAAGACTTAAACATAAGACGGGAAACCATAAAAATACTAGAGGAATCCACAGGCAGCAAAATCTCAGACATATGCCGAAGCAATTTCTTCACTGATACCGCTCCTAGGGCAATGGAAACTAAAGAGAAAATAAACAAATGGGACTACAACAAAATAAAAAGCTTTTTCACAGCAAAAGAAACCATCAACAAAACAACAAGAAAGCCCACTGTATGGGAGAACATATTTGCCAATGTTATCACCGATAAGGGTTTAATCTCCAACATTTATAGGGAACTCAAACAACTTAACAAAAGGAAGATAAACAACTCAATCAAAAAATGGGCAACAGACCTAAATAGATACTTTTCAAAAGAAGACAGAAAGAAGGCCAAGAGGCATATGAAAACATGCTCAAAGTCACTAATCATCCGAGAGATGCAAATCAAAACGACAATGAGATACCATCTCACACCTGTCAGAATGGCTATCATCAACAAATCAACAAACGACAAGTGCTGGCGAGGATGAGGAGAAAAAGGAACTGCTGTTGGGAATGCAGATTGGTGCAACCACTGTGAAGAACAGTATGGAGTTTCCTCAAAAAACTAAAAATGGAACTCCCATTTGACCCAGTGAACCCACTTCTAGGAATATATCCCAAGAAACTAGAAACACCAATTAGAAAGGACATACGCACCCCTATGTTCATAGCAGCACAATTCACCATAGCTAAGATTTGGAAACAGCCTAAGTGCCCATCAGCAGAAGAGTGGATTAAAAAACTGTGGTACATCTACACAATAGAATACTACGCTGCGGTAAAAAAGAAGGAGTTCTTACCATTTGCAACAGCATGGTTGGAACTGGAGAGCATTATGCTAAGTGAAATAAGCCAGTCAGAGAAAGATAAATATCACATGATCTCACTCATTTATGGAATATAATGAACAACATAAATTGATGAACAAAAACAGATCCAGAGACAGAGAAACATCGATCAGACTGTCAAACCTCAGAGGGAAGGTAGGGGAGGGTGGGGGTAAGGGGGAGAGATCAACCAAAGGACTTGTATGCATGCATATAGCCCTAACCAATGGACACAGACAACAGGGGGGTGAGGGCATGAGTGGGGGGGGGGGGTGAGGGGGTAATGGGGGAATAAGGACACATATGTAACATCTTAATCAATAAAGAAATTAAAAAATAAAATAAAATCAGGTAAACCTAAAAAAAAAAAAAAAGACGGGGATTGAAGAGGGCAGAGGTCATCAAGAAGAGCAGTGGAAGAATGAGGTAACTTCCTGGGAAGGGAACCTCATGTGCAGATTGGAAACAGCATAGCGGTTCATGGAGCAGAGAGGGGAATGGTCCTACCAGAGCTGAGTTAGGAGGGGACGGCACTGAGAAATGCAACAGGGGCAGGCCACCCAGAACCTGGAGAACTGGGCAAGAAAGCTGAAATCCGGTGTGTTGGAAAGGACCAGAAGGGGAAATTTCCATTGCTCTCTATGTTCTAAACATCTCCTTGTATTAGTTTTCTTGAGCTGCTGTAACAAATTACCACAAGCTTAGTGGATTAAAACAATACAAATGTAGTATCTTATAATTTGGCCAGACATGACTCCACTGGACTAAAATCAAAGGTGTCAGAGGCTGCAGTCCTTTCTGGAGACGCTGGAGGAGAATCCCGCTCCTTGCCTTTCAGAGGCTGCCGTCTCCTTTGGCACCTGCCCCCTCCCCGCCTTGAGCTTTAAAGCCAGCAACATTGCATCTCTGGTCATTCTTCCGCAGTCACATGGCCCTCTGACCACAGCCATGGAAGTTGTCTGCTTTGGAGGATTCAAGTGATTAATTTGGGCCCAACTGGATAAACCCGGATATTCTCTCTGTGGTTAAGGTTCTTAACACTAATCACATCTAGAAAGGCCTTTTGCCATGTAAGGTAACATATGCACAGGTCCCAGGGCTTAGGACATAGATATTCAGGGGGCGCTTGGTTTGCCAAGCAGGCTCCTATCACCTGCCCACTCTCATATGTCTAGCCCCCTGTGTCGATAATGCATCTTTTTCTCTGTCCCCTGATAACCAGCCCCCTCCTCAAAAACCTCAGTGGCAAAAACCGCTTCATGAATACCAAACTGCTTAGCTAGGCACCCCTGTCAAAGAGCTGAATAAAGGAATGTGTGTACAGCAGTGTGCAAGGGAGAAAGATGAGGGCAAGGCGGAGGCAACGGGCTGATGGAGGGGAGGCAGTGAGCATGACCTGCAGTTGAGTTCAGCGTGACAGAGAGGCTGCTTTGGCTTCAGAGCCAGTCCCCATCACTGGGAGCTGCGATAACGGAAAAGTTGTGTCGTCTCTTTGAGCTCTGGTTACCTGGGCTATTAAAATGGAGATACTAACAATACCTTCTTCACTGGACTGTTGCGGGAGTAATGGCTTAAAAGGAATTAAATACACAGTAAGCACTTATCACAGAGTAGGTGCTCAATAAATGTTACTTCCCTCTTCATTCTCAATACAAAAAAAAATAACGCAACAAAATTATAGTGAACAATTCAAGAGAACCATCAGAGAGGTGCAGAGGTATTAAACATTAGGCTTAGTTCAGGATAATTGCTCTTTCCATGTGGGTAGAAGATGCCATATTGCTTCTTTTTATGGCCTGTGACCATATTTCTATAGAGAACTAAAGAAAAAATGCCATTAGCAATGAATACTCAATTGAAAAATTACAATCTACAGAAACAGATCCCAAATGAAAGTGATAAGTGCAAATGCAAGTTCTTATATGTGTGTATATATGTGTGTATAATATCATCAGTAAAAGTCAAATATATTTATAACAATTGAGCATTAGAAATTTTATTAATTATGCATTTTCATTACAATTCATTGAAAAATACTAATGCCTGTTATATGTCAGGTGCAGTACTAAACACTTGAGATACATTTTGCCCTCTTGGAACTTACTGTATATTCTAGAAGAGGGGAGACATTTATTATAATAACAATAATAAGTGAATTCTTCTCTTCCCTAAGATATTTCTCATGGTCCCTTAGTAAATAAAACTTATATGCTGATCTAAATTATATTTCAACTTCATGATTTTTTTTCATATTAACATAGAAAAAGATTTTAAAATATTACACCAAGCTAAAACCTACTAATAAGGTAGGTTTAATTAGTAATCAAGTATACCTAAGAATATGTGCATGCAGAGAAGTATGCTATTTATTTTATAACCCCACATCATTTTTTAAATGTTAATAAATAGCTAATATAAGTCCATATATGCAATGTAGAACAAAAGAATATACAATATAGAAAAAAAGAAAGAGAGGGGGTCGCCGAGACCGGTTTGGCTCAGTGGATAGAGCGTCGGCCTGCGGACTGAAAGGTCCCGGGTTCGATTCCGATCAAGGGCATGTATCTTGGTTGCGGGCACATCCCCAGTAGGGGGTGTGCAGGAGGCAGCTGATCGATGTTTCTCTCTCATCGATGTTTCTAGCTCTCTATCTCTCTCCCTTCCTCTCTGTAAAAAATCAATAAAATATATTTTTTAAAAAAAAGAAAGAGAGGGAAGAGAGAAAAATAAAGAGAGAGGGAGAAAGGAGAAAAGGAAGGGAGCAAGGAGGAAGGAAAAAAGGAAAGAAAGAAAGAAAGAAAGAAAGAAAGAAAGAAAGAAAGAAAGAAAGAAAGAAAGAAAGAAAGAAAGAAGAGAGAGAGAGAGAGAGAGAGAGAGAGAGAGAGAGAAGGAAGGAAGGAAGGAAGGAAGGAAGGAAGGAAGGAAGGAAGGAAGGAAGGAAGGAAGGAAGGAAGGAAGGAAGGAAGGAAGGAAGGAAGGAAGGAAGGAAGGAAGGAAGGAAGAAAGAAAGAGGGAGGGAGGGAGGGAGGGAGGGAGGGAGGGAGGGAGGGAGGGAGGGAGGGAGGGAGGGAGGGAGGGAAAGAAAGAAGAATGGAGGAAGACTAAGTCAAAACAACAGTAGGAAAACAAAATGAATGCTGGTACACACCTTTCTTTTTTAGAAAGGTGCAGAACATTTGGCTCCAAGTTACCTAAGCAAAGCAAAGAAGGAACATATTGCTAACAATAACCACAGAATTCTAAAAATAAAAATAAGCATGTGCTTGGCCCTGGCCAGGTGGCCCAGTTGGTTGGAGTGTCATTCCATACACCAAAAGGTTGTGGGTTCGGTTCCTAGTCAGGGCACATACCTATGTTTCAGGTTAGATCCCCAGTCGGCGTGTGTAGAGGAGGCAATCAATGTTTTTCTCTCTCTTTCTCCCTTCCTATCTCCCTAAAAGTCAATAAAAACATATTCTAGGATGAGGATTTTTAAAAATAAATATGTGCCTGAAGAGGATATTCTTACTTGTTCTAAGACTAAGAGGACCCTCTCCCACAGATTCTCACAGGACCTGTAATGCCGTATCTTTAATAGCACTGGGAGTCAGCTGTTAGATGTTTCACAAAACTGGCTTGAGGAACGGGGCGCTGATTTGAGGCACTACGGTGTAAATACTTCAACCATGGCCAAATTCAAGCTACTACATCTGATATAGTCTCTGAACTTGGAGTTGAGAAGTGATAGACAATAATAGCACATCTACCATAGTTGTTCCTTCATACAGATTTAACAGAGGTCTATCCTCAAGAGAATATATAAATTGTAAAATGTCAAATAATTACAAAGCAATGAGTTTTAAATATTTTACTGGTCATTTTAATGTAATTCATTTTATTGTAACTTTTTGCAATGTAATTGTTAATAACAACTGAACATCCCTTAACTACATAGTGAATTTCCCATGATTTTTGCTTTAACATTTCTCAACACAGGCATATAGTCCAATTTCAAAGAGTAATTCAGTGAGAGTGACTTGATGAAAAGTCAAATCAACGTAGGCCTGCAGGACCAGAATTATCGAAGTATAAAATTTTAAGTTTAGGTGCAATGATTTTAATGCCGGTGTCTGCAATACACGGGATGGCTGCAGTGAGTGGCAGAGAAAGGAGTGGAGTTCCAGCCAGCACTGCAGGACGGGTACCTCAGAGCTGTGCCATGGACACGCACACTGAGCACGCTCAGCAACACAAGTGTGTTGCACCATGAATCCTTTCCTCGGCTCGTGTCCCTTAGTAAATAAAACTGGAAGCTAGAGATCTTGATAAATGGATGGAGCAAAGATCCTTTAAGACACTCTTAAGTGTAAATAAATATAGTTAAGAAGCTGAACTTGATAAGGATAGGACAAAGGGAATTTGAGTGTATGTCCTTTGCCAGAAGCCTGTAAGATAAGTCCTCCAGTCAACTGGATGCAGGAGGTGAGAGTTCGCATCTTCTTATGAAATTCAAGAAACCTCCCAGAACACTTGCCTGACCAGAAGAACACTTTACCTATGCGCCGAGGCCAGCTGAGCTAGTGCATCCGATCATTGTAGCACCTGTTGAGGACATAGCTATAACCCGAATGTATCTCTTGAACAAAACAGTACAATGTTCAAATGAATCATACATTTGAAGAAAACAGTCTCAAGATAATTTAATTCTGCTACCATAGTTTCATTGAGTTTATATTTTTTCTTTACTTTTAAAAGACATTCAAAGAATTAACCCTACTGGATTTTGACATTTGCTCTCCCTTTTAGAGTACTATCAACATTAATTAGATTCTAGAAGTGAAGTAACAATATCTTATCAACAGGAAGACATTTTAAGGTTGGAAAAGTCAACATCAGACACAACCAAGTTTAAGAAACATTAAAAGCCAAATTTATAACATAGATAAATTAGTGGAATAGAATTTAATTTCCAGAATTATTCTTGACTTCACAAAAGTATTCACTGCAGGGATCCTTTAAAAGGCAAATTCCTCTGGTGCATTTGAAATAGTAACTAATTTATAAGAACTCAATTTTCAGGAATATTTCTGGCGTTAATCTAGGTACAGTGCAATCAGCAAAGCTTAACTATTCTACATATTAATTTTGTAATTAGAGGCAAGTTACTTCACTTCTCTGATATGTGGTTTCCACATTTCTACTTGCCCAGACCAGTGGTCGGAAAACTCATTAGTCAACAGAGCCAAATATCAACAATACAACGATTGAAATTTCTTTTGAGAGCCGAATTTTTTTAACTTAAACTTCCTCTAACGCTACTTCTTCAAAATAGACTCGCCCAGGCCGTGGTATTTTGTGGAAGAGCCACACTCAAGGGGCCAAAGAGCTGCATGTGGCTCGCAAGCCGCAGTTTGCCAACCACGGGCCCAGACCATCTTTCAGAATTGTTAAATATCCTATTCTTGAAAGTGTTTTGTAAACTTGAAAGTCCTTTTCAAACGTTTATTGTCATGCAGAAAGCAAGAAAGGGCTCGAATTCACATAGTGCCTACTGTTTACCACGTGCATTCAACATACATTATTTGATTTTCTCTACACATTGTTACTTGAGTGTCATCATCACTAAGTGGGGATGCGGTGACTCACAGAACCTTAATCAGTGATAATCCCAGAAGGTTAAGCCTGGTCTTTCTGATTCCATACACAGTCACTGTACAACCCACTACATCACACAGGCCCAAGTACTTGTTCCGTCACCTACTAATAGTGTGAGTTCAGCAAATTAATGAACCTCTCTGAAATGAATCTTTCCTGTCTCAAAATTAAGGTGATAATAAGTCTGACCTCAGCGGGTTGCTGGGAGGACAGAATGAATTGATGCACATGAAAGCCTTGGCACTGTGCCTGATCCACAAGTACCCAACACGCGTGGATTACATATTAGAAATTTTCAAGCCCCAACAAAAGCTAAGACACCTCTCACCACAAACAGGATTTAAATATCTATAGATAGAAAAGAATGCTTCTTCTCGCTGAAACCGGTTTGGCTCAGTGGATAGAGCGTCGGCCTGCGGACTCAAGGGTCCCAGGTTCGATTCCGGTCAAGGGCATGTACCTTGGTTGCGGGCACATCCCCAGTAGGGGGTGTGCAAGAGGCAGCTGATCGATGTTTCTAACTCTCTATCCCTATCTCTTCCTCTCTGTAAAAAATCAATATTTAAAAAAAATAAAAGAATGCTTCTTCTAAGCAAAATATGCAATATCAAAAGAATATTATTTTCACCCTAGCCAGTTTGGCTCAGTGGCTAGAACATTGGCCTGCAGACCCAAGGGTCCCAGGTTCAATTCCAGTCCCCGTCCCCTATCGTGCACCCATGTTGTCCCTCGACCTGGCCTGTGCCCTCTCGCAATCCAGGCCCCCTCAGGAGATGTCGGAGAGCTGGTTTCAGCCCGATCCCCACAGGCCAGGCCAAGGGTCCCCACTGGTGCACAAATCCATGCACCGGGCCTCTAGTTATTAATAACTAGCTAATTACAACAGTATCAGTATCTAAGAGAGATAAAAATATAGGAAAATAACAGAAGTGAAAAAACATATAAATCCAAGTGGTACTGAGTTTTCTCTTCCAAAAACTAATTTATTTGAAATGAATCTTACTGCCATGAACCACTATAAAAGATAGAGAAAATTGTCTGGCCAGTGTTGCTCTGTGGTTAAGTATCAGCCTAAGAACCAGGAGGTTGAGGTTCAATTCCTGGTCAGGGCACATGTCTCTGGATTGTGGGCTCCATCCCCAGTGGGGGGCATGTAGGAGGCAACCGATCAATGATTCTGTCTCATTATTGATGTTTCTATCTTTCTCTCCCTCTTCCTTCCTCTCTGAAATCAATAGAAAAATATTTTTTAAAAGATAGAGAAAATCAAAACAAACAAACATCTATTTGAAGGCATCAGAGAGCTACCAAGACAGTGAGGATTTGAAGGGCCAAGATCATAAAAAGAAAAGAAATCCAGAGAGGTGAGCTGGCATTTGGCACCACCTTTCCCATTGAGGCATTTGTGAATTCTCAAGTAACAAATGAGAGACAGAAAAATTGAACAGAAAATAGCATGTGAAAGGCTGTGGAGATGAAAGGAATTTACCACAGCCTCACAAGGCTGGGGGGAAATTTGAGGTTCAGAGTTCACCCAGGAGGAGAGGCCCAGGTAAACACTCTAGGCTTTGAGCTGGTATCCTGAAGTGCTATAATTTAAGAGAATTAATTCTACAATCGTTTGTTAAGATAATTCCTAGGCATTTTGTTAATTTTGTTGCAAATGCAAAATGTATTTCTTTTATTTTTCTGAAATTTCATTGTTAGTATTTAGGAACACAATGAATTTTTGTATCCTATAATTTTACTGTATTTACATATTGTTTCTAATAGTTTTTGGTGGAGTTCTTAAGTTTTTTTCTATAAAAATCAAGTTATCTGCAAGAAGTGACACTTTTACTTCCTCATTTCCAATTTGGATGCCTTTTATTTATCCTGCCAATTGCTATGATTAGAACTTCTAGTACATGTTTAATAGCAGTGCGAAGGGTGGACATCCTTATCTTGTTCCTGATCTTGGAGGGAAATCTTTCAGTTTTTCACCATTGAGTATGATATTATCTGAGGGTTTGTCGTATGTGGCCTTTATTATATTGAGATACTTTACTTGTATAACAATTTTATTGAGTTGTTTCAATCATAAAACAATGGATGTTGTATCTTGTCAAATTTTTCTGCATCTATTGATATGATCACATGACTTTTCCTTTATTTTGTTAATGTGGTGTATTACATTGATTTGTGTGTGTTGAATCATCCTTGAGCCCCTAGAACAAATTCCATTTGATCATGATGTATTTATTATCTTTTTAATGTAGAGTTGTATTCAATTTGCTGATAACTTGTTTAGGAGTTTTACATCTGTATTTATCAGCAATATTGGTCTGTAGTTGTGTGTGTGTGCGATGTGTGTGAGAGTGTTTGTGTGTTTTGGTATCAGGGTATTAATATTAGCCTCAAAAAATGTATTAGGAAGTATTGATATTTCTTCAATTTTTTGGAAGATTTTGAGAAGGAGAGGCATTAGATCTTTTTTGAATGTTTGGTGGAATTCACTAGTGAAGCCATCTGAGCTTGGAATTTTACTGTTTGGGAGGTTTTTAATAATTGCTTCAATTTCCTTACTGCTTAGATTTTTCAGTTCTTCATGATTCAGTTTAGGAAGGTTATATATTTCTAAGAACTTGTCCGTTTCTTCTAGGTCATTGAATTTGGTGGCATATAGTCTTTCATTGTATTTTTGTATGATCCTTTGTATTTCTGTGGTATCCTATATAATAAAAGGCTAATATGCAAATTGACCAAACAGTGGAACAACCGGTCACTATGATGCACACTGACCACCAGGAGGCAGACACTCAACGCAGGAGCTGCCCCCTGGTGGTCAGTGTGCTCCCACAGGGGGAGCACCGCTCAGCCAGAAGCCCGGCTCAAGGCTGGTGAGCACAGTGGCGATGGTGGGAGCCTCTCCTGCCTCCACAGCAGCACTAAGGATGTCCGACTGATGGCTTAGGCCCACTCCCAGGGCTTCCAGACTGTGGGAGGTCTCAGGCCAGGCTGAGGGACCCCTCGAGTGCACGAATTTCGTGCAACGGACCTCGTCCACTATAACTTCAATTTCATTTCTGATTTTATTTATTTGAGTCTTTTCTCTGTTTTTCTTTACTGAGTCTAGCCAGAGGTTCGTTAATTTTATTAATCACTTCAAAGAACAAGCTCTTTTTTTAATTAAGTTTTTCTATTGTCTTTTTGTGCTCTATTTCATTGAATTCTGCTCTAATTTTTATTTCATTCCTTCTGCTGACTCACAGCTTCATTTGTTCTTTTTCTAGTTTTTTAAGATGTAATGTTAAGCTGTTAGTTTAGGATTTTTCTTATTTATTGACATAGGCATGTAATGATATAAACTTCCTTTATTACCACTTTTGTAGCATCCCAAAAGTTTTGATATATCGCATTGTCATTGTCATTTTCTCTATGTATCTTTTGATCTCTCCTGTTATTTCTTTTTTGACCCAGTCATTCTTTAGGAGCACATTGTTTAATCTGTACATATTTGTGTGTGTTTTCTATTTCTTGTTGCCACTGACTTCCAATTTCAAAACATTGTGGTCGGAGAATACGCTTGGTATGATTTCAATCTGCTTAAATTTATGGAGGCTAGTTTTGTGTCCCAGTATATGTTTTATCGTTAAGAATGTTTCATGTGCCCTAGAGAAGAATGTATATCTGGTGTTCTAGGATGAAAGGCTCTGTAAATGGAAAACAGATTCCTCAAAAAATTAAGACTAGATTAAGACCCAGCAACCCCTCTTTTGGGTATCGACCCCCAAATTTTGAAAACATTTATTCATAAAGGTATATGTACCACTATGCTCATTGTAGCATTACCCAAAGACATGGAAACAACCAAAGTGTCCTTCATTATATGACTGGATAAAGAAGATGTGCTACATACATACAATGAAATACCATTCAACAATAAGAAAGAAGAAATATTGCCATTTGTGAAAACATGGATGGGTCTTGAGAATATTATGCTAAATGAAATATGTCAGACAGAAAAATTCAAGAACCATATGATTTTACTCATATGTGGGATATGAAACTGAAATTAACAAACAAACAAACAAACAAGATAAACAAAAACTAAGAGACACAGACAATAGTATGATGGTTACCAGAGGGAAAGGGGGGAGAAAGAAGAGAGTAAAGGGGTTCAAATACATGACGAAAGGAGATGTGACTTGGGGTGGTGAACCCACAATGTAATATACAAATGATTTATTATAGAATTATACATTTAAAATCTCTATAATTTTATTAACCAATGTCACCTGATACATTTAATAAAATATTTTTAAAATATTTAAAAAGAGTGTAAATTTTAAATAGAAGAGCTTTCACAGAAACTGAAGCCCAGCTATGAATCTGCTCCACCCATGAAAGGATTAAATTGACATGCTCCTAGGCTACCTTCATGCTAGAAACAAACAAAAGTCCTCTCTGAAACAAACTATGAACCAGAAACTCAAGTTATTTCAACTATAAGTTTAATTTTTGTCAAAGCATGACAAAAATTAGCTAAAGACCAAAATTATAAAACACAGTATAAATAGACCCACAAAAGATACAAATATTAGAATTTTAATATAGGGGTTTTAAGACAACTAAGTAGATCTTTAAAATAATAAATGGAAAATGGAGAATTTTCAGCAAAGACCTAAAAACTGTAAATAAAAAGTCAAATAAAATTATAAAACTAAAAACAAACAACAACAAAATCAATACGTAAAACAATGAGTAGGTTAAAAGCAAAATAAACCCAGCTCAAAAAGATAACAAATCAACTAAAAGATAAATCCCTAGAAAAAATATACAACAAAAGAACACCGAGAGGGCAAAATATGAAAAAGAGTGCCATATGGGGATAAAGTTGAATATGTATAATGAGAATCCCAAAGAAGAAGAGAGACAGAATAAAGCAAAAGCAATCTTTGAAAAGATAATGTCTGAGAAGTCTTTTTAAAAATGGGAGAAAATAATAAGCCCTGGACTCAAAAGTGCTACAAAACTGAAGCAGGATAAATACAGAGAAAATTATACCTGGATACAATATGGTAAAACTGCTAAAAGCCAGTGACAGAGAAAAACTTAAAAACAATGAGGAAAAAGTCACGTTACTTCTGGAGGATCAACTGTAAGACTAAAATAGGAACCAAAGATAATGGAATTATATCTTCAAAATGCCAGGGGGAAAAAGTTATCACACTTAAAATTCTAATCCCAGTCAAATTGTTTTTTTAAAAATGAAGTGAAATAAAGTATTAAATTTACAGACAAAAAAAAAAAAAAGCTGAGAGAATTTGTTAGGAGCAGATGTGCTCTAAAAGGCATTATCAGTTCTAGCTGGTTTGGCTCAGTGGATAGAGAACTGGCTGGTGGACTGAAGGGTCCAGGGTTCGATTCCAGTCAAGTACACATGCCTGGGTTTCAGGCTTGATGCCCAGTAGGGGGCATGTAGGAGGCAGCCGATCAATGATTCTCATCATTGATGTTTCTATCTCTCTCTCCCTCTCCCTTCCTCTCTGAAATCAATAAAACATATATTTAAAATAAATAAATAAAGGCATTAGCAGAAGGAAATCACATTTTGAAGCAAGAAGATAAAGGAAGAAATTAAGATTGGAAAGTAGTATATAGATACATCTAAATTAATAGTATCTGTATAAAATGATAACAAAAAATCCTATAGAAAAAAAACATACCTATAGGACTTATATATGTCCAGAATTAATACATTAGCAAGAATCAAATATGGGGTGGGCAAAACTAGGTTTACAGTAGTGAGTATGTGAAAGTTTATTTTTATATTATTATTTATTAATTATTGTATTATTTTCATATGAACAACTGTAAACCTACTTTTGCCCAGCCCTGTATATTAGCAATAATATTTTAAAAAGGCAGGAGGGGATAAATGATATTAAGACATCTAAAGTTACAGCATTGTCCAGGAAGTTACAAATATACTAAATTATATTAAATTTAAATGTCAAATATGCATATTTCAATTTCTAGGATAACTACTACAAAAACAATAAGAAAGAGCTAATAGTGGAGAAAGTGAACATAAAAAATAACACAAAAGAAAAAAGTATTACAAATGAAAACAAGAAAGGAAAACAAAGGAGAAAATGAGTGGGACAAAGCGAAAACAAATAGTGAGATGGTAGATTTAAATTAAAATGTATCAGTAATTTCATCAATTGTAAACAGCTATACGTATATTCCAAATAAAAGACAAATATTTGCCCTAGCCAGTTTGGCTCAATAGATTGAGTGTTGCTGTGGACCGAGGGGTCCCAGGTTCCATTCTGGTCAAAGGCACATACAGTACGTTGGTTGCAGGCTCCTCCACAGCCCGGGCCACAGTCTGGCTCTGGGCATGTGCAGGAGGCAACCAATCGATGTGTCTCTTGCATGTCACTGTTTCTGTCTTTCCCTCTCTCTTCCACTCTCTAAGAAAATCAATGGAAAAATATCCTTGGGTGAGGATTAAAACAAAAACAAATATTTTCAGATTGATTTAAAACACCTTAATTATATGCTGCTTACACGAGACACATCTTAACTATAAAGACCCAGAAAGCCTGGAAAGTACAAAGACAGAAAAGGATGCACCATACAAAATCATATAAAGGCTAATTAAAACAAATTGGCTTAGCCTTACTGTTAACAGACAGAACCAACTTTAAGGTAAAATAACATTACTAGAAATGGGAAGGAATTCTTGTAATGATAAAAGGGAAAATGCCCCAGGAAAATATGGCAATTCTAAATAAATAAGCACCTAAAACCATCACTTCACATTTGCAAATGTAGTAAGAACTAAAGATTCTTCACAAAACAGGATATCCTACTGGCCAGTGAACTTTTTAAAAGAAGGTAAACATCATTAGTTACAAGGAAAATATCAGTTAAGTTAAAACCACAATGAGATCCCATCATAAGCCAATGGCAAAGTGTTGGTAAGGATATAAAACAGCTGGAACTCACATAGACTGTGTGGTTGGCATACCCGATGACCCAGCAGTTCCTCCCTGGATACACACTCACTAAAAATATGTTCATGTGCCGCCAACACAAACTTATGAAAATGATTCATTTTCAAAATATATAGCTGCAAATGGGCCTGCCCATTTGGGTGGTGGTGCAGAGAGATGTCCAGTGATGAATGGTACAGAATTAGCAGTTGATAAGTCATATTTTTTATAAAAGAGTATACCGCTCACAAGACCTACATACTGGGAAATGATAAATTCCAGAATGCATTTGAGGTAGGAGTTACTTTCATGACAAATGTTACCATTTATTATATTCGGAGGCCCTTGTTATAAAGGCATCCAGGAGATAGCTAGGTGGGGAGCCATAGTGTCATAAGCCTCGAATGAGCTTTCTGTCATTCAACCCATTTCAGAGTATGAGAATCTCTCCTCAGAAGACATCAATCTCACACTTCCAGGTAAACAGAATTTCAGCTCGGGACTTCTAGCACACATTTCCCCAACATGAACCCAGTAGCTATATGGCCCAGGGACAGAACTCTGTTGAAGACATTTTGGTAAAGACCACATGGACTTTTTTTTGTTAACATGGTGAATGTGGATTTTGCTTCTGGCAGAAACTAAACAGGGCCGAAACTATCTTAATGATTCACCAGTGGTAGCCATTCCCCACAGTGAGAGGAAAGAATCAATTACTTTGTTAATACCCACTTTTGATCTTTCTTTGTGCTAACTCTTGTAATTGAAACTGAAATAGGTGTAATTCTTTCCTTGCAGACTTGGTTTTTCTCCTTTGTGGCAAATGCTTACCAAATAGGAATAAATAAATAAAAGTGTAAAGAAGCAACACTGTGGAGAAGCTGAGGAAGTGAGGTCTTGTTGCCAGGCTGTGTCTGGGTGGTAATTTCAAATTGGACATGGCAGAGTTGATTAACAGTGATTATTTAGACAACAGTACTAGGTTGAACTGTAATTCTTGTTTCGAATTGAAACCAGAATTGTTTAGCAATGTCCAGCACCTTTTTAAAGATAGGAATTTTTATGTAGTTTGTTAATCACTATATCCAAAGCACCCAGACGTATAGTAGATACCAATAAATATTTGTAAAATGAACGCCATTCTCAGGAGGTCATGTTTCATCAAATGGTCAGTAAGTTCTTTTGGCTTGTTTATTTAATTCAAGAAACTGACTATGTACTATTCTAAATAGCACTGGTTATGTGCTATTTACAAAGAGTTGTGTAGTTAAAGAACTGAATAAGCCCTCAAATAAGGACCTTACAGCTGGGGTTAGCAAATTTTTTCTGTAATGGTCCAGACAGTAAATGTTTTAGGTTTTGTGGGCCATGGTGGTCTCCATTGCAAATACTCAACTTTGCTACTGGAGCACAAAAGCAGTCATAGCAACATATAAACAAAGAGGTATGACTGTTTTCCAATAAAACTTCACTTACAAAACAGGAGGCAGACAGTATTTGGTCTGAGAGCTATAATTTGAAAACCTCTGGCTTATATACTAGTAGTATAGTAAGCAACTCACGTATATAAAATCTAATTATAACCCCTTTTACAATAATGACAGAAAGATGAAACATGAAGAATAAAGAATAAATTTCAAAAAAGAAATGGACAAACTGTATGAAGAAAAAATGCATTCCATATCACTCCTCAAAAGCTAATTTCCTGAAGCTATTAAGAACTCTGAAAAATAAGTTAATACTAATAAGCCAACAGAAAATGAACAAAGCATATAAATAGACAAGCAAAGGAATACAAGAGTCTCTTAAACACAGAAAAGATGATCAACCTTATTCATAATAGGAGAGATGTCATTTGAAACTACAGTGACTCTGTTGGCAGGAAGTGAGGGGACAGTGAGTATGATGAATTGGCACCACCTCTTTGATGAGAAATTCAGAACATCAATCAAAATTACAATTGCGGCCGAAACCGGTTTGGCTCAGTGGATAGAGCGTCGGTCTGCGGACTGAAGGGTCCCAGGTTCAATTCCGGTCAGGGGCATGTACATTGGTTGCGGGCACATCCCCGGTAGGGGGTGTGCAAGAGGCAGCTGGTCGATGTTTCTCTCTCATCGATGTTTCTAGCTCTCTGTCCCTCTCCTTTCCTCTCTGTAAAAAGTCAATAATATATATATATATATAAAATTACAATTGCGTTTCTCATTGACTCAGGAATTCCACCTCTAGTAATTTTCCCCCTGAAGATAAATACACACTTGCTCATAAGTGAAATGACAAAACATACAAGGTTATCCACAAAAGTATTGTTTGTAATAGTAAAAGATAGATGCTGGAGGCAAAGACCAAAAAGTAGTTAACATATAAATGCAAGAGGTCTGTCAGAAGGCTGATGGACTTTGACATTCAGCAAGGGCTGAAAATATGTATTATTACATGCTGCTGGCTGAATGGCTGAAGGCAATCCCCTAACCTGATAATCCTTTATTGTTTACCAAACCTTACCATTGAAATGTCTGTTTGCTTTGCTAAAGGGCAAATGTGTATTCTAGTAAATAAAAAGCTATGGGTCCAGAGATTCGGGGAGCCATTCTACTAGAGAAGGGCCTCCACCTGGTTCCCCCAATGCCTTCCAAATTTGCATTTCTTATCTAGAATGTCCATTTGCACATGGCCCCTTCTCTAGATTCTGAATCCTTGCTGCAAAAGGTTGCGGTAGATAGAAAGCCCGAGTCCATCATTACGGGACAGGTGAAAGAAATTGTGATACTGCCCAAGAATGGAATACTATGCATCCCTAAAAGAGAAATGAAGCCTTACTTGAAGTACAAATATGAAGGGGTCTCTAAAATATTTAATGAAAGATAAAGGTACAGAACTGTATATGTAGTTTGCTAAATTTATGTAAAAAGGAGAGGATGATAGATGGATAGATGATATGTATTAACATATATGTGTGTGTTCGTATACATACTAAAATATCTCTAGAAGGATACAAAGAAACTAAGAACACTGGTTTCTTAAGGTCTGTGGAAATGGGTGGCTGGTGGACAATGGCAGTGGAAGGAAGGCTTTTCACTGTATACCTTACCTTCTGAATTCTAAGTCTATTCAAAATGATAAACTATATTAAAATAAATAATAATGAAACAATGCAGAATGAAATAAATGTTAAATAAAGGTAGGAGTAGCATGACACACAAGCATAATAAAGTGAAATTTAATTGGAGAGGATGAAGGGTTCTTCTGGGACCAGCCTATGCACTTAACTTGTAATGTCAGTTAGATATGCTTCATGTGGTCACAGATAGAATCCAAAGGAAGATACGAATAGAATCAGAAGCCAGACTCTGTCCCTGGTCTGCCTTGCAAATTCTCACTAACTCTACTTGGCCTAAAGTGCCTGTAATGATTGGCAGCTATAAAACCATCCAATAAATTTCTCCCTCTCATCATCAAGGAAATAATGGACAAGTTGGTCAAATGCCTTGCCAAAATAATCACCATACCTCATGTTAATATTTTGGAAAGAATTTTCACCCCTCAAAAAATGTATTTAAGCAATGCTCATTGATTCAATGAGCATTTACTGAGTACTTACTGCTAGAGCATGTTTAAGATGTTAGGAAGGCAATGAAGGTCATGACACATGATTTTCAACCTCAAAGAATTTGCATTCTAGTGGGAAAGGAGTCAGACAATAAACAAAATCATTGCATTATAATTTTATATATCAACCATTGTCTTGACAACAAAAAGGTGACATTTGATGGCTATTACCTGGGTAGTTGCTTTAGGCCAGGAGTTTAGGAATTGCGTTTCTGAAAAGTTGACCATCACATGAAGCCCCAAATGATGAGGCTCTCTGTCTATGGAATTTCTTTAATCAACTAGTCTAATGAATAATCAAAAGAAAAAAATACTAATTTGGCTGAATTGAACAATTTATGTTAAGAATGAGTTATCACCCCCCCCTTCCCCACCCCAATTATTGACAAATGGCATTTTGAATTACTTCAGATCCAGGTCAAGCTGATTACCAAACTGTTATTTTTTTTATCCTCTCCTTTTGAAAACTGAAATACTAGCCCCTCTTCAGGATTCTGGAAGCTCTCCCACACTCCATGATTTCTCAAAGATTACCAACTACAACTACAGTTCTTTGATCAGGGTCATGAAATAGGACTTTCGATGTAAGCTCTTATAAGGCCCAAGTGCCCTACTACAAATCTCTCTTGGACTTTAATTATTTTTTACTGCCTTCTACTATAGTCCTTCGTGTTAGAACATTCTTCTTCATGAAGAGAGGGGGGGGGGGGGAGAGAGAGAGAGAGAGAGAGAGAGAGAGAGAGAGAGAGAGAGAGAGAAAGGGAAGCAAAAGCAAAGGTGGGAGACACTGTCTTTTCTCTTTTACTTGTAAAACTGTATATTAACTGTCTCAAGCAGGTCTGCCCCTGCTTTGTGCTACAAATGAAGCTTGAAAAGTCCTTTTGCCTATTCTGAACAAACATATTCCTACCTCATACAAGTTGATAGTCTAAGAAATAAGATCTCATTTGTTCTTTTAATGAGTTTTATTTATTTAGCTTTTATCTTTTGAGGCAAATTTGCTATCTCTTCAACTCCAATAATTTGCATAAACAGTTCATTGTCAGATCACTATTTATTATATCACACACACGTACATACCAAACCTATTTCAAAAAAATAAAATTCATCAATAAGGAAAGCCAATATACCTGTAGTTCTAGTCATTCCAGTGGCCTGGTATGACTTTTCCATAATTACAATGAAATGCCTGGTGGGCACAATATGCCTCCAGAAATATTTTTATTCTTTTTTTTTGAGCATGGGTTTTGTTAGTCGAAACAAAGCACTGTGATCTTTTTGTTTCTCTCTGGAGCTTTCTTTTTTTCTGGTTTGATACTTTATTAAGATAAAAGGTGAACAGACCTTCCTTCATTCCTTCTTCTTACAGAGGTTCTCAAGAAGTACCCAAAAAAGATAACATATATGGCCTTAGGGAAGTGACCTAGCCTCAAGCATTTGCACCCTTTCTTGCTGGCTCAGTCTGGGTCATTGCAGATGGCTGCCTTAGTACAGAAAAGGTATAAAAAAACTCACATGAAAACAGGCTTTTAAAAATCTAGCTAAAATTCACTGAAAGGACCATCTGAACAGACCAGCAGAAAAGATAAGGCTGACTTTTTCTCATAATCTCTCAGTTAGAAGAAAGAATTTAAGCAGAAAGAACAACAGGGCGACCTATTCCACCTCAGAGAATTTATCCCCCAAAGCCAGCTGTGGATGTACAGAATAGACCAAAGAGACCGGAGACTTATCTTCCCATTCTGCTTGTCGACCAGTTTGCCAATCAGCAAGGTTCATTCTATTTCTTTCTCTCCCCCTCCGTTCCCTCTCTCTAATACAAGTAATTTTCAAAGCTCTAAACTATCCAGAGAAAAGAAAAATCTGTAAGCACTTTGATTCACCATACCAGAATCTGGCAAATGAAACCACACAAAATTTTACTTATAAATGAGCAAATATTTAATACAAACTTCAAATCAGAATAGCTAATGCTATTTATTAACATCCTTTCTCTGGTAGAGATATCTTATCAAAGAACAATGTTACCAGTAAAATAAATTCAGCTTTTAGCTTGATTTCTTTTGGAAATAATTTCTCTTTGCACATTTTCCTTTCATTGAGATCGTGTGTGTGTGTGTGTGTGTGTGTGTGTGTGTGTGTGTGTGTGTGTTTCCTTCCTTTTTATTTCCACTTTGGTTTTTCTTGTTAGGGACAACCTAACCCACACTGATCAGGCACCACAGAAAATATGACATTTATTTTTTCTAATCCAGATTCCAATTCCACTAAAACACCTCTGCGTACTTTTCAGAAGCGAATGTAAATGTAAAGGTTAAGTCCACAAGGAAAAATAAAAAGAAACATTCTCAAATAAAACATGATCAAAAGTTTGAAGAAAAAATAAATGACCAGGGTAAGAAAAGATATTTCAAAGGATCCTAATTCAGAGAACACTCAAAAGAGCAGAGTCTGACCAAGCCTCTCATTGTAAAATGAAACAATGGGTACACTAGAATTAGCTTTTAAATTAAATTACAATGCACTTAAATAGTCTTAAAAGAACACAAATACAGGCTTTTATTTACAGTTTAATAAAAGTTATTAAAATTACACTTGATTATCAAACTTATTGCAGTTTCAGGATAATTTATATTGCACTTAGTATATCTTTCTCTTATAATATCACTAGAGGCCCGGTGCACGAAATTTGTGCATGGGAGGGGGGGATGTCGCTCAGCCCAGCCTGCACCCTCTCCAACCTGGGACCCCTTGAGGGATGTCCGACTGCCTGTTTAGGCCTGATCCCATCAGGACATCCCTCTCACAATCTAGGACTGCTGGCTCCCAACCGTTCGCCTGCCTGCCTGCCTGATTGCCACTAACTGCTTCTGCCTGCCAACCTGATCACCCCCTAACCACTCCCCTGCCAGCCTGATCAACGCCTAACTGCTCTCCTGCCGGCCCGATTGCCCCTAACTGCCCTTCCCTGCCGGCCTGGTCACCCCTAACTGCCCTCCCCTGCCGACCTGGTTGCCCCTAACTGTCCTCCCCTGCAGGCCTGGTTGCCCCCAACTGCCCTCCTCTGCAGGCCTGGTCCCCCCCCAACTGCCCTCCCCTGCAGGCCTGATCACCCCTAACTGCCCTCCTCTGCCATCCCAGTCACCCCTAACTGCCCTCCCCTGCAGGCCTGATTGCCCCCAACTACCCTCCCTTGCAGGCCTGGTCCCTCCCAACTGCCCTCCCTTGCTGGCCTGATCGCCCTCAACTGCCCTCCACTGTCGGCCATCTTGTGGCGGCCATCTTGTGTCCACATGGGGCAGCCATCTTTGACCACATGGGGGCGGCCATCTTGTGTGTTGGAGTGACAGTCAATTTGCATATTACTCTTTTATTAGATAGGATATATTGTGGATTTGGGTCATATTTATTCCTCTTATTCATGCTAGCACCTGGCAAAGTATCTGGTAATACAGTAGAGAAAGAGCAAATATTTAATTCCGTTGAAGTTGTGATACTTCTCCTACATAAAGACTCTTCTCTCTGAATATAACTGGGCTGCTGGGAACTTTTAAATATTTTAGCTTTGAGGATAGAAATTGGGGTGTGGGGTAGGAGTTGACCCTGTTCTTTAACCTTACATTTAAATGGCCCAAGTCCCCACTGCAGGTATGATTAACACCCAGCGCCTCTTCCCACTCTCATCTTCAGAACCTGGTGCTTTCGGACTGAGTTCTGCCTCAGCCTGTGCTACTATGACTCCATCGTACCCACGGTGAAACAGCCAGTTTTCTTGGATTTCCCCCAAATACGACTTACAATAGACAATGTGTATAGCAATCTTACTAATGTTCAAAGTAACAATGGAGGAGAGCTTTAGAGGGGGAAATGCTTCAGTACATCACATTAAACAAATTAAAACGATGTCTACACACACTCCAGGACTTTCCTCTGCAGGCTCATTCTACTGCACCTCTTCTCTTCAGATCCACTTTCCACACTCCCCTTACCAGTTCTCCCTTTTCCAAACCACCACCACCATCGCCTTCCAGGATACTTTAAAGTCTTATACACGTTTGAATGCAAAACAATTCATCTCATGCTTTTTCTAGCCTCTTCTTAACTCAGACCTGCAGTGTCCAGTACAGCAGCCATGCACCACAGGTGCCTCGGGACCACTTCAAATGTGGCTAGTCCAAGCTGAGATGCAGTGTAAAGCACACACCAGATTTTGAAAAGTAAGTATTTTTTAAACAACTTAAGAAGTAATAAACTATCTCATTAATAATTTTATATTGACTACACATTGAAATAATATTATAGATACTGTGTTAAATTAAAAATATTATTAAAACATGTTGTTTTAAAACTTTTTTAATGTGATTACTACAACAAGCCTTCAGTTCTTGTTAATTACATTTGAAACTTCTTGTCCATTGCCCTTTAGCAGAAAATAGCCAGATTCCTTCTTGAGGGTTTTTAACATTTCTCCTGGTTTGAGTCCTAGCCCAGAAACCGGGGGAAATTACACCAATGGAGGTTTCATGTACTTCAGTTCAAATAACCAAAAAGAAAAAAGGGGGAGGGGGGAGGAGGAAAAAAAAAATCTTCCTAAGAGTGTCCCAGGCAACACGTCGCATTCCATTCCATGTACAAAGTCTGTCACCTGAAACTCCAAACCTCAGAATTGCCTTCATTGTTGTTGATTGTTGTGCTTAAGTCCTGCTGCTTCTCTCCCATGTCACAGGCTGCTCTGACCCACTCTGCTTTCCATTGCCAGGGAATTTATTCCTCTTGCAGAAATGTCTCAATCTCTTAGGTACAGAAGATGTGTCAATTGGTGAATTTCAGTAAGTGTGGCTTTATTCCAACATAGCCTGCCAAGTACTAGTTGGAGTCATCATCCTCTGTCATCACCTTCTATTTATGAGCCAGGGCAGGTCCTCTCTCTCCCCCTCCCCTGTCCTGGCTGTAAGTCCCTTGCCACTCCCATCAGCATGTGGGTTTTGCACCTTTGTTCCTTGACTTGTGATAATGTGATGTTTGCTCACTTACTTCTTTACAAAGAATAACTGCCAAGTGGAATCTAAGTTGAAACATGTCCTTCATTAGCCACAAAAGAAGAAATCCATGTCATTTCTTACAGTAGCCCAGGAGTTTTAATTTAACTATTTCATAATCACTGTCATATGGGCATGGATGCTCACTACAAGAGAGATGGTAATGATGTCAAGAAAGAGGGAAGGAAAAAAGAAAGAAACTAAAGATGGGGAAGGAAAATGACATTTTGAATATTTATTTATTAATCTCTTTGATAGACACTGTATGTACATTATCTATTTCTGAATAAAGGACTTTGAGGGGAAACTAGACAGTTCCATAGAACAATTGGTTAGGGGATCTAAGTATCATATACTAGTAATTGAAGCAAAGGAATGGGAAAGAACCATTTTTTCAGTGGTGTCGAAAGTTGTGTGTGCCACACAAGGATGTGAGGAAATAGAAACCTTTGTGCATTGCTGATGGGAATATAAAATTGAGTAGCCACATTGAAAAACAGTTGGACATGCTACAAGAAATGCACAATGAAGTCAGCAACAAGGATCTGCCTCTGGGAGTTCTGTGCTCTTTCGTCTGATGTAGGGAACAGCAGTCATGAAGAAAGGATGAAAATGCGGATGACACCAGTTAAAGCAGAGCAGCCAGGCAATTTGGTTGAAAGTATTTTGACATTTAATTTAGCTGCAATTTCCCAAGCATTTGATGTGTTCTTCCTTCGGGGAGAACAGACGGATTCCATTGCCTTGACTGTTCTGTCCAGTGGAGTTTGTGAGTGCTTTCCAGCTTCACTTCAGAAAGCAGATACAGATGGCAACACTTCTTTTTTCCTTGTCTCCATCACCTTGCCAATAAATGCAGCTTCCTTTCAAAAGCATCCCTGTTGCACATGTCATGCTTTCTCCGCTCCCATCTCCTTTTATTAATTTTTCTGTTTGAGGCATATGGAGAAACATGTGTTGGTGCAGGCACAGTTTCCTGTGCCACTGCCAAATGTAAGGGCAGCTCTGAAGTGAAGGGAATTGATCTTAGACCTGTAAACTGAGTAAGAGGCCAGAGGAAATCTGAAATACTAAAGAAGAAACAGCATGTGACCAAACTGTAGCCTGCTAAAACCAGGAAATTAACTCAGGCCATGTTGGCAAAGGCAACACATGTTAATCTATGTCACTCAGCATTAAACATATCACAAGGCAGGGAGGGGAGGGAGATAAGAGAGCCACCAAAGGACTTGTATGTATGCATATAAGCATAACCCATGGACACAGACAATAGGGGGGTGAGGGCAGGTGCTGGGGGTGGGAACTGCCGGGAGAGGTTAATGGGGGGGGGGGGGGGGGGAAAGGAGACATATGCAATACTTTAAACAGTAAGGAATTAAAAATAAATAAAATATCACAAGGCTGTTAACCTGACCAAAAAAAGTGTCTATCATCACAAGACCCATTGAGTGTATTTTGGAACATGCAAAACAAGCTACTGCCACCAGAGTGTCCTCCTGTGAGTTAGGAGCAGTGTCTGGTGATGGACCTATTGCCAAAAGGCAGACTTCCTCCACTTCCTGTGTAAAACAATTAGACAAAGATGTCCTTCCCCCCAGCTCTCACAGCCCCTGACAGTGCTGCACTGGCTGGAAATCAGCCCCCAGGGTACAAATTTGCTTCCAACTGCAATGCATGGAGCCATAAAAGAAGAAAAATCTACAAGATACATTGCTAAGTAAAAATGAAGTCTTTGAAGAAGAGTGTTTTTTTATGTACAAATAAATGCATGGATATTTCTAGTAAAAAATACCCGATAAACTGGGTATCTGAACAGTAAAACTCTCAGGTTTGAAGTTTCAGGTGAGAGGTGAGTGAGGCTTTGTACATGGAATGGAATGCCACATGTGCTGGCTGGCACAGTACTAGGCAGCTTTTTTTCTCCTCTTCTGGTTTCTTTTTGGTTACATAAGGTTATGTGTTTTGAATTGGAGTACATGGGATTTCATTCATGTAATTTTCTGCAGTTTCTGGGATAGGACTCAAACTAGGAGAAATATTAAAACCCTGTTGCTGAAAGGCAACTGACAAAGTTTTCACTTTAACAAGAGAGGAGGGCTTGCTCTGGTTCATAGCCTTAAGAATTATCTACAAACTAGAGGCTTGGTGCATGAAATTCATGCACTTGGTGGGGGGAAGAGGAGTCCCTCAGTCCAGCCTGCATCCTCTCGCAGTCCGGGAGCCCTCAGGGGATGTCTGACGGACGGCTTAGGCCTGATCCCATTTTTTTAATTGAATTTTTTAGTTTTTGATATTAAATGAGTTCTTGATATATTTTGGATATTGATCCTTTATTGAATATATCATTTGCAAATACCTTCTCTCATTCAGTAGGCTGTCTTTTTGCTTTTTTGATGGTTTCCTCTCCTGTGCAAAAGCTTTTTAGTTTGATATAATCCCATTTGTTTATTTTTGCTTTTGTTGTCATTACCTGAGGAGAAATAGTGAAAAAATAATATTGTTAAGACTGATGTCAAAAAGTTTACTGCTTATTTTTTCTTCTGGGAATTTTATATATTCAACCCTTACATTTAAGTCTTTAGTCCATTTTGAGTTTATTTTTGTATATTGTGTAAGAAACTGGTCCAATTTTTTTTGCATTTATTTGTCCAGTTTTATCAACATCATTTACCCATTGTATATTCATAGATTATAAGTGTGACTATATTTCTGGGCTTTCTATCCTGTTCCTTTTATCTATGTGTCTGTTTATGTGCCAGTACCATACTATTTTTATTACTACAGCTTTGTGGTATAGTTGGAAATTAGGGCATGCAGCACCTTCAGTATTTTCTTCTTTCTCAAGATTTTCTTAGCTACTTGGGGTCTTTTGCAGTTGCATGTAAATATTAGGATTATTTATTATAGTTCTCTAGTAAATGCCATTGATATATTAATAGGGATTCCATTGAATCTGTAGATTGATTTAGGAAGTCTGGATGTTTTAACTAATTTAATTTTTCCAACCTATGAGCATGATACATTCTTCCAGTTCAGTTTCTTTCATCAATGTTTTACAGTTTTCAGAATATAGGTCTTTTCAGCCCTGGCCAGTTTTCTCAGTCGTTAGAGCGTTGGCCCATGGACTGAAGGGTCACAGGTTCAATTTCATGTCAAGGGCATATAACCCTGTTGCAGGTTCCCCAACTCTTGTAGGGGTGCATGCGGAAGGCAACCAGTGGGTTTGTCTCTCTCACGTTGATGTTTCTCTCTCTTTCCTTCCCCCTCCTCCCTTCCTTCCACTCTCTTTAAAAAAATAATAATTTTCAACACATGGTGCTATCAAATTGGATATCAAAGAGAAGAAAGGAGAACTCTGTCCCATACTTCACACCATATATAAAATTTAACTCAAAATGGATAATAGACCTAAATGTAAAACAGAAAACAAGTCAATTTCTACAAAAAACATAGAAGTAAATCTTCATGACCTTGAAGTAGACATTATATAAAAGAAAAAAATCGATAAGTTAAACCTCATAAATATTAAAAACCTATCTTAAAAAAGCACTGTTAAGAGAATGAAAGACAAAACCCAAATCATATATCTGATAAAGAAGTTGTATACATAGTACTTAAAAACTCTTAAAACTAAATAAGAAAATCATCAATAAAAATTTTTATATTGGCAAGGTATTTGAATAGACAATTCATTAGGATATACAAATGGAAAGGACATACAGATGGACAACAGACATATGAAAAGATGCTCAGCATCACCAATCATCAGGGAAATAAAAAATAAAACCACAATAAAATATCACCTCACATCTGTCAAAATGACTATCATTAATAAATCAACAAACAAATATTGACGAGGCTGTGGTGAAAACGGAACCTTTATGTACTGTTTGTGAGACTATAAATTGGTACACTCACTATGGAAAACAGCATAGAGGTTCTGAAAAAAATTAAAAGATAGAACTGCCATATGACCCAGTAATTTCATTTCTGGGTATTTATCCAAAGAAATCCAAAACAGTATGAAAAGATATATGAACACCTGTATTTATCACAGCCTTATTTACAATAGCCAAAATATGGAAGCAACTTAAGTGAAATGGATAAAGAGGCAGTACATACTAGTATATACAATGGAATATTACTTAGCCATAAAAAGAATGAAATCATGCCATTTGCGACAACATAGATGAACTTAGAGGGTATTATGCTAAGTTAAATAAGTCAGACAGAGAAAGACAAATACCACATGATTTCACTTATCCATGGAATCTAAAACAAGAAAATAAAACAGAAACAAACTCATAGATATAGAAACAAATTGATGGTTTCCAAATGGGAGGGGTGTTGGAAGATGGGTGAAAAGGGGGAAGTGATTAAGAGTACTAATTGCCATTTATAAAAAACAGTCATAGGGGTGTATATTATAGTAAATATAGTGTGTGTGTGTGTGTGTGTGTGTGTGTGTGTGTGTGTATAAAAGCGTAAGTGACCTTCTGACTGTTCGACTGTCCGGACAGTAGTTATGACGTACAATGATCACCAGGGGGCAGACGTTCTAACTGGTAGCTAAGATGTGCACTGACCACCATGGGGCAGATGCTCTTGGCAGCTGTGGTTCTCAGGTGATGCACCAGGAACTAGAGAGGAGGGAGCCTGATTCTGGGGTGCATTACCAGAGAACCGCCCTCTCGCAATCCAGGACACCTTGGGGCATGTCGGAGAGCTGGTTTCACATATGTATTCTTATTTGACTTTCTTCTTTAAGTCTTCTGCATAAAAGAAAAAGATCATCTTCTATTTGGTCAAAGATTCAGCTGAAAATAACTAATGAGCAGACAGAAAATTAATTGTTGCAATGGTTGGTGCCACAGCCTTTCAAATAATTCTTGGTCTTCAAGTCATTCTTGAAAAATTCATGCTTTCTATATTCTCATAGAGTGGCATAAAATTTGATTGAAGCTATTCTCTAATCAATACCCATTTGTATTGTACAATTGTGTAATGTTTTAGCACCCTGTAGAATTATAGAAGCTATCAATAAGGTATCCATTCATGAATAGCACGCATTGTATTATTTACTAGTAAACCTAACGTTGCATCTATTATGAAAAAGATTCAGTTCAATAAGTTTTGCCATTCTATTTCATTGAATTAAAATTTTAGTACTTCCTTAAATCTGCCTTTTATCAACTAATCTAGATAAAACCAACCCCCATCATTGTAATGAATAAATCTGTATCATTCCAAGTATTTTTTAGTATAGCAATTCTGTTATTTGCTGGTGTGATTTCTGTAATGCAGCTCTGCCCATATGTTGCTATCTTAACACTCATTCACTCTGATTTTCAATTCATTGGATCTGGTTGGGCAAACACTGTGGCCTTTAATCAGGCTGCTAACAGTGCCAAATTGAGAAATGCTTTCATAAGGCTTATAAAATCAGATGTGGGAGATGAATTCAAATTTCTTTTTAACTTAGCTTGAGAGCTGAAGAAAATAGATTGTGTTCTACCTATTTTCTCAACCAGTCATTCATATTTTATGATTAGGTATTTAACATCAGTCCTTCCCACCCCTTTCAAGTATGCATCACTCAGATTACAACCATAAATTGAACATATTCTGAAGCATTTTCCTTTGGAGGGTTCTGATGAATTCTGAAAAACAGAATACACATGTCATTTAAACTTCTTTTTGGTTAAATTTTATATTGCAACTGACAGTCTATCTTTGATAATTATTTAAGACACATATTAAAACAATTGAGCCCTGTCAGCATGGCTCAGTGGTTGAAGATCGACCTATGAACCAGGAAATGAACAGATCTTAAACACTGTGCTATTGGATAGATTTGCTGCTTAAATTGCCAATACTCATGAGTTCCAGGCTTTTGGGAACCCTAAAATCCCATTGTTACATATTTGATTTTACAGAATCCTTTTTACTCCTCTTAAAATAAGTCTGTTTCATACAATTTTAAAATAAATAAAAATTAAGTGTATTTGAGAGTCTTGCAAATTTTGCACTCTGCACACTGATTCTAAATTGTTAGCTTGGGAATTCATTTAGTTATAACAGATGAATCTATAAGAACACAAGTATTACTCTTTGTATTAACCATTGCCTTATTGATATAGGGGAGAGGAGAGAGAAATGAGCTGATCAGGAAATGTGAAGGAATCAGAGAGCTAATAAAACAGATCCAATTGTTGTAGGGTTAGTCCAGTGGTCGACAAACTGCGGCTCGGCTCGCGAGCCGCGGTTTGCCGCTCTGTTGACTAATGAGTTTGCCGACCACTGACCTAGACTCTCGATTCCAATAATTACAGGTTCCTTGTGATTAAGCCCCTAGTCCAAGTCTAAAAGTCAACAGCCCAATGAACAGTGTCAAAAGAAGTCTGCTCAATTTGAACCTACTTTCTACAGATGTCATCTTTTAAGGAGGTCTAACTTTGTGAGGTAGCTTAGATGAAGGTATGGAAAAAGACATGATACACAAATTTCAACTGGCTTCTATGAGTTTCATAATTATAAAGCATTTATATCTTGCAATCAAAGGTGAGATGGAATTTATGAAAATTAAGCCAACCTTACATATTTATTATTCTAGCAAATTCTAATAATTAATAAAATGTGAATTTAGTTACATATTCATAAAGTTTATTGCTAGAATAATTAAATACCTAATTCTTCCAGTATCTTTTTTAAAAATCCTCACCTTAGGACATGTTTTTATTGATTATTAGAGAGAGGGGGAGAGAGAGAGAGAGAAACGTTGATGTAAGAGATCAGTTGCCTCCCATATGAGCCCCGACCAGGCATTGAACCCAGAACCTTTTGGTACATGGACAACACTCCAACCAACCAAGCCACTGGCCAAGGTAATTCTTCCAGCATCTGAGTCCAATAATCAAACTTTTCAATTGTCCACACTCAAGTATTTTTAAAGATATAAACAAAGCCCAAAGTTTGTCCCAGAGACATAAATGGTCCTATACCAACCTGAATAACATTGAAACAGCTAAAGATATGAGAAACTATGTACTTTTATTTATTTTTTAAAATATATTTTATTGATATTTTACAGAAAGGAAGGGGGAGAGATAGAGAGTTAGAAACATCGATGAGAGAGAAACATCGATCAGCTGCCTCCTGCACACTCCCTACTGGGGATGTGCCCGCAACCAAGGTACATGCCCTTGACCGGAATCGAACCCAGGACCTTTCAGTCCACAGGCTGACGCTCTATCCACTGAGCCAAACCCGTTTTGGCATGTACTTTTAAATATGAAGGTATTTTTGTATTCAGGTAAATATAATATGCAACAACAATCTAAGTTTATTTCAGGGCTCACATATTTATTATAATAAAGTACATTTCATAGTCCTATATAATAAAAGGCAAATATCCAAATTGTTGTCATGCCCTCACGGATAAAGAATGACCAGCAGGAGGCTGCATGAACAGCAGGCATGTGCGCGGGTGGGTAGGGCTGCATGCGCGGCGAGACATGTGTGGTGGGCGGGGCTGTGTGCACAACCTGTCACCAGGAGATGCATGAAGCACCTCTCTGTCCCTCTCCACCCGGCTCCCGTGGGCACCGGCGGCTCGCTCCCGCCTCCGCGTTAGCAGCGCGGCTCCCTCCCGCCTCCCTCCCACGGAAGCGGCGCAGCTCCCGCTAGCTCCTGTGTAAGCTGCAGGCATCCTACTGAGCAATGTTGTGGGCTGGGCCACTAGTATGTCATATTATCCTATACTAGAGACCTGGTGCACGAAATTCGTGCACTCGGGGGGGGGGGAGGGGGGTCCCTCAGCCTAGATTGCAAGAGAGCGCAGACCAAGCCAAGGGACACCACCAGTGCACAATCAGGACTAGGAAGGGATGTGGGAGGTTGGCCAGCCAGGGAGGGACCATGGGAGGGCTCCAGGGCGTGTCTGGCCCGTCTCGCTCAGTCCTGATCAGCCGAACCCAGCAGGAAGCTAACCTACCAGTCAGAGTGTCTGCCCTCTGATGGTTAGTGCACGTCATAGCGACTGGTTGACTGGTCAACTGTCTGCCCCCTGGTGGTCAGTGCACATCATAGCAAGCGGTTGAGCAGTCTTAGCATATCATTAGCATGTTATGCTTTGAGCGAATGACCAGACAGCCGGACACTTAGCATATTAGGCTTTTATTATCCTATACTAGTGGCCCGGTGCATGAAATTCATGCAAGGGGAGGAGGGTGTCCCTCAGCCCGGCCTGCACCCTCTCCAATTTGGGACCCTTTGGCAGATGTCTGACTGCCAGTTTAGGGAGCGGGCCTAAACTGGTAGTAGGACATCCCTCTCGCAATCTGGGACTGCTGGCTCCTAACTGCTCACCTGCCTACCTGCCTGCCTGATCACCCCTAACCACTTGGCCTGCTGGCCAGCTCACCCCCAACTGCACCCCCCAGCGGGCCTCCTTGCCCCCAACTGCCCCTCCTGCCAGCCTGATTGCCCCCCAACTGCCCCCCCTGCTGGCCTGATCACTCTCAATTGCCCCCCTGCCAGTCTGCTTGCCCCCAACTGCCCCCCCAAATGGCCTTGCTCACCTCCAACTTCCCCCCTGCTGGCCTGCTCACCCCCACCTGCTCCTCCTGCTGGCCTGATCGCCAATTGCCCTGCCTTGCTGGCCTGATTGCCCCCAACTGCCCCCCCCCCCCCCCCCCCCCCCCCGCTGGCTTGCCTGTGCCTCGGGCCAGTCCTGGGCTTATGATGGTTTATATGTGTTTTTCTATTTTACTCCTGTGGAGTTTTCTTGTTCCCAGTCATCCTTTTTTCATAGATGTTTCTCTTCAGTATTATTTTTTTTTTGAGTCTTCGTGTATCTGATCTTTCCTTTAATATTTGGTTGGCCTTTTTTTTTTTTTTTACATTTTCTCAGAAGTTTTCAGGGTTAAACATTATATAGTTCTTATAGATTTTAAATCTTTGATTACATAAGTAAACACTAAAAATACCTAAAATTCTTTTAGTAAAAAATTTTCATAAAACACTTAATTCTTAAAAGCATGCTTAGATATTGTCTTAACTTCAAAATATATGATATTACATTTTAAGCTTACTATTCAGAAATTTATATAATTTTTAAAGCAGTCACTACCTATTTCTCACCCTTTGATGTCAACATTTTTAAGTTATTAGATATGGCTTTTATAAATTATTAAAGGCTCATTCTAGTAATATTATCTTAATAGAAACCACTGTTACAAACAAAAAACCAGCACAGTTAAATCTTGGTTTTTGTTGTTGCTGTCTGTCTTTTGTCTTAATTAAAAGATAATATGCACCTCCAGGAATAGGGGTCTGTCAAAGAGAGTATCAGAGTTCCAGTGGGGACCAGAGAACTTGGCAGGGCTACGAAGGTAAGTACCAAGTTGTATGACCTTGTCTAACATTCTGAGCTCCACCTTAGGTGCAATGATAAACAATTCTGTGGGAACACAACCAAATTCAGATAAATTAACCAGAGGGTTCAGGTGTGGGATATCCCTCCTAACTTCATCAGAACTGACTCAGAATCTGAGCCTCCAGGAAAAAGGGTATCAGAAACTATAGTAGACAAACTGGGAAAAGTAAACTTGGATAGAAAGCAAAATAAGCATGCCTAGAGAAAGATTTGTTGATAATTAATATTAAGATTTTGCCTCTCAGAAATTAAGTACTGACCCACTCACCCATGAGATCCTTGCAAATTGCAATGATAAGACTTGCCTGACCCAACTCTCCTTTCCTCCACTGCACCCTGTTGTCACCTTCCTTGCCCCTGAGTTCTATAGGAAAGATTCAGCCTTAGGGCTAAAACATTGTCTTAATATGTTTAATTCTACTGTTTAATCCTAATGTTTTATGAGAATAGTACATCCCGATCGTCTGCAATAAGATATGTTTTCTCCATTAGTTCATCTCATGGGTGTGTTCACTTTATAAAATTATAAATCAAACCCATTGAAATATTGATGATGTAAAACTCTATGTGTATTCATGATGGTTATATATATGAGGGACTGTCAGATCCCAACTCCAATTATGTGTACTTACTAAAAACATATTCACAAATGAGTAGAACTCAAGATCATAAGTTCTATTAATTTTAATGCTCCCAAGATGAGTCAGAATTTTTAAAGAAAATGGCTCATTTGCTTGGATCCTTAGCTCTGAAAGTTGTTTTAAATTAACAAAATTGGTTGTCCTGAAATGTTTAGATTGACATAGAATTTTCCTCCCACTTCTGAGGATTCTTTCCAGTTATTAAAAAGGTCTTATATTTTAATATTAAACAAAACTTTGCCCTCAATAACTTTTAATATTTTAAGAGAATATGTATGCTTTGTCTAATGTGAGTTAGTTCAAAATGATGTATAAACTATGATAGATTGAATTTCATTAGTGTTCTAATTTCTCTATGAGCTGCTGTGTTATTTCCCCAGTGCTCTAATCTAAAATATTATGTGACAATAAATATTTAAGAGGATGAATTCCTCAGCAATTTTGGTTAATAGAATTCACCATAACTAAGAAAACTATTACAATAAATATGTATTAAGATCCATTTACCAAATCCCTGAATATTAAACATTCACTAACACTCTAAAATTTAAATAAAATATTCTTATGTAATACAAGTTTGTAAAATTTGTCATCCAGAGAAATAGTGCAAGGAAAAATGTGAGTTGGTTTAGAGCTACTTAGAGAAGTTTCATAATAACTAATATTTAACTTTCTCCTCACAGTTAAGTTCAGATAGATGTGACTCTGTAAGTATATATCTACTAGAGGCCCAGTGCACAAAAACCTCATACACTTGGCGGTGAGGGGAGGGGAGGTCCCTCAGCTTGGCCTGCGCCCTCTCACAGTCCTGGACCCTTCAGGGGTGTCCACCTGCTGGTTTAGGCCCACTCCCCCCTGGCAGCTCAGGAGCCCTCGGGGGGATGTCTGGCAACCCTGGAGCCCTCAGCCATAGTTTGACATCCTTAGTGCTGCCGAGGAGGCGGGAGAGGTTCCCGCCACCTCCACTGCGCTGGCAGCCATCAGCCCGGCTTGTGGCTGAGTGAAGCTCCCGCTGTGGGAGTGCACTGACCACCAGGGAGCAGCTCGTGCATTGAATGTCTGCCCCCTGGTGGTCAGTGCACATCATAGCGATCAGTCATTCCCCGTCGTTCAGCCATTAGGGTCAATTTGCATGTTACCCTTTTATTATATAGGATTTTGATGTTAAGGGAATTGTGATATAACTTGGCATGACATTTTGCTGGTCTCCTTTTACTCATATAATAACATATTCATTCCATAAATAAATATATATTTCTATATATATAATATATATTTAGTAATAATTTTGGATTTATCCTGAATATATGTTTAGTAATAATTTTATATCAATTGATGTTGAAATGATAATGCTTTGGATATACTGAGTTAAATAAAGTATATGTCAATTTCACATGTTTCTTTTCATTTTTTTACTATGGATACTAGAAAATTTTAATGGGTCTCATTATTGGATAATGCTGATCTAAAGGAAACTGACAATAAGCAGGTTGTGAAAAAATATATACAATTTACTTCATATAATGAAAGTCTTTTGAATCTGATAATCAGGAAGCCATTATAGAGTATGCAGTAGATTGAACAACGGCCAAATGCTAGTATATCAAGTCCTAATGCCTAGAACCTACAAGTGTTATCTTATTTGAGGAAAAGATCTTTACAGATGTGATTTAAAAATATATTGAGTTAAGGAGATTACCCTGGATTCCCAAAGTGAGTGTTAAATGTCATCACAGTCTCTTTAAAAAAGAATGGAGAAGGAGAAAATAGAGACAGCAGAGAAGGGGCAATGTGACTATGGAGAAAGAGGTTGCAGTGATGTGGCCGAGGAATGCAGAGAGCAACCAGAAACGGGAAGAGGCAAAGAGCAGATTCCTCCCTGAAGCCTCCAGAAGGAGTATGGCTTGGCCAACACCTTGATTTTGGACTTACAGCCTTCAGAATTGTAAGAGAATAAATTTATGTTGTTTTGAGCCATCTAGTTTGTGGTAATTTGTTATAACAGCACAGGAAACTAATACAGAGCATAAACATGGGAAGAGGTGATGTATAATGGATCTTAAGTAAATTAAGAGAAGAAAGTCCTTGAATAAAATGATCAGGGAACACCAACCTGAGAAAGCTACATTTAAGGGATACATAAAGAACAGGAAGGTGTTGACCATGTGAAGAGACTGAAGAGAGCACCCCAGTCACAGGGAACAAGACAGGGGCAAGCTCTGAGACGGGAAAAAACTTCATCTCTTCTGGAAACAGAAAAGAGGCTCCAATTCGTGAACGGTGAGCAAAGAGGAGCATGACTCTGGAAGAAAGGTGGAGGTAAGCAAAATAGGAGAGGAAAGGTCCTGCAGGTAACAGAGAACGACATTTGCCAAGATGACTATAGATTTTACTTTAATTATAACCAACTGGATGAAACATGATAGACTTATGTTTAAAGAAAAAAAATATGTGGCTTATTTGTAGAGACTGTATTGGGAGGGAACAAGTTTAAAACCCTAGAATCAATTAGGAGGATGTGTGGTAGATTTCCTGATGGGTACCTGGGATCTGAAGGAGGAAGCGTGAGCTAAGTATGCCCTGGGTAGAAACAAGTCTAAGACATGAGACCACTGGGTTACTGAGGATGGTGTGCTATCAGTAAATTTATTCCAGCAATTTCTATTCATTAGCAGTCAGGCTTGTTGAGGAATACATTTTTTGTTAGTCCAAGCAAGGCACTTCTCATTTGTTTCTTTCCTTTTATCTCATTCCCCATTTTCAGAGGCAACCATTACAGTATCATTCAGAATGGTTTCACAGCCCTAAATATCTCCTATGCTCCACCTACTTATCCCTCCACACTGGCAACCACTGATCTTTTTATTGTCTCTATAGCTTGCCTTTGATCCCAGAACTTTATTTCTTTAGGACCACACTTGAAAAAAAGTTGGCCTTATTTCCTGTTCAGTTGGTGCTCCAGTAACTCTTGACATAGGGGACAACTGAGACCTTCACACTAAATTCCTGGGATGTTGGAGCCAACAGTCAGAAAGAAAGAACATTAAACTATAAATTTGGGAGTAATATAGAAATTTTAATACACAGTTTGGTAAGTTGCTGATATTGGAGTATTTATAATACAATATATGTAAAGGCAATATTTATAATGGAAAATCAAAGCTAGTAAACAAAGACCCTGCTTGGGTGACTCAGTTGGTTGGAGCATCATCCCAGACACCAAAAGGCTGCAGGTCTGGTTCCTGGTCAGGGTACATACCTAGGTTGCAGGTTCGATCCCCAGTTGGGGCACATATGGGAGGCAACCAATCAGTGTTTTTTACATTGATGTTTCTCTTTCCCTTCTTCTCTCTCTAAAATCAATATACATATCCTCAAGTGAGGATCAAAAAAAAAAAAAAGCTAGTAAACAAAGAAAAATTATAACTCAAGCAAGGGAAAAGTACATTAATGAACTACCATTTTTAAGTAATATTGAATAAGTGGCAAACATGTCATTATACATTTATCAAAACCCATAGAATATACAACACAAATTCTAATGTAGACTATGGAGTTAATTAATAATAATGTATCAATATTGGCTCATCAATTGTGACAAATGTACCACACTAATGCAAGATAATAACAATAGAAAACATTGTATGTGGAAAGGGGGACTTGTGGAGAAAGGATATATATATATAAATTATCTGCATTTTCTGCTCAGTTTTTCTATATATTTAAAACTAAAAAATACCTATTAGTTTTTAAAAGTTTTGGGTCCTCAATATTTTAAAGATAGAAAACACTTACATCTAGATGCTTAAATAAACTCCCAAATTATTAGTAGTCAATAACAATAAAAAGGAGACTAGAAACAAATACAACCTTTTGGGATTTTTATCTATATTCATGTCTTTTAACGCCATTATTTTTCCGAGCCCTAATGTCATTACCTTTTCTCTCTGGATCATTATGTGTTGAACTCTAATTTCTTTATGGTCTTTGGATGACTATAACTCTTCTTTACCTTAGAATATATTAGTTTAACTTTTCAAACCCAATTAGAACGTAACCAAATCATGACCAAGAAACATCAGACATTTAAAATTTATGGAAGAAGGTAGAAATGAGACTTTCTACTACACCTCTTTTTATTATTTTGATTGATTTAAAAATAAAATTAAATCAGTTTCACAATAAATAACTTCTCTTCCAAACTCTATCCACCAGGCCTAGATATTGTGCATAATTCTCAATCATTTCTCGTGTTCCTGATAATAAATTGCTTTTATAGGTTCGGGTCCATACCCATGCCTTCATTTTCTGTGACCTCCTGTACTTCCTAGTCAGCACCAGGAAACAAAACGCAGTTTGCCTGTTTGCATCAGACTTCCAATTTTCTAGTAAAAGTCTACTCTATGTCGTAACCACAGTCATCACTAAGTCATAGATATGTTGATTTTGGGTATGCCCTTTCTTTGTTTTTTATGAGTTCTAAGGATACTATGTTTGGCTAACTGGATTTCTTTGGGAATACCAAATGACCTAGCCAAGATAGCTTTGGTGGAGACAAACAATCATTGACTGCAGCATCTAATATTTTCAATCCTTACTAACGCCAATTATTCTGCTACCTTGCTGAGAAATTCTAATGTTGAGAATAAAAAATCTAGAATAGAAAACAAGATAATAATGCTTTGATGCATTACAGTAGGAAGGCTATTCATTTTTTTTTTCAGAGTATTTGTTTTTCCTAGGTGAGTAGAAGATGGAATAATGGTGAGGGTGCTTTTAGTTTGTATTCAGTTTTGGTGTTAAAACTTCTCTCTGCTCAAAGAATCTAGAGAGATAATTACTACTGTGATAAGTTCATTATATTCCAAACTTGACACATTATAAAGTTTGCTGACGATGTTTTTACAGACTCCAAATCCTGCTTTCTTTCCTCTGTTAGAGGAAAAGTTTCTTTAAAAAGACTTGAGAATCTGGATGAACTGCATAACTCTGCTTTTTTCCCCCGGCTCAGATAATTCAGGAAATGAAAATGTAAGCTATTCAAGTCTAAAATGAAGATGTACTATAACTGGAGATCCAGGAAAAATATTAACCTAGTTAAAACACATGTCTTTTATTAGTGAAAGAGCAAGAATGAAAAAAAAAGTGCTTAAAGCAGTATTTCTGGCTTCATTTTCAGAAATGCTGGTACCAAAATTTGAAGATCTTATAATACACCAATTTAGAAGAAAATAGAGAGTTCTGACAATTTCAAGGACTTTTCCATAGGCTCTTTACTTCCAGGCATGCCGTTTCCTGCTTAGCAGCAAGACAAAACGCAGCTTGACTGACATGACAGACCTAAATCCTGAAGAGTCAATCCTGAAACTCAGGCCTTTCATTTCCAGTTGAAATGAATTTAAATGAGAGGTATATATGGTATAGAAAAATGTCCTTGGATGAGGATTAAAACAAAAAATTAAAAACACTAAGTCCTTAGGTCCAGCTTCAAAGTGTCTAAGAAAGTGAAAGACTCAAAAAAATTCTTGAAACTATCTGACCCTAATTTGCTAACTGAATGCCATAAAATCTTAATTTAAGTCCATAATAAACTGGGCAGTTAAACCATAGATCATAATTATCAAAGTCTGAATACATGCTTGAATAAGGTCATGGGAGAGAGATATTTTAACTTTCATAAAGTACTATGATGATATAGTTTAATAGCTATTAACCTATTACATATTTAACAGAAAGAATTGAAGTATCTTTAAAAAATGGGAAAAATGAGTTTATTGTCAGGAAAAGTGACAAAATAGAAAATAACAAACTGAAATACTTATATTAGAACCTGATTTTAAAGGTTGTTAACTTTTAGCTATTTAGTTATATTAGATAAAACAGGTATATTAGGTTTTAAGGATAGTAGATATACAATAACTGTTTTGTAGGTAAAAAGGCAATTGAAATGAATAATTAATTACATGTGGTTCAACTTACCATGCACTGAAGATTTCTTAAATGCCAAACACCTAGTGGTAATTGGCACACTGTATCATTTAATGCTCCCAACAAATCTATGAGCATTATCCTTATTTTACTATTGAAGAAACATAGGCTGAGAGAAATTAATCAGCCTCTCCAAGGTCAAAGAGCTAGTCAGTATCAAAGCAGGCATTCCAACCTAAATCTCTCAGTCACCACAACCCACTGTATTTCCACTATATTACCAACACTCTGTAAGCATCTGCTTTTTTATTAATTACCAACATCTTTGCCCAAAAGTTCCTATTTTCATTCGGCTGGAGTTCCATGGATGATGCTTAAAACTTAGCATTATAATTAACCCTTTTTATATTACCGTTCACAAATAAAATAGGAAAAGGAAAGTGCCTCTTGCGATATATCAGGCAATAGCCAAGACATTTCTCAGACCAATATTTATATTCCCAAGAGGCCAAGGGCAAGCTTTGTTTTCATCTTTAAAAGTTTATTTACTTTTTTCTACTATTAATTTGGAGGATGCATAGAAAGCAAGTTTACAGGTCACATTAAATTGTGAAAAGCAAGACACAATGAGAAGTAATGTACTTGGATTCAGATGAATCATTCAGGCTTTGGGACTAATGTACAGCAAATTAACCTCAGCCAGAGAAAATGTAGATAAAATGAGTTTAGGAGCAAATAATAGGATGTGGAAATACATTTTAAATGGAACAATGCTTCAGTTGAATAGTTAAGAAACTGTTTTAAGAATTAAGGGAGAAAAATTCTCACAGAATTTACTAGTCTATACAACAGTCAGAGCAAAACAAGCTGATATGATAGATAAGGTGATGGCTATGCTGTTAGAGACATATAGACGAAATTTTAAAAAAATGATATTCACAATTTTTGATATGGTTAAGGGAATGCCAAATGACTTTCAGTGTGACTTTCCTAACTCCCCTTAAACATTTTCAACATTATCAGTTTAAGTGCTCTCTAAGGCATGAGTAAGACTCTTCCTTTATTAGCTTTACAATGGAAGGAAAGCATCAACTTCTCTAAGCATCCTGATCAACTACAATAGAGTTCATAGTAACATGTCACAGAGTTTTTAAGAATAAATGAGATGGTGTATGTGAGAAGAGTTTGTAATCTATAAAACATTATAAAAATTAAAATTAATGATGATGATAATATAAGTTAAAATAAAATGAAAAGGTAATCTCCTACAGGAAGTGTTATGATCTCACTTATATAAAATTAAAATATTTGTGTTGATAAATGTATAAAAATGAGAAAGATAATATTAATACTATAACTAGTGACTTGCAAAAAAAATCCATGACATTAACCAAAAAGAGCAAATAGCATGCAGAATTATTCTATTTAAACAACAACAACAAAAATGCATCTATGCTTATGCCTTGGACAACACACACACATACACACACATGTGCACACATAGCTGTGTATCATTTGCTAGCTTAACCATAAGTCATATTATATTTGTAACTGAGAAATGAAGGGAATTTTCAAAAACAATATTATCAATATAAACCCTGAAAGCAATATTGATAACAAAAACGTCAGCAAGGTGTGCAGCAACATCCATACTTTCAGAGTCATGTCTTATTAGCAGTGCTCTAGCTGATTATACATATACTTCAACTTGCCCTTGGACTGCAATCTAAACCATCAAAGTGCGGCATTCACATTCCACTGAAACCATCCCCATAATGTCAAAGAAAAGAGTACACTATAGCGTCTGAAACTAGCCTAAGGATCCAGGAGCCATGGGGTATATGAGACTCTGGTGGAATGATTCAGAGGGATGAGAGTTTGTTAAAGACCTCAATACATAGGTGTGATCACTGTGGAAAACAGTATGGGTTTTCCTCAAAATATTAAAAATGGAACTGCTGTTTTTCCCAGTGACCCCACTTCTGAAAATATGTCTTAAGTATCCTGAAACACTAATCAGAAAGAATATATGCACCCCTATGTTCAAAGCAGCCTTCTTTACAATAGCCAATATCTAGGCCACGGGAAATGTGCAACATGAAAAGCTCTGGCGTCTCCACAGAAAAGCAGGAACCCAGCAATGGTCCTTTGAACATGAAATGTTGTCTGTAGGCTGTACAGAATATGTTGGATTCTGTTCTAACAATGATTATTGGGCCTAGAAGGCCTGGAGTCCTCAGGATGAAGAAGGTTCAGTTTGGAGACACTTGAACAAGCACATTTCAAACCAATCTTGCCAGTCGGTGTGGCTCAGTGGTTGAGCATTAACCCATGAAACAAGAGGTCACTGGTTTGATTCCCGGTCAGGGCACATGCTTGGGGTTGTGGGCTTGATCCCCAGTAGGGACAATCAGGGGGCAACCAATCGATGTCACTGACGTTTCTCATCATTGATGTTTTTACCTCTTTGTCCTTATCCCTTCCTAAAATCAATAAACATTAAAAAAACAAACAACCTTTCCTTCATCTTCCGTGTACAAGGACAGTACCAGTAAGTCACAGGATTGTACTCAGAAAATCTAAAAGTTACATGAAAAAAAAGTTCCAAGGGGAGGAAGTCTCCAAAGGTGGGCAAAGAAGAGAAAATAAATGAAGGCAGTAGAGGAGTGGCCCATTCAATCATTTGACTAAATCTAACTCGATGTCTCAGTAGCATCCGGCACTGATGGAATGCTGGCTCCCCCAGGCCTTCGGCTCGTTGTTTCTAATGAGATACTGAGGAAGGTTAGCATCCCCATAGACTTAGGACAGGAAAAAGAAGTTCTAACAGAAACAAAGTTGGCAATAAATAAAAATTTTAATAAAATTGAAATGCAAACAGATATTCTATTTAAAGTGTGGTCATCCTTTTATTGATTGCTTAATAAAAATCTGCTGAGAAAATTAGATTTAAAGAAGCTTTCTGGGTCTCAAAGAATGGGTTTTTATAGAAAATTCAAAGGAGCTTTAGAAAACCTTAAGATGTGTCCAAAAATGATGAAATGTAGCTAGATGAGTTTTGAGAGGTCTGACAAGTTCAAATGTTGAAGCAGTAATGAGCTTAAGAGGATGCCAGGAGGTAAAAGAAACTCTTTGGCACTTTGTGGGGGAAAACAACGATTTTCTTAGTACCTAATATATAGCATCCTTTTATATAGTTTACAAAGGGAGAAGTTCTTTAGTTCCTAGAGTAAAACCTTGATATAAAACCTAGTTGGCTCTCTTTGAAAAGCAACAATTATATCTAGTGTAATTAAGATAATTACAAGAGAAATGGGTACGAATTCTTAGCCATGCTATAACTTTAAAATGCCATTTTTCAGGAAAAAATCTGGAAAATCCAAAACATTCACAAATATATATTTAGACACACAACTTTTATTTTACAAAAGTTAGTTTAAATGCAGCAAGATGCTAAGGCTTAAACAGCATCACCAATACATTTTACAATGTATTGATGAATCAAACCTGAGAGAATGAAGCCTTGAATCCGGCTTAGTGTGTGGTTTATCTCTTACATGGGATGAGAAGGAGCCACTCAGAACCCCACTCAAGTGCAGAGAGGGGCTCCTGGAGAGCTGGGCAGAGGGAGGGAAGCTTACTTGACAGTTACTTCTGCTGTCAAGTTAACAATGATGCTTCAGTGCAACTACAATTCTAAACAAGGCTTTCCAACCACAAATAGCTGCTCCTAAGAATAAATAAGTTTTCTTACCATCTATTGAGTAGCACTATGGATTACTAATTTATTTTACACACATTACGAAGAAACTTAGAAAAGACAAGTGCATGAGCCATTTTTATTGACTGCACAGATAGCTTGATTATCATTGCCCATCAAATATCTTTGTGAGGCTGGAATGGTGATTACCTTGTGAGAACCTAGAAGGCGTTTTTTGGTACAGACATGTTTCTAGTGAGGTAAACGGCTATGAAAGGTTCACCTTGGAATAAATGCTGCAAAGAACTCTGGCAGGTCACGTGTGACACAGGCAGCTTCTCTGCCCCCTGCACCCACTGTTTCTTCCTCAGCCACCCTCTTTGGGGGTGGGGGTGTCTTTTTTTACATAGTTATATCAAAGTTGTGCTATTAATACCAGAGAGTCTGGTTTTATACACCAGATCCACTCCAAAGAATATAAAAAGTTTAAGCCAAATTCCATGGAGGGCGGTGAGATTCCATCTTAGATTCCTTCTCGCCTTCCAGAATGGACCCAGGGACAGTGGTTTCCACAGTTTTTGACCAACATGGGGAGGGGGAGGAGTCATAAAAGAAGAGAGGACATGACAATGACTAGGGGAGATGGGCCTAAAGCTGACTGATAAGCTAAAAGAGCACAATGAGAACAGTTGAAAATGTTTAGCATCATGCTCTGTACTCTGAGATGTTTGCAGTCAGCTACTCATAGATTGCACTTGTTTCTAGCAGTGGGCTGTATACATGCCCTCCTCTCCAGTACACAGTGTAACAGTACACAGGGTTACATGAAGAATGTGGAATAAACTGCTCAGTGTTCAGAAAATAAAATCTATTTTACACATGACAGTATTCTTGCTTCATTACAATGTGGACTGTTTAGGATTATTTAAATTATCAGTAACATCAAGATGACTTCAAACCTTTCTTCCCTCTAAAGGAGACTGGGACCCCAGTATCCCTTTATTAAAAATAGTTTAAATGACAGAATAGTAATCAAAGTTAGAAAGCCAAATGAAGCCAGCTATACAATACTGATTTTCATTTCTGTGAACTGTAGGAGATATTGTGTATAGACAGAGACTCTTTACGAAGCATTTATGACTTGAGACTGCTCTTGTGAAGACTGCATGATGGCTGTATTGTGTGTTATGCTGTGCTAGCTGTGGTTACAGCATGATTCATAAATCAGGAGAGGGTGGGTTCTCCTGAATTCTAATTATTTTAACTGGTTTAATCCTATGAAAAGAACTATCCTTATTGGGAGGCAGTCTTCCATAGGTCTTTTACATTTCTGCCCATTTGATAAGGGAAAACACAAAAAGTTTTTGTTTTGCACTATCTTCTCAAGGAGGTTTTTGTAGCAGACTTAGAAGATAGTGATAGAGTCCCCTCTAAAGTATGAGGCAGGTTTGTTTATCACCCAATATAGTAAAAATAGTGTCACTGTGCAAAAGAGTAAAAGTTAGGCATTTGCTTATAGTCCACTAGAGGCCCGGTGCTCAGCCTGGCCTGCGAGGATCGGGCCAAAACTGGCTCTCTAACATCCCCCAAGGGATCCCAGATTGTGAGAAGGCATAGGCCAGGCCGAGGGACCCCACCAGTGCACAATCGGGGCCAGGGAGGGACTACAGGAGGGCTCCAGGGCGTGTCCAGCTCATCTTGCCTAGTCCTGAACGTGGGACCCCAGCTGCAAACTAACCTACCAGTCGGAGCATCTGCCCCCGGTGGTCAGTGCATGTCATAGCAACTGGTTGAACTGTCAAACTAATGGTCAAACACTCAGCATATTAGCCTTTTATTATATCCTCTACACTAATAAAAGAGAAAGATACAAATTGACCGTACCTCTGCGACACCCACCAGCCAATCAGGAGTGAGTAAGCAAATTAACCCAACAAAATTGCGGGTTAATTTGCATACGCAGGCATGGAGTGAAGACTGAAGGCTCCGCCTGAGTGAATACTGAAGGCTGAAGGCTTGGCTCTGCTGAAGGCTGAAGGTTTGGCTCCTCTGCAGCCTGGGCCCCGGGTGCCGGAGGAAAACTGGTGCCTGCAGCCAGGGGAAGGAAGGCCTATTGCACGAATCTTTGTGCAATGGGCCTCTAGTATGTAATAAAAGGCTTATATGCAAATAGACCGAACGGCGGAACAACCAAACAACCAGTTGCTATGATGTGCACTGACCACCAGGGGGTGGGCACAGAACATGGCGGGCATCAGCAACAGGCAGCAGAGTGCGGAACATGGTGGGCATCAGCTGTGGTGGGATGGTGGAGCAGGTGAGCATGGACATCAGACCAAGGTGGGGCACCAGTCACTGTCATCGGGGTAAGCCTCTGGTGATTACTGAAAATTCTTTGCTCCCGTGTGCCGCAGTCCTGCCCAAAACTCACACCTGCTGCCAGCACCGGCCCTGCTTGCACCTGCTGCTGGTGCTGAAGCTGCCGCTCGAATTCGCTGCCTGAGCCCAGCACGGGCCCCGATTGCTCAGCACCGTCAGTGGGTGTGAGCGGTGGCTGCTGATCCCGATCACCCCTGAGGGCTTCTTCACCTCCCCCTGCTCCTGAGGGGCGATCAGGGCCGCAGCCACCTCTCGCACCCACTGCCGACACTGGCCCCACTTGCACCTGCTGCTGGCACCGGAGACACTGCTCGCACACACTGCTGGTGCCAGCCCTGCTCACACCCTCAACCAGCAATGGAGCTGCCACTCGCACCCACTACTGGCGCCAGGCGCTGATCCCAATCGAGCAGCTGCCGGCCCCTATCGGCAGTCCCTGGGGGCTTCTCTACCTCCCCCTGTTTCTGAGGGGCAATCGGGGCAGCAGCTGTGGCTCCCACCTGCTGCTGGCACCTGCCCCAATCGCTGTCAGCAGGTGCGAGCGGGGCTGGTGCCTTCAACGTGTGGGAGCAGGGGCAGCAGGTGTGGGGCTGCCAGCAGACAGAAAACTTGGGGCCAAGGTGGGAGGAGCTAGGCAGGGGCGCGGAAGATGGGCCGAGACCCGCCCCTGTGCTCACTGTGGCCTTGTGGCCCACAGCTCCTTTCTATTAATTTAAAAAAAAAAAAACACATTTCCTTATTGATTTCAGAGAGAGAGAGTGAGAGAGAGAGAAACATCAATGATGAGAGAGAATCATTGATAGGCTGCCTCTTGCACGCCCCCTACTGGGTATCGAGCCCACAACCTGGGCATGTGCTTTTGGCCGGAATCAAACCTGGGACCCTTCAGTCTGCAGGCCGACACTATCCACTGAGCCAAACTGGCTAGGGCCACATCTCCTTTAAAGGTTCATGAATTCGTGCACTGGGCCCCTAGTAGGATTATAAAAGATAGGAGTTTCCTAAGTTGGGGGTCCCTTGGCTGTGACACAAACTCACTGTGTACACAGTGTCCACTTGGGCCACTCGGCATTACCCTATGAGACTTGAGGAACAAAGGGGATAAGCCAAACACGAAGCTCATGCTGACTGCTATGGTATGAGAAAGAAAGTCTTTTGTCTCTGATCCATAAGTCTCAGATTTTCTGCCAGCATGCAAGAAACTAGCTAATTTGATAACTTGCAAGTAGGTAATAGGATAAAACATCAAGCCTCAAAGTTCTTCATAGTCCTCCACTCCTATCCTGCTTATCTCTCATTGCAGTAACCTCCTATCAGGTCTCCTGCCTCCACCCTGGTTCTCCTACAGGCTTTCCTGCAATGGGCAGCCAGAATAAACAATCCATTGAAAACTAAGTCAGATGAACAGCATCTCTGCTTAAAACCCTCCAGTGGTTTCCTGTCTTGACAATGTCCTACAAACCCAAAGTCTCTGGCTCCCTGCTGTCTTTATCTCCTGTTGCTCCACTCTCCCCACTGCTGCAGGAGCTCCAGCCAGGCTGGTCTCCTTGCTGTTCTTCTAGGCATGCTTTCCTCTCAAAGCTTATAGACTTACTGTTCTCTCTGCCTGGAATGTGAACAATTCCCTCAATTCCTTCAGGTCTCTGCTCAAACATTGCTTTCTCAGCCGGGCCTTCCCTGATCATCCTATTCAAAATTGCAATACTCTGCATTGTTAGCCAGGCCCTTTTTCTATTTAATTTTTTTTTCTAAAGCAGTTTTCCATTTCCAATACATCATTTGCCATTTGCTTTTATCTCCTCACACAATAATATAAGCTCCATGAGGGTAAAGTCTTTGTTTTACTCATTCCGGTATCCCTATTCTAGAACAATTCTTGGTACAAAGTTGGTGCTTAATAAATTATTATTACATGACTATGAATGAACTTCTAATCAATCTCAATCTCTTATTAAGCATAGCCTCTCTGAGACTTAGTTTCCTGTCTGCAAAAAGAGAATCATCTTCCTAATATGATTGTTAAATGGATTGGGCCAGGTACACATGAAAAGCACTTACTAAGTATTTAATTAATGACATTTTCCTTACTAAGATCTCAATGACATTTATATTAATGCTATACATTTTAGTAACACCAGGGAAAACTTGAGATACCTTATGCTCGCGAAGCATATCTTTTCATCTTTATACCCTTAACATACAGCCCAATTTCTAGCAAACATCGGTCTTTCAAAAAAGGTGTGCTTATTTGTTTTGCTTTCTCTCATTATAAAAATATTTTTTAATTGGAAAATATGGAGAAGAAACAAATTACCTATAATCCTACTATATTAACATGGCTGTCATTTCTATTTTATTGTATTTTCTTCTGGAAATTTTTCTTATGACATTTTTAATTGCAATTATGATGTGCTCACATTTTCATATCAAGTTTTTCTCAGGTTTTTTTTTTTATATAAACACTAGTGTCATGGTGCATGGATTCGTTCACATTGAAAGGAAATTAATTAGAAGAAATATTTTAATATCACTATTTGCCCTTTCTCTATAATAGAAGTGTCAATCAAATTCACGATTGACAATGACAGATTGAAACACACACATGCAATTGGCACCAAGAGCTTTATATGTATCGCACATGCACGAGTCAACTTAGCTTTTTTTATATATAGATAAACTTGCTTAATTAGACCTGCTTTCTGACTTAGATAAATTTTTTCCAGTCCAGTGAAGCACCCCAACTTCTCTTTTAGGTAATTGTCAGCAACACGGCAGTAAAGATCAACACAAAGCAGATTATTATTGTAGATCACGCAAGGAGAACAAAGGGTAAAATATTTAACTGTAGCAGTGTTTGACTATATTCTGCGCAGTGAGAAAACCTGAAGTCATTTTCAAATTCCACCATTTCTTACTTCTTTTCAGTCAGGTCAAGTTTCTAAACATTCTAAATCTCTGTTGTCTTGCTAATGAAAAGAAAATAGGATTCTACTGAGTCTCCTATCTACCTACTCCAGGACTTCTGTGAGGATCAAATGAGATGAGACACAGAAAAATGCTTCACAAACATTTGGTTGAACTGTAAAATGTTTGCACCTGGCTATAAAGCAAGTCGGCTTCCTGGGCTGAAGGAACTGCAAGGAGGCTAGTCACTAAGGAGAGGAAGCCAGGCATTGCTACATGACGTCATTACCCGGCACCCACAGTGACCGTTTCCAGGCTGGGCTGGGCTGTGGGACACATTTTGCGCTATAGGGTCTTGGCAGCATTGGCTGCGATTTAGTGGGGTGTCACTCTGGGGTGGTGGTGGGGCTTGTGTCCCACATGGAGGAAGCCGAGTGTTGGTTTGTCAGCGCCAGGTCCGTAGTGCCATTTATTTTTAAATGGCCAGTATGTGTCATGGCAGCTCCTGCTTTGAGCATCTGCCCCCTGGTGGTCATTGCACATCATAGCTACCGGTTGGAGGGAAAGACAAACACTTAGCCTTTTATATATATAAAGTTTTCCATATAGCTGTGTTGTCTTCCCAACCACTAGTTTTTTTTTTTATGGCTGCATCATTTGTCAAATATCAAATAGATACATTATGGTTTACTTGTGCATATTTTTATTATTGGTTATTTGGATAATTTTTAACTGTTCACTTTGATAAATGTAAAAGGATTAAAAAGGAAAGGAAAGAATCTACTTTTCTCTCTCTTCAACATTAAGCATGTCTGACCCTTTTGGGGGAAAGGAACTGAATTCCTCTACTCTGCATTTGTAAGAGAACACTTCTGAATAATTCATGGATACACAGAGATGAAAAAGATATACATCATCTAGCTGATTATTAACATAATACAGCCAAATGAAACATTACCCTAAAAAGTCACTTACTTGCAGCTGTGGAAATGAGACTTTGAACATTTTAAAAGAAGTCATATTTGAGATGTAAATAAATACATTTCAAAATTATTTTAAGGCATTGCCTAGTACAAATTCTTCTCTGTAAATGTGGTTACTGGTTTTTTCCACATAAAAATGGGAAATCAGTCCTTGCAATTTACTAAGTTAGTGAATAATCTTGAGAATAATGTAATAAGCTTCTGAAGTATCTAATTTTAAAAAGCTAACAAAATCACTTAGATTTCTGCATATAAATGTTAGCTTTCATTACACTTCAGTTAGGTCACATGAGAAATGACTCAAATGATAATAACAAAACTATGTGCTAATTACCTCAATTACTGATAATGTTTGATTACATCATTCCAAAAAGAAAGATATCTTCTTATACTGAAAATGAAAACTATAAACAGATGAAAATGTAAGTATAAAAACATTTATTTTATAGAGGGCCAAGCAAAGTAAAAAGAAAATGGAAGAATGAAGCTCCGGTAACAGACTCTTTGAAGGTTACTGAATGCACACATATTTCAAAACCTCTTAAGATCTGAGTTCAGATGGTTTTCTCTTCACTCCCTGTCCCTTAGTTCCTGTGTTTCAGTCTGTGTCAGCAGCACTGTAGGCATAATTATGTCCTGGCTGTGTAATCCCGTGCTGACTTTCCTTTTGCAATTTCTCTGTATTCAAAACTCTTTCCTGGACTCAGTTTCTTTCTATTCTTGTTTTCCTCCCCTATTTTGGTTAAAGTACATACTCTAGTTGCTTCCTAAGTACATAGTCTAGTTGCTTCTTAAGAAGGTGAATGTTTTGGGTACTTGCATATCTAAAAATATCTTTGTTCTACCATTTATCCTACATGATTAAGCTCTTAATAGATTAAGAAGCTAAACACATACTCTTACAATTTTGAAAGCATTGCTCCAATGTTTTTTAGCATCAATTCTTGGATTTGATAAGTCAGTGCTACTTAGACACCAGGTTGGAGGCAGAGGGCCTGAAGGAATATATCTGGCTGCCAGACTGCTGAGATGTGGGGAGGCGGGAGAGAGTACTGAGCCTCCCATTGCTCAGTAAATTGACTTATCCCTGTTCCAGTCCTTGCCTTGGTGATTCCCTGCTCTGCTTAATGCCACTGACTGCAAGCCGCCTCCAGTTCAAATCCTCGAGAGAACCAACCTATTGCTCTTTAAAGGCAGGAGAGCAGTGTCCAACCACTTAGGTGCCTTTCCTTTTTATCCCTACAGATATTTCACCCCCATCTTCTGTAACTCTTGGTGCTTCCAAGAGCTGAGGGTATCCAGGGTGAATCAACATATTTCTAGTCTAACCAGTCCTATCTCATCGGTTTAGTCTTTCCAAAATTGTTCATCCATTGCTATTCCCCTCTCTGTGCACTCTGTCCTTGTGAAATAAAATCTGTTTTATTCCTTTGTTGTCTTTTTCTAAAATTTCTGAAGGGAGAGAGCATCTTCACTCTTTAAGTGATGCTCATGTTCCTTTCTGAGGTTTCCCTACTCCAGATTCCTCTGGTCCACTGTTCTATTCCTCTCTCTATCAGTGGTTCTCAACCTTTCTAATGCCGCAACCCTTTAATACCGTTCCTCATGTTGTGGTGACCCCCAATCATAAAATTATTTTCGTTGCTAATTCATAACTGTAATTTTGCTACTGTTATGAATCGTAATGTAAATATCTGTGTTTTCCGATGGTCTTAGGCGACCCTGCTAGCGGTTCTCAACCTGTGGGTCGCGACCCACAGGTTGAGAACCGCTGCTGTAGAGCCTAAGACCATCGGAAAATACAGATATTTACATTAAAATTCATTAACAGTAGCAAAATTACAGTTATGAAGTAGCAACGAAAATAATTTTATGGTTTGGGGTCACCACAACATGAGGAACTGTATTAAAGGGTCGTGGCATTAGAAAGGTTGAGAACCACTGCTCTAAGTTCTCAGAGTGCTGGGAACAGATCTCTAGTAGTTACTTTCTATTCTTTGTTGGTCTCTTAAAAAAATTGTACTTTTACTCTACATCATACACTTGAGCACATTATATCTTGGTTTGCCTTTATTTCATATATCAGTAGGAATCTCATTGTGGGACAAAGACTAATATTCATTATATAGCCCCCACGATGCCCAAACTAGACGATCTCAGACTTGGCGTGCTAAAGATCACTTAGAGACCATACTTAAAATGAAGATCCCAAGACTTCACCTCAGAGAGGTTGACTGTGACTGCAGTACAGTCCTGGGGTCTGGATATCTAACCGGCACACCCACATGGTCTGACAGGTAGTTTTGGAACATACTGTGAGATAAATTGTCTAAGGACACTCAAAAAGGAGCTGATCACATTGGTGGTTTTGTTATTCTTCCCCATTTTATCTTTAAAAGGTTGGAATTCTGGTTTCCCTTAATATGTCATCATGAATCTGACATTTGTAAATGTATCTCTTTAGACATTTTTTCTTTAATATGACAAATTTCACAAGTTTATAGTCAGCCATCTAAAGTTTAGTTCTGTTAACTTATTGCCCTTGATTCACTTCTTACAAGGTTCACAGATATTCTAGTTATAAAATTCCTGGATTTGGCAAATGTTTTGGTCAGCTCATAACAAAACATCATAGACAAAACATCATAGACTACATGGCTTAAACACCAGAAATTTATTTCCTCACAGTTCTGGAGGCTGGCAACTGGAGCTCAAGGTGCAAGTATGGTGGTGTTGCAGTGAGCACCCTCTCCGAGCCTGCAGACTTCCCGGCTTGCTTCCTTCTCACTGTATGCACACATGACTTCTCCTCAGTGTAAGCATGTGGAGAGGTGGAGAGAGAGGTACTTTCTCTTTTTATAAAGCCACCAGTCCTATCAGGTTAGAACCCCACCCTTTTGACGACTTTTAACTTTACCACCTAAAAGCTCTACCTCCAAATATTGTGACATTGGAGGTTAGTGCTTCAACATACTGATTTTGGGGGGATACAGTTCAATCCAGAGCAGCAAACTAACACAAAAAAATACAGCTACAGCTACAGCTACAACTACGCTACACATATGCACCCAGGTCTTGGTGTAGTACCTTGAATGTGACAGGTGCTCAATAGCATTTTTTGATTAGTTAAATCGCCAATAACTAGAAAACAAAGCTAGTAATAGCTAAGAAAAGAAGATCTGCTGTGCTCTGTTTTGCAGTCAATTTATAAAAATGTGGAAATATGCATAGTGATATATTTGATATACAAAAAAGAATTCCCTTACACTTCCTTTGGGTATATGAAGCAATTGCTTATACCTGTTTTCTTTTCAAAAAAACTTTATTAAGTAAATTGAGGTACATATATAAATGGATAATCAATTCAGGTCAAGTTAATAAAAGGGACAAGTAATCATACTGACAATTTGGGTGCTTTATCTTTAAATGTTTCAAGAAGACATGGTTTTCGCCCTAACCGGTTTGACTCAGTAGATAGAGCGTCGGCCTGTGGACGGAAGGGTCCCAGCTTCGAATCTGATCAAGGGCATGTACTTTGATTGCTGGCACATCCCCAGTGGGGGGCGCGCAGGAGGCAGCTGATCTATGTTTCTCCCTCATTGATGTTTCTAACTCTCTATCCCTCTCCCTTCCTCTCTATAAAAAAAAAAATCAATAAAATATATATTTTAAAAAACTATTTATAAAAAAAAAGACATGGTTTTCAATAGTCTAAAGAAGAGAGAGGTAGCAATTGAAGCCTGGAAATTAAATACATTCACCACACTTCACTGGCCAAAGTCAACTCCCATGGCCGCATGTGACTTTAGGAGTGGAGAGAGCATAATTCTCCCTTATATAGGAGAAGTGAACTAGTCAATTAATAGTAGTACAGCCCGCCACAGTGACTGTTAGAGCTATTACAGTGAAAAATCAACTGTATTCTCCAAGGTATATGCCAAAACATTTTATTTTTACTTATTTGAATGTTAGCAACAATTCCTAAGACACAGAAATACGAAAGCAAGAGATGGCTTAGAGTTCCACAGCCCCTGGCAGATGCGCAGCAATTTCTTTTCCACACCTCTCTTTGATGTGTGCGTGGATCTGAAGAGACAATTTTGGTCTTTGAGGCTTCAGAACTGATTGAAAGTGAAACAAGTAGGGTCTCTTGCTTTGCCTGAAAAAGCCAGAACCTGAAAGACGCCCCCAAAGAAAGAGTAGCCTTTAAGCACAACACGCTCCAGAGAAGAGAAATGCTGGCTCTTATACATCTGCAGAAAGCCTCCCTCAACAGATCTCTTCTCATCTTTGCCTCCTCCGAGAGCTGAGCAGCAAGTTCAATGAACAGAAACAGAAATCTAATCCAGCCATCCAGCATGCCATTGATAAGAAAGAGACACCCAGCTTCCAAGAAAACTTTCTGCTTGGAAGTCATGGTGAGGCAGGAAAATCCACATTCCCTCTTAGAAAGCTCCGGGAGGGGGGGGGGGGGGTGCGGGGGGGGGGGGGGGTTGGGGAGCTGTAACTTTCCAGGACCACTTTAACCGAGCCAGAGCTTCACTGCAGGCAGAACTCAGCCACAACCCAGTACCACTAACAATTCTGAGATTCAGAATTCCATACCACACTTAAGCAGAAACACAATTTCTAAATGAAGAGCTTCAAATGACTGGGGGACATAGGATAAAAGGAAAGAACAGTGATTTAAATGTGCTCTTTTTTTTAAATCTTCACCCAAGGATATGCTTTTTTACTGATTTTTTGAGAGAGGAAGGGGGTGGGGGAAGAGAGAGAGAGACCGAAAAAGAGACAGAGACAGAGAAACAGAGAAACATCCATCAGTTGTGCCCAGACCATGGAACAAAACTCCAGCCGAGCCCACTGGCCAGGGCTGCCCTTTTGACTGTTACAAAGTCTGACACCATTTTATTTAGCTTGATTGGGGGGGAGGCCTTTGTCTTTTTATATATGGTAAAAATATTTATTTTGTTTTTCCTATGCAGAAGTTCATTTTATCATTTTAAAACTCTTTTCCCTTCTGAATTTCATGAGGATTTCTCCTACTACTCATATGACTTCTTTTTTAAACATTTAAATCTTTAATCTACTTGAAATTTATCTTGAAATTCAATATGAGGAAAATATTCAATTTTATATATTTCCATATGACTATTCAGTTTATCCCAATATTAAAAATTCATAATTTCCCACTGATTTTGATGTTTCCTTTATAATGTATATGACAACATTATAGTGTTCCCAAATGCAATTAGGTCTCCTTGTGGGGTTTGCTTTCTGTTTTGTTAGTGTGTCTGTATATTCAGGCACCATGGTTACACTGTTATAATTATGTTTTAATACATAGTAGGTCTATCTCACCCCCATTGCTCCTTTTGACAGTGACTTTCTATAATGGTTATTTATTTACTTAAATAAACTTTATAATCAACTTTTCTATCTCTAGGATAAAAACCCAATTGTTTTATGAGGATTCTGTTAAATTTACAAATTAATTTAGGGAAAAACTGACATCTTTCTTTTGTTTCCTGATTCTATCAAGTACATGGGTACATTTTTCTATGTATTCAGGTTAATTTTTGTGTCTTTTGGGACTGTTTTATAGTTTTCCTTAATATATGTTTTAGATATTTCTCCTTAACTCTGTGCCTAGTTATTTTGGCTATAATTTAAAAAGTCCTCTCTTCCACTGCATCTTCTAAACAGTTTCTTTCTCTACATAATAAGACTATTGCTTGGAATACTGATTTATAATCTCCTACTTTATTAAGTTCTCTTATGACTTGTATTAGTTTTTCCACCGATTCTTGCTTGGCCTCTCTGGATATAAAATAATACCATCTAAAAATAAAGATACTTTTTTCCAAATTCTTATGCTTCTAATTGTTTTATTTGTCTAAATACATTGATTAGTATCTCAACAAAATGTAAAAGAATAGTGTCATAAGGGTTGCCAGATAAAATACGAGATGCTCAGTTAAGTTTCAGATAAATAATAATTCATTTTATAGTGTAAATACGTCCCAAATATTGCCTTCTTATGTATGAGAATGTTATCCTGCTCACTATAGTGTGTGTTTTTTTATCTTGTACTAATTGCAATCCTTTTTAGGTACTCATTTTTGGGTGAAATAAGTTTTCCTTCACTCAGTGAAAAGAGTGGGTCAGGACAGTAATACACAATTGGAAAGTAAAATTTAAGAAACAGTACTAATAACCAAAGCATCAAAAAAGCATTAAAAAGTAGGGGTAAAATTGCCAAAACCGGTTTGGCTCAGTGGATAGAGCATCGGCCTGCTGACTCAAGGGTCCCAGGTTCGATTCCAGTCAAGGGCATGTACCTTGGTTGCGGGCACATCCCCAGTAGGGGGTGTGCAAGAGGCAGCTGATCGATGTTTCTCTCTCATCGATGTTTCTAACTCTCTATCCCTCTTTCTTCCTCTCTGTAAAAAATCAATAAAATATATTTTTTTAAAAAAGTAGGTGTAAAATTAATAAAATATCTGCAAGATTTGTACTTTGAAAACTACAAATAATGCTGTAGAAAATAACAGAAAAGTTAATAGAGATATACGCTATACTCATGGATTGACTCAATATTAATAAGTGTCAATTCTCCCCAAACTTATCTATAGATTGAGCTCAATCACATCAAAGTCCCAGTAGACTTTTAAAAGAAATTGATGAACTAATTTTAAAATTTATATGAACAATAACAGAAATAAATGGAAAAGTCCAAAATATGTGGAGATTAAACAACACACTTCTTTTCCTTTCAAACAACACACTTCTTGGTAACACATGGGTAAAGAAGAAATCTCAAGATAAATTTTAAGATATTTTTATCTAATTGAAAATGAAAATGCAATTCATCAAAATTTATGAGATGCAGCAAAAGCAATGCTTAGAGAGAAATTTATAGCATTGACTGCACATATTAGAAAAAGGGACGGTCTAAAATTAATAATCTAAACTTCCACATAAGGAAACTAGAAAAAGGAGAGTAAAAATTCCAAAGTAAGCTGAAGAAAAGAAATAATAAGAATTAGAGCAGAAATTAATGAAATTGAAAATGGGAAATCAATAGAATCAATCAAACCAAAACCTGGTTCTTTGAAAAGATTAATTGATAAACCTCTAAACAGACTAAGAAAAAAAGAGGACACAAATTATTAATGTCAAAAATGATAAAATAATAAATAAACAGGAAAGACTGGCTAAGCTAGACTTTTATATAAAAACTAATGTACCAAGTTGTTATTCTTAGTTTTTCTGGCTTATTTAGAAATAACTCTCCCTTGGATACAGGTTCAGTGTGTCACGGAATAAATAAACATAATTTGGATTGACCTAATGTTGTAGATGACAACTAAATATAACGCAGTATCCTGGATGGGACTCTGGAACAGGTAAAAAATAAGAAAATCTGAGTAAAGTATGAGATTTCATTATTAATAATATGTCAATATTAGTCTATTAACTGTAATAAACATACCATATTTATGTAAGATATTAGTAATAGAGGAACAGGATACATGGTACATGGAAATTCTCTGTATTATCTTTGTCATGTTTCTGCAAATCTAAAACTATTTTGAAAAGTAAGGTTTCTTAAAAAATATTTGGACGCCCTAACCAGTTTGGCTCAGTGGATAGAGCATCAGCCTGCAGACTCAAGGGTCCCAGGTTCGATTCCGGTCAAGGGCATGTACCTTGGTTGCCGGCACATCCCCAGTAGGGGGTGTGCAGGAGGCAGCTGATTGATGTTTCTCTCTCATCGATGTTTCTAGCTCTCTCTCCCTCTCCCTTCCTCTCTGTAAAAAAATCAATAAAATATATTTTTAAAAATATTTGGACAAATGAAAAATATATGGACAGATAGGCAATTTGGCAATTAGAAGACCCTAGCTGGCTAAGTCTCCTTATTGTGCGGTATATGAAACAGGCTATCTGAAAGCCACAGTTATTAATTCCAAATTGAATAATCTAGAAAAAAGAGTGTTAAAAGGACATATACCTAAATATCAAAAGTAATTTTCTCTGGGGGAGACCTTTCTGAGGTTTTCTGTGTTTTCCAAGTTATCTGCAATGAATTATACATATAGTTCAAAAAGGGAATAATAATAATAAAAGAAGTGTTCCTTTGGCAAAACCTGTAATTAAGTAACTTAAATAAGGTCATGTGTTGCAGAAGGCACCTGACAGGAAGAGAAAGGAAGACTATTTATTCTACCAATACTAGATGCCAGCCACTGGGCTGGGCACATAACATATATTATTTCATTTAATTGTTTAAAATAAGAATGTCCTTGCATTGAATCACATTTGAAGAATAACTTTATGTTTAAGGAATCACTGGAAGTTTAAAGCAAAAATGCTAATGCATGCTTTTTAAAATTCCAGCCAGGCATTTTTTGCTCTTATGCTAAAAGCACAATTAGTTACCCACTACCTAACATGTCATCTGTATTTTTTTCTTGTCACACATTCTCATTTGATCCACACGTCTGAAGAGAAGCCAATACACCATGTCCTGCCTATATATGACTCTCTTAAACTAATTTTATGCTTCATTGTAAAATAATTGATTTGTGAATCACAGGACATTAATTAACTCGGATAAACTTTAATAGTAAGTAACTAATGAAGTTTAGAAAATCATAGCAAGTAATTGTGTTTAAAAGGAATCTTTCCACAGTTTGTCTTTGTGTTTATGCCTTGATTTTTATATAAAATAAAGGAAAAAAATTTAAACACGTTGCTCACAGATGTTAAGATCACAAATTTCATATACATGTCAATATCTTTACATAGGGCCTATTTTCTGTGAAAGCATAGCTCAAAATCAAAACTACAATCAATAATCAACATATATTGTTCTTGCAAGTGATTGCAGAAAGTGTATGCTCAGTAAATTTGTGTATTTATGGATTGTTTTCTCTAAAGAATTCCAACCAAAATAGAAAACTGTTTTTCCACCCGACACCGTTTTTTGGAGGTGATTGCTAAATTCCAGAGAGTGACAATACTGTAATGATTGAATGTTGACTCAGCATTTTGTCAAACATATCTAATTTAATCCCTATAGTAATCTGTGATGTAGGTACTATTATCCCCAATTTACAGAAACTTGTCTAAAGTCACAGAGCTGTAGGTAGAAGAGCTGTTTCCAATCTATTATGTCTGATTCCAAAGCCTGAAGTCTTAACGACCCAACTGTACTGCTTCTTGGTGTCGGTGTCTGTCTTTGAGCCTGTCTTTGAGGCTCCTACACCTACTCAGCTCCCCCAGGGCAGCTGAACTTACTCTAGTTCTGTACCAGTATGTCCAAACCACCCTCATCTCTCACCTAGACTGCTACAATAGCCTCCTATCTGGGAAGCTTCAGGTCTTCCTAATCCTTCTGCATGTTCTTTCCCTCTATCCCCACTCCCAACCTCAATCCACTATCCACACTCTAAACACAATGATTTTTCTCAAACCTTGTGGTCTATAAGCCATTATCTGTTTGCTACATGTTCTCAGCCTTCATCATACACAATGCTATCCCTCACACTTGGAGCTTCTGCCACACTAATCTTTTTTACATCCTCCCTCCTCCCACAGGGCCATTGTTTATGCTGTTCCCCCTTACTGGATTACTCTTTGCCTAGTTAACTCCCACTCACCCTTCACGTAACAACTCATAATCATACCACCAGGAAGCCTTCCTTCACCTCCATACCAAGACAACTTCTCCTATTATAAGTACTCTGGCAACATGCATCTCTGTTCCATTGCATGCTGCCATTACAATGTTAAGTTTCCATGATTAGTTGATTAATATCTGATTTAAGCCCCTATGCCCTATTGTGCACCAGAGTGCAAATTCAGTGAGGGCAAGAACTCAGTTTGCTTTTGCACACAGCAATTTTTCAACAAATGCCTATAGATGAGTAAACTGTTCCCATTTTCTACGCATCATCATCTAAAGACTACTCTCCTCCTAAAAGAAGCATGTTCTCTGCCCCTCCACAGGTCAAAGCTGGTGTAAAATAGGGTAAGGGGGGAGACAAATATAATGGGGGCAGTGGCTACAGAAAAAACCTACTGGGATCCATAAACAGGAATTTCAATAGCTACTTTAAATTCTGGGTGTTCATTTCAAATGTGTATCTGCAGCCTTTAAATTTCTATATATGTCTATTCAACATCTCCACTTGAATTTCTAATTGGCATTTCAAATTTAACATGTCCTAACCTGAACTATTTTTATTTGTCCTCTAAATTCATTCCTCTCTAGTTTCCCCCAGTTTAATAAATGGCATCACCAGGCATCCAATAGCTTAGGCCAAATACCTAGGAATCATGCCTGATTTTCCTCTTTCTCATACACCCTACACTTAAATTCAAATCTGTCCTTTGTTCAAAATGATCCAATGGCTCCCCATTATCTTTAGAATAAAATCCAAAATCTTTATTTGACCTTAAGACTCTTCATAATGTGGCCCTTCATTCCCCCTTTGACCACATTTCCTCTATTGTTCCCTCCTCACAGGAGTTCAGCATCATTGGTTTCCTTATTGTTCCTCCAAGATGCACACAACCCCCTCAGAATATTTGTGCTTACTTCTCTGTGCCTGGAAGAGTCTTCCCCCAGATATCTGCCCAACTCACTCCTCACTCCCTTCAGGACATTGTTTACACCTTCCATTTCAGTCTTTCCTAACATCTACATAGCCTCCACTGTTGCTCTATAGCAGTTTACCTATAACTTCCCTTTTTCTAAACAGCACTTATCACTACTGGTATTAATTATATATTTATTTATGTGTTTATTAATTTATGCCTCCACCACTTTATTTTAAACTTCTCAAGTGTTATCTATTTTGTTAAGCATCTAGGAGCTTAATAATTACCCCATGAATGAGTGAACATGATTGCCAATATCCAACTATTTTGAATTATCTAACAGTTTGAATTTTTCATGTCACCTGGATTTAGAATAGGAAATAAATGAACTGTTTAATAACTAATTTAAAAAGGGATAGCAATTAAAAGTGTAGTCTTTTAATGATTAGCTAAGAATGATTACAAATCTGTGTAAACCAATTGTAAAACAAATACAAGTTTTATTGTTGTGGTTTCTTAATTGGTTTCTTAGGAAAGTTCAGGGTCAGACAAGTTATTTCCTTTATTGTTTTCCCTTAGCATTCCTCTGCAAAGTCTGTCATCAACCTCTACTCATGACAGTATTATGGCAATAATACTGTGTCAGTGCAAAGATTGTATAATTTATAAGAAAAAAAGGATAATGATGCTCAAAGCAGTAAAATCGTTCAGTGACTACCCTGATTATTCAGTAAGTAAAGCTTAAGAAATAAGAACAGAAGTTCACAGTTTATTTTTTTCTTTATGTTATCCAATCATTAGCACCAAATAATTACAAATTTCTTATTCTAGCAAAAAGAAAAAGAGAACATGGTGGGCAAATGAACACTGTAAATTCTACTTTAGATGATGGATACTTCACTCTGAGATTTTCAGCATGCCGGAGGAGAACTTAAAGAATGCTTATAAGGATGCACATCCACTTAATTAGGCGAGTCAGAAAAGCTGGGAGTCAGCCTGGACTCTTCTGCTCATGCTCTTGCCACTCTCCCTCACCATGCAATTGGTGCCCACATCCGAGCAGATTTATCAACTAAATATGTCTCAAAGTCATCAGTTTAGTGCCTAAGGTAGCCACTGCCTTAATCCTCTTACTTGGGTTACAAAACCGCCTCCTGAGATTTCTGCCCACATTTACCCTTTTTCCTTCAACTCTACTCTCCAATTTACAGCAGAGTGATATTCTAATACCAAATCCAATAACGTCCCTCTGTTAATTAAAAACATACAGTGGCTTCTCTTTGTTCTTGGAGAATTCTGGTCCCTAATGTCACCTAAAGACCTTCTGTTTTCTGGCCTCTGCCTACCTCCCCAACCTCAGCTTAAACCACTCTTGTCTTTGTTCTTTCCATGTGAACCCCACCATCCTCTTGTTAGTTCCTTGAAAGTCCACAAGTCTTTTTTGCCTCAGAGCCCCCTCATAGGCATCACTCTGATTTCAGATCAAAGGTCAATTTCTTGCGGGAAGTCTCCCAGTCCACCAGACTAAGAGAGCTTCTCCTGTTACAAATCCTCAAAGCTCTCTCTGCACTTCTCCATCCTAACATGTGCTATAATTATGTATTTAATTTACTTATTTAATATTTCTGGAACCACTATTATATCCCAACACTTAACATAACACCTAATACATAAGAAATTCAGTAACTATTGCATAATAACAGCACTGATGTTAGAAACGTCCAAACCTGTACAGAACTTTTACAAAAATTTATTTAGGCCAAACAGAGAATATGCCTGGAAGCAAGATCTCAACTGACTGCCCTAATCGGTTTGGCTCAGTGGATAGAGCATCTGCCTATGGATTGAAGGGTCCCAGGTTCAATTCCGGTCAAGGGCATGTACCTTGGTTGTGGGCGCATCCCCAGTGGGGGGCGTGCAGGAGGCAGCTGATCTATGTTTCTCTCTCATTGATGTTTCTAATTCTCTATTCCTCCCCCTTCCTCTCTGTAAAAACTCAATAAACTATATTGATACATCTACACCTATAAAAAAGAAGGAACTTTTACCATTTGCAACATCACGGATGGAACTGGAGAGCATTATGCTAAGCGAAACAAGCCAGTCAGAGAAAGATAAATATCACATGATCTCATGTGTGGGATATAATAATTAACATAATTTGATAAACAAGAATAGATCCAGAGACAAATGGCAGGGGAGGGGAGGGTTAGAGAGGAACCAAAGGACTTGTATGCATGCATATTAGCATAACCAATGGACACAGACACTGGGGCAGTGGGGGCTTGCACAGGGTGGGAATGGCTGGGGGGAGGGGGTGTCAAGCGGGGAAAAAGGAGACATGTGTAAAACTTTAGACAATAAAAAATATGGTCACACATCCTATATAAATATATATATCCTATATAATAAAGAGAGAATATGCAAATTGACCATCACACTGTCACAAAGATGGCAACGCCCAGTCCTCTCAGCCCCGCCGGAGTCCCCCAGTCCTTTCAGCCCCACCTAGTACATAGGTGTTGGGATATAACGGTGTTTCCAGAAATATTAAATAATTATATATATATATATATATATATATATATATATATATATATATATATATATATATTAAGATTTCAACAGTCTAAAATAATGCTTCAAAGAATAACAATTTGCAGTTTCTTCTTTGCATTTGAGATTAGGGAGGGGTTACATACAGGTGGGAGAAAGCAAGGCAGGGATCAGATTACAGGATGGTTAGGATTATGTGCTCTCTTTAGTGTGGACACACTTTAGAAAGGGGTGTGTGAAACGGGTCATTTCAAAAGTGTGTTAACCTAGATGCTCAGAAACTATGGACAGGGCTTGTTTCAGGCAAAGATAAGCCTTTTACAAAAAAAGTTACATGCCTGGGGTGTGACTACCCTCCATGACCTGCCCAGTTAGGAATTTATGATCACCCTGTGAGGTTACTCTAAATAGAACCTTTTTCATCCACAACAGTGTAAGATGAGAATGGTCAAATGTTGACTTAGGTAATTTTGGCTACTGGTACATTTAAGAGCATTTCTGAGCACCATAGAGCATGGGAATAGATGAGGTCCCCACAATATATTGAAGAATCATCTTCTGTGAAGACTCTTAAAATATTAATATAAGAAAATGAAAGAGAAAGTGAGTAGGAAAGAGAGAGAGCTGCAATGCCCAATATGTTTGCCACTAGCCCCATGTGGCTATTGAGTTCTTGCAATGTGACTAGTCCTGGCTGAGATGCTAAGTGTTAAATGCACAACAGATTTTAGAATACTGGCAAAAAAGTAAAATATCTCAATAATAATTTCTATATTGACTAGAGGCCCGGTGCACAAAATTCATGCACGGGGGGGGGGGGGGGGGGGGCGTGTCCCTCAGCCCAGCCTGCACCTTCTCCAATCTGGGACCCCTCTGGGATCGGGCCTAAACGGGCAGCCAGACATCCCGCTCACAATCCAGGACTGCTGGCTCCCAACAGCCCTCCCCTGCAGGCCTGGTCCCCCGCAACTGCCCTCCCCTGCAGGCCTAGGTCCCCCTCAGCTGTTCTCCCCTACAGGCCTTGCCCCCCACCCCCGCAACTGCCCTCCCCTGCATGCCTCGTCCCCCTCAATTGCTCTTCCCTGCAGGCCTGGCCCCCACAACTGCCCTCCCCTGCAGGCCTGGTCCCCCCCAACTGCCCTCCTCTGCTGGCCCGGTCACCCCTAACTGCCCTCCCTGCTGGCCTCATTGCCCACAACTGCCATCCCCTGCAGGCCTGGTACCCCCCAACTGCCCTCCCCTGCAGGCCTGGGTCTCCCCCCAAGTGTCCTCCCCTGCAGGGCTGGGTCCCCCGCAACTGCCCTCCCTTGCTGGCCTGGTCACCCCTAATGTCCCACAACTGGCCTCCCCTGCAGGCCATCTTATGGTGGCCATCTTGTGGCAGCCATCTTGTGTCGACATGGGGGCAGCCATCTTTGACCACATGGGGGTGGCCACCTTGTGTCTTGGTGTGACGGTCGATTTGCATATTACTCTTTTATTAGATAGGACTAGAGGCCCGGTGCACGAAATTCGTGCACAGAGGGGGGTTGTCCCTCAGCCCAGCCTGTACCCTCTCCAATATGGGACCCCTCAAAGGATGTCCGGCTAAATGGGCAGTCGGACATCCCTCTCACAATCCAGGACTGCTGGCTCCCAACTGCTTGCCTGCCTGCCTTCCTGATTGCCCCTAACTGCTTCTGCCTGCCAGCCTGATCACCCCCTAACCACTCTGCTGCCAGCCTGTTTGCCCCCAACTTCCCTCCTCTGCCGGCCTGGTCACCCCTAGCTGCCCTCTCCTGCAGGCCATCTTGTGGTGGCCATCTTGTGTCCACATGGGGGCAGGATCTTTGACCACATGGGGGCAGCTATATTGTGTGTTGCAGTGATGATCAATCTGCATATTACTCTTTTATTAGATAGGATAGAGGGGTGGGGGCCAGCTGGTTTTCCCTGAAGGGTGTCCCGGATCAGGTGGGGGTTCCCTTGGGGCGTGGGGCGGCCTGAGCGAGGGGCCTGTGGTGGTTTGCAGGCCGGCCACGCCCCCTGGCAACCCAAGCGGAGGCCCTGGTATCTGGAATTAATTTTCCTTCTACAATTGAAACTTTGTAGCCTGGAGCGGAGCCAAGCCTGGGGCTCCCTCCGAGGCTGGCAACCATTTCTGTTGGGGTTATAATTGAAACTTTGTTGCCTTAAGCGGGTGGTCCAGGCCAGGGTGTGCGGAATGCTTTGCTTCCCCTGTTGCCAGCGGCAACCCTGGCCTGCTCTCTCAAGCTCCATTCTGCCGACATTTGTTTGAATTTGTTTACCTTCTATAATTGAAACTTTGTAGCTTGAATGGTGGCTTAGGCCTGGCAAGGGCAGGCGGAAAGCTTGGCTTCCTCTGTTACCTAGGAAACCTTGCTCTCTGTGGCTGTAAGCCATCTTGGTTTGGGTTAATTTGCATGCTCGCTCTGATTGGATGGTGGGCGTGGCTTGTGGGTGTGTCGGAGGTATGGTCAATTTGCATATTTGTCTATTATTAGGTAGGATTACATGTTGAAATAATATTTTGGTTATATTGGGTTAGTAAATAAAATCAAATTATCGCTAAACTTAATTTTCTTTTTACCTTTTTTTAAATGTGACTACTAGGAAATTTACAATATTGTAGCTTACATTATATTTCTATTAAAGCCATGATAGTGTATGGTATTTCAGTATGATGATGCCTGAAGATAGGCATGATGGAGTGAGAAAAGCTGTTAACAGATTTGTCTACTGTAAGAAGTCATGAAGAATCTTTTGTTAGTAATGTGCTTCTTCTTCCCACTTCCACCCAACCCCACTTAGCTGTGCCTGTGCTACTTCACCACACATCCAAATATTTGTTCAATATATCACCCCATTTGCTCAAACAATCTATACAAACTGAATTTCAAAGCACCTCTTCATGCTATTATTTAATCAGTATCCTAAAAACTGACATAAAGTTTGCAAAGTTCAGCTTTCTTACTTTGCTGAATTCTAAATGGCCAGTTTGTTGAAGGAGTGAGTGATTGGGACAGTTTGGCATGACGAGTCATTTCTATCCAAGGTAACCAGGAAGCAAACACTGCAAGCAGCAGCTTTGTTTAGAAAGGTAGGCACAGGGTTTCTTTTCACACCTCTGAAATCTTCATCCCTCCTGGGAGTTTTCTTTGTATTCCCACAGCAGTTTGCCCATGTTATTTTTACATGCTGTCTTCCTCTGAAGATCCCAAGGAAAGTGATGTATAGATTTACTTTGGTATCCTTACCATCTAACTCAGCACCAGTGCCTGGCACAAAGCAGGCAACTCAATAAGTCTTTTCTAGAATTTGTTGAACAAATGAACTTTTCCTCATTCTGACCACTCCTAGATTCTAACCTCAACACTTTCTACACATTCAATTTATGGGCTTATAGTTAATAAACCACTGCCCTGGTATTCCTTTAGGATCATTTTGTGAGTATGTGTTTGGCATGCCTAAATCAAATTTAGAGTCTTATGTCTCCCTATAATGCCTAGGGTTATGCTTTAAGCATTTCATAGGTTCATTATATACTAACTGAGTAACAAACTGTAATCCTTAGACCAAACACTATTCCCACATAAGGTAAAGGACCTGACCAGCAACTGTGCTTAATGTACCTCACTTTCTGGGAAGCACGCTAAGCTTATGTATAAAATTATTATTTACACAACTTAGTGAGTGTACCTCCAAAATGTAAGCTACAGTTTAGGATAAGCTGCTATATCACTGAAATATGAAGCTCAAATTATCCTTTTGAACATAAATTCCATAGGACATAAAGATATTGAAAACTACATCAAGGATGTGTACTGAGAAATGTATCTTAGGCAATTAAGTCTAGGTGAATGGAGGAATGAATTAGTTGTGTGTACATGATGGACTAATATTTAGAAACTTCATGTCTGACCAGCCACACCCAAGCTCTTGCTTCTGCACAAGGATATGGAGGTGCAGCAGCATGGCAGTTGGCTGCCAGAATGCAACACAAGGAGACAGATAACCTTGCATTGGTAGCCCAAGAGAGTTGCTTTGTTTCAGCAAAAGCCTCAGGCAGCCTAACTAGGTGAAGTACAAAGTAGCAAATATCCACAGTTTTATAAATTTTTGCTAATCTGAGGGCAGTCCAAGTGTACTCTTGGGCTGAGTCCGATACCTGAATGAAATGTGAACATTAACCACTCAGGTATAAGTAAATTTGAAATTCAGTTTTGGTAATTTGAACTGGATGATTCACATTAAGGAGTCACAATTTCTAGGCAGAAGGGATTTTGCATCACAGAAGGTTTTTCATCCACAATAGTAGCCCCGGCAACAATAGTATCACAGGATAGTTTTAATTGCCAAAGGTGTGTGTGTGTGTGTGTGTGTGTGTGTGTGTGTGTGTGTGTGTAGGTCCCTCCAAATTTTGTAAACCTAAATAATCAACACTTATGATATAAATGGCTGATCTGGCCTATGTCCAGGCCATTACTACTTTTAGCCTTGGTGGCCATCGACTGCCTTAGTAATGGTCTAGAGAAAATGTGTATGAAGAAATTGCAATTCCATTTCAGTAATTGATAGATAGCAGGTCATAGGCATTGTGCCAGTCACAACCTCTAGCCATTTCATTTTTTCATAAAGAAAGAAATAATCGACAAAGACAACCGGAGAGGTCAAGATGGCGGCAGAATAGACAGACAAGTTCTGAGCCTTGTCCCGGAGCAGAAAGAAGGAACAGATGAGGGTCACATGGGGAGTATTTGTAGGTGAGTTAAAGGACAGCTAAACTCCAGGAGAAGGTGGGGGACTGCTGGACAGGGTTCCCCTGACCGGGCAGCCCCAACTACAGCTGGGTTCCCTCTCAGAGCGACCGGCTCGGACGTGGAAACCGTGCCATCTTGAAGCGGAAAGTGGATCTTATCAGAAGCTTGAAAAAGTGCAACTGCGGCGACCACCAAACACCTGCGAGCTCCAGAACACTGATACCCAATTGGAACAAACACACGGTTTCAGAAAAGGTCTACACTCCACCACGGAAAGGTCAGATTTCGCCTGGGATAAGGAGAGAGAGAACTACATAACCAGACATCCAGAGAAGAGATACCATGGAGAGACAAAGAAACAGCCCACATATGAAAGAAAAGCAGGCATCACCAGAAAAGGAAGTAAACGAAATAGAGGCTAACAACATGTCAGAGAAAGAATTCAGAGAAATGGTCATAAGGTGGCTGAAAAGAATGGAAGACAAATTTGACAATATGAGTAAGAACCAAGAGGAAATGAAGAAGAACCAAAATGAAATGAAAAATGACATAGCTGCTGTAAAGAACTCAATAGAAAGCATTAAGAGTAGACGAGAAGAAGCAGAGGATCGCATCAGTGAGCTAGAAGACAAGGTGGGAAAAAATACCCAATTAGAGCAGCTTCTAAAAAAAAAAATTAAAAAGCAGGAGGAGAGCCTAAGGAAACTGTGGGACAACACGAAACAAAACAACATCTGCATAATAGGGGTTCCAAAAGGAAAGGAAACTGAGCAAGGAATAGAAAACCTGTATGAAGAAATAATGACAGAAAACTTCCCTGATATAGGGAAGAAAAAACCCACACACATCCAAGAAGCTCAGAGTCCCAAGCAAAATGAACCCCAAAAGACCGACACCAAGGCACATTATAATTAAATTGGCAAACACCAATGACAAAGTAAGAATCTTAAAAGTGGCCAGAGAGAGACAGAAAGTTACATACAAAGGAACCCCCATCAGACTAGCAACTGATTTCTCAACAGAAACTCATCAGGCCAGAAGGGAATGGAATGAAGTATACAAAGTCATGCAAAGGAAGGGTCTGAATCGAAGAATACTGTACCCAGCAAGGCTATCAATCAAAATTGAAGGTGAAATCAGGAGCTTCACAGACAAAAAAGGACTAAGGGAATTTATTACCACCAAACCAGCAATGCAAGAAATGTTAAAGGGTCTGCTGTAAAAAAGAATATAGGAAATGAAGAAGGAACACAGGGGTAAAGAATAAGAATGGCAACAAATAAGTACCTATGAATAATAACTTTAAATGTAAATGGATTAAATGCCCCAATCAAAAGACACAGGGTAACGGATTGGATAAGAAAACAAGACCCATATATCTGCTGTCTACAAGAAACCCACCTCAGAAAAAAAGATGCACACAGACTGAGGGTGAAGGGATGGAAAAAGGTTTTACAGGCGAATGGAAATGAAAAAACAGCTGGGGTAGCAATACTTATTTCTGACAAATTAGATCTCAAAGTGAAGGACATAACAAGAGATAAGGAAGGCCACTTCATAATACTAAAGGGAGCAATCTATCATGAAGAAATAACTCTGGTAAACATATACGCACCCAATACAGGAGCACCCAAATACATAAAAAAAACTCCTGGAGGATATCAAGGGAGAGATTGACAGCAATACACTCATAGTAGGAGACTTTAATACCCCACTATCACCATTGGACAAATCTTCTAAACAAAAAATCAGCACAGAAATATCAATCCTAAATGACTCATTAGGCCAGATGGAATTAATTGACATCTTCAGAACATTTCACCCCAAAGCCACAGAATATACATTCTTCTCAAGTGCACATGGGTCATTTTCAAAGATAGACCATATGCTGGGACATAAGCAACGTCTCTTCAAATTCAAGAAGATAGAAATCATACCAAGTATCTTCTCAGATCATAGTGGCATAAAACTGGAAATCAACTCCAATAAAAACAATCCAAAAAAATCTAACACATGGAGACTAAACAACATGCTATTAAACAATGACTGGGTTACCAGAGAGATCAAGGAAGAAATAAAAAACATCATGGCAACAAATGACAATGAAAACACAACAATCCAAAATCTATGGGACACAGCGAAAGCAGTCTTGAGAGGGAAGTTCATAGCTCTACAAGCCTACTGCAAAAACAAGAAACAATGGTAATAAATTACCTAACCCTACAACTCAAAGAGTTAGAAAGAGAGCAACAAGAAAGGCCCAGTGTAAGCAGAAGGAAGGAAATAATAAAGATCAAAGCAGAGATAAATGACATAGAGACCAAAGAAACAATACAAAAGATCAACAAAACCAAGAGCTGGTTCTTTGAAAGGATAAACAAGATTGATGAACCTCTAGCCAGGCTCACCAAGAAGCAAAGAGAGAGGACACAAATAAACAAAATCAGACATGAAAGAGGTGAAATAACAACAGACCCCAGAGAAATACAAAGGATTGTTACAAAATACTACGAACAACTTTATTCCAACAAACTGGACAACCTAGAGGAAATGGACATATTCCTAGAAAAATATAACCTTCCAAAACTCAATCAGAAAGAATCTAAACAGCTCAATAGGCCAATAACTATGGACGAAATTGAAGCAGTCATCAAAAAGCTTCCGGCAAACAAAAGCCCGGGGCCAGACGGCTTCACAGGGGAGTTTTACTAAACATTCAAGGAAGAACTAAAACCTATCCTCCTCAGACTATTCCAAAAAATTCAAGAGGAAGGAACACTTCCAAGCTCCTTCTATGAAGCTAGCATCACCCTATCCAAAACCAGATAAAGACAACACAATGAAAGAGAATTACAGGCCAATATCACTCATGAACATAGATGCCAAAATCCTCAACAAAATTCTAACAAATCGGATCCAGCAGTACATCAGAAAGATCATACACCATGACCAAGTAGGATTTATCCCAGGAATGCAAGGATGGTACAATATCTGCAAATCAATAAACGTGATACATCACATAAACAAATTGAGAGATAAAAATCACAGTCATATCAATTGATGCAGAAAAAGCATTTGACGAAATCCAACACCCTTTTTTGATAAAAACTCTCAACAAGGTGGGAATAGAAGGATCATACCTCAACATAATAAAAGCTATATATGATAAACCCACAGCTAACATCATACTCAATGGGCAAAAACTAAAACCATTTCCCCTAAGAACAGGAACAAGACAAGGATGCCCACTCTCACCACTCCTGTTTGACATAGTACTGGAATTATTAGCCATTGTGATCAGACAAAAAGAAGAAATAAAAGGCATCCAAATTGGAAAAGAAGAAGTAAAGCTGTCCTTATTTGCAGGTGACATGATATTGTACATAAAAAACCTGAAAGACTCCATCAAAAAACTAACAGACTTAATAAATGAATTTGGCAATGTAGCAGGATACAAAATTAATGCCAAGAAATCTATGGCCTTTCTATACACCAGTGATGGAGAACCTATGACACGCGTGTCAGCACTGACATGCGTAGCCATTTCTGATGACACGCGGCCGCTAATTGCGGCCGCATGCTGAGGATGAAATATTTGCTGCTCCTGAGGATGGAACTTTTGCGACTAGAGTCTTGGAGTTAGACTCTAACTCCAAGACTCTAGTCACAAATGTTTCATCCTCCCCTATTAGACACTCTGTGCCAGAGGTCTGTAGGCCAAAACAACAGAAGTCTGGCACAGAGCGTCTAGTTCTGGGACTTCCGGTTAAGCTGGGATCTTTGCCCTCACTTCCACCAGCAGAGCAGGGAGCAGCTGAATGCAGCGGGGGACGCATCTCTGGGGGCCCTGCCATTACCAGTAACCAAATAACAGTTAACCACAGCAACCATTATCTACTGTTCTGGGGTGTCATGGATTTCTAATCCATCATTACTGAGATAAGTGAGGGGGAGGCTGGGAGAGGCGAGGGTTTGTGGCGTGCTATGGGTGCCGTTTCCCGCCATTAGAAATAGCGGCAGCCATTTTAATTCACATAAGGAACACCATCTTGCTCCATAGTGCAGACTCCATTTCACCACTATTACTGTTGTGCATCCTTATTAACCCCTATTTCTGCTTATTAACCCTGCCCTTTCCTAAAAGACAGTTATATGCACCATTTTGTGGTTAGTTAGGCTAGTTAACCCCTAATTGCCTGCAGGCCTAACAAGCTATCTATAATTCCATCTTCTGTCACTGCCCCCCTGATGGAGAACCCCAAAAATAAAAAACTAAGGTTAAGTAAAGGAAGTGGTAGTAGCAGGGGCCGACCTTTTCAAGAGACATGGACCGAGATGTATGGCTTTATGGAAAAAAATGGCAGATCATTTTGCATTCTATGTACTGAAACGGTAGTAAGCAGAACGTGGAATATAAATAGACATTTTGAAACTAATCATTCCCAGCTCTTGGAAAAAAGTGAGGATGAAAGAAAGGAATACATTTCCAGGCAGCTACACCTTTATAAGAGCCAATCTAATTCCATCCTTAAATTTATGAAAGGCTCTACAAATTTAACATCTGCAAGTTTGAGCATTGCTCACTCTATAGCTCAGCATGGAAAAGCGCTCAGTGAGGGAGAATTTATTAAAAAAACTCTCCTAAGATGTGCACCAGTTCTATTTCAGGATATGCAGAATAAAGATGCAATTATTAAGAGAATATCTGAGTTACCACTCAGTAGAAATATCATAAAAGACCGAATAATGAGACTGAACACAAACGTACAACATCAATTAAAGAGAGACATAAGGAAGTGTAAATATTTTTCGATCTCTCTTGATGAAACTACTGATGTCACATCACATGCTCAGTTGGCCATTATTGGTCGATATTCTGATGAGAGAAGAGTTGATAAAGTTAGTGTCAGTGTCAACAAGTAAATCAGGAAGCAAAATATGAAAGGTTGTTATACAAACATTTTGTGACCTAAGCATTGATATCTCTAAAGTTGTGTCAGTGACGACAGATGGGGCACCAAATATGGTGGGGGAAAAAGTCGGATTTGTCAAATTGTTTACAGAAGCTATTGGACATCCGATTGTGCCTTTTCATTGTATTATCCATCAGGACGCTTTATGTGCCAAGGCAGGATTCACCGACTTCAATGTCTTAATGTCAGTTGTTATAAAAATAGTTAATTTAATAGCTGCTCACCCCCTTCACAAGCGAGAATTTTTGGCACTTTTACTGGAGGTTGATTCCACCTACAGTGGACTGCTAATGTACAATAATGTAAGATGGCTGACCTGAGGCAAAGTTCTTGAGCGCTTTGTGGAGTGCTTTGAAGAAATTAAGATATTTCTTCATGATAAGGATCTGGGAAACTTTCCTCAGCTTAATGATGATAAGTGGGTCAACACCCTGATGTTTTTTACAGCTCTCTCTGTTCATATAAATGAACTGAACTTAAAGTTACAAGGTTTTTGCAAAAGTATTAACGTTATGTTTGGATACATAAAAGCTTTTGAAAGTAAAGTTAAAATTTTCAAGCGAGATGAGATGTAGAAACTAAAACTTATAAGTATTTTCCTCGAGTAACAAAGTATTTTGAGAAGGCCACTGCAGCTGTACAAAATGAAATGGAACTCTTGCATATGAAGTACCAGCATGTTTTAGACTCGTTACTTGACCAGTTTAGTGATAGATTTAGTCAATTTAGAAGTCTAGAACAGACCATGAAAATAATTAAGTATCCTGATGTAGAAGTCTACAGCAGTTTGGAATTAAATGGTTGCCAATGGATGCAAATTGATGAATTGGAGATGCAACTTGCAGAATTTCAAGACAGTATCTGGGCTCAGGTGTTTGTTGACTTGAGGTCAAAGCTTGAGATTCTGGAAAGGTGCTGCTTGGAGAATCAAGAGGAGTGCCACTACGAACAGGAAATTTGGAGTGCCTGGAACCGACTACCAGACACTTTTAGCACCCTGAAAAATATAGCAATGGCTTTACTCACAATTTTTCCCTCTACATACTTTTGTGAGGCCTTATTCTCAGCGTTAAATAATATCAAAACCAACAAAAGAAACAGATTGACAGATGAAGTTAGTAGCGCTTGCTTGGGCCTGAAGTGTACAAAATACCAACCTTCAATTGAAGATTTAGCCAATGAAATTCAGCAACAAAAAAGTCACTAATAGGCAAGTTAGTTAAAGAATTCCCCCTCCCCCTCACTTATCTTAGTTCACGGCACCCCACACAAGCTAAATAACATCAAAACCAACAAAAGAAACCGACTGACGGCCCTAACTGTTTTGGCTCAGTGGATAGAGCGTCAGCCTGCAGACTCAAGGGTCCCAGGTTCGATTCCGGTCAAGGGCATGTACCTTCTTTGCGGGTACATCCCCAGTAGGGGGTGTGCAAGAGGCAGTTGATCGATGTTTCTCTCTCATCGATGTTTCTAACTCTCTATCCCTCTCCCTTCCTCTCTGTAAAAAATCAATAAAATATATGTTTTTTAAAAAAGAAACCAACTGACGGATGAACAAAGAAGCCACTAAGCAGGTAAGTTAAATATTTACTTTTTGGTTTATTAAATACAATTATATATAACAATTATACATTTATGTTATTTAAACTATAAATATCGCGAAATAATGTTTTTTCCTCAAAGTGACATACTACCCGAGTTATGCTCAGTTTTTTGGCGAAGTTTGACACACCAAGCTCAAAAGGTTGCCCATCACTGCTATACACCAACAGTGAACTTACAGAGAGACTAAAAAAGCAATCCCATTTACCATCGCACCAAAAAAATTAAGATACCTAGGAATAAACTTAACTAAGGAGGTAAAAGACCTATATGCGGAAAACTACAGGACACTGAAAAAAGAGATAGAGGAAGACGGATGGAAGAACATACCATGTTCATGGATTGGTAGAATCAACATCATTAAAATGTCCATACTACCCAAAGCAATCTACAGATTCAATGCACTCCCCATTAAAATACCAACAGCATATTTCACAGACCTAGAAAGAACTCTCCAAAAATTCATCTGGAATAAAAAAAGACCCCGAATAGCCACAGCAATTCTGAGAAAGAAGAATAAAGTAGGAGGGATCTCAATACCAGATTTCAAGCTGTATTACAAAGCCACTGTCCTCAAAACAGCCTGGTATTGGCACAAGAACAGACATATAGACCATTGGAATGGAATAGAGAATACAGATATCGACCCAAACCACAATGCTCAATTAATATTTGACAAAGGAGGCATGAACATACAATGGAGCCAAGATAGTCTCTTCAATAAATGGTGTTGGGAAAATTGGACAGATACATGCAAAAAAATGAAACTAGATCACCAATTTACACCATACACAAAAATAAACTCAAAATGGATACAGGACTTAAACATAAGACGGGAAACCATAAAAATACTAGAGGAATCCACAGGCAGCAAAATCTCAGACATATGCCGAAAGAACTTCTTCACTGATACTGCTCCTAGGGCAGTATCAGTGAAGCTAAAGAGAAAATAAACAAATGGGACTACATCAAAATAAAAAGCTTTTTCACAGCAAAAGAAACCATCAACAAAACAACAAGGAAGCCCACTGTATGGGAGAACATATTTGCAAATGTTATCACTGATAAAGGTTTAATCTCCAACATCTACCTGCAACTTATTTTATTTAATAAAAGGAAGATAAATGATCCAATAAAAAAAAATGGGCAACGGACCTAAATAGAATCTTTTCGAAAAAAGACAGAAGGAAGGCCAAGAGACACATGAAAACATGCTCAAGGTCACTAATTATCCGAGAGATGCAAATCAAAACGACAATGCGGTACCATCCCACACCTCTCAGAATGGCTATTATCAACAACTCAACAAACTGACAAGTGTTGGCAAGGATGCGGAGAAAAAGGAACCCTCCTGCATTGCTGGTGGGAATGCAGACTGGTGCAGCCACTGTAGAGAACAGTATGGAGTTTCCTCAAAAAACTGAAAATGGAATTCCCATTTGACCCAGTAATCCCACTTCTAGGAATATATCCTAAGAAACTAGAAACACCAATCAGAAAGGATATATGCACCCCTATGGTCATATCAGCACAATTTACAATAGCTAAGATTTGGAAACAGCCTAGGTGCCCATCAGCAGATGACTAGATCAGAAAACTATGGTACATCTACACAATGGAATACTATGCTGCCATAAAAAAGATGGAATTCTTACCATTTGAAGCAACCTGGATGGAACTGGAGAAGATTATGCTAAGTGAAATAAGCCAGTCAATGAAAGAAAAATACCACATGATCTCACTCATTTATGGATAATAAAGAACATTATAAACTGATGAACAAAAAGATAGATACAGAGACAAAGCATCAAACAGACTGTCAAATTACAGCGGGAATGTTAGGGAGAGGTGGGGGAGATAAGAGATCAACCGAAGGACTTGTATGCATGCATATAAGCATGACCAGTGGATGCAAAACACTGGGGGGTGAGGGCATGTATGGGAGTGGGGTGGGGGGGGCAATGGTAAGATATGTACACATATAATACCTTAATTAAAAAATGAAAAAAAAAACACAAAAAAATAATTAACTTTTCCAAAAAAAAAAAGAAAGGAATAATCTATTAACATAGATTCAACTAGGCAGTGATGGCGAACCTATGACACGCGTGTCAGCACTGACAGGCGTAGCCATTTCTGATGACACGCGGCCGTTGAGGCGGCCACATGCCGAGGATGAAACATTTGCTGCTCCTGAGGATGAAATATTTGCGAAATAATGTTTTTTCCTCAAAGTGACACACTACCCGAGTTATGCTCAGTTTTTTGGCGAAGTTTGACACACCAAGTTCAAAAGGTTGCCCATCACTGAACTAGGGGCATGAACATTATTTGTGCCAACATATTCTCTTCTTGCTAAGAACTGTAATTTGCCATTTCCCTGACAATCAATGTTGCAAAGAGGTCCCATACAAACTCATAGAAGCCTATTTAAACCATTGTTTGGCTGAGATACTATGGAAGAAGAAAATGGGAGGTAAATAGGGAAGGGGCAGGTAGAAAAAACGGGATTCCATCGAGCAATGGTCGGACATAGGAAAATTGCTAGGTGAATTATAAGAATTATAAGCTGGACAAAAGGCTCTGAGAGGAGAAAGATGGCAACCGGCAGGAAGGTAGGGAGAGAGTGTGAGTGAGGAACCCATAGAGGAGAGTGTAGACGTGTGTGGTGTGTGTGTGTGTATTAGCTAGGGTCAGTTAGATTCTGCACGTCTTCCAAGGGGCTCCCTAACTGGGCAGTCCTAGACGGCGCAGGCCCCGCGCACAAAGCGGACACTTCTCAGCGGCTGGTGCGGACGCGGAGACCACGCCATCTTGGGAAACAGAGCTGCCTGAGACGCGGATCCTGGCTTCTGACACAAACCAGGACCCTGCAGCCACTGGGCACAGAGAACTGCTATCACAGCTTCAGAACAACAAACAACAAGAATCCAGACTTCTCAGCAGAATTCCGTGAGTCAAAGAGCCTACCCCACTCCCAGCAGGCGCGCGGAGAGCGCCATAGTAACTGATAGACCCGCCCCTCCCCCAAGCTGCTGAGCGCTCACAGGCGCGCAGAGAGCGCCATAGTAACTGATAGACCCGCCCCTCGCCCAAGCTGCCGAGCTTTGCACAGGGACGCGCTCCCCGCTAGGGAATTTGGCGCGCGCGGGACGGAAGCAGCTCCCTGTCGGGGAAATCTGTCAGTGCGCACAGAGGGCTCCCCTTGGGGGAATTTGGCTTGCGGGTCACAGCTCCCCCTTCTGGGAATCTTAGAGCGTGCACAGAAGGGCTTCCCTTTGGGGAAGTTGGCGCGCAGGACGGACTCCGCCCCCCTTCCGGGACTCTGGGAGAAGTGCACCACGGAGCCAGCTCACCTTCAGGATTTTAAGAATGTGCGCTCTAGCCGGTTTGGCTCAGTAGAGAGAGCACACACAGGAAGCAGCTCCACTTCAGGGAATTTGGCACGCCGGACACAGCTGCCTGGGATCCCTGACTCACAGCGCATTCACACTAAGAGCCAGCGACCCCAATTGTTGGTGCAAGCACACACAGGGACCCTGATTCTCAACGAGAAACCACACAAGGCAACAGAGACTTTGACACTCGAGTCTTGGTGCAGACACAGGGAAACTCTGACTCCTGGCACATCCTAAGGATCTCATTTTCGGCGCATACCAACAGTGTGGTGCAGACAGGGCCCCTGATTCCAAGGGTGCACACGAGTCCACACGGAACACTGGGGACACTGACCCTGGGCAAGTCTGGTTCCCACCAACCAAAGGCAGCCACACGTCCTAGTGTCAGAGCACTTCAGTGAAACTTGGGTGGAGCGAAGTCCCCACAGCACACGGCCCAGGTCCACGTAAACGGAAGCTTGAGCTTTCTGGTAATAGCCAGAATGGGGAAATGAAATAACCCACAGAGGAAAGAAAATGTGGAGTCGCCAAGAAAGGAAATTAGTGAAACTGAAGCTTGCAACATGACCGAAAAGGAGTTCAGAGTAATGGTCGTGGAATTTATACATCGGATGGATGAGAAAATCAACAACTTATGCAAGAATCAGGAAGAAATGAAAAGTGATATAGCTACAATCAAAAACACCATGGAAAGTTTCAACAGTAGACTACAAGAAGCAGAGGACCGAATTGGTGAGTTAGAAGATCAGGTACAGAAACAAGCTCAATCTGAACAGCAATTGGAGAAAAAAATTAAAAAGCAGGAGGAAAGCCTAAGGGAGCTTCGGGACAACATGAAACGAAGTAACATGCGTATAATAGGGCTGCCAGAAGGACAAGAAGAGCAGCAGGGAATAGAAAATCTATTTGAAGAAATAATGACAGAAAACTTCCCGGATATGGGAAAGATAAAAGTTACGCAAGTAAAGAGAGTCCCAAGCAGGATCAACCCCAAAAGACCCACACCAAGACATGTCATAATTTCAATGGCAAATATAAATGATAAAGAGAGAATCCTAAAGGCGGCAAGAGAGAGACAGAGAGTCACCTACAAAGGAACACCCATCAGATTGTCAAATGATTACTCATCAGAAACACAACAAGCTAGAAGTGAATGGAAGGAGGTATACAAAGTGTTGCAAAGCAAAGGACTGAATCCAAGAATACTATATCCAGCAAGACTATCAATCAAAATTGAAGGGGAAATCAGGAGCTTTGCAGAGAAAAAAAGCCTCAGGGAGTTTATCACCACCAAACCAGCAATGCAAGAATTGCTAAAGGGAATACTGTAAAAAGAAGAAATAAACAGGTAAGAAGGAATACAGACACAAAAATAGATATGTCTGCAAACAAATACCTTTCAGTAATAACTTTAAATGTAAATGGACTAAATGCTCCAATCAAAAGACATCGAGTAGCTGAATGGATAAAAAAACACGACCCATGTATATGCTGTCTACAAGAGACCCACCTCAGAACAAGAGACTCACACAGATTGAAAGTGAAGGGATGGAAAAATATCTTTCAGGCAAATGGAAATGAAAAAAAAGCTGGGGTAGCAATACTTATATCTGACAAAATAGACCTCAAAGTAAATGCCATAACAAGAGATAAGGAAGGCCACTTCATAATACTAAAGGGAGAAATCCAACAAGAAGAAATAATTCTGGTAAACATATACGCTCCCAATATAGGAGCACCCAAATACATAAAAAAACTCCTGGAGGAAATCAAGGGAGAGATTAATAGCAATACAATCATAGTAGGAGACCTTAATACCCCACTATCACCACTGGACAAATCCTCTAAACAAAAAATCAGCAAAGAAACAGCAATCTTAAATGACTCACTAGACCAGATGGAATTAATTGACATCTTCAGAACATTTCACCCCAAAGCCACAGAATATACATTCTTCTCAAGTGCACATGGGTCATTTTCAAAGATAGACCATATGCTGGGTCACAGGCAAAGTCTCTTCAAATTCAAGAAGATAGAAATTATATCAAGCATCTTCTCAGATCACAGTGGCATAAAACTGGAAATCAACTACAATAAATACAATCCAAAGAAATCAAACACATGGAGACTAAACAGCATGCTATTAAACAAGGACTGGGTCACCAGAGAGATCAAGGAAGAAATAAAAAACATCATGGCAACAAATGACAATGAAAACACAACAATCCAAAATCTATGGGACACAGCGAAAGCAGTCTTGAGAGGGAAGTTCATAGCTCTACAAGCCTATTGCAAAAAACAAGAAACAATGGTAATAAATTACTTAACCCTACAACTCAAAGAGCTAGAAAAAGCGCAGCAAGAAAAGCCCAGTGTAACCAGAAGGAAGGAAATAACAAAGATCAGAGCGGAGATAAATGACATAGAGACCAAAGAAACAATACATAAGATCAACAAAACCAAGAGCTGGTTCTTTGAAAGGATAAACAAGATTGATGGACCTCTAGCCAGGCTCACCAAGAAGCAAAGAGAGAGGACACAAATAAACAAAATCAGACATGAAAGAGGTGAAATAACAACAGACCCTGCTGAGATACAAAGGATTGTTACAAAATACTACGAACAACTCTATTCCAACAAACTGGACAACCTGGAGGAAATGGACATATTCCTAGAAAAATATAACCTTCCAAAAATCAATCAAGAAGAATCTAAACAGCTCAATAGGCCAATAACTATGGACGAAATTGAAGCAGTCATCAAAAAGCTTCCGGCAAACAAAAGCCCGGGGCCTGATGGCTTCACAGGAGAGTTTTACCAAACATTCAAGGAAGAACTAAAACCTATCCTCCTCAGACTATTCCAAAAAATTCAAGTGGAAGGAACACTTCCAAGCTCCTTCTATGAAGCCAGCATCACCTTAATACCAAAACCAGATAAAGACAACACAATGAAAGAGAATTACAGACCAATATCCCTCATGAACATAGATGCCAAAATCCTCAACAAAATTCTAGCAAATCGGCTCCAGCAGTACATCAGAAAGATCATACACCATGACCAAGTAGGATTTATCCCAGGAATGCAAGGATGGTACAATATCCGCAAATCAATAAACGTGATACATCACATAAACAAATTGAAAGATAAAAATCACATAGTCATATCAATTGATGCAGAAAAAGCATTTGACAAAATCCAACACCCTTTCTTGATAAAAACTCTCAACAAGATGGGAATAAAAGGCTCATACCTCAACATAATACAAGCTATATATGATAAACCCACAGCAAACATCATACTCAATGGACAAAAACTAAAAACATTTCCCCTAAGAACAGGAACAAGACAGGGATGCCCACTCTCACCACTCCTGTTTGACATAGTACTGGAAGTATTAGCCATTGCAATTAGACAAGAAGAAGAAATAAAAGGCATCCAAATTGGAAAAGAACAAGTAAAGTTGTCTTTATTTGCAGACGACATGATATTGTACATAAAAAATCCAAAAGACTCCGTCAAAAAACTAATAGACTTAATAAAGGAATTCGGCAATGTAGCAGGATACAAAATTAACGCCAAGAAATCTATGGCCTTTCTATACACCAATAGTGAACTTACAGACAGAGAGACTAAAAAGGCAATCCCATTTACCATCGCGCCAAAAAAATTAAGATACCTAGGAATAAACTTAATTAAGGAGATAAAAGACCTATACACGGAAAACTACAGGACACTGAAAAAAGAGATAGAGGAAGATGTAAACAGATGGAAGAACATACCATGTTCATGGATGGGTAGAATCAACATCATTAAAATGTCCATACTACCCAAAGCAATCTATAGATTCAATGCACTCCCCATTAAAATACCAACGGCATATTTCACAGACCTTGAAAGAACTCTCCAAAAATTCATCTGGAATAAAAAAAGACCCTGAATAGCCACAGCAATCCTGAGAAAGAAGAATAAAGTAGGAGGGATCTCAATACCAGATTTCAAGCTGTATTACAAAGCCACTGTTCTCAAAACAGCCTGGTACTGGCACAAGAACAGACATATAGATCAATGGAACAGAATAGAGAATCCAGATATCGACCCAAACCACTATGCTCAATTAATATTTGACAAAGGAGGCATGAACATACAATGGAATAAAGACAGTCTCTTCAATAAATGGTGTTGGGAAAATTGGACAGATACATGCAAAAAAATGAAGCTTGATCACCAACTTAGGCCACACACAAAAATAAACTCAAAATGGATACAGGACTTAAACATAAGACGGGAAACCATAAAAATACTAGAGCAATCCACAGGCAGCAAAATCTCAGACATATGCCAAAAGAAATTCTTCACTGACACTGCTCCTAGGGCAATGGAAGCTAAAGAGAAAATTAACAAATGGGACTACATAAAAATAAAAAGCTTTTTCACAGCAAAAGAAACCATCAACAAAACAACAAGAAGGCCCACTACATGGGAGAACATATTTGCAAATGGCATCACTGATAAAGGTTTAATCTCCAACATCTACAGGCAGCTTATACAACTTAATAAAAGGAAGATAAATGATCCAATAAAAAAATGGGCAACAGACCTAAATAGAATCTTTTCAAAAGAAGACAGAAGGAAGGCCAAGAGACACATGAAAACATGCTCAACGTCACTAATTATCCGAGAGATGCAAATCAAAACGACAATGCGGTACCATCTCACACCTGTCAGAATGGCTATCATCAACAAATCAACAAACGACAAGTGTTGGCGAGGATGCGGAGAAAAAGGAACCCTCGTGCACTGCTGGTGGGAATGCAGATTGGTGCAGCCACTGTGGAGAACAGTATGGAGTTTCCTCAAAAAACTGAAAATGGAACTCCCATTTGACCCAGTATTCCCACTCCTGGGAATATATCCGAAGAAACTAGAAACACCAATCAGAAAGGATATATGCACCCCTATGTTCATAGCAGCACAATTCACCATAGCTAAGATTTGGAAACAGCCTAGGTGCCCGTCAGCAGATGACTGGATCAGAAAACAGTGGTACATCTACACAATGGAATACTATGCTGCCATAAAAAAGAAGGAATTCTCATCATTTGCAGCAACCTGGATGGAATTGGAGAACATTATGTTAAGTGAAACAAGTCAGTCAATGAAAGAAAAATACCACATGATCTCACTCATTTACGGATAATAAAGAACATTATAAAATTGAACAAAAAGATAGATACAGAGACAGTAAAGCATCAAACAGACTGTCAAATTACAGCGGGAAGGTTAGGGAGAGGTGGGGGAGTTAAGAGATCAATCAAAGGACTTGTATGCATGCATATAAGCATGACCAATGGACGCAAAACTCTGGGGGGTGAGGGCATATATGGGAGTGGGATGGGGGGACAATGGTAAGATATGTACACATATAATACCTTAATAAAAAAATTGGAAAGAAAAAAAAATTATAAGCTGATTTGAGCCATATTATGCATTAGTTAAGATACTGAGTTATCTGAGAAGCCAACAACCTTTGTAATAATGTTTCCATGGGGAATGTATCTGAAGTAATTTTCTTTTTTCTTTTTTTTTTAAATATATTTTATTGATTTTTTACAGAGAGGAAGAGATAGGGATAGAGAGTTAGAAACATCGATGAGAGAGAAACATCGATCAGCTGCCTCCTGCACACCCCCTACTGGGGATGTGCCCGCAACCAAAGTACATGCCCCTGACCGGAATCGAACCTGGGACCCTTGAGTCCGCAGGCCGACGCTCTATCCACTGAGCCAAACCGGTTTCGGCTGAAATAATTTTCTGAAATGAAACCTGTTCTATATCACTTTTTGCCTAGAAAAATATTAAAATTAAGAGCAGTAAAAGAGTAGTTATGGCTAATTTTAAAAAATCAAAGGAATTCATTCAATCACCCCTCCTTAATGGAGATACAGGCAAGTAAACAAAGTATATGGAGTGCTAAATGCTTTTACTAAATGCAGGGTGACCTGGAGCACTAAACTAAATGAGAATAGAGAGGTGGTTAAGAAAGGTGTGAGGAATTAGTTCAGCGAATTGAAAAAAGGTAAAACACAGACAAAATTCTAGGCAAAAATAAAAAACAAAATAATACTCCTGGAGACAAGAGAAATAATAGAGTCAAAAGACTCGCAGGATTCCGGTTTTAGCTGCAGGGACACAGTAGTACCATTTATCAAGAGAGGAAACAAAGAGGAGGTCCAGCTTGGGGATGAAGATGTGAATTTAGTTTTAGATGTGTAAGTCTGAAATACCTAAGGAACACACAAATGGTCGCATCTCAGGATCAGATCTATATCTGGAGTTGAGGCTCATGAGAGACTTGTGGGCTGGAGATACAGATTTTTAAGTCATAGAGATAATAACTATAGGTTTTGCAGAAAACAAAACCCTCCATCCCCTCCCACACACAGGAGATGCAAGCTTGATCTCCAGCTCTGGTCAGGGCACATGCCGAGGCAACCAATAGATGTGTCTCTCTCACATCAATGTTTCTCTCTGTGTGTCTCCTCCACTCTCTCTAAAAATCAATGGAGCTCGGCCAGCATGGCTCAGTCGTTGAGCATTGACCTATGAACCAGGAGGTCACAGTTCGATACCCGGTCAGGGCACATGCCTGGGTTGTGGGCTCGATCCCCAGTGTGGGGCGTGCAGGAGGCAGCCAATCCATGATTCCCTCTCATCATGGATGTTTCTATCTCTCTCTCCCTCTCCCTTCCTCTCTGAAATCAATAAAAAAATTTTTTTTTTAATCAATGGAAAGCCCTAACTGGTTTGGCTCAGTGGATAGAGCGTCGGACTGCGAACTGAAAGGTCCCAGGTTCGATTCCGGTCAAGGGCATGTACCTTGGTTGTGAGCACATCCCCAGTAGGAGGTGTGCAGGAGGCAGCTGATCAATGTTTCTTTCTCATCGATGTTTCTAACTCTCTATCCCTCTCCCTTCCTCTCTGTAAAAAATCAATAAAATATACTAAAAAATAAAATAAAATAAAATAAAATACCAGTGGAAAAATATTATTCAATGGAAAAATATCCTCAGATGAGGATTAACAACAACAACAACAACAAAAGTACTGGGAGTAACACGCACTGAATGTAATATCAGCTTGAAGGAGGGCTTCATTTTACTTTATTTACATAGTCAAGTAAAGGAGCCAGTAAGAGAAGGAAAGAATCTGGAGATACATACAAGAGAAAGAGGGATAATCAAGAAGCCAAGGAAGCCCTAGCTGGTTCGTTCGGTGGATAGAGCATTGGCCTGCAGATTGAAGGGTCCTGGGTTGATTCTGGTTAAGGGCACATGCCCAGGTTGTGGGCTCCATTCCCAGTAGGGGGCATGCATGAGGCAGCTGATCAATGATTCTGTCTCATCATTGATGTTTCTATCTCTTTCTCCCTCTCCCTTCCTCTCTGAATCCATAAAAATACATATTTTTTTAAAAAGAAGCCAAGGAAGTTATAAAGGATGGAAAGGATGGGATTCAGAGCCCAAAGTGAAGGGAGGACTGCATCTTTCATTGGAGGATCAAGAAAGAAAAATAAAAGGAAGAGTAGGATAATTTTGTTGGCTGTAGTTGAAAGTGTTCTTTCTGATTATTTCTATTGTCTCTGTGCAGCAACAAATAAGCTCATCAGCTGAGGAGAGGTGGGAGTAAAAATGGTGTAGAGTGATTCCTTTGAGAGTAGGAGAGTAGGAGAGAGGGCTGATTCTACACACAAAAAAACACTTGCCAAAAACACTGCCAAGAGCCTAATAAAGTTGTGTGGTTTCACCATCAACTGGATGAAGTGCTGGCTAAACTCTAAGATTTATGGACTGGGAGAAAACAGAAAAGTGAAGAGATTGGAAGCCCTTATGAGATGAAAGAATACTTGTTGAGAAAAAAATACTGAGACCTGAAATAATGACACAAATTTAATATTTAAAGTAGAGTACTTCCAGATGATGGTATGATTCAGGGCTTGACCACTGGAGTAGGTGGCTGAAGTTGATGGTGACAAGGATCATGGGAGTTGATAGGTCACCGAAGTGAGCAGAAAATTTCTGATGAATCCCAAAGTGAAGGGTTTAAAAAGAAAAGACAGAGAAGAGGGATGTCATAAGGACATAAAAACCAACCTGAAAATTTTCCAATGGCCAAAGCTTTTTAAACAAGAAAAACAAAAATAGTATTAGATTATAGCACAAAAATAAGATAAATAACCATGAGTTTATACAGATATAAATGAGTGATTAAATAAATAGGGAAGAAGGGACAAATATTCCATATAAAATAATTTTCAATAATAAATGTAGAAGAAATGTGGAAAACAGAAAATCATCACAGTGATCACATTAAGGAGAAACACAATACTTACAGAGCCTCAAATTATATTCCCCAACATATTTATTTATTACTGTGGTGATTTTAATGTATGTCCAAAATTTTTTCAGTATTCCTCCTTCCAGGAGGTAGAGCTTAATTCTTCCCTTAAGTGTGGGCTAGATTTAGTGACTCAACTTTAATCAAAAGAGTATGAAAGGGGGAAAAATAGTAAGTTTACAGTAGAGAAATCCATCAAGTACCACCTTAACCAAGTGATAAAGATGTACATTATCAACATGAAGTCATGATGCCATCATGTATCCCCTTATGTGATATGATGGTGTTGGGGGCAGCAGGAACAGGTAACAGGTGTTAGGCCAGTGGGGTTAGACCCAACTTAGGTTCAGCAACCTCGGTACTTGAGTTCTGTCTAGGAAAGAATTCAGAGCCAAAACTCAAACTATAACAGAACATTTATTTAAAAAATCACAGAGGTAGAAGTAATTCATGGAAGAAAGGGGCTAAAGAAAAAATATATAGTGGCAAAGAAAGGGCCCTTGGAGCTTAGAAGTGAGGAAGGTAAAGTTGATGTGCCTGGGGAAAAGGGCAGTGGGAAGAGGAAGGGGCGGGCGGGCGTGCTCCTGGGAAGTAGAGCACATTGGGGTTCTCTGTCTTAAGGGTTTTAATGGTGGAGATTTTAGGGGAGGTCCCAGGGGAAGATCTTAACAGAATATTCACGAGCTTTCTAGATGTGTCCTTTCAGGGTCTAGGTCTCCACTGATTGGTCAACACCCAGACAAGGGGTTAATATTATATAATGCATCTGGTCCTGAGGTCAGCAGTGGTGTCACTTGTCTGGTTTTGCTGCTTTTCTGGGCCTGGAGCTGAAATACAACTGAGGCCTAGATATTATCTCTAAGGAAGAAAGGTAAGGGGGTCCAAACAACCTGACCAGGGATATGCTAGGGAAGGAAAGGTCACCCTGGGGATGAAGTCCCCGCTACAACTGTCTTTTGATGGGCATCAGGGCTTTCCGCCCTGCTGACCTTCTGTACCTGTCCCTTCATCCTTCCTCTGCTCATGTCTCTAACTGCTTACCACAATGGGAGGGGCTCTTCACTTCTATGGTAATCTCCCTCAAATCCATATCTGCAGTTTAATCATGAGAAACATCACACAAACACAAATTGAGGGACCTTCTACAAAACATCCAACCAGTAATCTTCAAAAGTGTCAAAGTCATGAGAAACAAGAAAGACTGAAACAAGGAAAAATAGATTGGAGGAGACTAAGGGGACATGACAACTAAATGCAATGTAGGACTGGATTGGATCTTAGAGGGGGGAAAAAACATTAGTGGAAAAACTGGTAAAGTCCAAATAAAATCTGTTGTTTAGTTAATTGTGTTGTACCAATGCTAATTTTCCAGTTTGGATAAATGTGCCAAGGTTAGTTAGATAAGAGGTAAACATCAGGGGAGCTGGCTGAAGGGTATATGGGAACTCTATATACTTGATTACAATAGTTTATAATTATGAATGCTTTCAAAATAAAAAATTTAAGAGAAAAGCTTGAATGAGTAAGAATGAGTAGCTATGAGACTAGTATGTTATTTAAAGATAGCAGGAGTAATGAGAGTCAGAGCTGGACAGCATGAGGATCAACAGAGAAGGAAGTTTTATAGAAAGGTGAAGAAGTCATTTGGCACAACATTGTAGAGTAAGAGTAGGTACCAGGTTATCATCTCTGCCTTAGAACCTAACATTTATTTGACTTGATCCTGTCTGAAGGTCAAATAAGAATTAAAAAGTGTTCACTGCATTTGGTAATTATCTGATCCAACTATTCTGTGGACCACTGATCCTGATTAGAAAAGCCATCATCCTTGAAATCTGTCAGCAGTATCATCAGCTCCATTCCATTATCCATGTCAGATCTAGGCTATTTCCCACGTAAGAGTTTGCAGCTCCCACAAACAGGTTTATAAATGGTCTTAGGAAAGCTACAAGTGCTAAGCTGCTTTGCACAATAGAAATGACTGACATGTTTGGAACCTAGTGAATGATCAAGCTCTCTGCTCATCTTTCCAATTTTTCCCACCCCCTATCCAGAGTGAAGTTTTTCTACAAAGTACTCTAAACATTAGGTCAAAACGGTAGGGGTGGGCAGTTAAGAAGGAAAAGGAAATTAAAAAAAACCCACAAGTTTGTTGAGTGGGTGTAAAGTGTTCAAACTAGCAATAGGTGTTTTTACATAAATTATCTCAATCAGATCATTTAGAAAATAGTTACTATGATAATTTGAAAAAAAATAATAATGTAAACCATTCTAAATTTAATATTTAGGAAAAACGAGGGTCAAAAATGGGATGGAAAATTTTTTAAAGTACTGACAAGTGGACTCTTATATAATAGCTTTAAATATCGTCTAATTCAATCCATGCTTTATTTATTGTGGTTAAGTGCCAGCTCATAACCATGGCAGAATGAATCACAACTGCAAACAGAGAGCCATGCAACAAAGGAGAATGGCAAAGGCACACAGAGTAGACACCATTCATCACAACCAGGAAAACAACTCAACTCTGCATTACTAGTAATATTCATCGCAAAGTTTTTTAAAAAAAGAAACTTTAACTTTACAAGTGTCTCACTGGATTCATCAGTCTGACAAATACAATTAAAATTAAAATGTTTGATGATAGATAAGTGAAAAACAGATAGTAGATTAGATAGAAAAACAGACAGATAGATAATAAAATGATGATAAATGTGTTCTAGGAACCAAATCTGAAACTTGAGTGAATAATATTATGTTAAAAAAATGAAAGAAAAAAAAAAACCTTCTTCTAAGACTGGCAATATTTGAGTGCTTAAATAAACAACTGAAGAACAACTACAATAAAACAGCACTATAATTTTTTTAGTGCTTGACTTTTGAAAAGCTTTAAGTGCTTTATATCTAATGTCAGTTCCATTCCCAGAGAATTAAGTTTGAATCAGCATCATGAATAAGTAAACTAATCTGTTAAAAAGCAAAACTAACTGGGCCAAATAAAATCTTGGTAGTGTTCAATGCAGCATAGTCACCAATCTCAGATAGATTCTCTCATGGTAGTCTCAAGACAGCTGCCTGGAGGTCACAGGGCTATAGCTTTCCTCATTCATATCCAGTAGAAAAGAGTGAGAGTTCTTGTCCCAGCATTCCCACCCAACCAAGGATTCATGTGTCCTGTTGTCTCCAATGATCTAATGATCACATGACCTTCTCTGAACAAGTCATTACAACCAGAAAATGTGATACACTAATTGGCTCAGACATAGGTACTGCTCAAACCTAGATGGGTGTCAAAACAATACTACCTCATAAGCGTAAAGAAAAATGGGGATACAGTTATCAGGAGAAGGGGAAATAAGTATTGTGAATCCAAAATATTTCAATAACCTACATTAGTAACCCTGTCAAGCACTGAGAGTTAGAGAACCTGGTTAATCTTTAAAGACTTCCACAAAAGGTGACCAGCCCCGTATCAGTATCACCCTATTATCACAAAGGTAGGGAATCTTTCTCAGCAGTGCCCAAAAATCACTTTTAAGTAAAAGGAAGAAAAAGGAAGCTTGATTTGTTTGGAATGTTTTCACTGGATAGATTAATTAGTCTGTGAAGAACTGTACTGACATGATTAATACATAAAGCACTAACTCCTATGATTTCAAAGGGGGTGCCCATGGAAGTCAGAGCTGTGATCTTGAAAAGATTTGGCTGCTCATTAAAAAGCTCTGAAAGGCTTCCGTTGTGGGCATAGGGGGAATAAAAAGATAACTCATACAGAGATAAAGACTCCAGAAAATTAATACAACAGAGCACATTCAGTAACATTGTTTATATTAAAATAAACCTACTGGCTAATGCTTCCTGAGCTAGGTATGGAAGCCTAATGAGTTCAGGCAGCCAACCAAAAGAACACATTCTGAGAACTTAATAATGGCTAGAATGGCAAACATTCAGCAGGGGTTTTCTTCAAAGGGTAAACAGAAAACAGTGGGGCCAGAGGCTAATCATATGGTTGTGAAAAATGCTACTTTATTCTTAGGGCCTATTCAGAAAACAGGAATGTTTTTAACAATCATGCTAAATGTGTAGTGTTATAAATTAATGAGTGATCAAAATAATATGCATGTAATCAAACAGTGATAGCTTATAATAGCAATGAGTTAAGTTTCTTTCACTGTTTATGGAACGCTCTCTGAAATTCCTTATCTATTAGATCAACAATGGCATTATTCTTTTATTATATGTATTGAATGAATAGATGCATGCATGAATGAATGAAGTGAGTTAACTAGTAATTGAACTTTGGAAGTTTTCACACAGAGTTAATTTTCTGTTATGAACTTGTGTGATCAAGAGTTAGAGTGTCTGCTTATTCTTGCAAAAAAGATTTTGCTATGTAAGCTAATTTCTGATTGCGTTACCATGCCATTTTTTAGTATGGTTATAATGCCTATGTCAGAGCCATACTAGCCCACACAGGGTTTTTTGGACAAGTTAGAGAAGGTGTCCTTCAAGGATGAAAGTAGCTCCTTGGCCATAGGACTTGGTGAAAAGGTGGAACTATGGTATAAAGATAAAAGGTGCCCCATTCTCTGGAATACTTGGGGAGGTTGCAAGGGGCTGGGTTAAGTTTCCACCCCCATATCCTCATCTCTGTTGAAAGCGTTAAGTGGTACAACCCTGGCTCAGTCTATGAAAATGTAGAATAATTATAAAGAAAAAAAGCAAAAATCAGAACTTCTTGCTAATTTGTTTTGTGGAGTCATTTCCCAAAGGACAGATTCTAATAAATTATTTAATCAATAGTTTTAAAAAACACCTACTAGAATATATTTAAATATTAAAAATTCAAATTTCCCTCAAAGTATTTTTCAACCTATTCTTTCTTATCGATAAGATTTTTCCTGAAGGCCAGTGAAATCAAATCATTAAAAGGGTCATACATGTACTGTACTATACATGGTCACAAAGACTTTCTAGTCTAATTTTATGAAAATGTTTCAAATTAAAATGTTAATGCTACCCCAAGGTTGTTTTTTTTACTTCTTCTTTTGCATCAGTGAAGGTTATTTTTATTTCTTTCTATGACTTCCCAATGGCTATTGTGATCAACTCAAGTTCCCCCAGTTTAATTCTAAGAGATGGAATATACTCAGAGCAGGGAAAATGGAAAAACAGTGATGGAGAATGGTAATGGAATCTATTTTATCCTGAAGCAATAACAAAATAAATTCAATTTGCACAAAAGGATTCTGACTTGCAGCCAAAGGACTAAAAAGGTCCTTCTGTTCACTCTTCATTGGTAAAGTATACATGCCACATTCTTTTCTGTCTATTTATAGCCATGAAATGAGCCTGTCCCTCCCAGGTGTTAGGCTTTGCAAACTGAGAGTTGTTCTGCATGATGAAATAGAAATGTACAGATCCAGTTTTGAATTTCAGCTTTTTAATAACAGTCCTTATTCTTGGCAAATCACTGAGTCTCTTCGTTTCATCAGCTGTAAGATGGAGGTTGGGCTAAAGAGGTGATTATCAGTATACTGATAACAGCAACCATCATTTATTGACAGACTACTATGTACAATGTACCTAGCACATTACATTGCAGTTGCATTATCTCATCTAATTCTTAAAAGTCCCTAAAAGTGAATGATTTTACAAGAGAGAAGCTGAAGCTTGGAGATCAAATAACCTACCAGAGTCCTAGAGCTGTAGCTGTTGCGGCCAGGAGAGAACTAGAGGTCTCAATTAAAAGGCCATCTGGGATTGCTTCTTGCATATTTACAGGCTAACAAAAAACAATCTACTGAAGCATAGTAACCTCAATCTTGTATAAAACTGCTGTTTGAATTCTCTGCTATTGTTAGATAGTCCCTAGTCCTGTAACTCTGTCACTGTAAACTCTTTCATTGTAAACTCTGTCACTTTAAGACAGTCTCTTATTCTACAAAATGACTTTGTTTTTAGTTCAAATAATAGAAAAAGATAAACTTACCTGTCTGACCTTGCAAGCTAGCCATTCAATGTAATAGACCAATACTGATAATAATTCCCATATTCTTATGCCAAATACTAACTCATTATGTATTCAAGGTTACAACTGTCTGTAACAATAACTCACACAGAGCTCTTTGTAGTAACTGCAAACAAAGAGGCTTGAAAAGTATAAATATGGGAAACTTCCTGTATGTGGTGCTCATAGATTTGGAAAAGACATCTCCCTCTGAGCCGGGCGCAATAAATGACTCCTAATCAATTGGCTCATTAAGGCGTCTTGTATCTCATTCGCTGATTTATGATACAACACTACAAAGTGAATCTTAGATAAGAGCTATCTGCAGGTTTTCTTTTTTTTCACATTCCTAAGTGTTTTAACTCCAGAAGCATACACTGAGTTTTCCAAAATGCTAGTGAAAAAAATAACATGACTGCTCTCTTAGTAAGCATGCTACAGGTGGCTCTCTGTAGACTTTGGAGATTTAAAATGTAACTGCCAATCCACTGCTGTTTCATATCATCAGGTATTTATGTATCATAGTACAGATTCAGATTTCATTTTACACAACTCATATTTTTTTTAAGAATTTATATGATGCAAAGAAAATATAGCCACAGGCTATAAAGCCTATTCCAAAAGAAGAATTCTAGAAACATTTTAAAAAATAGTTCCATCATGAAACAACTGGGTAGTTTCTAAAATGGCTGCTATGGCTAAAAGAGGTCTTTCAAATTTATCACATGACCTCAAAGACACATGAATACATGGTAAGTACTTATTTATACACCATTCATTCCACATAATATATTGAGTACTTATTGTTCTGGACACTAACTAGAGATACAACCAAGATGGTCTTCAAGAGACATGAAGAGACATAAAATAAACAAGCAAATAAATATACAAAATAACCACAGATTGGGATTACTACAACAAAAATAGGATGTTCTTCTAGGGAAAACTTAATGGAGGAGACAGTCCATTTTAGCTGGGGTAGTTAGGAAAGGCTTTTTTGAAATTTAAAGAATGAGAAGAAGCCAAACATAAGAAGAACCAGGCTTACAAAGGCCATGAGGTGGAAAAGTTTGGGAAGTTCTGGAAACTGTGGGTGGTTGGTGCATAAGAAATTTAGGGGTTGAAATCCATAGCTAACATCACACTTAATGTTGAAATACTATTTTGTGTACCTATATGAGGTGATGGATGTTAACTAAACTTATTGTAGTGATCATTTTACAATATATGAGCCACATTATTATTCTATACTAGAGGCCCAGTGCATGATTGAATCATGCACGTGTAGGGTCTCCTACACGCTTTCGCTTTTCGCAGTGGAGCTGGGTGCCTGTCCGCTGGTGCACCAGGCCTTTTAGAAGCCTCCGGCTCGGCGGAGGCTTCTGAAAGGCCTGGTGCCGGAGCAGACAGGCACCCAGCTCCCCCACTTTTGATGGTCCGTGGCCGCTGACAGGGGCTACCCTGCCATTGAGAGGTGCAGCTGGGTGTCCGCGGCAGGCCCCCTCAGCGGCCGCGGATCTGGCCGTTGAGAGGCACGGGGGCAGGAGTCCCGCCCCCTGCGCCTCTCAACAGCAGGGTAGCCCCCCTCAGTGGCAGCGGATCCGTGCCTCTCAATGGCCAGATAGGCCACCCCGAGTCCTGCCCCCCAGCCTCCCGCCGCCTAATCGTGGGCGTAGCGGAGTGATGGTAATTTACATGTTACTCTATTATTAGATAGGATACCTATGCAGTGCTGTATGTTAAGTGCTGTAATAAAACTGAGTGTAACTTCCACCAAAAAAAATCAGTAAAGTAAAAAACTGAAAGCTTCCCCCTTAAAACCTGGAGCAAGACAAGGATATTGGTTCTTACCACTTTCATCGAACATAGATTTTTAGGCAAGAAAAACTAAATGGCATCCAGATTGAAAAAGAAGAAGTAAAGTGATCTCTATATGAAGATGACATAATCTTGTACATAGAAAAACCTAAGGTGTCCACAAAAAATCATCCAAAAACACCATTAGAGCTAATAAATGGGCACAGGAAAGCTGCAGAATATAAAATCAACATACAAAAATCAATTATATTTCTATATACTTTCAATAAGCAATCTGAAAATAAAATTAATAAAATATTCATTTTTAAAGCATCAAAAGAAATAATCTTTAGGAATAAATTTAACGAAAAAAGTACAAAACCTGTATATTAAAGCCTAAAAAACATTATTGAAAAAATTAAAGAACATATAAATAAAAGGGAAGATATCACATGTTACAAGACATACTGGAAGACTTAATATTGTTAAGAATTTATGAACAGATACAAGGCAATTTCTATTAAAATGTTAGCTGCCATTTTTTGCAGAAATTGACAAGTTGATCTCACAATTCTTACGGAAATGCAAGGGAACCAGAACACACAATCTTGAAAAAGAAGAACAAAGTAGGAGGACTAACACTTCCCAATTTTTTTTTATAATAAATCTTTATTGTTCAGATTATTACAGGTGTTCCTCTTTCCCCCCCATAGCTCCCCTCCACCTGATTCCCCACCCCACCCCATACCCTTACCCCCCCGCCACTGTCTTCATCCATAGGTGTAAGATTTTTGTCCAATCTCTTCCTGCACCCCTCAGACCCCCTACCCCCTGAGAATTGTCTGTCGCCTCCCTTTCTATGTCCCTGATTCTATTATATTCACCAGTCCATTCTGTTGTTCAGATTTTTTTATTCACTTGATTTTTAGATTCACTTGTTGGTAGGTATGTATTTGATGTCTTTTTGTTGTTCATAATTTTTACCTTTACCTTTTTTTTTCTTCTTCCTCTTCTTAAAGAATACCCTTCAGCATTTCATGTAATCCTGGTTTGGTGGTGATGAACTCCTTTAGCTTTTTCTTGTCTGTGAAGCTCTTCGTCTGACCTTCAATTCTGAATGATAGCTTTGCTGGGTAGAGTAATCTTGGTTGTAGGTTCTTGCTGTTCATCACTTTGAATATTTCTTGCCACTCCCATCTGGCCTGCATAGTTTCTGTTGAGAAATCAGCTGACAGTCGTATGGGTACTCCCTTGTAGGTAACTAACTGTTTTTCTCTTGCTGCTTTCAACATTCTCTCTTTGTCTTTTGCCCTTGGCATTTTAATTATGATGTGTCTTGGTGTGGTCCTCTTTGGATTCCTTTTGTTTGGGGTTCTGTGCGCTTCCTGGACTTGTAAGTCTATTTCTTTCACCAGGTGGGGGAAGTTTTCTGTCATTATTTCTTCAAATAGGTTTTCAGTATCTTGCTCTCTCTCTTCTTCTGGCACCCCAAAAATTCGGATGTTGGTACACTTAAAGCCGTCCTAGAGGCTCCTTACGCTATCCTCACACTTTTGGATTCTTCTTACTTTCCGCCTCTCTGGTTGGGTGTTTTTTGCTTCCTCATGTTCCAGATCTTTGGTTTGGCTCTTGGGGTACGGTGATCTACAGTTGAGTTTTTCTGTATATTCTTTATTTCAGACAGTGTATGCATAATTTCTGACTGGTCCTTTTCCATTTTTTTGGTATTCTCATTAAGGTCCTTGAAGGTCTCTTCAAGTTTATCAGCGGTTTTTAGAAGATTCTTGAGTAACCTTATAAATGTGGTTCTGAACACTGTGTCGTCCATTAGTTTACTTTCCTCCATCTCTTCTATTCGTGACCTGCTTCGGTATCTCCACATTTTGGCTGCCTCCCTGTGTTGATGGAGTGGCTTTGTGTGGTCAGTGACCTATAGGGGCCGGTAGCTTAGCTTCCCCAATCACCCTAGGTGGTCGCTCTTGGTACCCCCCTTTGTGGGCTGAGTGCAAAGTCTTGGTGTTGTTAAGCCTTGATTGCTGTTGGTACACTGGGAAGATTTGATCTCCAGGCCAATTGGCTGTGAGGATCAGCTGTGTCTACACTGGGAGACAGCCTTATTCAACTAGACTTGCAAAATTGTAAAAGCCTCTGTGCTCAGCTTAGATGGGGCGGAGTTTCAGGGTGGATCCTACATCCTTGGCTTCCCGTCAGCCCCGCCCTATGAGGTTCCTGGGTCTCAGTGTCCCTCAGTGTCCCTCTGTACTCCCTGCAAGCACCTTTGAGAGAAAGGTGCCCTGGAGTTTTGCCCGCTGCCAAACAGTCTAGTCTCTCCCCAATGAATCTGGATTCCCAGATTCTTGCCCGGAACTGGGTTTCAGTGCAGTCGGAACTGGGGCTTAGCGCATTCCGGAGCTTTTGTCTCCTTCCCGCTAAGGCAATTCAGCGGCACAGTCAACAGTCCATCCTCTGCGCGCATTCACGTGTGCATCTCCAGAGCTCTGCCTTTCTCCGCTCCCCTGAGTTTCCGCCTTACAGCCCAGATTCCCCCAGTATGAGCCTGGCTCCCCAGGGTCTCGCCCAGAACTGGGGTTCAGTGCAGTCAGAGCTGGGGTTCAGCGCAATCTGGAGCTTTTCTCTCCTTCCCACTAGAGAACGCCGGCCAGGCACTCAGCCACCCCATCCTCTCCGGCTCCATCCTCCCTGCATGCACCCACACGCGACCATGTCTCCGCCTGTGTCTCCGTACCTCAGGCTTTTACGGCTCCTCTGATTTTCCTTGTGGTTTTCTCTTTCCTTCTAGTTGTGGGCGTTTCAATCAGCCAGCTTTCCTGTGGTTCTGGATGATGTCCGTTTTGACTTTTAGTTGTATTTTTGAAATTGTTGTGCAAGGCTGCAGATTAGATGTTTACCTATGCCGCCATCTTGGTTTCTCTCCAACACTTTTCAATTTAAAAAGATTCTACAATGACTAGTAATCAAGATAATGTTGTAATGACATAAGAATATACTTACAGATTAATGGAATAAATGAGAGTCCAGAAATAAATCTATGTTTCTATGATCAACTGCTTTTAACAAGGGTACCAAGACCATTGAAAGGGGAAATGGTAGTCTTTTCAAGAAATGGTGCTGGGATAACTGGATATCCACATGCAAAAGAATGAATTTGAACCCTTTCCTCATAACATATGCAAATATTAACTCTTAATGGATCAAACACCTAAATGTAAGAGCTAAAGAATAAAACTCTTAGAAGAAAACATAGGCTTAAATCTTCACAATCTTGTATTGGATAATGATTTTTGAGATATTACACCAAAAGCACAAGCCACAATTAATAGATAGATAGATAGATAGATAGATAGATCTTTATCAAAACTATGAATATTCTTTCCTCAAGAAAGGAAAAAGACAATCCACAGAATGGGAGAAAATATTTGCAAATTTTATCTGGTAATGAATTGTATCTAGAACATATAAAGAACTTTTAAGATTAATTAATAAAAAGACAACCCAATTTTTTAAATGGGCAAAGGTTCTTAATTGACATTTCTCCTAAGAAGATATGCAAATGGCCAATAAGCACATAAAAATATGTTCAACAACATTAGCCATCAGAGAAATACAAATTAAACCCACAATAAGAAAGCATTTCCCACTAGAATGGCTATAATAAAAAAGACAGGTAGTGACAATGTTGGCAAGGATGTGGAGAAATTGGAACCCATACACAGATGGTTGGAATATAAAATGGTGCAGCTGCTTTGGAAAACAATTTGGCAATTCCTTGAAAGATTAACTGTAGAATTGCCATAGGATCCAGTAATTCTAATCCTAGATATACATAGAAGAGAAATGAAAATACTACATATGTCCACACAAATAGTTGTACATGAATACTCTCAGCAGCATTATCCATAATAGTCAAAAAGTAGAGACAACTCAAATATCTAACAACTGGTGAATGGATTCATAACATGTGACACATCTACACAATGGAATTTTATTCAGCAATAAAGAGGAATGAAGTACTGAAATATGCTATAATATGGATGAATCTTGGAAACATTATGCTAAGTGAGAGAAGTCAGTCACAAAAATTATACATTGTGTCATTCAATTCTACTTATATAAAAGATCCAGAAGAGGCAAATCTGTGGAGACAGAAAGTTGATTAGTGATTTCTTAGGGCTGAGAGTGTTGGGGAAAATTGAAGGTGATCGCTAAAGGGTACAGAGTTTCCTTTCGGAGTGATGAAAATTTTCTAAAATTGATTGTAGTGAAGGTTGCATAATTCTCTGAATATAATAAAGCCCATTGAATTGTATACTTTAGAGGGCTGAATTGTATGAGATGTAAATTATAACTCAATATTGTAACCAGAAAAAATGCAGAGAGGAAAAAAGAGATGAGGGATAGAGATGAAGTTGGAGATGTAGGCACATGTGAAAACTTGGAGGGCTTTGTTGGCCAAATTATATAACTAGGATTTTGTACTAAGGGCAGAAATAAGCCACAGAAAGTGTTTAAGGAAAGGGATGATATATGATTGAAAGTTTTAAAAGCTCCTTCTGGCTGCTGTCTAGAGAATGGCTTGAAGGGGCAAAAGTGGAAGCAAGGAGAGCAATAGACATTACAGCAGAAGCCCAGGTGAGACAGGACAGGTATTTGAATTAGGAGATATTGAAAGAAAGATGCAGAAAACAGATAGATTTGAGAGATATTTTAGAGCTAGAACATTCATAAATATAGGGTGTTCCCCAAAAAAGTATACACACACTTTGAATAATTATAAAGGCAGTGTTTATTAAAATACATTTCATTTTCAAAATTGTGCTATCCGCTGTTAAAGTGTGTATACTTTTTTGGGGGGACACTATATATATATATATATATCAGAGCAAGCATTCTGATATCACAGCATCAAACCTTTAGTAAATATATATAATTTAAATGAAATAAAAAATTGTAAGTATTTTATGAAAAAGTTGTTTTTGTTTAAAAATACAGTGTTTGATATTTAACTAGGTTATGAAAAGTTGTTTTTGTTTGATATTTAACTAGGAATCTGTAATGGACTAGATAATTTGGTGGAACTTAAAATTCATTTGACTCTATTCTTTTAATAAAGGCAATTTCTATAAGGAATAATTATATTACTAAAATTTTATAGAGTTTTAAAAACTTGATATGGAATGAAAGTCACAAAATATAAAAAATGTTTGTTAAATTATGAGTTCTAATTTGGTAACTCTAACTGTACATCATACATGCTCACAGAATTTCAAGATTTGAAGGAGCTTAAAAGTCACTCATTTAGTCCAATGAACCTGCTATCCAATGATGAGATTTTTTTCCACAACATTCTTGACCAGAAGTTGGCCAGATCTGATATCCTATCAATGCTTAATATTTATTAATCAGGAGATATTGGAATTTTGACATCTCCAAAGATTTAGTTTGGATAGTAACAGTTTTAGTGGATTCTTAAAATATAAGCATTTTGAAGCTATACTATATGAAAATACTATAAAGAAATTAATATTTAAATAAATTATAGTTATTTTTACAAATACTTTTGTCAAATGTTTCTTAATTCATTTTTATCTTTACATGTAAGTAAAGTAAATTATCTCAATGAAGTCAGGAATCCGTTTCTTCTCTATTACATGAACTGACCATTCATGAAAAGTTTATATATGGCTACTAGCAAAAATTTACTACTAAATTTAGACCAAAATGAATGAATCAGTTATCTAGCAACTACAGCAACAGCAGATTTATCTGGCAAGGTTGAGGAATGAATTTTACCATGTAAATAAAATTTACAAATAACCTGCTGTTATAATCAATTCATGGAGATGTATCTTGGAACATTTCTCACTAAAATCTCTCTAAATCTATCTAAGGTGTTACAGACTTCACTAGCATAGCCAATAGATAAACATAATTTAAGAGCTGTTGATGAATCGGGAACATCATTTTTAAAATTCAATATAATGATGTTAGTGAAGTAAATAAAAGTTAGTTTGCCAACCCATTAAATGTTTCCACAGACAACAGGGTTGATGGACTTGAATGCCACAATAGGTGGCCTATGGAAGTGGACTCATATCCTTTTAGAAGGCCTCACCGGAAAACCTTTTGTGCCCCAATTATTTCAAAACTCTTTGTCCTGATTACTCCTTAGGTATACACTCCTCAGGTTCACTGCAAAACTATCCTATCTACAAAAAGGGCACCTTCTTTGTATTAGGAGTTCTTTGAGTCAGTCAGTCAGTCAGTCAGGGCTTTAGTTGCAAGCAACAGTAACTAACTTTAGCCAGTTAATCAAAAGAAACAGTTCATTAAAGGGATATTGGGAGGTTCATAGAATTGCTAGGAGGACTAATGATTAGGACTAGGAGGACTAGGTTTAAGACAAATTCCAGGATAAAGGACTTAAACCACTTTGTAAAACTGCCAAGATGAAAAATTACCACTGATGCTTGCTGCGCTACAACTCACTCAGATACCCCAATATGCCCATACTTTCCTGCCAGAGCAGGGTCATTTGTATTTTGATATCACCGCATCAAACATATAGTAAATAATTAGTATATTTTATTCATTCAATAAATATATATTGAACATTTATGATGCTTCTTGAATTAAAAAACCCTCTAGCATCCTTATGTATAAGAAGAGATTCTACTTTTTTATAAACATATGCTACAGTTTAAGCACAAAATATTGTACTAATACAAATGCTATAGGATTCTCACATTCCTTATGAACTAAAGAACTGAATTGAATTTGACAACAAGTAATCCAGCCTGAAATCAATGTATATCTGAACTGCATGCATTAGCTGTAGCTCAAAATTAATTGCCTAAGGGAGTGGGAAAAACTACAATGTGGATTACTACAAAGCCTAATTTAAACTAATGGCATAATCGTTGTAAGTACCCTACACCTGGTATGCATGAGTAGTTGCACTCAAATGGGAAAAGGTTGGTGCATTGCTACATTTTATGCTTGCTTGATTAATGCAAAACTGTTCTGGGTAAAAATGAATGTACAAGTGTTGATAGAGACTCATTCATTTCTTTTCACCTTGAACTTGAGCTGTTAATTTCAAAGTTGTATTGTTTTGCAAACAACGAAGGCTTAAGGTCTTCATACATATAAATCACTCAGGTGCAAGTTAGAAAATTAAATGGATTCAGATATGAGCCACTTGGAGGTCTGTACAGAGAATGAGTACCTAGGTGAGAATCCCTGAGCACAGGAGCTCAGATAAAATTTGCTGTTGCTAAGGCAGAAAAAAACCAAGTCATTATCCTGCCCCATTGGTGCCCTTGTCCTCTGGCTACAGGTTTCTGGTCAACAATTCATGATCTTGAAGTACAACATAGGGGGATACTTTTTCCCTTCTGCCTCAGGTCTAATAAGGCTTGGCACAACACTGTCTGGTTCATCATACTCTCAAGCTCAATGTGCAACAAAACATTAAATTAATGTTTTTGTAGATCCAAAAGGACCAATTATCAATAATTTCATATGATTCAATCTAACATTCATACTTCAGATCCGTTTGATTTAATCAACACTAGTATTCCATAAAATTTTTATTTTTGTGCCTGACACTGGGTCATCCACCTGTACTTTTAATAATGTGAAAAATGAGGCCCATGAAAATTACAGAAAGTGTCATGTGGTTAGGCCAAAATTAAGACTAGAACCAAAGTCTTCTGATGGCCAGTTCCACAAGCTCTCTATGATACTAGGATGCTTTTATGTTACAACTCCTAATACTTTGTTTGGCCAATATTATATTTTTTAATTTTTTGAATAATTAGCCAACATATTTAAAATGTGAGATTCACATAAAAATCTTGATTCCCAGCTTCTCTTTAAAAAGAGGGTTGGGGTGAGGCAAAGGAGGTACTCTGCAGTCACAACATATCAAGGGGTGCCAAAAACCCCAGTAATCAAGATAAATAATATTGTAATGCAATCTTTAAAAAGAATCAAAGTTAATGCTAAAAGATCCATGATGAAGAAAGTAATCAAGTGTAAAATGAAGACAGGCTGCTTTTTGTTTATTTTATAGCCCTCTGTTATTGTGCAATGGGAATAGTCATATCCAAGCATTCCTCTGTTCTGGGTCACTTGCCCATCAAATCTTCCCACTAGGCAGATTTATGAGTTGACAATCACTAATATATGCAAACTAACTAAGCAGCATGGGGCTTTATATATAGTCAAGTTTTATACTGTAGGTCTTTTAATAAATTTTTCCACTTAGTTCAAAATATAGGAAGCTATTTTGTTATACATGGAGATACACACTTTTCCTTTTGCCTCAGGCTCCAACATGGCTTTGCATGGTGGTGCCTGCAACAAACAGGTGGTGCCCAGTAACAACAGAGTATTTGGTCAGAGATAGCCTCCATTCAACCCTCTTCACTAGGCCTCCTTTCTTTCCTCTGCTATCTATTAAAGGTTGGCAAGCCCCAGAATTCAAAGCTGAGCTCTTTCCTCTTCCCTAGGTAATCTCACCCAGGGATTGAAATTGTGGATTTAAATGCCATCTATATTCCAGTAACCCTCAGGTATATGTGTCCAATCATGTGACCTTTCCTCTGAGCTCCAGATTTAAATATACAACTGCTTACTAGGATGATGAATAGTATCATAAATTTGACCCATTCAAAACAGAAAAACTTTTGATTTCCCCACACAAACTTGTTACTCCTCCAGTCTTCTCCATCTCAGTAAATGATACAGCCATCCTTCTAGTTCTTGAGATCAAACATTTACAGTATGCTTTGATTTATCTTATTTCTGTATCCCATGCCTGTAACTCATTAAAAAGCACTATTAACTCTTAAAAAAACACTCAAATCTACTCACTTTTTCCATTTCTATTGCTACTATCACAATCCAAGATATCACACCATCGCTCTTCTTGACTGTTGCAAAAGCCTTTCAGTTGGTCTGCCTTAACTGTGCATCTATCTCCATCTCCATTGCATTTTCCACTTAATAGCCAAACTTATCTGTATAGAATATAAATCACATTATATTACCACCCTAAGGTGGGGGTATAGCTCAGTGGTAGAGCATTTGACTGCATATTACCACCCTGCTTAAAAACCTTAGTGTCTTTCTGCTACAATTAGACTAAAATGCATACTTCTTACTATGACCTATAAAATATATAATATGCATCATCACATTCCAAACACACTGGCTTCTACATTCTCAGAAATACTGCAGGCACAATTCCTCCTACAGGTCTTTTATATTCTCTGGACCTGAAATGCTCTTTCCACAGGTCTTACATGGCTGTTTTCTTCTCATCTTTCAAATCTTAGCTCACCTGTCACCTCTCCAGAGAGGCTTCTCTGACCCGCCTGTCTATAGTAGATCCTTTGGCCACTTTTACTCATATCACCCCAATCTTGTGAAATTACCCTGTTTGTTTCCCTGTTTATTATATTCTTTCCTCATGTGGAGTTCACTGATATATTTTTAGCATCTAGCTTAGTGCTAGGTAAGAACATGTGCTCAATAAATATTTGCTGAATGCATGCCTAGGTCCATGAATAAGTAAATGAGACCAAGCAGACCTTAATAGGAGTATTAGCTATTATAAACTATCTGATGAGCCACCCAAATTAACTTTCTCTTGAGAAACACAATGCTTGTTTTCATTTGTTTGTTTGTTTTAATTTCTGTGAATGTCTTTGAGTTTATTTGAGTTTGATTTCTGTGAATGTCTGAGTTTATTTGCCTGTAAACCTGTTTTTATCCTCTTGTCATTTATCACATATTTTGAATTTTTAAAAACTAAGTTATAATTGACAGAAAGCATATTAGTTTCAAGTATACAACACAATAATTCAATATATGTATATTTTAATAATCACCAAAGCCCTGTCAGTGTGGCTTGGTTGGTTGAGCCTCATCCCATGCACCAGGTGGTCACCAGATAGAATCCCAGTCAGGGTACATGCAGGGGTTCCCGGATGGATCCCCAGTAGGGGGCGTGCAATAGGCAGCTGTTTGATGTTTCTCTCTCAGTGATATTTCTATCTCTCTTTCCCTCTCCAGTCCTCTCTCTGAAATCAGTTTTTTTAACCACAAAAAGTTTAGTTAACATTTGTCAGCTTATAGTTACAAAAAAATCTGTTGTTTTCTTTTGTGATGAGAACTTTTAAGACCTACTCTTAGCAACTTTCAAATACAAAATAGAGTATTATTAATCTTAGCACTACCATGCTTTGTTTAAAAAAATATTTATCTGCATAAGCTTACTTCAGAGAAAAATATTTCATTTCAGAGAACACACAAATCCTAGCTTGTGGGGCAGTATCTGGGTTTTGGAAAATGATCTTAGAGACAATTTAGAGTCAACAGCAACCACATGAAACTATGTGCATTATAAAGGAATCCACAAAATGAAGACCTAAAGAGACAGAAAATGGTAGCAGCTGATGAAACTTGGAAGATAAAAAGATTCCCTTGTACATTTTTTTCTGTGACTTTCATTTTTTAATAAATTTAGACAACATCAGTCTCTGTGCATATTTAGATTCCTAAATGACAGAGGCTCTGGTCACCATGAAATCTGGCTACAAAAGACAGAAATAGCCCTGGATGGTGTGCTCAGTATATAGAGTATCAGCCTACACACCAAAGGATCACAGGTTCTGGGTGTGTGCAGGAGGCAACCAATCTATGTGTATTTCTCACATTGACATTTCTCTCCCCGCCTCCTCCCTTCCACTCTCTCTAAAAATTAATGGGAAAAAATATCCTATGAGGACTGGCCAAAAACAAAAAAAAGACAAATAAACAAACGAGAAATTCTTTTTAGTCAGTTTGGTTTCATCTTACTGTTGTGATTGTTGTGATCCTTCTAAATGGGCAGCAAAACCCAAGATACTACTTTCCATTGTTGTCTTCATCTTGTTGCTGTGTTTTGACACATTATCATGTATGTTTTAAAAAATCAGCCTTATTGATACATGTAAACTATATCATAAAATTCACCCATTTTAGGTGTAGAATTTAAATGATTTTTATCAAATTTAACAGGTGGTGCAAACCAGCATAAATCAGTTTTAGAACATTTTGAGCTCCCTAATAAGATCTCTCATACCTATTTACAGTTAATCCAGATTCCCCCTCTCAGACCTAGACAATCACTAATCTATTTTCTACCGCTATAAGTTTGCATTTTCTGGACATATTATAAAAAGAAAATCATACAATATGTATTCACAAACGTACAATATGTGCTTTTTAAACTTTGCATTATGTTTTTGAGGTTTCCATGATATAGAACATGAAAATACATAGTATATTATTTTTATTGCTGAACAATATTCAATTATATGGGTATATCACATTTTGTCTATTAAATAAAATGTTAGAGTTGTTTCCAATTCTTGGCTATTATAAATAATGCTGCCATGAACATTCACATACAAGTTTTTGTGTGGATTTATGTTTTCATTTCTCTTAAGTAGATACCGAGGAGTGGATCTGCTGGTTTATATGATAATTTCATGTTTAACTGTAAAAAAAAAAACAACTTTCAAACTTTTTAAAGGACTACAGCATATTGTGTTCCCCCAAGCAACATAAAGTGAGCGTCCCCATTTCTCTATACCCTCACAAATATTTGTTATTATTTTACTTATTATATCCATTCTACCAGATACAAAACTATGGTATCTCATGCAGTTTTAATTTGCATTTCCTTAATGGCTATTGCATTTCCTCAATAGTCATTCCTATATATTCTTTAGTGAAATGTCTGTTCATATCTATATCTTATTTTGATTATTTCTATTACTGTTGTGTTTTAAGGGTTCTTAGTAAATTCTAAATGAAAGATCTTCATCAGATATGTTTACTCCTAGACTATTGCTTATATTTTCATTTTCTTAATGGCGACTTTGAAATGCAAAAGTTTTAATTTTTGCTGAAGTTCAATTTATCAATTTTTTTCTTTTATGGGTTGTGCTTTTGGTGTTGCTAATAGCTAAAAAACCTTTATCTAACCCAATGTCTCAAAGATGTTCACTTTTATTTATTCTACTAGAGGCCCGGTGCATGAAATTAGTGCATGGGAGGGGGGGGGGTGTCTCCTCATCCCAGTCTGCACCGTCTCCAATCCAGGACCCCTCGGGGGATGTCTGACTGCCAGTTTAGGCCCGATCCCGGGGATCGCCTAAACTGGCAGCTGGACATCCCTCTCACAATCCTGGAACATTGGCTCCTAATCGCTCGCCTGCCTGCCTGCCTGGTTGCCCATAACTGCCCCCTGCTGCCAGGCTGATCGCCCCTCACTGCTTCTGCATGCCAGCCTGATCACCCCTAACTGCCCCTCCTGCTAGCCTGGTCGCCCCCAACTGCCCCCTCCCTGCCAGCCTGGTCACTCCCAACTGCCCCCCCCACTGGCCTGGTCACCCCTTACTGCCCCTCCTGCCGGCCTGGTCGCCCCCAACTTCCCCCCTCTGCCAGCCTGGTTACCCATAACTGCCCCCTCCTGCCGGCCTGATCACTCCCAACTGCCCCTCCTGCTGGCCTGGTTGCCCCTAACTGCCACCCCCCCCCCGCCAGCCTGGTCGCCTCTTACTGCCCCCCCTGCCAGCCTGGTCGCCCCCAACTGCCCCCCCTCTGCCGGCCTGGTCACCCCTAACTGCCCCCTCCGCCAGCCTGGTCGCCCCCAACTGCCCCCCCTGCTGGCCTGGTCACCCCCAACTGCCCCCCCCCCGCCGGCCTAGTTTCCCCTCACTGCCCCCCCCATCAGCCTAATCACTTTCAACTGCCCCCCCTGCTGCTCTGGTTGCCCCATGCAGCCTGCTTGTTCAGTCGTTTGGTCATCCCCCACTAACGCCCCTGCCGGCCTGGTCACCCCACACAGCCTGCTTGTTCAGTTGTTTGGTTGTCCCTTACTAACCACCCCTGCCGGCCTGGTCATAGGCAGCCATCTTGTGAGGGTTAATTTGCATATTACCTCTTTATTATATAGGATGAGTTTTATTTTCTTAGCTTACATTTAAGACTATGATTTTTATGTATGGCATGAAATAAGAAAATTCATATTTTTGCATGTGGGTATGTAATTGTTCCAATACCATTTGTTGAAAACATTATACTTTTCACAATGAATTTCCTTGGCATATTTATAAAATACCAATCAACTATAAATGTAAAAGTTTATTTCTAGACTCTCAATTGTGTTTCATTTATCCATGTCTATCCTTATGCCATAACACAGTCTTGATAACTATATATGTATAGTAAGTTCTGATATGGAAAAGTGAAAGTCCTCCAACTTGTCTTTTTCAAAATTGTTTTGGTTATTGTAGGTGTTTTGCATTTCCATATAAATTTAGGGTTAGCTTTTCAATTTATGCAAAAAATACCACACTGAATTTTGATAGGTATTGCATTGAATCTCTATAGCTCAATTAGTAGAGAATTTCCATCATAATAATATTGAATATTCTAATCTACAAACATGGAATGCCCCTCCATTTACTTAGATCCTCTTTAATTGCTATCAACAAAGTTTCTAAATATTCAGTGTTTTATACTTCTTTTGTTAAACTTATTCCAAAAGTATTTTAACCATTTTGATGCTTTTTTAATAGAAAAATATTTTGTTTTCTGATTTGTCAATGCATAGAAATACAACTAAATTTTTTCAGCTTGTATACAGTTTTGCATTTTTTTAATAGGTATGCAATTCATATATCACAAAATCTACCTTTTAAAATATATAATCCCGTGGTTTTCAGTATATTCACAGAATTGTGCAACCATCCCCACTAATTCCAGAATATTTTCATCATCTTCCAAAGGAAACCAGGTGCCCATTAGCAGTCATTCCTCATTTCCCGTTATCCCCAGGCCCTAATCAATAACCTAAATTTTGTCTCTATAGATTTGTATACCTTAGAAATCATATAATATGTGGTCTTTTGTGTCTGGCTACTTTCACATAGCATAATATTTTTGAGGTTCATCCATGTTGTAGCATGTGTCAATACTTCTTTGCTTTTTATGACTGAATAATCTATTATATAGATGTATCATATTTATCCTTTAACCAATTATTGGACATTTGATTTATTTACACTTTTTGGTTATAAGAATGCTACTGCTTTGAACACTCATGTACAAGTTTTTGTGCGGACATACTCTTTCATTTCTCTTGGGAGTATATCTAGGAGTGGTCATATTTAATCTCTAGAGGAACTCTAAACTATTTTTCAAAGTTGCTACATTATTTTACATTTCCACCAGCTATGTGTGAACGTTCCAATCTCTCCATGTCCTCACCAACATTTATCTTTTTTATTATAGCCATCTCAGTGAGTGTGAAATAGTATATCACTATAGGTTTGATTTTTCTCTGATGGCTAATGAAGGTGAACTTCTTTTCATATGCATATTGGCCATTTGTATATCTTATTTGAAGACATGTCTATTCTGATCTTTTGCTCCCTTTCAAATTGGGTTGTCTTTTATTATTGATTCATAATAGTATTGTATATATTCTTGACATAAGCACCTTATCATATAAATGATTTGCAAATATTTTTCCCCACTCTTTGGTCTTTTCTTTTTCTTGATTATGTCCTTTGAAGCACTTTTTTTCTTTTGATTTGATGGTCTAATTATGTACTTTTTTACATTGTGGATGTGCTTTTAGTGATAGGGCTAACTAACCATTGTTTAATTCAAGGTCATGATGACTTACACATATGATTTCTTCTTAAAATTTTGTAGATTTAGCTATTAAAATTAGGTCTTTGATCCATTGTAAGTTAATCTTTGAATGTACTACAAAAATAGTGTGATATAAGGGTGCAACTTCATTCTTTTGCATGTGGATATCCAGTAGTCCCAGCACCATTTGTTTAAAAGATTATTCTTTACTATTGAGTGATCTTTGCACCATCATAATATCATGAGTCTTAAATAATAAAATACCAGGTTATGATGTTACAATGGTAATACTATATCCATTTGTTTCTGATGGTTAAGTCCTTAATCTTTTCATATTTATAATATCGAAAAGAATTTCAGAAGCAGTTTCCATTTTAGATTATCTTAATATTACCTTGATGCAGTTGTAGTCCAGCCTAAGAAACTTCTTTGTCATTATTCTATTCATATTACCAAAGAAATTGATACTAGATTTTTATAAATTAGGATATTTTCTCTATGTAAGAGAAACCTAAGTCTCAATGGCTTAAATAAAAATAAAATTTATTACTTCATATAAGAAGTCCAGAGATAGGGCAGCCCCCTGAGGTAGCTGATTCATTGGCACACCGAGGAAGGTGGACAGCATCCAGGAAAGGCATATTCTCCAGTGTCCTCTTCAGATGGACACACAATGCAATATACAGATGATGTATCATAGAACCATACATTTGAAACCTAAATAATTTTATTAACCAATTCACCCCAATAAATTTAATAACGAACAAACAGAAGAAATACTACAAGACCAGGAAATAAACTTTTGTTGTTTTAAGCTTCTGTGATTTTGCGACTGTTTTGTTATGGCAGCACAGATGGCCTTAGCTGACAAAAAAGATGACTACGGTATTTTACTAGTGTTTCTGCCCTTCTGATTCTTCAAATACATCTAAAGAGGCTATAATATACAAAGGAACACTTTGTTTCCTTAATTAGATTTAATTCCGAAGTCTAAAAAGTTAGGAAAAGACTTCTTTAAGACAAGGCCTGGTACAACTTTTATCTGCCTATCTAAATCAATATAAATTAGTATCATCTTTCCTACTTAAATATTTATAAGGTTTTACCATCTGAATAAATGATGGCATTATTCCAATATTTAACTAGAGAACTTGCAGTTCCCAATACAACTTTAAAATTTACATTATAATGCACAAGCCCTGTATACTATACTTATTCATATTTGCATAAATATTCCTAAATTAAAATAATTTGTTATAGATAAAAGGCCAAAATGCATCCTTGGGGTTTCTTATGTAGAAATGGTTTTTAATATCATAAATTGAATACTTTTTATACACCAAAGAATCTTCTAAATTAAAGTCATTCAGTTCTCAGCATTATTTGAAGCAAAATGAGGAGACAGGTTAACTATAACAATCTTCATTTTAGTTGAATATGGAAACAAAAAGAAGTGGTTTGTTAGAACAGTAACAGCATATTTGTTGTATGTTCTAACCTGAAAAAGAAATTAAAATGTGTATATTTTGTATTTTATTAGACTAACACTATTCATGACAATACCTTGATGTTCCTATAAATTCAAAAGTTTACCTAAGATTATATGTTAGTTTTACAGAAAATCATAATTCCAATATATAAAAGGCTAATATGCAAAGTGTCCCCTTGGGAGTTCGACCAGGAGACCGGGAGTTCAATCGCTCGCTATGATGTGCGCTGACCACCAGGGGGTGGCACAGAATATGGCAGGCAACCAGCGGCAGTGGCAGGGCACTGAGGGAGCAAGGGAAGGAGGGGGAAGGGAGGTGGGGATACGGGGAATCTGATTGGCCCTGATTGCTGGCCAGGCCTAGGGACTCTACCCATGCACAAATTTCTTGCACTGGGCCTCTAGTTGTTTATAAACAGATTGTTTACTGGCAAACTAAAGAACAATGTCCTAAACAAGTTAATAACAGAAAACAAAGCTGCTAAAGTCCTTTTGCATATTTACATTTTAAAATATTTTTATTAGAGCATTTATCATTTTTAACTATTTTTCACTTCCAGTTGACATGCATTATTAGTTTCAGGTGTACACCCCAGTGAATAAACATTACATTACTTACTAAGTGGTCATCCCAATAAATTTCACACCCATCTGACACCATATGTAGTTATTAGAATATTATTGACTATATTCCCTATGTTGTACTTTACATCCCCATGACTATTCTGTAATGACCAATTTGTACTTCTTTTTTAAAAAATATATTTTATTTATTTTTTACAGAGAGGAAGGGAGAGGGATAGAGAGATAAAAACATCAATGAGAGAGAAACATTGATCAGCTGCCTCCTGCACACCTCCTACTGGGGATGTGCCCGCAACCAAGGTACATGTCCGACGCTCTATCCACCGAGCCAAACTGGTTAGGGACAACTTGTACTTCTTAATCCCTTCATGTTTGTCACCCATTCTCCAAACCCCCTCCCATCTGGCAAATGTCAAAATCTACTCTGTATCTATAAATTTGTTTCTGTTCTGCTTGTTCATTAATTTTGTTTAGATTCAATTGTTGATAGATATGTATTTATTGCCATTTTATTGTTCATACTTTTATCTTTTTTTAATTCTTAAAGAAGACCCTTTAATGTTTCTTATAATACTGGCTTAGTGGTGATGAACTCCTTTAGCTTTTTCTTATCTGTGAAGCTCTTTATCTGTCCTTTCATTCTAAATGATAGCTTTGCTGGATAGAGTTATCTTGGTTGTAGGTCCTTACTTTTTATCACTTTGAATATTTCTTGCCAATTCTTTCTAGCCTGCAAAGTTTCTGTTGAGAAATCAGCTGACAGTCTTATAGAGCTCCCTATAACAAACTGCTTTTTTCTTGCTGCTTTTAAGATTTTCTCTTTGTCTTTAACCTTTTGCATTTTAATCATGTATCTTGGTTTGGGCCTCTTTGAGTTCATCTTGTTTGGGACTCTCTGCACTTCCTGAACTTGTATATCTTTTTCTTTCACCAAGTTAGGGAAGTTTTCTGTTATTTCTTCAAGCAGATTTTCAATTTCTTGCTCTCTTCTCTTTCTGGCACTGCCATCATGAGAATTTTGGTATGTGTGAAGTTGTCCCAGAGGCTCCTTATATTATCCTCATTTTTTGGATTCTTTTTTCTTTTTACTGTTCAAATTGGTTGTTTTTTGCTTCCTTATATTCCAAACCTCTGATGTGGTTCTCAGCTTCATCTATTCTACTGTTGATTCCCTATAAATTATTCATTTTAGTTAGTGTATCCTTCATTTTTCACTGGTTCTTTTTAATGCTGTGAAGGTTCTAAGTTCATTCAGCATCCTTATAACCAGTGTTCTGAAGTCTGCATCTAGTAGTTTGCTTGTCTCCATTTTGCTTAGTTCTTTTTCTGGAGTTTTGTTCTGTCCTTTCATTTGGGACATGTTTCTTTGTCTCGTTTTGTTTCTATGTAGTAGGTAGAGCTGCTACATCTCTCAGGCTTGGTAGAGTGGGCTAATGTAGTAGGCGTTCTATAAGGCCAGTGGCACAACCTCCCCAGTTACCCAGGCTGGGCACTTGAGGTGTGCCACCCCCACCCACCCCATGTAGGCGGTGTATACCCTCTCCTTGTAATTAAGCTCTGATTGCTGCTGGCATGTCAATAATAGGGATTTACCTCCAGGCTGGTGAGCTGTAAGGACTGGCTGAGACCACCAACCATGGACCTCTGGCCACTGTGGAGGATCAGTTGTGCAGGGGCCCATCCCAGGGAGCAGGACTTACTTCAGCAGGGCTCTGGTGCCCCCTGAATCTTCCCCTTGAGTGTGTTGCTTATGGAGGTAGGTGGGTGGTGATGCTTTGGCCATGGTCTAAAGCTGTCCACTGGGTGTGCTGACTCTGTGTTCTGCTGCCATCTGTGTTCTGTCCAGGGCCACCCAGCATGACTACAAAGTGATCTTCAGATGGTTGCTCCTTGTGTTGGGCTTGGAGTTGTCCAGGTGAGGCCAAGCTGCAAACCAAGGCTGGCTGCTGCTAGTGCTGGGCCTGGTCCACTTAGTGAGATCTATGGGGCCAAATGCTGCTTATTTGAAAGACTTAAGGAGAACCTGAAGCATGAGCCAAGACTGGCCATTCACATGGAAGAGCCACTCGAAACAGCTCGGGTGCCCCCAAATGATGGATGGGGTGGGGCCTCAGGGGATCACCAGGGCAGGGTGAACAGTGTTAGCCAGGTTGATAGATCTCAGAGATATGGTGCCAGAGATATGCTGGCTCTGTGAGGGCAGGGCTCATCAAAGGAACAATGACCTTTGTCAGCACTTCGGTCTGGGAAAAAGCCACTCAGCCTTCCCCACTCCCTACCCCACCTCTCGCCCTGATGCTGGACAATTCAGTTCCTCCTCCTATATCTCTGGTGCTTTTTAAGCTGCTGCCCCAGTGCTGGAGCTCAGAGGGAGTGAGTCTATTATGCACAGGCCCTTTAAAAGGTACTGCCTGGGACTCCAGCAGATCTCTATTTTCCGCAGCCTCAATTCCCACTGGTTTTTACAGCTAGAATTTATGAGGACTTCTCCTTCTGGCACTGGAACCCTGGGCTCAGGAGCCTGGTGTGGGGCTGGGACCCCTTGCTCCTCAGGGGTGACCTCCACAGCTGAGATATTCCTCTCAAATTTTATCCACTACACGTGGGTGTTGGACTAGCCTGTTCTGAATCTCCATTCCTCCTACCAGTCTCAATGTAGCTTCTTCTTTAATTCCCTAATTATAGGACTTCCAGTCAGCCAGATTTCTGGTAGTTCTGAATGACTGTTCTATAGTTTAGTTGTAATTTTGACATGGTTGTGAGAGGAGGGGAGTACTACATTCACCTACACTGCCATCTTGACTGTAAATTCTCCACAATCTAATTTTAGAACATTTGTGTTACTCCCAAAAGAAACATTATTCCCATTCGCAGTCACTCCCTGTCCCCACTCCCAATCCTAGACAACCACCAATTTACTTCCTACTACTACAGATTTGCCCATGTCTACATTTTAGCATGAATGAATTAGTAAGAAATATTATTGTTAAGTATACAATGATTCAAAAAAGCCCTAACAAGCTAAACAAATAGATTAACAAATGGGGTAAGAAGTGGAGAGAGAAAATTAAAAAGCTAAAAAAAGTATTAAGTAACTTAATTTTAATCCCATAATTAAAAAGTAGCCGATTCCCTATGCAATATTACACAGAGATTGAATTTTTGCTCTATTTTAAATAGAACCACTTCATTATCTAAATATTGCTATAATTAATTTTAATTTAGAAGAGTGCATTATTCATGATTATCCATTTGAAAAATATCTTTAGCAACTTGTCAGGCCAACAGAGAAATTCTAGGACTGGGAACACACCAAAGATCTTAGAGGACAGTACTGATGCTTGTGTATTTCCAACCATGCACCCCAGAAAATGTATCATAGCATCACTCAAACTTCTAGGGATCTGAATTATATTTTAAAAACAATCCTGCTTTGTAATTTTAGATATCCTATATAATAAAAGGCCAGTGACCATAACAGCATAATGATCAGAACGACCGATTGACCAGTCGCAATGAGGTGCACTGACCACCTCTTTGTCCCTCCCCACTGCCTGAGGCTCAGATCGATTGCCCGGCCAATGGGGAACTGGGTGGGTGGAGGCGGTGGGGCGGGACTTGGGACTGGAGAGCAGGTGGAAGATGGCCCTGATTGCAGGCTAGGCCTAAGGACCCTACCTGTGCACGATTTCGTGCGCTGAGCCTCTATTATAAAATAAAGCCATTGGATAACAGAGTAGCCAAAAGGATATTATTTTGCTTTGAGTGAATAAGTTTCAATACTGGTATATTATGTATAAATGGCTTATCTTTTACTCTATACTCTCCGCACATGCTCATATCCACATTTACAAATATATATATATATATATATATATATATATATGTATATATATATATATATATATATATATATATATATATATATTTCAGAGAGAAAGGAAGAGGGAGAGACAGAAATATCAACGATGAAAGAGAACCACTGATCGGCCACCCCTCACACGCCCCCCACGGGAGATTGAGCCTACAATCTGGGCACGTGCCCCTCACCAGAATAGAAGCTGGGACCTCTCACTCAAACCACATTAATTTAAAGCTCTGATACAAAAGATTTTATTTTGCTTTTGCTCCTATTTGTGTGTGTGTGGGGGGAGGAAGTATATTATGATTTTAGCCTTTGAAAGAACCTGCATACTAAGATTTTATTCAAGAATATCAAATTAAATTTCAAATAATCCCACAGGAAAATGTAGTAAGAGTCCACATGCTAGTTTACCTATGAATTATACAATGTTTTTCATTAAAATGAATCATATACTCCTCCTCCTGTCTAAGCATAATCCTTCCATCCATGTTCTAAATCTCATTCACTTCTTCCCTTTCAGTAATTATTCTTCCTCTTATATGTATCTTTAAAATCCAAGTGTCTCCCCTTAGGATCAAATAATAATTAAAAACTCTGTAAACTGCCGAACACTCCAGCTATTGGAGTTTTCCTGTTCCCTTTCACTATCAATTTTCTTGAATGTTGTCTTCATTTGCTGTCACTGCTTTCTTACTTGCCAATCACTCCTCAATCTACTGGAATATGGCTTCTCTGTGACCAGTTCTACAAAAGTAATCTTTCAGAGAACACTGTTGATCTCTGAGTTGCTTTTCAAGCTTTATCTTGACATCTTAGAAAGACAGACATTTGCTGACCTATCTTTTTCTTGAAAGACTCTTTACATCATTGGTATAAAAATTACTAAATACATGTGCTCTTTCTCTTATTTTTTTGAGTGTTCCCTTTTGATCCTTTACCCATCTCTTACATGCCATATTTGCCCAAGCCTTTTCTTCTTACTTTACAATACCTCTAGTTTTTCTTCCTCATTATTCTCAGTCCTTAATTAACACCCATATTTTGATAACTCCCAATTCTATATCTCTAACCAAATCTCCATCCTGGCTATAGAACCATACACCCAGCTGCCTATTCAATAACTCCAATTGCATGTCCCACAAGCAACTCAAATTTAATCCATCTAAATTTAACTCTTAATCTGCTCTTCCTCATGAATAGCCCCACCATTCACCCAGTTACCTGAGACATAAACTGTGACTTGATCTTTCCCTTATCTCTCACATCCAACCAATCACCAAATAGGGCTTGTGAGCCAAGCCTTTGTCTTAGCAGCAATAAGACATCACTGAAGGGCATTAGGCAGTGAAGGGACAAGAACAAGAATATGTCAGAAAGATTACTCTAACTCCATAATGGAGGGTAGAGTGGAGGTAATCACAGATAGAAATTATTTTCATCTGAACTGAGGGAGAAACCATTGGGGGAATGACACTTTAATGAATGTTACATGTCAAATATAAAAACAAACACGTTGAGGAAGAGCGGGGTTTTTTTTTTAATGCAGTGTTAAATATACTAGAAATGACAAATATTTCTTCCCGCTATATCATACCTTTAGAAAATCTATTCCCTGACAGCTGTGTTTAGGTAGTATAATCCTGTACTATCCCCTCTTTGCCCTACCCTCAGCTGATTGTATTACCTGTGGATACCTGACTTCAAAAAAACCTTACCATAGCCTCAGTCAAGCCATTAAAGCCTTTTCTACTACCTGCATGGAAAGGGGATAGCCAATCAGTCTCTACTGAGTCCTTAAAGTAATTTGCTTATTCTGTTGAAACAACAGTGTTTACATTTGATAAGGAATTTTTGAGTACTATATACCCAAATAAAATCTCAGACAGAACATAATATCAGGATATATGAAACAATAATTGAAAACTTAGTCTTTTATTCAAACAATTGACTTTTAGAAATCCTACAGAAATAATTTAAAAAATAGAGCAAAGGTTTGGAGGGGGAAATGATGTTCATTCACTACTAGGTTATTTACAATAGCAAAAATTTTAGATAGCAAAATTGGATTAACTAGATGGTCCATAATTGAAAATTGCTTAAGGATATGTACAAAAAACACTAACAATGGTTATTTCTACTAATATATGGTGAAATTATAGTGATTTTATTTTCTTTTGCATTTTTCAAGTTTTCTAAACTAAGCGTTAAAAGCAAATTAAAAACAAATGTATGCCTTAAAAACAAATTTAAAATGTTAATAGAAAACTTTACTCACAACTTTAACCAAGTAATTAATCTCAACATCAAAATAATAGGACAAACTCATATTATGTTTCTCCAAAATAGATGCATTATATCACTTACGTGATATTTTTGCCCTAAATGTTTAATGAGGAAACAATCAGACAAATCCATATTGAGGAGTATTCTATAAAACAAATGGCCTGAATTCTCCAAAATGTTAATGTCTTTAAAAATAAAAAGCCCTGGCCAGGTGACTCAATTAGTTGGAGCATCATCCTGTACACCAGAAGGCTGTGGGTTCAATTCCCAGTTGGAGCACATACATGGGTTGTGGGTTTGATCCCTGGTCCGGGCATGAATGGGCAACAAACCAATCAATGTTTCTCTCTCTCCTTTCCTCTCTAAAAATCAATACATATCCTTGGGTGAGTTTAAAAATAAACAACCAATTATTTTAGACTACAGGAGAGTAAAAGATGTTACAACGAAATTTGAAATATGAACCTTGATTGATCCTGTATAGAAAAATAAAATTATTAGAATTATAAATAACTGAATATAGACTGTGTTAGAATATATTTTTGTTCAATATTAAATTTCTTGAGTGTGGTAATGATAGGAAGGTATGGTATACATGTAGTGTTATGGTATATAATGGTATGTAGGAAATTATCCTTGTTCTTAGGAGATATATGCTATCATGCCATGTATTTAGCAGTAAAGTGTCATGATGCCTGCATCTTATCTTTAAACTAGAGGCCCGGTGCACGAAATTCGTGCACGAAGGGGGGTTGTCCCTCAGCCCAGCCTGTACCCTCGCCAATATGGGACCCCTCAAGGGATGTCCGACTGCCCGTGACCTGATCCCACCGGGATCGGGCCTAAATGGGCAGTCGGACATCCCTCTCACAATCCAAGACTGCTGGCTCCCAACTGCTCGCCTGCCTGCCTTCCTGATTGCCCCTAACCGCTTCTGCCTGCCAGCCTGATCACCCCCTAACCACTCTGCTGCCAGCCTGTTTGCCCCCAACTTCCCTCCTCTGCCGGCCTGGTCACCCCTAACTGCCCTCTCCTGCAGGGTTGATCACCTCCAACTGCCCTCCCTTGCAGGCCGGGTGCCTCCCAACTGCCCTCTCCTGCTGGCCATCTTGTGGTGGCCATCTTGTGTCCACATGGGGGCAGGATCTTTGACCACATGGGGGCAGCGATATTGTGTGTTGCAGTGATGATCAATCTGCAGATTACTCTTTTATTAGATAGGATAGAGGCCTGGTACAGGGGTGGGGGCCAGCTGGTTTGCCCTGAAGGGCGTCTGGGATCAGGTGGGTGTTCCCTTGGGGTGTGGGGCAGCCTGAGCGAGGGGCCTGTGGTGGTTTGCAGGCCAGCCACGCCCCCTGGCAACGCAAGCAGAGGCCCTGGTATCTGGAATTTATTCTCCTTCTACAATTGAAACTTTGTAGCCTGGAGCGGAGCCAAGCCTGGGGCTCCCTCCGAGGCCGGCAGCCATTTGTGTTGGGGTTATAATTGAAACTTTGTTGCCTTAAGCGCGTGGGCCATGCCAGGGTGCGCGGAAAGCTTTGCTTCCCCTGTTGCCGGCGGCAACCCTGGCCTGCTCTCTCAAGCTCCATTCTGCCGCCATTTGTTTGAATTTGTTTACCTTCTGTAATTGAAACTTTGTAGCTTGAGTGGAGGCTTAGGCCTGGCAAGGGCAGGTGGAAAGCTTGGTTTCCTCTGTTACCTAGGAAACCTTGCTCTCTGTGGCTGTAGCCATCTTGGTTTGGGTTAATTTGCATACTCGCTCTGATTGGATGGTGGGCGTGGCTTGTGGGCGTGGCTTGTGGTGTGTTGGAGGTATGGTCAATTTGCATATTTGTCTATTATTAGATAGGATAGTTCAACTAAAATACACACACACACACACACACACACACACACACACACACAGTATTACCGCATACCAGTGTTTCTCAAACTATTTTTAAGGAGCCTTTTTTAGACATTTTTTTTTACTAATTAGAGCCCCACCTCCCATAAAACTTTAAAAAACTGTGGTAAAAAACACATAAAATTTGCCATCTTAAACATTTTTAAGTGTATGGTTCAGTATTGTTAAGATATTTACATTGTTGCACAATCTCCAGAAGAACCTTTTCATCTTATGAAACGGAAACTCTATATCCATTAAACAACAAATTCCCATTTCTTCCTCTCCTACCTATTCCCTGTCAACTGCCATTTCTATTTTTTTTAATCTATGGTTTTGACTGCTCTGGATACCTCATCTATGTGGAATCACACAATATTTGTTGTTGTTTGTGTGTGTGTGTGTGTGTGTGTGTGTGTGTGTGTGTGTGTGTTTAGCTTATTTAACACAATGTCCTCATAGTTCATCCTTTCCTTTTTTTAGGATGCCATGCCAAGCAGAAAGCCTCTGAAAAATCCATCTATCACTAGACTGTTCTTCACAAATGACAGCATCTCCTCAGCTGTGCGTTTCACCTCTGCAGATAGGTGGTTGCTCTTACAGATCTTCAGCTGTTCCTTGGCTTTCTTCATGTCCTTCTCTACTTGTTGCCAGGAAACTTTGATGTACCCAGTATGGTCTGCAAGCTGAAGGAGAAAAAAGTCTTCTTCCGACAGTTGTTGCAGCCAACTTTCCAACCTTCTGGAATATGAAACCTGTGCACCATCCAGTGACACCTCCAATAACAGCTGGGTTGCCATGCTCTACTTTTCAGCTGAGGGTCCCTATTCCTGCCTAAACAGCTTGTGCCACCATGGCTGCTTTTTAACAAATTCTGCAAGGTCCAGTGACTCAAAATGTCCTAGAGTGGATGCGGACATTTCAGCAAGCTTTTCTCTTGATGACACACGCAGAGGCTAGGCACTGTAGAACAGGGAGTGGCGAGCTGTCTCCTAGCAATGTAGCTTCCGCAGGTGGGTCTGATATTTCTATTCCCAAGGCCCTAGGGCCATGGTCGGCAAACTGCGGCTCCTGAGCCACATGCGGCTCTTTGGCCCCTTGAGTGTGGCTCTTCCACAAAATACCACAGCCTGGGTGAGTCTATTTTGAAGAAGTAGCATTAGAAGAAGTTTAAGTTTAAAAAATTTGGCTCTCAAGCCGCCGAAACCGGTTTGGCTCAGTGGATAGAGCGTCGGCCTGCGGACTGAAAGGTCCCAGGTTCGATTCCGGTCAAGGGCACGTACCTTGGTTGCAGGCACATCCCCGGTAGGGGGTGTGCAGGAGGCAGCTGGTCGATGTTTCTCTCTCATCAATGTTTCTAGCTCTCTATCCCTCTCCCTTCCTCTCTCTAAAAAATCAATAAAATATATTTTAAAAAAAAAATTTGGCTCTCAAAAAGAAATTTCAATCGTTGTGCTGCTGATATTTGGCTCTGTTGACTAATGAGTTTGCCGACCACTGCCCTAGGGTAAGGGCGGGCTGGGCTCACCATGGTCTGTGGTCACCCTCGTTTCATCCACTTTGTAGAATGTGTCAGGATTTCCTTCCTTTTTAAAAATGAATACTACTTCATTGTTTGTATATGCCACACCTTGTTTTCTCATTCATCCATCCATGGACACTTAGGTTGTTTCCACCTTTTGGCTATTGTAAATAATGCTGTTAAGAACATGGATGTACAAATATCTCTTTGAGACCCTCCTTTCAACTCTTTGGATATGCTAGTATACCCCAAAGTGGTCATTGTATATTAATTTTTTGTGCAACTGCTGTACTGTTTTTCATTACTGCTAAACCATTTTACATTGCCACCCACAGTGCACAAAAGTTTGAATTTATCCACATCTTCACCAACACTTATTTTCTCTTTTTGATAATAGCCATCTTATTGGGTGCGAGATAATACTTCATTGAGATTTTGATTTGCATATTCCTGATGTCCAACTTTTTGTGTGCTTATTGGCCATTTGTAATTTTCTTTGGAGAAATGTCTATTCAAGTCCTTTGCCCATTTTTTAAAATAAGGGTAATTGTTTTTGTTGCTGTTGTTGAGTTGTAGAAGTTCTCTGTATATTCTGAATATATATGTTATCAGATATGTGATTGGCAAATACATGGTGAGACAAAAGTAGGTTTATAGATTGTGAGTACATAAAACAAGAGTTTATTCTTTCGTTATTTAAATAATTACTTACTAATTATTGTATTTTTTTCCATACGAACAACTGTAAACCTACTTTTGCCCCACCCTATATTTTTCCCATTCCATATGTTGCCTTTTTACTCTGTTGATTGAGTCCTTTGATGCATAGAAGTTTTAATAAATTGTGACCTACTCTAATTTCTCTCTTCTTTTACTTTTGTTGCCTATACTTTCTGTGTCATATCCAAGAAATCATTGTCAAATCCAATGTCATGAGTTTTTCCTCTATGTTTTTATCATAAAGTTTTATAGTTTTAAGTTTATGTTTTGGTCTTAGATCCATTTTGAGTTAACTTTTTATGTAGTGTAAGTTAAGGGTCCAATTTTATTCTTTTGCATGTGGATGCCCAGTTTTCTATAGCTTTCTTATCACAAATCAGCACAATCTTTAGGTTAGAGAAAGTTATGTTAAGAAAACTTACTTAGATCATAATTAACTTTTTTGACAAAAGAAAAGCATTTAAAAACAAATTGGTATTAAATATCAACTCACTTCATTAAATCTCTTCAAAGATGTTCATTTTTCTAAAACTAAGTGGATGCAGTACAAAACTTATATTTGCGAAAGTATTCATACCTAAATATTCAAATACTGGAATAGCATTTTTCTGTTGAGAAAACCCTCAAGTAATAGCTGACTTTGGAAATTTCAAGTTTATAAATAAATTTTGAAGTATTTGGTTATCTAAAATTACAGGCAGGAATAAGTCTCTGTAGAATCTCATAGACAAGAGGAAAAAAGTAAATGAAGCATTCAAGAAGAAAATACACAAACAATATCAAAAACTTTCCCTATAACATATCTTCTTAAAAAAAAAGTCATCACTACTCTCAAATCAGAAGTCAAGTGGATGACTCAGATATCACTAATTTTTCTCAATTTAAAATAATTAATAACTTTAATTGCTTAAAACTATTAAATAGGCACGGTTTTACAATTATTCTATCAAGGTGACATTATTGCCATTTATAAAGTTATTCCATCATGTGAAAAAAATAATAAAATGATCCTCCAAGTATTGAACATTTTGATTATTGTATAGCAAAACAAATTTTGATCAAACCAACATTTTTTTCTTCCTATTATGCTAAATGATTAGATTATAATCTGCAGCCAAAACATAAATTATAATTATATTGTGGTGAACACTGTACATTGCTAGTTCAAAAGAAAACTACTTTGTCAAATTTATAATATCATCTACTTGAATGACTACCTTGGCATACAAAGGCTCCATCTTTTAAAAATTGTTTCTAGTCTATTCCATTTTAAATACCATCCAGTATCCTTTTATAATATTAATACATCACCAATTTACTTCCTTTGTAGAACAACAACAAGCACTTTAAAGCTTGTAAAATGACTAATTCTTAATGTTGTCAAATTAAGTTAAGCAATTTAATGTAATTACTAAATGTACTGACTTCTTTAAATATTGTAGTAATTAGAGAAACTGTTTTACTGCCACTTATAATGTACATAAATAACTTGGCTTAAGCAAAGTTGTTTGGGCTGGTCTTTTTGGGGGGAGGATAGGGTACTGAATTCTAGTGGCCATTCTTGAAGTCATAACTTTCATTCATCCAAATCAACAAACGCATCTCTATATATAAAAGCCTAAGTGACCGAACTACCAAAAGACTGGTCGCTCTGTTGCGCACTGACCACCAGGGGGCAGACCCTCAATGCAGGAGCTGCCGCCTGGTGGTCAGTGTGCTCCCACAGCGGGAGTGCTGCTCAGCTGTCCTGGTGGCTCACCAGCCTGGTTGCAGCCACTCACTCCCTCAGTAGTCCTACAGGTCCAATCTCCAGAGAACGGGCCAGGCACCAACGGACTGGCATCGCTGGCACAAACCTGACAGCGCTGCCAGTCTCCTGGAAGTCAGCCTCGGGCACTGTGGCCGCTTCCCCTCCCTAGATGCTCTGCAAGGAAGAAACAATATAAAAGAGGCTGCCAGGTGACTCCAACAACCGGCGTGAACATTAGCAGGACAGAAGCAGATACCAGGCAGTCAAGGGCATCCCACTGCCTGCCTGGAGGGCCAATCACATCCTGGCTCCCCTCAACCCCCTCGCGACAGGCGCCAGAAGCAGGGCTTATGGCTGGCGAGTGCTGCTGCAGCAGCGCAAGCCTCTCTCCATCACGTCTGACTGGGCGCGAGCCCATGGCAGGCGCAGCAGAGCCAGGATGAGCAGGAGTGGCAGGCAGGAGCGCCAGGTGGCGCTGGACTGCTGGTTTTGGCTCAGTCCCCACAGGCCATACCGAGGGACCCCACCTGTGCATGAATCTGTGCACCAGGCCTCTAGTTTGATATAATAACATTGGATCTCTTTCTATCTCTGGCTTTGAATTCATATTGTTAAAATAGAGCACATTCTTATTTTGCTGTATAGCCATCACTGTTAGTATTAATGGTAGTTTTTACCATAGACAAAACAATTTTGATCTGAACTGGGCAGCCTTTAGAATTGTCCAGTGCCTAAATAGGCCCTTATCCCATACTCTTGAATAAAAATCCAACTATAAGTGTCCTAAACTTGTAAGGAGTTATGAGGGTAGGGAACGACCTAACCCTTGGACAACTGGACCTTAGACAATTATTTTCTCTCAAAGAAATAAGTAGTTTAAAGTAAATGTTACTGGATCCTTCCAGCCTTTAATTGAATAAACAGGTGATTAAAAATAAAAACACCTGAGTAATGAAACTTACTGCTATACTGTGATTAATCATTGCAACTCTGTAACTAGTTTTTCTATCAATAAATTAAAGTGATTAATTCACTTTTTACCTTAATGTACTTTCAATTGCTTTCTTCTTGTTTTCTCAACACTAAAGTCTATGGCTGTCTTTTAAGACTATATTCATCCTTCATCTTCTCCCTCAATCATTCACTCAGTTACTATTTTTTTATAGCAGGTACAAGGTTGAACTAGTATACCAAGCACAATAGAGATGGCCAACATTACAAATATATATAAAATTTCCATTATTATTTCAATAATGCTAAGTATTAAGATGCTATGAAAACCTATAAATGGGGGGGGGGGGGGTCTGGTCAAGTCAGAGAGATCAAAGAAGGCATCCTTGAGAAAGGGACCCTTGATCTAAACTCTATAGGACAAGTAGGTCATAACCAAAAAAAGAAGGAAGCAAAAGTAATCCATGCAGAACAGCACAAAGGCCCTACAGTGAAAGCGAACATGTTAGACACGAGGAACTAAAAGAAAATTCAATGAGACTGAAATGAAGGGGACTGAATAATGTACAAAGAAACTAGAGAGAAAGACAGGCTCTATAATCATGAAAAGGTTAGAAGCAAAAGACTAATATGATTAAATTTGTGTTCTATAAAGATGACTATGACTGCAATAGATTTGAAGAGGGCCAAAGTGGTGTGTGAATTAGGAGGCTATTAAATTAGTTCAGGAAAGAGAAATCATAGGAAAATCAGAGTACAGGCATAGCTCTCATTACACTTCACAAATATTGCATTTTTTACAAATCGAAGGCAAGACTCTCCATAAGCAAGTATCACTTTATTGTGGTGATCTGGAACCAAAACCACAATACCTCCAAGTGATGCCTGTATAAACTACAGTGGAGAAAAGGTAGATAGATTTTTGAAGTATTTGGATAAAATGAATAGGTTTGGGTGATGAATTGTGTACGGGAAGTGTATTAGTTACCTATTGTTGTGTTAAAAAATTACCTTAAAACTTACCAGCTTATTATCCATAATATCTGCATTTTAATGAGTTTGTATTGCTTGTGTGATTAAACATAAATGAATGAATATGTAAATAAATAAAATGTGTTTAATATCCAGGGGGGGAAAAAACACCTTACCAGCTTACAATGAATATAATTTCTGTGGGTCAGGAATCAGGGTACAATTTAGTTGAGTGCCTCTGACTCAGGCACTGATTATCATAAGACTGTAGTCAAGGTGTTGACCAGGAATGCAGTCACTTCACAGCACGGTTAGGAAAGGATATACTTTCAAGCCTACTAATGTGGCTGCTGACAGGCCTCAAGTCTTCAAGGAACATTACTTCCTTGCTACATGAACCTCTCTAGGGGGCTACTCACAACACATCAACTTGCTTCCTTCTGAGTGAGGACAGAGAAGGGGAGGGAAATCAGATAAAGTGGGTGAAAGAAGGCAAGCAAGAAAATCAGTTTTAGAAGTGACATCTCAGGACTCTTGCCATTTTGTATTCATTAGAAGTATCACTAGGTCCAATCCACATACCTGGGAGATTACACAGAGGCATGCATACCAGATGATGGAGCTCATTGGAGGCCGTTTTAGAAACTGCCTACCATGCAGAGTGAGGAAGAGGAGACACTATTGTATTCATAAGAATGGGAAGAATGGAAAAGGACCAGGTTGGGAGAAGTTTTGTTTTGGATGGTGAGTTTGAAAGGACAAGGTGCCTTTAATTCAATCAACCAATTTGTTATAACATTCCTACTATGTACCACACATTACTGTAGGAGATGAGATATAATGATAAACACAGAAGAAGTTCTTACCCTCATGGAATTTATCTTCTAATAGCTGAAGACAGATAATAAATAAGATTCAGATAATGGTAAGGGGTAGAAAGAAAATAACATAGGATAAAGTTGTAGGTTTCTCTTCAGCTATGGTGTCAAAATACCATTTCAAGGACCCAAGTAGATTGTTAAAAGCCTTAAGTTGTTTCCTAGATTCTCCTGTACTCTCACTGTATTGTTTGCCTCTCTTACAGCATTTATCAAAAGCTGATTTCTATTATAGTGCAAGTCAACGTTTGGGTCAGGCCAAGAAATGACACATCCTCCTCCCACAACCCTCCCATTGATATCTACATCTATCCCCTGGAACAAGTGAATGTTTCCTTTTTGAAAAAAAGTGTTTTTGCAGATGTGACTAAGTTAAAGATCCTGCACTAAGGAGATTGCCTTAAATTACCCAAGTGGGCCCTAAATGCCATCACAACTGTCCTTATAAAAGACACACAGAGGAGAAGACATACACAGAAAACAAACAGGCAGTGTGACCACTGAGGCAGAGATTGGAGAGATGCAGCCACAAGTCGAGGAAGGCCAACAGCCAGCCACCAGATGCTGGAAGAGGCAAAGAGCAAAGTCTCCTCTGAAGCCTCCAAAAGGAGTGCCGCCCTGCTCACACCTTCATTTTGGACTTCTGGTTTCCAGAACTGTGAATTTCTGTTGTTTTAAGCCACCCACTTTGTGGAAATTCGTTACAACAATCACAAGAAACTAACAGACCCTTCCACTGTTATTTCCTAACACTGGAATCATGGCATTATCCCAAGTTGTAATTACTTGTTTATTCACTTGTTATTGCATCTTACCCTATTAATATGTAAGCTCCAAGAAGATGGGGGCCTTCTCTATGCCCCTAGCTCTTAGCATAGTGTCTAGAATATATTGCATTCCTAAGAATTAGCTGTTAAATGAATAGATATCCCTCCATTAGATAACAAGTTATAAGACAGAGAGTATGTGTATTCACCATAATTCCTAAAACCCCCAGCACAGAGCCTTGCCAAAAACTGTTGTTGAACTAGGTTCGAGCTCTAGCAATCAGGAAGTCTGGATTCTAGATATTGTACCTCTATCTTGTCCGCATCTAGTATTCGAGGAAGTGTTCAAGTAAGTTTGTTCCTTGGCTGCTCTCTTAGTGCTGCTAAGGAGAAAGTCTGGATAGCATTTTTGCACTCTGTTCATGACCCACGGTGCTTGGCACCTTGTAGGGACAACACATATTTTGGACTTTGGGGTGAATTAGAATATCAGACTAAGCCAAAACGTAAAGTCAACATTGCATCCTCAAGTAAATTCCTAATCAACTCTGAACCTCAATCTTCTCAACTAACCCTTACCTCAGGGGGTTGTGAACCTGTGAACTACCTGGCCTGTGGTGGCTCCATGAGTGGTAGCTGATTATTATTAACCCTACGCCACTGACCTAACTCAACCTTGTGTACAGCATCAGAAATGAGTTCCACACTAACTCCATTACTTCCTGGCCATGTGACCTTGGACAAGCTATCTTACCTTTCTGAGGCACAGTTCCTTGGCCAAAAACTGACAAGAATGTCTACCTTGTAAAAGCAGTTCTGATACAGAAACTAAACTAAATGAAGTAACCAAAGAGTTAAACTTAGAAAGCCTGGCTTAATAATGTAATTATTTTGAGCAAAAACAACAAAAAAAAAACACCAAAAAAAAACTTGTCTTTTTAACACGTGCTCATCTTGAATAAATACTCCCACTTCCGTGGGCCTTCTAAAACAATGGAAGGGGCCACCAAATCCTATTATTGCCTCACGGAATCCCAAGTTTGGGAACCTTCGAACCAAAGGCCACGTGGGGGTTCCATGATTCCATGACTTTTTCCTTCAGCAACCTACCAGTTATCAGTGTTTACAACGAAGAGCGCCAGAGCCGAAGTGACAGGCTTCCAGAAGAGCCCGGCTGAGTTTAAGCTTTTTCGCAGACACAGGGTTTGCCCTAAGAAGGGCGCACGTCACAGACAGGGCGGTCCACAAAGTCTCAGAGAATCCCTCAGTTGCCTGGGTAACGGTACGTCACTACGTAGCTTCACGTGCCCGTTGGCTAGAAGCCCATACAGCGCAACGCGCAGGCGCCTGCTGAGAGCCAATGGGCGCGGCCGGGGTGTTGGCGCCGCTCAGCGCCCTTTTCCGGGCGGACCCGGCGGCAACCGGGCGGAGCGCCCGCGGAGCGTGCCTCCCTCTCCCGGCGAGTGGGCGGTTGTCTGTAGCTCGCAGGCGCCCCGCCACGTAGGTTACGCACACAATCACTCCCAGGGTCCGCCCAGGCAGCTGTGCCCTCCCACCTCGGGCTCCCCGGAGGCGGGGCCGCGATGGTGCGGGTCGGGGGCCCGAGGTGGAGCTGACCTGCGGCCGGGAAGACCCTGGCCGACTCGGGCCAACCACGAAGCCCTTCCCTGCCGCCGACTTTCAGCCGTCTGGGTCGCGCTGCTCGCTGGAAGCCCTGAACTCCGTGTCCCCCAAGCCCTGGCCCCCCTGCGGGAATGTTCAAAAATGAGTATCAGGTAACCCCCAAACTGTCTCCAACCTGTCGATACAGCTTTCTCCTCTAGGGTGAGGTAGCGCCTGCTGGGATGAGGGCAGAGCTTCCCCCAGCCTCCCATCATACAGTCTTTTTTCGGGGTAAGAAGAAATTAATGGATGAGTGGTCTTGATGCAAAAAGAAAGCAGCAAACGTCTGGACGCAGGATCTGACTTTGTTCAAGTCTCCAGCGCAGTGCTTCTCGAGGTGTCTGGAACCCCAGAGATTCTAACTAAAATACAGATCTTAAACCCCAACCAGACTCCTGAATCCGGGCCCATAAATGCGCCTTGGGCACTCACACTGTGTAGCGAGCTATGCAGAAGAGAGTGAATGAATGAATGTGCCCGTGAATGGCTTACACCCAGAAAGAAAATAAGCTTTGGCCATAGGCTATTCTCTCCAAAACGGGTTCAGTTTCTCTTAAACACTGGGGCATAGAAGGATCACTTAGGGAGAACTTGTAAACACTGCAGGGTCCCTGACCCTCACCCCAGGTCCAGTTACTGACCCTCACCCCAGATCTAGTGAATCAGAATCTCTGTAGATGGGGCCAGTTACCCGCCCCCCCAGTTCAGGCCGATGCAAGTGGTCCAAAGATAACGGGGGAGAAACTGGTTCTGGGTCTTCCTCAGTCACCTTGAGGATCCTCGAGTATCTCAATGCCTGACCTGCTTTCCTCACTTCACTGGCTTCTCCCTCCCTGCTTTTCCTTCCCCCTCCCGACCTCTACCAGAGGTCGCACTCTCTATCTACAATCTGTTTTCCATTCCACAGTCCTCCACTGGTCTCCAACTCTTTGATGCTTCTGCCTTTTCAGCAAACACTACCTGCCTTCTTATGAGTGCCGCGAGAGTATTTTGCCGTTTTCTTCTACTCCAATTATTAGAACGATTTTAAAGAGTTTCACTTAATAGAGGTAAAATACATTGTTAAAAAAAAAAAAAAAAGCATACTCCTGTGGGAAACTTGGAAAACAGGAGAAAAAGAAACGGGGAGTGGCAGTGTTTTCTATCTCGCCAAGGTATAAGGATTTTTCTTAAAATAAGTAAAAGCTGCCTCATTTAAAATTCATAGTGAAATATGACCTGTCTCCAGAAGCTATAGTAATTCTATCCATACACAGTTTGCACATAAAATGCCTAAGGAAGGAGAAATTAAATGTCTTAAGTGATTATGTGTTAAAACTCAAAAACAAAAATATAGTATTGAGAAAAATTAAAAGTTGGAAATTCTTTACAAAAATCAGACAGACTTGCTCATATGCTGCTTATTATTCAGAGTCAATAAAAGAAAACCATAATTAGTCTTTATTTCAGATTCTCAGTTTCTTGTAATAAACGCTTCTTAAGAGATAATCATCTTGTTTAATTCCTCTCCTTCATAATTAAAGGACATGGAAATTCAGTAATGTGTGTGGTGTTTTTACATAAGCATCCTTCCATGTTTTCAGGTATACTGTAGGGAACACAGCATATCTACAGATAAGGTTCTCTATTTTCCTTGTACAGATTAAGAAAAAAATTTTTATTGATTTTTTTTTTTTAGAGAGAGTAGGGGAGAGAGTGAGAGAGAGAAACATTGACTCGTTGCTCAACCCATTCATGCATTCATTGGTTGATTCTTGTGTGTGCCCTGACAAAGAATCAAACCCACAACCTTGGCATATCTGGACAACACTCTAACCAACTGAGCTCCTGGCCAGGGGCTTGTACAGATTTTATAAATCTCTAAATTAATTTGTATTAAATATATGGGGTAGGGCAAAAGTAGGTTTATAGTTGTGAGTATACAAAATCATTTACTTTTGTATTAATATTAATTTTGTATTGTTTTCCATATGAACAACTATAAACCTACTTTTGCCCACCCTGTATGAAAAGAGTTACAGGAATGCTCAAAATAAGAATCATTCTTTTCCTCACTCCCTCCCAAACTTTTTTATCGACCAGACTAAATTATTAACATGCCCTTTTTTGAACAGTTATTGCTGGCACTATTGAGCTTTGCTATGTGCAAGGTATTGTGCTTGATGGTTTATATTTACTATCCTGTGTAATCCAACAATCCATTTTACAGGTGAAGAATCAAGAAGTTAAATAACTCCAAGGTCAGGTAGTTAATAAATGGCAAAGCTGATATTGGAGCTCAGGCCAGTATGACTAAAAAGATAATTATCAGAATTTATTAGTCTGGGTTGAATAACATGTTTTGTAAGCATGATCTATACATGTCAAATAAATGAACCTAACACTAAGATATCATAAGGTTGTATGGCACAATTCATTTAATGTTTATCCTGCTTTAAAAAATTTCTTACAATTTCTATTGATCAGAGGTGACTCAAATCAGAACTGCTGTTGCTAGATACAATCTAGGTATAGAGTAGGATCATGTTTTCTCCCAGATCTACTTACCTGACAGAAGCCTGAACAGTGGTTGTAGGCTATATGATGGATAGTATCTTCTCCTTAGCATTGTCTTTCACTTTAATGTAAATACTTCGTTTTTGTTTTCTAGGGAGGTGCATTTGTTGAAATCTTTAGTGCTCAGGGAAAAAATCCTGGAGCAAAGTGGAAGATCCTTGGAAGTCCATCTGTGATTTGGAAAGTAAGTGTGAGAAATTAGAGCCACCTAAAACTTGGAAAGAAATTGAGAGTGACTGTTTATTACAAAAAGGGCTCAATCAGATTTTAGAACTGTTTTTCCTGTTCATTCACTCCAAAATCTTTTCATGACATTGTGGGCTGCATCCTCCCAGACATCACTCCTCACTTGTTTAAGATTTAGGCATGCAGCTCACAGCCCTTCTCTGAACACCAAGTTCTGCCGTTTCAAGTGACTTCAGTATCTGTGAGGAAAATCTCTCCAAACCCTTAGCTTCTCAGTTTCTTTTAATTTTAAGTTTTTACTTATTGATTGCTTTTTAGAGAGAGAGAGAGAAAGAAACATCAGTTTGTTGATCCACTTATTTATGCATTCAATTGATTCTTGTATGTGCTCTGACTGGGGATCAAACCTGTACCCTTGGTGTATGGGGATGACACACTAACCCACTGAGCTTCCTGGCAAGGGACTCATTTTCTTGAATTCTTCATTTCTAATTACCTATCCCACTCTACTTTGGTGTGCATGCCCTCTGCCATGCCCTGTACCTCATCACCATAAACTGCAGGGACTCTGAAACTTACTAAGTGGGATATCACGACATGCCTTCTGGCCCCGATTTCAGTTCTTAAGGCTGCTTGCCCAGTTATTCCCACTATATTTGTTCTTCAACCTAATTGAGACTTTTAGGACATTCTACTTTCCCCAGTGTTTAGTTTTATTTCTATATTTTCTCTGTCTTCACTTCCTTTTCTCTCTAGCCCAGAATCCATAGTCCATGATTTCAGTCACAGCCTGGTCAAGACCTTGAATGCCCTTGCTTCTTGTCCTTTCATCATGCCTGCCTAGCAAACGCTGACCCTTTCTGAATTCCCAGTTATCTGTCTGCATCCGGCTTCTCGGTACCTTTGGAGAAAATATCTACAGCCTCTTAGATTGATGATGCTATAAATTTATCCTGAATATCCCAGCAAGTTCTCTTAGTCTTTAAAATAATTTTCTCAATTTTCTTCAGGTTTCCAGCCACCAACTCCCTATCCCCATCCCCAGTCCACACCCAGGTAGGTCCTCCTCACTCACTCACCAGACCACACCCCATTTCACTGGAAAAACCAATGCCATCAGGTAGGAACTACCTCAGCTTGCTGCCACTAGATGTAAAAACCTATATCCATCCCTATCTTCTTTTTCTCTTCTCTCCTGTATACTGGAGAGAAAAATGCCTTTCTAAGGACTCAGTTCTATGGGTAACTTTTTAAAACTACTATTAATTGAGTGCTTACTGTTCACCAAGCATAGCATCAATTCATTACATATGTAATCTGTACACTAGCCTTGCCCCTTTTATAGACTGTGGCATGGAGAGGGTAAGCAACTTGCTTACAATTATACAGCTCTTACTATGAATGAGAGATAAATGATGCTGTGAGGGTATATAGCAGGGAAATTAAAGCCTTCCCAAGGAAATGACATTTGATCTCTAAGAGCTAACTAGGCACTGGGTGGGGCTGGTGGAAAGCAGAGTATTTCAGGCAAAGGGAAAAGCATGCACAAAGTCCTGTGTCAGAAGAGAGCTTAGATTTTTAGGAAACTGCAAGAAGGCTACTAAGGCCAGGATGCAGACCAGGAGAGAGTGCAAGATAGGAGATGGGGTTGGAGAAACTGGGCAGAGATCAGACTACGCAAGGACTTATGGACCACGTTGAAGATTTTGGTGAACTGGTGAAAGGTTTTACGTATATGTTCAACTTGTGGAATAAATAATATACTAGATGTATGTAAATGCATTTCAAATACACAGGAGAAAGACAAGTATCACATGATCTCATTCATATATGGAATCTAATGAACAAAATAAACTAATGAACAAAATAGATCCAGAAACATAGAAGCATGGAACAGACTAATGAATCTCAGAGGGAAGGCGGAGGTGGGTGGGTGGGTGGATGGGAAGAGATCAAATAAAGAACTTTTATGCATATTAGTATATATATAATCCATGGACACAGACAACAGGGTGGTGAAGGCCTAGGGTGAGGGGCTGGGGTGGGCTAGAAGGGGTCAATGGGGGGCAAAGGGAGAACATATGTAATACTTTCAACATAAAGATTTACTTAAAAAAATAAAGATTTAAAAACCCCTACAAATATATAGGAGATGCTATTGTGATGGGTATAATATAAATTTATTAAAATGTTACTTATTTCTTAGTAGCTATTAGATACAATGCATTTCTTAATACAAAATGGGAGAGTGGGAGGACCTGTGAAATATTTTAATGTGAAAAAGATCTTTTATACTCAAAGATTGGGAATTTGGTCCATAAAAATATAACCATTTACATTACCACTTTGATTCATGTTTTTGTGTGTGTTTGTTTTTCTGTTTCTCCAAACTTAGTTTTTTAGATCACTTTCATTAACTGTAGCACTAGTATTTGTACTGATTTTAAGTAAATGATATGGAACTTCAAGTTGGAGCACTATTTTTTTTTTAAAAAAAGGCAATGATTAATTCTGTATGAGCCATGCAAGGAGCTTTCAGACTGGATGCAACATAGGTTAGATGATTTATTATACTGGAACAGGACGTGATATCAGCTTGTGCTGCTAGACAGAAACACACAGATTGAAGGAGAGGAAGAGAAATAGACTCTGGAAACTCAAAATTAGTTACTTGAGAATCCCTAAACTTGGAGAACTTTTTATCATTTGGAGGAAGAGTGCCTACTTGATATAATAGAGAATTTGCCAAGTGGCTTAGTGTGGCTTCTGTATTCCAGTTCGCAGCAAGTCTTAGGGTGAGAGTATCAAGGCCTAAGTCTACTTTTAAGTCATTTGAATCTGGGACTTGTTTCCTGTGAGTTTTCAGCTCCAATTTTATAATAGAAACCAAACAAAATACTTTTCAATTACCATTGCTTTCATTTTTGTTCTATAGGAGTTTGATAAAGAAGTGAAAAGTTTTGTGTTTGTCCTGGAAGGCAGCAGCCAGACAAACAAAATTCAGTTACCAAAGGAGAATAAGCAAATCCGTAAGTAAGTTTTTAATCTTGAAACTTAACATTTGGTGCTTGAAATTATGCCTTTAAATCTCGTACACATACATTAATTTGACTCTTACTGGCATCTGTTGACATGAAGTGATAGGATTTTTTTTTAATTTAGAAAGTAACCTTATGCCAGGTGTTTTTTTTTTTTTTGTTGTTGTTTTAATATTCTGCTTCACTGTTTACTAGAAATCTACCAGTATTTTTAAGATTTAAAAATTATTTAATAACCATTAGTTGTAATAGTAATGGTATTTATTGAGCATTTACTATGTGCCTATGACTTCCTAAGCATTTCACATTTAACACTTTTAATCCTCACTGTAGCTCTTCTATAGATAAGCACACTGAGGTTGGTTCCTTATCAAGAAATCAGGTAGTTAAGACTAAGCTTTGAAATAAACTCAGGAGTTTCTAAATTATAGGAAATTAATTTGTTAGAGAACAATTATCCTCTATAATAAAATGGTAATATGCAAATTAACCATCACTCTGCTACATAAGCCATGCCCACCAGCCAAGCCACGCCCACCAGCCAATCAGGGCGAGTATGCAAATTAACCCCAATCCAAGATTGCTACACCACAGAGAGCAAGGTTTCCCAGGTAACAGAGCAAGCCAAGCTTTCCATAGCCGTTGCAGGCCTAAGCCTCCACTCAAGCTACAAAGTTTCAATTATAGAAGGTAAACAAATTCAAACAAATGGCGGCAGAATGGAGCTTGAGAGAGCCGGCCAGGGTTGCCGGCGGCAACAGGGAAAGCAAAGCTTTCCGCACACCCTGGCCGGGCTCACCCGCTTAAGGCTACAAAGTTTCAATTGTAGAAGGTGAATTAACTGCCACAGAAATGGCTGCCGCCCCAGAGGGAACAGCAGGCTTGGCTCCGCTCCAGGATACAAAGTTTCAATTGTAGAAGGAAAATAAATTCCAGATACCAGGGCCTCCTCTTGGGTCGCCAGGGTGCGTGGCTGGCCTGCAAACCACCACAGGCCCCTCACTCAGGCCGCCCCACGCCCCAAGGGAACCCCCACCCTGATCTGGGACACCCTTCAGGGCAAACCAGCTGGTCCCCACCCGTGCACCAGGCCTCTATCCTATCTAATAAAAGAGTAATATGCAGATTGATCATCACTGCAACACACAATATAGCTGCCCCCATGTGGTCAAAGATCCTGCCCCCATGTGGACACAAGATGGCCACTACAAGATGGCCAGCAGGGGAGGGCATTTGGGAGGCACCCGGCCTGCAAGGGAGGGCAGTTATGAGGGACCAGGCCTGCAAGGGAAGGCAGTTGAGAGGGACCAGGCTTGCAAGGGAGGGCAGTTGGAGGTGACCAACCCTGCAGGAGAGGGCAGTTAGGGGTGACCAGGCTGGCAGAGGAGGGAAGTTGGGGGCAAACAGGCTGGCAGGGGGGCAGTTAAGCATCAACCAGGCTGGCAGCGGAGTGGTTAGGGGGTGATCAGGCTGGCAGGCAGAAGCGGTTAGGGGCAATCAGGAAGGCAGGCAGGTGATCAGTTGGGAGCCAGCAGTCCTGGATTGTGAGAGGGATGTCCGACTGCCCGTTTAGGCCCGATCGGGCCTAAACGGGCAGTCGGACATCCCTTGAGGGGTCCCAGATTGGAGAGGATGCAGGCTGGGCTGAGGGACAACCCCCCCGCCGTGCACGAATTTCGTGCTCCGGGCTTCTAGTGTAAAATATAATAGAAGGCACTATTTAGTGACATATCAACTTATATACCTTTAAAAATATTAATCCTATCTAATAATAGGCAAATATGCAAATTGACCATACCTCCGACACACCCACAAGCCACGCCCACCATCCAATCAGAGCGAGCATACAAATTAACCCAAACCAAGATGGCTACAGCCACAGAGAGCAAGGTTTCCTAGGTAACAGAGGAAGCCAAGCTTTCCGCCTGCCCTTGCCAGGCCTAAGCCTCCACTCAAGCTACAAGGTTTCAGTTATAGAAGGGAAACAAATTCAAATAAATGGCGGCAGAATGGAGCTTGAGAGAGCAGGCCAGGGTTGCCGCCGGCAACAGGGGAAGCAAAGCTTTCTGCACACCCTGGCCGGGCCCACCCGCTTAAGGCAACAAAGTTTCAATTATAACCCCAACTCAAATGGCTACCGGCCTCGGAGGGAGCCCCAGGCTTGGCTCCGCTCCAGGCTACAAAGTTTCAATTGTAGAAGGAAAAAAAATTCCAGATACCAGGGCCTCTGCTTGCGTTGCCAGGGGGCATGGCCCGCCTGCAAACCACTACAGGCCCCTTGCTCAGGCCGCCCCACACCCCAAGGGAACCCCCACCTGATCCGGGACGCCCTTCAGGGCAAACCAGCTGGCCCCCACCCCTGTACCAGGCCTCTATTCTATCTAATAAAAGAGTACTATGGAGATTGACCATCACTGCAACACACAATATAGCTGCCCCCATGTGGTCAAAGATCCTGCCCCCATGTGGACACAAGATGGCCACCACAAGATGGCCAGCAGGAGAGGGCAGTTGGGAGGCACCCGGCCTGCAAGGGAGGGCAATTGAGAAGGACTAGGCCTGCAAGGGAGGGCAGTTGGAGGTGATCAACCCTGCAGGAGAGGGCAGTTAGGGGTAACCAGGCCGGCAGAGGAGGGAAGTTGGGGGCAAACAGGCTGGCAGCAGAGTGGTTAGGGGGTGATCAGGCTGGCAGGCAGAAGCGGTTAGGGGCAATCAGGAAGGCAAGCAGGCAAGCAGTTGGGAGCCAGCAGTCCTGGATTGTGAGAGGGATGTCCGACTGCCCACCGGGATCGGGCCTAAACGGGCAGTCGGACATCCCTTGAGGGGTCCCAGATTGGAGAGGGTGCAGGCTGGGCTGAGGGACAACCCCCTCCGTGCACGAATTTCGTGCACTGGGCCTCTAGTATCTAATAAATATAGATATTAACATGTGCTTTAACAAAAGCCCAAGGAGTAGATTTCAATTCTTTCTTACTTTGGAAATTAGAGTCAGCATTCTAAAGCAGAAGAAACACTGAGAGATCACCTACATTTAGGATCAGAAGCCCAGTTAATGGCAAAATGGGTTAAAATCTGAGGCTCTGCCACCAAATTAGGCTTTGAGTAAACTGATGTGATTTAAGAAATAGAATTTTTCAAAATGATTAATCAGATTTTCATCAACTTTGTCCTATGTTTTAACCATAGATTTTAGGTAATTTAGTAAATATAAGTAGCCAGTTATTTTTTATATTCATCATTTATTTTCATAGACTCTGTGCTTTATCTACCATTTCAAGCTACTACATGCATATTTTAGATTTCTGAGATATAAGCCAAGCCATAGATTATAGATGGAAGATGATTAACTTTAAAATGGTTTGCCAGTGTTTCTTCCTAAAATAAAATAAAAAGCAGAACCTCGAAGAGAAGGAATAATCATTGTTAAAATAAATTTTATTAATTTACTATAATTTTACAAATCATGATTTCCTCACGGTTCCTTTTTTTTAAATAAGAGTTTTTTTCATTTTTACAAAAATGTATACGTATAAATGAGATAATCTAAGATGAGCCAGGGAAATGTGTCTGAAACTGTAAGTTATTCTTACATGAGACATGTTCCATCTTTTTTAAGGATATTGTCTTTGTGAGAGAGATACATTTGATTTGCAGAAACATGTCTTAATGTAATCCAGTGTTCTTTTGTTGTTGTTTTTCTTATTGTTGGCCTATACTCCATGTGATGCCCTCAGCATCGATGTACATAATCATATTATTGACAAAATCAAACCACTCCTTGTAAACTTTCTCAGTTGGCTCTGAAAAATTTCTCTACCAAAGGTTCAGTGTCTAAAGACAAGTTCCCTTTCCTACTTTTTTTTTTCTTTTTTAGTTTTTTCTTAATCCCTCTACCCCCTTTCTTTTCCTACTTTTATCTAAAAAAATTATTTTAGGAATTTTTAACTTGTTATAATTGCTTTTTAAATGGAAAGAAGATAGTTCTAATTGGAAGAAATGGAAGAATCTTTTAATGTGTTTTTTTGTACAATGCCCTGTAATTAAAAATTAATCTGGCTCTTCTATAGGATGTGCAACACTGTAACAAATGAAACAGTTTATACAGTCCGTAAGATTAATTATTTTTAATTTTTGTACTAATGCCTTTAAGATTATTTGTAATTTTTTATAACAACTTTATACTTACTTTTGCTTGTATAAAATGACCTTCTGTGTGAAGTTGTTATAGTTAAATTTAAATTAAAAGGCATGCCTTGAATAGAGAATTGGCTTTCAATTACTATTTCTAAATTTAGTTCAGTTACCATTATGTATTTCTATTTTAAGAGTAAACATTCACTTTATTTATACAGATTTGAAATTAGATACCCCATTATATGTTTCCTTCTCTATTAGGTGCTTCTGAAGAAAGTTTAATAATGAAATTAAGTATGTTTAAGTTTTCATTTTAAATAGTACTATTTCTGAATTACACTTAAGTATCTCTCAATATGTCAAAGTTTTTTTGGTTTTGCTTTGTTTATTTTTACTTATCAAATAAAGTGATATCAATTATTAGATTGTGCACTTCTCCAGTGTAGGAATCTTGCATCATCTATTTTATACCCCTATTTAGTGTATTGTATAAAATTGGTGTTTAATAAGTATGTTAAATTTGTCACATAAAGAAACTATAACAATTTAGGTTATAATTTCTAAATGTAACCAGCTTCCCTTGATAAGGAGACTTGAGTAAATTACTAGCCAGATAAATAAGTAAGTCCACCCTGCTCTTCACCCTGGTACTTGTTATATAGACTAGGGGCCCGATGCACAAAATTTGTGCATGGATAGAGTCCTTAGGCCTGGCTGGTGATCAGGCCAATTTGTGGGGCAAACAGCGGGGCAATCAGGGAAGGCCTCCCTCCCCCCACTGGCACCTGCCTTGGCCGGCCTGACGCCGCCAGCTTGCCCCCCCCCCCCCCCGCCACTACTGCCGGTCGCCTCCCTCTGCGGGGCAATGGGTGGGGCACCCACCTTGGCTGGCCTGAGGCCTATCGGCTGGGGGCAGCTCCTGTGTTGAGCATCTGCCCACTGGTAGTCAGTGCACATCATAGCGACCAGTCGTTCTACCAGTCATTCCATCATTCGGTTGATTTGCATATTAGGATTTTATTATATAGGATGCCCCTATGGGACTGGGACTTTCTGTGTGAGGCTCAGCTTTGAAACCATTTTTTCTCTGCCTGTGGTGTCTGAGCCCAGTGGCATGTATGGGGACCAGCATCCCGGAAGCCCTGTGTTAACCCAAGTATCAGCTGCTCTGGAGGGTGAAGTCATATTTATGAGGTGCTCCCCAAACCTTCCCCTGCCCTTACTTTGATATTCTTTTTAAAATAAATCTCATTATGAATTCCTCTGTTTAAAACCTTTCAATGGCACTGACCTTATCACTCTACTGATAGTGCTCTTGTCAGAGTCACTAGTGATCTCTGTATTCCTGAATCCATTGGCCAGTTCTCAGCCCTCATTTTGCTTATCATCTCAGCAGAATTTGACCAGGTTGACACCCTCTTCCTTGATATATTTTCTTCATTCATCTTCCAGGATGCCCACTGCTAGTTTTCTTCCTGATTCTCTGGTCTAGAGCTTCATTTTCCCAGACTCCCCTTCTTCAGGCCTTAACCCTGACCTATGCTTTAGATCCTTCCTGCACTTTTGATCGTTTTTACCATTCTCTGCTTCTTCCAATAGCTCTTACTACCATTTAACATGCTATTTATTTATTTATTTTTCTCACCATTACCAGAAAGTAACTGCCACCAGCACAGAAATTTAGTCTATTTTGTTCACCTAAAACAGTGCCTGGCACCACAGTAGACATCCAGTAACTTTGTTGAATAAATTAGTGAATATATGAGTGGCTTCCCATTGATTTTAGAATGACCTATACCTTTCAAATGGCCTTCAAGGTCCTGAATGATTGAGTTCATAGCTATTTGCCAGGCTATCTCCTGCTACTTTTCACCTGCTGACTTTCCTATCTGCCTGTTAGGCCTTTAAATTCACCTTTTTCATCATATGATAGAATATTCCCTCTCCCTGTAAAATGTGTTCCTAGCTGAATTCCAATGTCATTTCTTCAAGAAAATGTTCGTTCATTGTCCCTTTCCCTCTAAGGACCCATGATTATATGCTTTCACAGCACCCTGACCTCCTCCTTCATGGAACTAGACAATAAATTCTAAAGGGTCAGATACCTTGTCTATCTTACCCACTACAAAAACTTCAGCACTGTCTCACACATAGTAAATGTTCAATAAATCTTTATTGAGTAGAACTAATTTAATCCATATAAATAAGCCTATAATTTATAATTCTAAATTATTGACCCAGTTTTATACTTGAAAAGTAAAAGGGCCCAGACAGGTTTTTTCATTTGCCCAAGGTATGTGGAATAACCCACAATGAAGGCATAAGTGTTTCCTGTCATCTTTATTGAAGTGGAGAGGTACAAGTCAGTGCTGTTTATGCCAAGGCTGTGATTGGAACCAGTAAATAGTTTCAGCATGATTTACCAGGTTACTCCTAAAGGATGACTAGTCCCAACTCCTTGTATATGAGGTGTACAGCTGTCATCTATAATAAAAGCGTAATATGCTAATTCCAGATGACCTTCCAGACAAAGCCGGGGCTGCGAGGGAAGCCCGGGTCCCAGGTGCCTGCCAGCGGCCAGAGGGAAACCCGGGTCCCAGGTGCCAGAGGGAAGCCAGTGCCAGCAGCCAGGTGAAGGAAGGCCTACTCTTGCATGAATTTCATGCATCGGGCCTCTAGTTTTCTATAAGGAAAGAACTGTAACACCAGTGTTTAAACATCTAATGGTATTTTACCAGTTCAATTTGTTTCTAAAATATTCAAAAGAAAAAAGGACCTGACCCCTTAAAAATAGAGGTAGTTTGTCTCAGGCAAGAATCCTAATACATAAAAACCCGGGGTCCGTAACGTCCAAAACAACCAAAGGCTCAACCGACTGGAAGTCTGTCCTACAATCTGATTGCTGATTGCTGCTCATTGATGCTGCTGCGGGCATGGCGACCCAGCACTGACTGCTGAAGGGGCTGTGGATCAGGCTTGGAGAGAGGCCTGGAGAGAGAGAGGCAGGATCTGATCCACAGCTTCCATGGCAGCTGTTGATCAGCCATTGCCTCTCTCTTTCTCTCTGGGCTTCACCAGCAACTGCGCCTCTGTTTCTCTCCGGGCCTCCACGGGGGCTACTGATCAGCCCTGCCTCTCTGATCAGGCCTGGAGATAGGCACAGAGACGCTGACTGGCATAGAAAACGACCAATCAGAGCCAAATCTGGGTGAACTGTGAGGAGCCAATGGCTGCCTAGGAGGTGGAGCTTTTGACACTGACTGGCATAGAAACCGACCAATCAGAACCTAATCTGAGTGAACTGCAAAGGCAGAACCTAAGGTGAGGGCTGAGGAGGGGTTTTAAGGGCAACAGCTGTTTGATGTAAGGTGTAAGAAAGCGGTTCAATTTTTTAATGACCGGTTTGGCATTATAGTGCATATGACTGTCTATCAGTCCAAATATAGGGATTATCTCTGCTAAGAGCATATCCTCCTGCTGAAAAAGGCTCCCCCCCCCGCCAATTTAAGCAATCCTATCCTATATAATCTATCTGTACTAATAAAAGGGAGATATGCTAATTAGACCGGGTCAACCAGCCATCTTTCAGACATCCAACTTCCTTCCGGACAAAGCCATGGTGGTGGGGGCCGAGGCAGAGAGGGCAGTTGGGAGTGAGATCAGGCCGGCAGGGGAGGGCCATTGGGGGCGAGATCAGGCCAGCAGGGAAGGGCAGTTGGGGGCGAGAGCAGGACTGCAGGGGAGGGCAATTAGGGGCGATCAGGCAGGCAGAGGTAGTTAGGGGCAATCAGGCCGGCAGGGGAGAGCTGTTGGGGGTGAGATCAGGCCGGCAGGGGAGGGCCTTTGGGGTGAGATCAGGCCGGCAGGGGAGAGCAGTTAGGGGTGATCAGGCAGGCAGGCAGAGGCAGTTAGGGGCAATCAGGCAGGCAGGCAAGTGAGCAGTTAGGAGCCAGCAGTCCCAGATTGTGAGAGAGGATGTCCAACTGGGCCTAAACCAGCAGTCAGACATCCCTTGAGGGGTCCCCAATTGGAGAGGGTGTAGGCTAGGCTGAGGGAGCCCCCCCACCCCCCGCCCGTGCACAAATTTCGTGCACCGGGCCACGAGTCCTATATAATAAAAGGCTAATATGCAAATCAACCGAACAGCAGAACGACCAGTTGCTCTGATGCACACTGACCACCAGGGGGCAGACGCTCAACGCAGGAGCTGACCCCTGAAGTTGGGCTCATGGCTGACGAGCGCAGCAGCAGTGGTGGGAGCCTCTCCCACCTCCATGGCCTCGCTTAGAATGTCCGACTGACGGCTTAGGCCCGCTCCCCGGGGGCCGGGGGGAAGCAGGCCTAAGCCGTCAGTCAGACATCCCCTGAGGGCTCCTGGACTACAAGAGGGCACAGGCCAGGCTGAAGCACCCCTCCTTCCCCCCGAGTGCACGAATTTTGTACACCGGGCCTCTAGTAGATTATAAAACTGTAGAAAACTGCATATTTCAATAAAAGGACTACATTTTTATGAATTTTATGTGCATAACGGGCATTTTTTCACTAAGCAGTTCCACATTCAGCATTAGTTACAGTGATTTTAAATATAATGTAGACATGAAGAGTCCATTTGAATTTACTAGGCCACTAGAAAAAAATATTACTATAGAATTTATATAGCTTTTCTAACACACAGGATCAGTGTATGTCAAACGTTATTAAAGTACTTTTTTCTTTGTTAGATCATCACCATATAGTATTGTCATACTTCTTTTAATCTTAGAAGTGGAGACTTTTGGAAACTAGGGCTTCTCTATATGTGAGAAAGTTGCATTATAAAAGTTTCTTTTTTTGAGGGCAGGTGTCTTTCATATCTAAAAATGTTCATACAAAAATGCCCTATATGTGTAGCTCTTTGTGTTTGAAGAGAACAGTGCTGATTCAGTGAGATTTGTGACATATTATTAGGGACCTTTTGTAAAGACTGCATTTCATTTATCCTGGTGCTCCCTCAGCTCTATTTACAGAGACCTTGTCCAGTGGAAAAATACTCAAGGGCCAATCAGGGGAAGATGCAAGAGAGAGATTGATTAACAATGATTTATTTAAGTTGGCCTCATTTTGGCATCTTATTTTGGTTTTGTAGTCCAGGGCCCTGTGGTTGCCTTACTGGCTTTTCCCATAAATATGGTAGAATCTGGTTCCTGACGAATTTTCTAAGGTCAGAGCCTGTAATTCCCTATTTTTTTTTATATTGCTTACTCTACAAATAGGTCTCTGGTGCAGTTTATATGTTTAGTGTTTTTGTTGTTTGTTTTAATCCTCACCTGAGGATATGTTTTTGTTGATTTTTAGAGAGAGAGGAAGGGGGAGAGAGAGAAAGAGAAAGATCAATGTGAGAGAGAAGCATTGATCAGTTGCCTCCCGTATGGGCCCTGACTGGGAATCGAACCCACAACCTTTTGGTGTGCAGGTCAATGCTCTAACCAACTGAGCCACCTGGCCACTTAGTATTTTAAGCAAAAATTATCCTATTTGTTTGATCTAAAAATACTGGGCACATTTATTTTTTAGAAACTAAATTTCAGATTGTTCTGAAATGTTGTTAAATAGCTTCTCTGGAATTATAACCCAGAAGGTCTTTATATAGACTATATAAACATGTATTACTACTTTAAAATACTTAAATTTGTTAAGCCTACTAAGTTAGAATAAATAGAAAATAACATGCATTTTAGACCAGTTGCCTTCTTTTTTCTATGCATAAGCCTGTACTGTGAGATTTGTAAGAAAGGTCAGATAAATCAAAACATTTCCATATTCTACCCAAAGTCCCACATCAGGAAAAAAGTTTCTAAAAGTTACGTTTTGAGAAGTAGTGATACTAAAACATCCATTAAGCGTATCATAATTGAGAGATTAAGCAGAAGTTCTAAACCTAAGAGGAAAGGAATTAAGTGAAGGAATCTGAAGAGGGAATATGAAATTAATCGACTTTTAAGCAGTTATAGACTTCACCTATCAAAAGTGATTGGTATTTCTCCAAATATCCTATCTAATAAAAGAGTAATATGCAAATTGACCATCACTTCAACACAAGATGGCTGCCCCCATGTGGTCAAAGATGGCTGCCCTCATGTGGACACAAGATGGCCTCCACAACATGGCCACAGGGGAGGGCAGTTGGGAGAGACCAGGCCTGCAAGGGAGGGCAGTTAGGGGGGACCCAGGCCGGCAGGGGAGGGCAGTTGGGAGGGACCAGGCCTGCAAGGGAGGGCAGTTAGGGGGAAACCAGACCTGCAGGGGAAGGCAGTTGGGGGGACCAGGCCTGCAGGAAAGGGCAGTTGGAGGTACCAGGCCTGCAGGGGAGAGCAGTTAGTGGTGAACTGGCTGGCAGGGGAGGGCAGTTACGGGTGACCGGGCCAGAAGGGGAGGACAGTTAGGGGGGACCAGGCCAGCAGGGGAGGGCAGTTAGGGGCAAACAGGCTGGCAGGAGAGGGAAGTTAGGGGCAAACAGGCTGGCAGGGGAGCAGTTAGGCATCAATCAGGCTGGCAGCGGAGTGGTTAGGGGGTTATCAGGCTGGCAGGCAGAAGTGGTTAGGGGCATTCAAGCAGGCAGGCAGGTGAGCAGTTAGGAACCAGCAGTCTTGGATTGTGAGAGGGATGTCCAACTGCCCATTTAGTCCCGATTCCACCAGGATCGGGCCTAAACGGGCAGTCAGACATCCCTCAAGGATTGGAGAGGGTGCAGGCTGGGCTGAGGGACACACACCCCTGTGCACAAATTTTGTGCACCCGGGCCTCTAGTTTGTTAATAAAAATGAAGCCAGTGGTGGGGAATAAAAGTTATCAGTTCTTAATTTGTGAGCATTAGATTAATTAAAACTGTGTTAAATTTACAAAAGGTATTATAAATGAAAATATGTTTCTCCATCCATCTCAATGTAGACACCATGTTTAAAACCATATAAACTAGATATGTCTCATCAAACCTTCAGTGAGAATTGCTTTTCTTGGTCTATTTTTTTTTTTATTAAGTTGTTTAGTACACTTAAAACTGTCAGTGAATAAAAATAATTGCTCCAAGTTTTTATGAATGCCTTGATGGGAATCTATAGTTCAGTTTTATATGTCTCTATTGAATGCAGTTCTATGTGTACATTCTCTCCTAAGCTATTAAAAATAGTAAATAAAAATTATTTTTTAAATTTTCATAAAAATTTTACCATGCCTATAGATGGGACATTAAAAGACATTTGTTGTTAGAGTTTGATTTGATTTTCACCAGTGTTTTGCTTTAATAATGCGGTTGTAACACATGGGCAGTGCTATTGCAGTTCTTTATATTATTGAAATAATAAAAGCTTGAGCTTGTTGGTGGCCTTCGATTGTGTTTGTTTATATGCACATATAAATGGTTTGGACATGTGAATGTATCTTTTCCCCCTCTCATTCTAGTTGGACTGATCCAGAGGTTTCTTGTACTTCAGATTTACATACCCCTGGGACAAGACTTCTCCACTGAATTGCTGTAAGATATACAGAACTTCTTCCAATGTTTTATATGTATGAGACATTTGATCAATTAAAGCAATACGAACAGTCATTAATTACAAGTGGCAGTTTTTGCATTAAAGAGCAGTGACTTATCAAGTTGACATGAAGTAATTAAACTAATCTAATCATATTTCTTAGATATCACTGTAGTCTGGCATTTCCCTGGGGGAAGGAAGCAAATTTAATCTGTTTTAAGAAAATATCAAAGGATTATGAATTTGGTAATAAGCAACCTATAACTTGAAGAAATAAATAATCCAGAATTTTGAGATTTTGGTTCAAATGGGGAATGGTGATGTTATGTTCTATGCTGTCTGCTATTTAAAACTATGTTTGATTTAAATTTGATTGAAATACCTTGTTTTAATGTTGCTCAGTTTAGAAATGTTGGTCCCTTCTGTTTATACCAGTTTATAGATGGCTTGGGATGTATTCATTTTAAATGACCTTTCTATAAACAGATTATTTAGCAAAAATGAGAATCTACAACTGTTTCTCAGTTATGCTATCTGTTGTCTGAGATAATTCGAGAATGAAGATATTTAATTTGTACACTCATATAGAGTTGAATATTATGTAAGATTTAATTAATACAGGGTGGGGCAAATAGGTTTACAGTTTATATGGAAAATAATACAATAATAAATTAATACTATAAGAATAAACTCTGTTTCATGTACTCACCGCTATAAATCTACTTTTGCTACTTCCTATAAATTTGTATATTTTCATTATAGCATTGCATTTAAAGCATGCTATTTTCTAAATTTTTTCTTTTGTAATTAATAGCTGTCCAAGGTCTGAGCTTAGGCTTTTATTTTCCTTGCTGGAATAAGTGGCTTTCCTAATAATGAAGGTAATTTTGTACTAGAAACACTGGTACAAACTAAGAGAAGGGAGGAGCTTCTTTAATAAAATGGAAATAAGATAAATTTGAGGTAATCCTTTTCTCTTTATGTGAATTAGAATATTAACAATTTTTACAGATGTTGCTAAAATATGAATTTTAGCTAATAATATACAATCTTGTTTTCTTGAGTGGTAAAGGATAGATGGAACAATTTGTAACTTTGTTTTGTTCAACTTTAAACTTTAGTGAATTTCTAAGGTTTTCTATTATCGTTTGTCTTGGTTACTAAGATTCTTTAAAATAGTTCTTACAGTGATAGGACCAAAACATTATTTGATGCTCTTAAGAATCCTTTTCTGGTTCTGTAGAAAGAACATTTTTAAGACTCTAAACACATACTTCTTGTACAAGAGAGTACCATATAAAGCTTTATTTTTAGTGTAGGGGAAATGGCTTCCTACCAAATGGAAGAAGGCGAATTATAAATATATATATTTTAATATATTTTTATTGATTTCAGAGAGGAAGGGAGAAGGAGAGAGAGATAGAAACATCAATGATGAGAATCATTGATTAGCTGTCTCCTGCACACCCTACACTGGGGATCGAGCCTGCAACCCGGACATGTGCCCTGACTGGGAATCAAACCGAGACCTCCTGGTTCATAGGTCAATGCTCAACCACTGAGCCACACCCCACGCTGACTATTTTTAAGCTTATTAAGTTTCTTGCATGGCAGTCCCGTTCAACCCCTCTTATTCTCCTGAACTCTACCACTTATACTTTGAGATTCTTCAGAAGCAGTGGCGGGGGCACTGGTGGGTAGGTGGCCTTTTGATAAAAGGTATGCAAGACACTTGGCTGAAGTTTTTGCTGATGAGCACTCTTTTTTTAATAACAAACTAAGCTTTATTTGTGTCCCCAAGCATTTGAATGTACCACTCTAGCCTAAGTAATACATTGTTTTAACTAATCTTACCTAATAATAGACAAACATGTAAATTGACCATACCTCCGCTACACCACCAGCCAATCAGAGTGAGTATGCAAATTAATCCACCAAAGATGGCAGTTAATTTGCATACACAGGCGCTGAGCGACCTGCGTGGATACCTGCGTTGTCACCATGGCAACAACGCAGGCGTTCCACCCCACCCCAGTCTCTCAGGGCCTCTGGACAGCATGGGAAGGCAGGGCCAGAGTGGAAAGGCGGTGCCAGCAGCCAGGGAAAGGAAGGCCCATTCTAGCATGAATCTTCATGCATCGGGCTTCTAGTTTAATAATAATAAAGCTTTAATTTCTAAGAAATTGATAAGTATCTTAGGTTTGTCTTAGTCCTAGCAAGAGAGCAGCTGTAAGTAAGCCTGACTACTCCTTTGTTACCCTGTTATTAATGCTGTTGGCCTGTGAAAGATGGCCAAACATTTTCAGAGGTATTGGGATTAAGGATTAAGGAGAAATATAGATACAAGGTCAAAATTATTAAATAACATAGGGAAGACATTCTCTGTTCTGACATTGTGAATTTATCAGATTACAAGAAAATATATTAACTTTGCATTTGCATTTGTTGCTAATAGGTAATAAAAATATTTTGCTGTTTTAGGAAGTAATGACATAGAGAACATGTTTTTACAAGGAAGGACGTAGAATGAGTATAGTTTGTCTAACTATAGCTTTTTTTCCTCTTAAAAGAAAGGACTTACTTTCAGCACCTTTAGTATTTTACTGTATTTCTGACAGCATACCCCAGGCTATTTTAAATAATACATTCCTCCCACAAGCTTAAAAAGTCACACAGCAAAAAGATAGCTGGTTTCTAAAATTTTCCATTGTCAGAGCAGGGGAAGCATTTTGTTTTACAAAGAAAAATTCACACATCAAGAGGTTTTCATAAGTGGAGTCTTGCCAGCTGGCTTATTAACTCAATAATAATTTCTCCAACATCTTCCTGTGGGTCTCATGTGCACTGGATGACTAAACTGCTCAGGGTGAGGTCATGCATCTGTGGGTTAGCAGATGCCTCAGAACCAGCAACAGCTCTGCTTGAGGAATCAGTCAGGCAACAAATGATTGAGTTCCTGTTATTGTCAGGCAATGTGTTAGACATGGGGGAGTCAATCTACTTTGAATCTGTATATTCCACCTCCCTTACTGCCACCCTCCTGGTCCTAAACCACCGTCACATCTCCCTTGATCTATTGTAAGAGAATCCCAGTGAGTTTCCCAGATTCTTCTCTTGTCCTTTTCCAATCTAGTCTCCACATTGCAGCTAGAGTGATCCTCTGTAATCACCAAAGCAGCTGTATCCCATTGTACTGAAAATAAACTCCCAAATCCTTGATACTCCTATGTGCTCTGGTAGCTCACCTCTCCCTTCTCATCTCATACCACTCTGCCCTGCAGTCACCATTTGCAGCCATGCTGGCTCCTTTCCAGCCACACTGGCTTTCCCTTTCTCACACCCTTCTGGTGAGGTCTCTTCTTAGGTCCCATGCACAAGTGATTTAAATCCCCATTTCTTTGCCCAACTGGAGTGGCTCAGTTGGTTGGAGCACTGTCAGGGCATGGACCTGGGTTTTGGGATCATCTCTGTTCAGGGCACATGTGATCAATGTTTCTCACACTCTCTCTCTCTCCCCCTTCCTTTCTCTAAGCATGTTCTCCAATGATTATTTTTTAAAAATCCCCATTTCTTTGCCTTGCCTACTCTTATTCAGCCTTCTCATCACAGCTTTGTGCCCCTTCTTCAGAGAGAGAGATCTTACTTGATTTCCTTTAACTAAATGAGTTCCATCTCTTAATGCTCTTTTCTAACACCCTGCTCTTTTCCTTTATTACGACAATACCAGTTTGTAATTATATTTTTACTTGATTATCTGTCTTTTTTAGTAGACTTTGAGTTCCGTGAGGACTGGGACCCTGTCTGTCTACCTATCATGATATTTCAGCACCTAACCATGCCTCGCCCAGAAGCTCTCAAATTTGGATGAGTGGGCTGGAGGGGACTAATAGACAGACATAGATAAATAGGACCCACTATAGTTTACTCTTAGGGTGAAAGATCAGTTGAAAGCCTATTTAAATACATCCTGATAACTATTATCCTATCTAATAATAGACAAATATGCAAATTGACCATACCTCCGACACACCCACAAGCCACGCCCACCATCCAATCAGCGCGAGTATACAAATTAACCCAAACCAAGATGGCTACAGCCACAGAGAGCAAGGTTTCCTAGGTAACAGAGGAAGCCAAGCTTTCTGCCAGCCGTTGCAGGCCTAAGCCTCCACTCAAGCTACAAAGTTTCAATTATAGAAGGTAAACAAATTCAAACAAATGGCGGCAGAATGGAGCTTGAGAGAGCAGGCCAGGGTTGCCGCCGGCAACAGGGGAAGCAAAGCTTTCTGCACACCCTGGCCGGGCCCACCTGCTTAAGGCAACAAAGTTTCAATTATAACCCCAACACAAATGGCTGCGGGCCTCAGAGGGAGCCCCAGGCTTGGCTCTGCTCCAGGCTACAAAGTTTCAATTGTAGAAGGAAAATAAATTCCAGATACCAGGGCCTCTGCTTGCGTTGCCAGGGGGCGTGGCCTGCCTGCAAACCACCACAGGCCCCTCGCTCAGGCCGCCTCACTCCCCAAGGAATCCCCACCAGATCCGGGACGCCCTTCAGGGCAAACCAGCTGGCCCCCACCTCTGTACCAGGCCTCTAACCTATCTAATAAAAGAGTAATATGCAGATTGATCATCGCTGCAACACACAATATAGCTGCCCCCATGTGGTCAAAGATCCTGCCCCCATGTGGACACAAGATGGCCACCACAAGATGGCCAGCAGGAGAGGGCAGTTGGGAGGCACCCGGCCTGCAAGGGAGGGCAGTTGAGAAGGACCAGGCCTGCAAGGGAGGGCAGTTGGAGGTGATCAACCCTGCAGGAGAGGGCAGTTAGGGGTAACCAGGCCGGCAGAGGAGGGAAGTTGGGGGCAAACAGGCTGGCAGCAGAGTGGTTAGGGGGTGATCAGGCTGGCAGGCAGAAGCGGTTAGGGGCAATCAGGAAGGCAGGCAGGCAAGCAGTTGGGAGCCAGCAGTCCTGGATTGTGAGAGGGATGTCCGACTGCCTAAACAGGCAGTCGGACATCCCTTGAGGGGTCCCAGATTGGAGAGGGTACAGGCTGGGCTGAGGGACAACACCCCTCTGTGCACGAATTTCGTGCACCGGGCCTCTAGTGATGACATAAGAGCAAGACCTATGGGGAACATGTGCGGTATTGGGTAGAAGTAAGCGTATGGGCTTGAAACTAGACAGATCCAATGTCAAATCCTTCTTTATCTCTGTAGGACTTGGGGCAAATTATTTAGCTCACCTTAACCATGGCTAACATTTGTTAAGCACTTACTAGATACTGGCCTTTGCTCTAAGTACTTTAATTGTTTATTTCAATTAATCTTTAAAACAAGCCTGTATGGTAATGTTAATTATTGCCTCTGTTTTACCATTGAGGAAACTGAAGTCCAGAAATGTTAAGGAATCTGCTACAGATTATAGACCTACTCACTAGGTCTTAGACCCAGAATTCAAACTTGTATTCTAAATCTATAGAATACTTTAACTTAGCCAAAAGGCTACAAAGTGATAATGTAGTCTAAATCCAGAACCTGTGCTCTATACCGCTCTACGTAGGTACATATCTAATAAATATAGTTTATTTGAGTTTTGGTATGAGATGAAATTGCTAAGCCTTCTGCATCTTTTTTAGGAGCTCCTCATAATATAGTATTATCACTAGAGTTCCAGGAAGGAAAGGTCTTTCATTCTGAGATGTTCCTGTTTCTGTCTTTACCCTTTTCAGAGAAAAGTGCCTGAGAATTAAAGGAAGAATTTTACCCAAATCTTTTTTGTCTTAGTACTTTGCATCTCAGATGTGGCAATATTCATATTACACTTTCTTTTTTAAATGAAAGCTAAAAATCAACTTTACTTCTTCTCTGTTGGTTCTTTATTTTTGTTCATACCGAGATCTTTCTTTTCTTTAATATCTAAAAAATATAGTATTCAGAATCTTGCACCTGTGGGTAAGGTGCTTTCAGAGCTTAGTAACCATTACCTTTTGCACGTAAAGCCAAGGGAGCACTGTTCTAACACTGCATATCTGTAGCAGTGCAGTAACAGGATTCCCTCATACTTCTCTCTCTTGGTGTCAGCATACAAAAGAAAATCCCCTCCCTGCTTTATACAAACAAACCCTATGTTTTGATTTGCTTATTTCTTAGTATTAGTTGCAATTTTCATTTCCAAAGTATTTTAGTATACCCGGGTCTCACTGTTTGACCTGAAGTTAAATGATTCAATAAACAACAACTTTTTAAGAATTCTTCCATTTCGTGGTCCCTTCCGTACTGCAGCATCGTGGCCGTGGGAGCCGCAGCTCCCCTTGTGTGGGTTGATGGGTGTTACAGAGCCTGGAGGCAGACATCTGGTGCACGGGAGGAGCTCCATGAACCAGAGCTCTTGGAAAGGAACCAACTGCATCTTGAAATAGAAATCCATTTTGCTAAATTTGATAGTGCCAATCATACTAAGGGACTTTGGTCTATTACAGTTTTTGACAGGAATTGTATTCATTTTACTGAATATTGTTGATCTGCATTAATTCCTTTTTTCTATCCTTATTTTGTCCTGATCTTGGTGAATTATGAGATTTGTAATGTTAATGCCTCTAAGAGAATTGACATTATTTTTCTCATTTTTACTCAGCTCAACCAGTGCTTTTTTGACATATGGGATGAACACACTATGAAAGCCAGTGGTGGGCATCATGTGTTATTTGGAGAGGTTGGGAGCCCTCGCCTGTGGATCCTAGGGAATATTTTTACCGAAAGGGTTTACATGTTGAACCCTTAGCTGTTTGGAGTACTACTTGCATTTGCAATCTGATAAAGGAAATTCTTTAAAAAAAAGAGAGAGAGACCCCCTAAAAGGGTCACTAGTCCTTACAAATTTTAACTGACTCTTTGTGATCTCTTTATTGCAATATTTTGAATTTGAAGTACATCTGAGTAGAGTGTAATGATTTTAACCTAGAATTCAATCTAGGATTTATGATGCTTATTCCAGTTTTTGTTTCATCCTTTTGCTCTGTCCCCTAGTTATATGCCTTTGGGGCAGACACTTAAATTCTGTCTCAGTTGCCTCTTCAGTAAATGGTAATGTGATCTTTTTTGTTTTTTAAGTTTTAATTGCCAGAGTTAATTGGTGATATTAGGTTCTTCCTAAGAAATTTTAGGAGGTTTAGATTTATGTGGATTTCTCAGAGCTTTTTTCCCCATTTCCATAAAATAAAAAATTGAAACATAGCTATCTTACAAAAGTAAGTTTTAGTATTAAGGTAATTTAATGAAAGTTACTCTTACATCACCTTTTCTGTATTGGTACTAGTGAGTTAGACAAAGAAGTCAGGAGAGAAACTTAATAGAAGTTTCAGATTCTTCTATCCTATTTAATTCTGCTCCTACTGTCCTTTCTTCGGTGATGTTGGAGATAGTAGACTCCTTTGAAACTTTAAACCAAGTAAAGTGAATATGGCCTCACAGCTGCCAACCCATTCTTTTCACATATCACCAGTCTCCTTCAGCCACTTTTAAGCTAGCTACCAGAGTTGAGAGAACACCTCAATTTGATATCTTTAGGTCAGAATGACATTGGTGAGAGCTTTTGAGGTTGTGTACATTTAACCAAGCACAGCTCTTCCTGTGGAAAATTTACTTTATCTTTCTTTTTCATTTTGATGCCTTCCTTTGAAGAAAATAGTGGTTGTTATGTAGCTCTTAAATAATTTATTTTTTTAAAAGTGTTATCTAAGTGCAATGTATTATATTACCCAATGAAATCATTTGCCACTGAGTGAATACATTTCTAAACTGTGTATAGAACTAAGCGAAAGTGGCCAGTGGTTGCTCTTTTTTAAGCTAGAAATATTGTATACTAAAGTGATAATGACACTGCAAGTTTCTTTAGCATTTTGAATGCATTTCATGGCTAATTCCAACTTCTATTTTTTCTTTTTAAAATCATCAGTATTTAAATCTCAGTATTTTAATTATATCCAATTAATGTTCTTGCATAATCAGTATATTTTGTTACACGCATTAGTAAAAAGCACTTTATATGCTTTGCATACTGACTTTCATAATATATTAAATTTGCATGCCTTAAAATAGGTTTTATGTGGAAGTTTTAGATAACACATGTGGTCGTATATAAACCAGATGCAATATTCTTTATTAAATAAATGTTCTTTGAGAAATCTTTTCTTCCTTGTTTTTAGTTTATTTTACTTTTCTAAATTATTCTTTTAAAATTCTTTAGATAACCTTAATACATGTTGAGAGCTAAAATAAAATGCTAGCAAAAGAAAAATTGCACATACAGAAATATTTGAAAGTGTTATTACTCTGTAAAATTGTAATAAAGGGCCATGCACTTGTTAATCACTGTGCAGTTCAATGATTGCCTTATACATTATCAAGTCAGGGTCCTGTGATGGGTTGGGTGGTAAGCTTGGGAGTAATTGGCTCTGCCATGTGTTAGCTTGAAGACCCTGGCAAGTTGATGAACCCTCTGTGTGTCACAGGTTCCTCTGTGTAACAGGGATGGCATTTATACCTATTTATTATTGAATAATTACGAGGGTTAAATTGGATAATGCCAAGTAGTTGCTGTACGTAAGTATTAAATTTTACATTCCTAAATATAGATAGGAATGCAGGGATATTTAATTTTTAAATTGTGCTTCTGAAACATTTTGAGACAATTTGAGCATGTCTCTTTCCCTGTGAAATATTCATGGTACTCATCCCTGAAGAGAAATGGTAAAACAGCTGTTTCTTGGGACCCTGCAGGGTCTCTATCTGGAAGGAGGTGCATTGTTTGGGTATGATGCTAACAACTTATTTAAAAGACAACTATAGGAATTACTGGCCTCATAGTCCTGGTATGAAGGGAGTTACAGGTGACCAGGCCAAGGGTGGAACCTCAGATAGAGAAGAATGTTCATCTGTGAAGAAACAAGACCTAGCAAAATAGATAAAGCAGATAGACTTCCAATGATCTATAATAATAAAAACGTAATATGCTAATTAGACCGGATGACCTTCCGGACAAAGCTGGGGCTGTGAGGGAAGCCTGGGTCCCAGGTGCCAGAGGGAAGCCAGAGGAAGGAAGGCCTACTCTTGCACGAATTTTGTCCATCGGGCCTCCAGTGTAGTAGACGACAAAAAACAGGCCTGTGTGTCTCCCATTGCCCATGTTCTTCACTAACAGGGATTGAAGATACCTCACAGCCAATCCGATCTTCCAAATGCTCTCCCTTCTTTGCTATGGCAGAGTTGGGAGGATATGTTTCTTTGATGCCATTGATATCTAGCTCACTTTTTATTGTCAGGAGAAATGTTTCCTCTGGTTTGGTTCTTCTCCCCTCTCACTGTACGTTATTTTTATTCTGGCAGTTAATTATTTTAAGTATACAAAATAAGAATAACATCTACAAAATAGATTACAATATGTATGTTATGGGACCTAAATAATCCCCATTATAAAATTTATAATCATTTAGGACATTTTCATTAATGAAACATAGAACTATTTAATATTGAGGAAGAATTGCTAGTTAGCTATTACAATATACCATGGAGCTTTGTGCAGTCATTTAGCTTTGATTACATTGGCCAGTCATAAATATAAGGAGAAGCTCCTATGGGAAGGGCTGGTATCTCTAACATTCCTGATTTTTGTAATTTTTTTCATAAATTGTGGAATTTCATACTTGGATGTACAAATATAGAACCTTTATTTGAATACACAGGAATAACTTTGGTGGAATGAAATATATGTAGTAAATCACAAATATATCTTATAGTAGCATTTATATATAAGTCTGTTATGACATTTATCCATAGCTAGAGGCCTGGTGCATGAAATTCATGCACGGGTAGGGTACCTAGGCCTGGCCAGCGATCAGAGCCGATCTGTGGGGCGACCGGCGGGGCGATCGGGGTTCCCCCTTCTGGCACCCACATTGGCTGGCCTGGGGCCTGTGGGATAGGGGCAGCTCCTGCATTGAGCGTCTGCCCCCTGCTGGTCAGTGCACATCACAGCGACCCATCATTCCGCCAGTCATCCCACCGTTGGGTCGATTTGCATATTATGCTTTTATTGTATAGGGTGATCTGTTATTTATGTATCTCCACAACCATTTCTTTACCCTAACTAGACCAGGAGGTCTTCAGAGGCCCGTGCATTTGGACCCTGATGAGGCTGTCATTGACTTTTGAATTTCTAAACTCCAAATGCTAAAAGACATTACCCAGATGTTACACTAGGCAGCAGCAGAGTTAATTGGACTTCAGGTTGTTTACAGAGACATCACCTAGTAGCTGGCACAGACCACCCAATCTATAAATGTTCATTTCCTTCTTTAAGCAGTTTCTAATTCCTTGCATTGTTAAGACTCCTGGAAGTTAGTTTCAGTTTGTGGTATAGTGTACTTCTTTTGCAGGAAGAAGTCAAGATATGGGTGGTTTAAAATTGGTAACTTGGTGATATTCACATTTAGAATTTCTATTCATAGTAATGAAGTTTTGAAGCTAACTAGAAAGAACGTTTAAGATTATCTAATCCATTGGTTTTTATATAGTCCTGAGTCACTTCTGTTACTTTAAACAGAACAGTCCCTCCTCCCTTTTTTCAATCTTATATGCATTTGAGGATGAACACCTTTATGTGTTTTATATGAACAGAGGATATTATTGCTCCCTCAAAAGGTTGAAATTCTCTGATATGGTTCAACCTTCTTTTAAAAACTGGGTAATAATACATAATGAAATAAAGCAGGCATTGCAGACTTCAACTGCATTTAAGTTCTCTGTTGCCAGGAACTCTTAACACCTTTTCACTTTTGAAATCATCGGCATCAGTTTTAGATTTTAGTCTTAGGCAGCCTAGGTCCATAGGAAAAAAAAAAAAGACATCAGATTTGCTGCAACCCAAGCTTCTTCATCCAAATGTCCCACAAAGTTGTTGTTCACTTGGCACCATAGGCTTTTCTGGATGTGATCTGACACCTCTCCCTCCATTTCTTATTTCACTCCAACCCCTTGCCGTAGATACCCTGGTTGCGCAACCCTGCAGGCTCTTATGCCTTTGGCTTTAGTTTTCATCCAAGCTAATCTCATCTTTCCACCTTTTGAAATCCTAATCATTCCCTAAGGTCAAACTCAAAAGCATATGCTTACAAATCCTCCCCATGTCCTCTAGTTGCTTTAAGATTCTCCTCAGTGTTCCCATACTTGTTTACATGATTACTTTGAAGGTAAGGATGTCTTATTCATCATTGTAATCCTCACAGAACTTAGAAGAATCCTGTGTGCATGGAGGGTCCTCAAGAATACTTGTATTGTACTGAAATATGTTGATATATTGTCAGAGTGGTTCTTTGTTTAGAAAAAGATAGGACAAGAAACAAGAATGAGCAAAGAGGAGGTGAACAGGATTAGGACAGTATCCAGCTTTTCTTTTCTCAATCCATAGTTCCTGGAAAACTAGTGTCTTAGCCCTAAGTTAACCTTTTATTTGCCCTGCTGAGTATAAAGTGCATTTCTCTTAGCCACACCTCATGGCAGGATGGTATCTATTTCAGAGAACAAGGAGAGGCAGAACTTAGGTGAGGAGAAATAAAGTCTCGTTAATTTCTCACAATGGTGATGGGAAGGTATATGCAAAGGAATGTTCTCAAGACTGGACTAAAGCTAAGAAACACCACCCTCAGCTCTTAGATGAAAGCTGATTATAAGCCCATACTCGAACTCCCCAAGAACTTTAATTAAAACCAAGTACTCTGCCCTTTTTTTTTTTGGAGCTTATTAGTGATCTTACATTTTATCTCTATTTCATACTTAACAGCTATTACAATAAACTGTTTGAAACTATATCAGTCATCTGAAATTCTCAGTCTAGTTGGATGTTGGTTGCATTTGTTGGTAGTAAATAGGAACAGCCGTTACTAGGTGTACCAGTTAATCGGATTTTTTTTCAATAGATGGAGTTACACATATGTTGATATATATATACGATTTGATATGTATGCTGTTTTGTTGTATTGACAACAAGCTTCAAAACTTCCTGTCAAATTTTCTGAAGGTGTTAACATCATAGATATTTTTACGCTTAAAAATGTCTAATTTCGTGCCAAAAAAAAGAGCATTTGCGGGAAGTTTTAATTCATTACTTTATTTTGAGGAAAAGTGCTGCTGAATACTTTGGGAAGCTTATGGTGAACATGCTTCATCTCAAGATACTTGTGAACCCTGGTTTAAACGCTTTAAAAGTAATGATTTTGATGTGAAAGACAAAGAACATCCAGGTCAACCAAAAAGTTTAAAGACCAACAATTACAAGTATTATTGGATGAAGATGCATGTCCAACTCAAAAACAACTTGCAGAAAGATTAAACGTTGCTCACCAAACAACGAAGGAAGGAAAATGGGTGCCACATCAACTGAACGAAAGACAAATGGAAAAACGAAAAGTCATCAGTAAAATGTTGCTTTAACGGCACGAAAGAAAGTCTTTTTTGCATCGAATTGTGACTGGCAATGAAAAGTGGATTTATTTTGAGAATTCCAAATGCACAAAATCATGGGTTGATCCAGGTCAACCATCAACATATACTGCAAGGCCAAATCGCTTCGGAAAGAAGACAGTGCTCTGCATTTGGTGGGATCAGGAAGGTGTGGTGTATTATGAGCTTCTAAAACCAGGTGAAACCATTAATACTGATCACTATTGACAACAAATAATCAATTTGAACCATGCTTTGATCGTGAAATGACCAGAATGGGCCAGAAGACACAGCAAAGTAATTTTGCCTATAGTCAATGGGACAGGGATGTCTAAACCTCCTACACAAAAGAGGATAGTAAGTGATTGTGAACACTGGTAACATACTCCAACACACACTTCAAAACCAGTTAAAGACACGTTAAAAGATCTTGCCTGGGAAGTATTAACCCACCCACCGTATTCACCAGACCTTGCTCCTTCCAATTGATGGCACACACACTTTCTGAGCAGCACTTCAAAACATATGAAGAAGTGGAAAATTGGTTCTCTGGATGGTTTGCCTCAAAACAAGAAAAGTTCTATTGGGATGGTATCGGCAAGTTACCTGAAAGATGGGGGAAATGTGTAGCTAGCGATGGACATTACTTTGAATAAAGCACTTTTGATGTTTCTCTTGATATTATAGTGTTTTCTTTGATTACAAAATCCACATTATTAACCAGTACACCTAGTACATAGGTATTACCATTCTCTTTTTTAAGGTTAAATGCCATTGATTTTTAAATTGGAAAAGAAAATATACCTTAGCATTATTTAAAATCATATATGATATTGATATGCCATAAACACAGTGATTTGTAATAAGTGTATAAAATCACTATATTTTAGAAATTGATGTATTAGCATAAACTTTTAAAATGTTTTAGCCACTCAACTCTCTGTTATTATAGGGAATCGACAAATCTTACCTAGTTCCCTGTTTTTTATAGAAAAAAACCCAAGACCCAGAAAAGGGATGTGACATTTTTCAGAACACACTGATTCTTAGGGGCAATATCTTTTCTTGATATCTTTGCTGCTTTTACTGTTTGAGTTGAAAAAAGATCAAGATGCAGTATGATTTTATAATCATGGTTTCCGACACTTTTTAAAGTGAAATTATTTCTGTAAGTGCTTTGGACTTTCAGTTGCAGAAAGTTAATTCTATTCCCATAATCCAGATTTCTATTCTCCACGACTACTCCTGCCCTCTAATAATTACCAGAAATAAGTTAAAATTTGGGAGTCAGGATTAGTTAAGTAAAACAAAGCTACTTCTTCTTTTAAGGATTGTTTGTTTGTTAGGGATTGAAATCTATTTAAATTATGCTAAGTGAAAAGGTATATATTGGAAGAACGTGAGATCTTATGGAACCCAACTGCAGAAGTTGATACAGCAGCTTCTCTCTCTGGCATCTACTACTCCCTCTCATTCTGTTTGCAAGTCTGCTCCATTATTCTGTTTTATCCTGTAGATCGGCTTTCTTTGACTGCTTGTCATTGTGCATGTGGGCAAATATGGCTGCCACATTCCTCTATGGTCTTAGACCTCCAATACCCATCACTATCTGATTAGGTTCATTGTCTGTATCGTCTAGTTCAAAAAAATTGAAAGAGTAATCAAGATTGGTCCTTGGCTTAGTATCGCTCTGTCTTTGGTTTCGGTTTCAGAGGTAAGCTGGGGCAGATTCCCAGGAAGAGGGTATAGGCAAGGCAGGCAGAGGGACTGATAACCCACTGCACTGCTCTTTGAGCCTGGAGACTTGTCACCTGCCCAGGACCTTTACAGATATTTCTGAGCTCTTCTACTGGCATTCAGGGGTATATAGTAGCCACATTTATTATTATAGTCAGATTTACTTTGATACCACTCTTGTCCTAGTTTTACACTTAATTTACCTGAAATCCTAAGGTTTTCTCAATGGTACTGTATAAACTGTCTTTAATCAGGGTAGGCTCTGCTTTGTGCAGTCACTCAAGGACTAAGCCACAGTTCTTCAGTACTTTTCTGGCTAAATAATAACTGACTAGTTGCATTTATTGAACATCTACAACATGTTAGGCTCGTTCTATACTGTATTTGCCAGGGTTGCTAAAGTGGCTTACACGAATTTCATATATTTTTATCTCACATTACTTGAGAGCTGAAGGTGAACTGTAGCTCTGCTTTATCTATAGGTAGACTATGTGTTGGTTCTGTGTCATCTCATTCCAGAATCTGGATCGAACATACATGCCCTATCAGGGACATGCTATTCTTCAGGCAAGGGCAGAATAAGAGTGTGAGCAGAACCACACAATTGAGTTTAAAGTTTCTCCTCTGATATGTGTGGTATATGTCACTCTACTTACATCCGTTGGCCAATGCAAGTCATATGACTAAGCCTATAGTCAATGGGACAGGGATGTATAAACCTTCTACACAAAAGAGGGTAGTAAATGATTGTGAACATTGGTAACATATACCAACACATCCACATTATCTCAGTAATCACAGCACTCTTAAATGTGTAAATCATCACCATTGTATAACTTATTAATTTAACAATTATGTATTGAGCACCTACTATGTCCTAGACACTACACTATTGAATTAATACCCTCACTACCCTATCATGTATTTTGACAATATGGGCTTATTTTATATAAAAAGTTGTGACTTCTGGGTGTGCTTATGCTTTCTTTCTTGTACAAAAGCATTTCTCAAATTTTTTGGTCTCAGTACCCTTTTATACTCTTAAAATGTATCAAAGGCCCCAAAGATCTTTAGTGTATATAGGTTGTATCTGTCAGTAGTTACCATATTAGAAATTAAAATTAATTTAAAAGATATTTATTATTTTGAAATAGTAACCCCATTACATGTTAGCATAATAACTCTAAATAACTATAGCATAAAATATCTTTATTTTCCAAAACAAAAGAAAAAAATGGCAAAGAGTGCCATTGTTTTTACATTGTTGCAAATCTCTTTAGTATCTGCCTTCATATCCAATCTCTTGTGATATAATATATCATGTCACCTCTGGAAAATTCCACTGTATACTTGTGAGAGAATGGGGTGAAAATGATAAATAATATCTTACTTTTGTTCTGAAAATTGTTTTGACCTCAGAGCCCTTTAAAGGGTCTTGGAAACCCTTTAGAGTCCCAAACCACTCTTTGAAAACTAAGGGTCCTTACCACACTTTGAGAACTGCTATTCTAAAGTATATCTGAAGCAAATACATGGCATCCTCACTGAGTGCATTTTCCCAGAGTGTCACTTTCTGTTAACCTACTTTATAAGTTAGGTAACTTTATTTAGTCAGGCTAACCTGCTGTAAGAGATAATCCCCAAATCTCAGGGGCTTAACACAGTAAATGTTCATTTCTTATACGTAGCACAATTCATTGCAAATCAGTGGTAGAGACCCATGATCCTTCCATCTTCCATCTAAGCCTTGGAGGCCTGTGCTGGATTTGTGCATCTTTTCAGCAAACAAGACAACAGAGAGCCCTGAGAATCACATGGGAGGATATTTGAGATCACATTCCTCTGGCCAGAACTCATATACTGTCCATTACAGCATTGGAGCCTGGGAAATGTAATTTGGCTCTATTTTCAGAAGGAAACAACAGAATTTGACCGAGACAAATGATCTTCTACAAGAATAATCAACTAAGTTTCTAATAAATAAGTTAAAAGAAAACTTGATGATTTATTATTAGCTTTTTTTGCCCTGATGAAACGTGGCACACAGTGCAAAACAGTGATGCCTCGTGCTTTGATAAATGTTTTGGGACCTGCAATCTAAAATTACTTTTTAAATAGATTTACCTTTTTATTTTGAAATAATTTCAAACTTAAAAGTTGCAAAAATAGCACAAAGAACTGTCATAAACCTTTTACCCAAATTCAGTAGTTAATATTCTGGCACATTTGCTTTTACTTTTTTTCCCTCTATGTATACATATGTGGGTGTGTACATATACATTCCCCCCCCCCAAACTATGAGAATAAGTTGCAGACTTCATACCCCTTTACTAAATACTTTAGTGTGTATCTACTAAGAACAAAAACACTCCGTTACATAGCCATGGTACAATTTTTAAAATCAGGACATTCAACATTGAAACAACACTATTATCTATAGTATAGATCTACTGTCCTTTGTAGCAATTAAGTTTTGGGTCTAAGATTACATTTTGCATTAAGTTTTCATGTGTCTTTAGTCTCTATTAATTTGGAATAGTTTCTCAGCCTTTCTGTGCCTTTCATATTATTTTATAGAATGCCCCTTGATTGAGTTTGTCTGATATTTTCCTTATTAGATTCAGGTTCTATGTTTTTGGCAGAAATAGTATGAAAGAGATGTTGTGTCCTCATTGCATTTTATCAGGAGGCACATGAAGTCAGTATGTTCTCTTATAGGTGATGTTAACTTTGATCACTTGGTTGAGGTGATACCTGCCAGGTTAAGTTACTATTTTTCTCTTTAAAATTAATGTTATTTCCGGGGAACATACTTTGATGGTGTCAATATTTTGGTTTCATCAAGTTTTTATTTACTAGTTTAGCACGATAATTCTGGCCTAAACCAATTTTTACTAAATGGTTGCAAAATAGAGTGGATTGTAAAATTATTTACTAATTACACATGTAAGAAACAAGTGTAGTAGACATTTGTTCTCTGCCTAGCATATTTTGCGGCATTTTTCTCTTCCTAAAATTACCTCCTCCTGCCTAATGGTGCCTGTGTACTTCTAGTAAAACTGATCACAACGTAGTTTCTGGTGTGGGCTTTGATTGATAGGTCAACCAGCACAAGCCATTTAGCCACATTTATTCTTTTAGGAGTGGGAATCTGAGCTACTCTGGCCCAATCAGAGTGTTTGGGATGCTGCACTAAAGCTCTGCATCCATATGGCGCCCATCCTGTGACCCTGAGGATAAAGCTGACCCAGGTGGCAGAAGGGGAGAAATAGAAGAAAGGAATTGGGTCATTGATGACTGTTTTGAGCTAAGTCATTCGACCCTGAAGTCTGTGCTACTTCCATAGTTTCCATGTATTAAGTGAGCTAGCTTGAGTTGGGCTTTCTGTTAACTTTTGACATTGAGAAACTAAAATTCCTGGTAACAGATAAGTAGTAATAGCTATTACTATTTTTTTCCGATATGTTTTAAATGTTAAGAATGATGTATGTGTAAAAATTTTCAACACCCAACAAGAAGAAATGAGTATAAGGGTCCTTTGTTTTCTCACCAGCTTGGCAGAGGCTACTAAGGAAGGTTAAAGAATTGGCAGTACACATCGCGTGTGCCCAAACGCACACAGCTCATTTTCAGTAGTAAAGTTGTTAAGGTTGTGGCGATGGGCTACTGATTTGGACTGATTTTAGTTAACCAAATCAACCTGAGTGAATTAAAACACAGTGTGGCCATCAGATGCACGGATGTTGGGTGTCATGGGAAGCCCAAGGACAGTAGCCCAGCTGGGTGTGGAAGGCAGCACTAGAAAACCTTAAGTGCACACTCTTTCATCTCAGCTTTTTCTGTTTCTGCTTCATTTCCAGCTCCACCAGGCAATTTCAAAGTACCTAGCGAGATAATATGTTTGAGTTAGGGTCAGGCATACATTCCTGTTCAGTTCAGTTGTGCTCATTCATATATAAGTAGTTTCAGAAGAGCTAGCCCTGAAGGTTCAGGGACTTCAGGGCGTGATTCAGACTCCAGCGTTGGTTACTAGAGAAACAGTTTTGCCACAGCCAGCTCAGGGCACAATCAGGAAAAAATGGCCTGTGATGCCTTTCTTCTGTCCCAGGACTCCTGCCCCTCATTGTTAGCCTGTTTGTCTCATTGAATTCTTGCTAAGATGCTCACTAATACAATCTTAAGGTTTGGCTTGTAATAATTTCCGGGAAGTTTTTTATTTTACTAAGGCGGTGTTTTACACCAGCAGCATCAGCAAGCTGGGGATTTGTTAGAACTGGAAATTCCAGGGCCCCTCTCCTGAAGTGCAGGAAGAGAAGGTGGGGGCAGGGCCCAGCAGCTCCCATTTTAACTAGTCCTCTGTGTGATACTGGCACTGAAGTTTGAAAGCCACTGCTTTGGGGATTCCTGAAAACGCACAGGTGGCCAGAACCGGGGGCTTCTGGAGTTTGTTTCAGCTGCACACATTGGTACTGCTCGAATGTGGAGACATGGCCAAGTCGCCTCACCCAGTGCTTCAAAAAAGACCCCTAACCTCTGGCCTCTAAAGAGTAGAAGAGACTTCAACAACCGAAAGGTTACTATCCCCAGCTCCAGAGCCTCCAGTTTAGCCCCAAGAGACCACCCTATATCCAGCATTTCTTGGACATTTTTCTGCCTATATGCAGAAGTCTCCTCTTCCTTCCCCACCTCCATCCGCTTTCTTCTTCTCTTACTTGTCCTTTTTTCCTCCCCTTTCCCTCCATCTGGTTTCTTCTCTATCTTCCCTTCCCACCTCCTCTTTCCCTAGCTTCTCTTTGCCTTCTCTTTCCTCTTCCTCTTTCTTTATTCTTGCCCTTTGTCTTCTACTTCTTCCTTTCTTTTTCCTTCTTCCTTCTCCTTCTCATTTCTTGTAATTCTCCACCAGCTGCTCTCTTTTTTCTTCCCACTTTTCCTGGTAAGGATAACCTTACTCAAGATGAGAAGGTGAAGGCCTGAGGAAGTGGTAAATGTCATTTCTATAGTCCTGGGTGCTACCCACACACATCCTTAGACACCCAAGGATGTTAACCTTATCCAGGGTTTGAGGAAGACCTCGATCTTATGCTCTTCAGCTCTCAGTCCCCTCAGCCTCCCATCTCACCCCCACACTAACCCCAGGCATGATCTCCCACTGTCCTGTGCTAGTGAATGTAGTGTAGTTAGCTGTGGGGTGGAGGGTAGATATTGAGGAGCCCTGATTTTTAGCATTTGCTAATTTCTGTGGTGTAATGGCCACTTTCAAGCTACCGGCCTGACATCACTGAATGAGGAACTCGGAAGAGATGCTCACAGTGGACTCTCACAAACCAGTCGAACCTGTTCATCACACATTAAGCAGGCCTCACCAGCTGTGGTCCATATGCAGTACTACTGCCTTCCCTCATCAGTGCAGATGTTTGGGGGTTAACCACTAATGAGTAAATTACTGTAATTTGAAACACAAGATGTTTGCTCACTTCTTAACAGACTCATTTTTTAGGACAGACATTGGAATAATTAAAAACAGCAGTTTATAATTGCTACAACACTACCTTTTAGTTTGATTCAATAAAATTCAGCTGCAAATACTGCCAAAAAAAAATTGCAGCCCTTTCAATGATTTGTAAACCCTTTTACATGTGAGTCTGAGCTCAATCAAAATATCACTATAAATTGACAACACTTTTGGATTATAGATATAATAAAGTTTCAGTTAATATTCAGTTAAAATGTAGAATATCATCCAGTCACCCTATCTTTTTTATTTGCATTCTACAGCCTCTCTGGTGGATTTTTATTATTTTTAAGTAGCTTCACATTATATTTTATGATACATTTCCTGCAACAGTTTTGCATACAGATGGAAATGTTGGGAATTTAGTTTAAGGCTGATCTTATTTTTTTTTTATTATTCTGTTATGTGATTGATCTGGTCAGTGAACAAGAAATTCTTCGAGGCCATCCATCACTCCAGGCAGCAGCTGAGCTAAACCTTCTAACTCACTGCTTCCAGTCAGTCATGCAAGATTCGGGTTATAAATATTGAATGTGCAAACAACTGTTTAAATTAGCTGTCCTATCTGTTTTATGCTATTTCAGTAGAAAAGCAAGCTGATATATTGTTTAGTGGCAAGAAGTAGGAGACAGTGAATTTAGTATTATCCTTTCATACGTCATTGAATTCATACTGTTGGCAAATATTTAAAATAGTTAGATCAAATTAATTCTTGATCCCTTAAGTGAAATTAAAAGTAAGGCAACTGAGCATGTAATTTATGTAGCTTTTTGAGGTTTTATATTCAGCAGTAGCAAGACTGTTAATAATTATAAATGTAGCCATCTGTCATAAATATAGTAGCCAATTGTAATGTGAATTTTGTTACCTCTTTGCAATAACAAATAGCTTAATATTTAGAAAATATTTGGGCAGGACAGAAAGTAGCAACTGGTTTATCCTACCATTCCTGGTAAGCATCTAGAATATTGAACATGTGCAGGTGTTTGTTCTTCTGCTACTTGGATTTGTAACAAGTGTGCCTGCTTTCACTGGTGTTGATATACGCAATAGATAAAATGCCAACCATTTGTAGTGACTCCTAGGAGCCATTTGGTATGTAATGAATTTAGGTAAAGTTCCAAAATTGCTATCTGTGTTTTAAGTTTACTCCCCAAATTATATTATGCCAGGAACGTCCTTTCAAGTAGAAGATGTATCGAAGCCTATATTTTTACTAACACATATGAACTGCTTACCAAAGAGAAAATTGTCCACATTATAGGCATGCAAGGTATTTAGTAGCATGTGTCTCTTAGCAGTTGGAGTGCAACCTAACAGAAAAGTTGGGCAATATTTTGTTACTTTTTGTGCCAAACACTGCTCATTGCTTATCCATTTTTCTCTTCTTCCTTTAGCAGAATTCTGGTGAGAGTAGCAGTGAGTCGAGCTAAAGAGACACACCTTCCTAGACTCCATTGTAGCTGGAGATGGTCATATGTCCTAGTTCTGGCCAATGAAATGCAAGTGGGATTTGCTTGATAGTATCACTTAGGAAAGCTTTTTAAAAGGAACAGATTTTTTAAAAGGAATAGAGCTAACTTTTTCTTTATCCCTATGTCATTTGTCACTTTGTTCTTTACTTGTTTTTTTTGCCTAAACTATTAATATGATACATGGAGGGACACACACCTTTTGAGACTGAGAGGTCTGGCTTGGCTGTAGCCTAGATGCCAGATCTTTAGTCCACTGGAGAGTTCTCTGTTCTCAGTCTTGCCTGTGGCCTTTTGTGCTTTGAGAGATCTTTTTCCCGCTGCTGCCTGACAGTCTGTAAAGGCCTTGAATTTTTTGGAAAGGTCTCTCCCCTCTCCTGGTTACCCCTAGCCTATGGTAGCTGAAATCCCAGAGTGCTTAGATGAATTTCTCTCTACTTTCCAGTCCCACCCTCTGCATTCCGTATACCACCCCTAGGACTTGTTGAAGACTCCTGGGAAAAGTTGGCGAGGACAGGCTTGCTTTGGGTGAGGTCTCTCAGAATTCTGAGCCCTCGTTCAGCCAACATGCAGCTGTGAAAAGTCAGACTGTTTTCTCTAACCCCATCCATAGCCCACTCTTTATCTTCCTTCTGCCCTGCAGAATAAGAACAGCCCTGGGTCTCCCCTTTGCTATGAAGGGCTCATTCACTCTGGAATTTAGTTCATTTAGGTCTTTTTGCATCCTCAGCTCTCTAACAGGTTTTTTAAAACGATGTTTTTGTAGTTTATCAGGTTTGTTTTGGTTGTTGGGATGAGAGTAAACTTTAAAGTACTTTGCCACTTTCTATATCCTAACCTCCTCTCTCTCTTCCCTTCCATCCATCCATCCATCCATCCATCCATCCATCCATCCATCCATTCCTGGTGTGTGTATGTGTGTGTGTGTGTGTGTGTGTGTGTGTGTGTGTGTGTGTGTGTAATGTAGGGATATTTTAAAATATGGTGTCTTGGGTATCATTTCCCTTTCTGTACATCCCCAAATTACCAAAAGGTATTTTCTTATGCCTGTCACAAATTTCAGCTTTCCTAAGGAAATAAGAGATTCTTTTTACTGAGAACCACATTTGTTTTACCTATTTCAGTGTGTGTCTGTTATTTTGCAAATGAGGATTTACTAATTCATATTGTCTTTTAGGCTTCATCAAATCTAGAAATGAGACTAATCAATGTTTAAATTTTATTTGTTCACAAATAATGTAGTCTCTAATGACCACAAAGAAGATTAAGAATCAGATGATGAAAGCATTTAATTACATTAGTACATTGAAATAAAAGCTAATAATAGATAGTTCTATGACAGAAAAGCGTGGTAGTATGTTAAACATGGTCTTATCAGTATTATTTCATATCCGTTGAGTTTATCTACAGTGGCTAAAGTGATATAAAGTGACTGAATACCATCCTGCAGTTTAATTCATTTACAAATTACATGAAAGCAAAATTTGAACGTTATGAGAGCAAAATTCATACGTGATACATTTTAGTTTGTTATAGTCTCTCAAGAGAGTGGTATTTACCACAGAACATAGTGTTGTGTAAAATGCCTTTGAATTGGTGAGCTTTTTTGTTTTTTTCCAAAAGAAACAGCTCCAAGATTCTATGGCTTAAAAGTATTATGTATTGTTTTTTGAGCATCTGTGAGGTGGGTTGAAGTCGGCTGATCTTGGCTGGGCTTGCCTGGGCAGCTGTGCTTGAAACCATTCTGGGCAGTTGGCCTGGACGTATCCCTTTTGTACTATAGCAGAAGGACCCTATCCTCTCCCAGCAGGAGACAGATATAGTAGTGGGGTTGGCCAAGTACCATATGCCACACACACTTAAGGCCAGTGAAGAGCACACACTGAGTCTAAAACAGGAAGATATTCCTGTACAATGTGTCAAGTTCAGCACAGGCTGTGAGGACTCTCATTATTTCTTGGTAAGGAAGAGTTCCAGGCCCAAGGCCAATTCTTATGCAGCTGAGAGAGGGTTAAAAGACTATACACATGAATCTGCCTTCCCCAGTAGATACATTTCACTAAGAGAACATAGTGGGTCTGTTAAGAGAGCCCCTTCTCTTTTAGCTTAAATAAAAGCAAGTTTGAAAAGAGCCCTTAGTCATTGGGGGCAATGAAAAGTAAATTAGAAAACCTTCATTGAACTATATTTTGTTTTAATTATAGGCTCCTGTGCTTTCATCCTGAGGTTAGTTTCACAACTTTCCTGAAATGCTGTACAGTGGTGAAATTAGGATTGACCAATTTTACCATCATCAGGCATAGCCTTTCACTTACATACATTGATTGCTCCATTTTCATATCATGTCTGCAAAATAGAAGCAGATGTTTTCAGACTTTGCCCCAGTAAAATTAGTTTCATCTGTCTGTGCCTAGACTCATTACCATCACAAACACTGTGTCTCTGATATTCTTAACTTGGATCTTTTATGGGGATACCTGTGGATTGTTTTGACATATATATGACTATTGGTTAAGAAGGCAAAGAATAGTACTATAAATATAACCCAACTATAAAAGCAGTCAATAGCTGGCTATTCTAAAAGATATCTAACTTTCTAAGTATTAATTCTGTGTCTTAATCTCTTAAATAGATTAGATTACATAATACCTATAAATATCAACAAGTTTCTGACTAATAGATCTGTGCAGCAAATCTTCACTTCCTTCTCTCCTATTTAGAACTTCTGTAGAATGGGCCCCCCACCAATCGCATCGCCCTCGCCTTGGCTGGCCTGGCGCCAGTGCGTGTCATAGCGTGGTCGTCCGGACAGTCGTTCTGCTGTCCGGTCATTTGGTCGATTTGCATATTACGCTTTTATTATTATAGATTTCGTTTTTCTTAAACCTCCCTTTGTACTACATTTTTAGTGTGAGTGATCAGTGCATTTTTTGCCCCCTCTGAACTCTGGTAACTTTTAAAATGCTTATAAAATAGGTCTTTTGATTCATCATATAACCACAAGAAAGAACACAGGATTTTCCTTCAGTGATCCTGGATGTCTTATAGCTTTGTCAGTAACCAAGACGTTGTGCAAGTGATTTTACTTTCTAAGAGCCCCAGTTTCTTTTTGTGTAAAAGGAGAAAATGCCTACTTAATGTATTAATTTTGATAAGAAAATTCTTTTTAAGCTGTACAAATATTAGTTCTTGTTGTAAGAAGGTCATAAGCACTCTTTTTCATGTAAACTTTAAGGAACAGCCCAGCCTCTTGGGTAAGGGAGAAAGGTAAAGAAAATTAGAACCAATCCCAATTAATAACAATCCCAAGAATATTGATTTGGCATCCTTCACTACACCTGATCACACCAAGCATATCAGATTTGTGGCTGAGAGTAGGAATAATAGAATGTAAAATTCAGTAGTTCTTTCTGTGGTATTAATTTGTAAGTAACTGTATCATCTTTTTTTCCTTATGTTGGTGTCCAGGATACACATCAGTATTTCTTATAATCAAAATTGTAGGATCATCAATGACCTTAATACATAAATTACTAATTATGTTTTTAGCATTTTTAATGAGAGTTTAATTAACAGTCAACAATGCCTAACACATGATAGTTGCTCAATAAAATTTATTGAATGAATGAGTGAATGATTTCACATTTAACAAAAATACTTCCACCAGCTTTTCTTGCTTAAAGCCATTTTAGTTATATGTAAAGTACATTGTTAGGAAATGTTAATTTTTCTCAGTGACTTTTGTATGGAAATTGGAGATGTGACCTCTGGGGTGAAAAGCTGATGTTTATTCAGCACTTGTGTGTGTGTGTGTGTGTGTGTGTTTGAGAGAGAGAGAGAGAGAGAGAGAGAGAGAGAGAGAGAGAGAGAGAGAGAGAGAGAAGAGAAAGAGAAAGAGAGAGAGATATGCTCATGTTAGCATATTCTCAGCCACTCAGGAATAAGGAGGTATTTATACTTTTTGTAGATGAAGAAACTGAGGTCCTAAGAATATCTTCTGAAGGCTTCTCAGCAGGTTAACAGAACTGGGACTCCAGCTCAATTCTGTCAGGTTCTGACAATCCTTTCACTCTTAACTTCATTATTCTCCCTCCTAGACAAATGGTTAAGATGGTGGCCAATCACATGGCATTTCAGTACACTGCGGGTATTTTTTAATGCCAGAAGTTAGTCTTATTTAGTAGTTAACTTTGTATTTAGACAGTTCTCTGCTTTGGAATCCTTTCTTCCCCTCCAGCCACACTGATTGGCAGAAGCCTGGGGAACCTCTGACTCCTGTGAGAGGAGATAGTAAGGTCAGGTGCTTCCCCGTCCTCCCGAGGCCCCTCGTCTGGAATATTGCCTGGCTGCTTCTCTGCACTTGAGAGATTAGAAAAGACTTTCTCCTTCAAGGCCAAACCCCTAAAGCACCAGGTTACACCCTTTTCCTCTTGTGTGCCTTTCTGTCCATCTGATGGTCATGCAGAGGCAATATTCTGGGCCCTGTGTTTTTACAGTAATATCAAAGAATCTTCGAGTAGAAAGTGTCCAGATTCAGTACATCCATTATAACTTATCGTGCTGTGTTAATTATTTTAACAGTGATTTAAGTTTTCTGGGTCTCCTTTCCTTTCTTCTGTTTCTACTCAGCAGGCTTCAGCCCTTTGAATTTACTCTTTTTTTCTAACTCTTATTTCTTTAAGATTTAATTTTTTAAGCCTCTTGGAATTAAGAAACAAGGTGAGTTCTTTTCATTCTTTAATTTAAATCCAGATTTGAAGTCCCCTGTTTATCACACCTTATATATATGTTATACTTATTTATAGTCTTTCTGTATCTTCAAAGTTACGGATAGGGTAAATCACAGCCATTTGGGGGGTAAAAACTGTGACTATTTTTTCAGTAGTGCGTAGATAAAGGCAGCCATATGGGCCATTGTGTGAAGTCTAAAATGGGATTTTCCAGGTAGCAGGATGACAGAGTGATAGCCTCATTTTTTTTCTCATTATGTTAGCATTTATTTATAAAACATAAAACTAAACACAGTTAATACAGGCGAGATTTTTTGTATGTAAATATGTTTAGAAACCATCCCTGTTGTTTACCAAAAAATTCAAGTATGGTGTTGTTGCCTAGAAAGGAATTAATATTATGTTAGTACTTTTCTTTATTTTATTTTTTTTTTTTCGAGAAAAAAACTCATGGGCACAGACAATAGTGCGGTGATTACCAGCAGGAATTTAGGGTGCAGGGAGGAGGGAGAGCAGAAGGTAGAAGAGGATAAAGGATAAATGGTGATGGAAGGAGACTTGACTTAGGGTGGTGAACACACAGTATAGTGTACAGATGATGTGTGGTGGAATTGTGCACCTGAAACCTGTATAATTTTGTTAACCAGTTTCACCCCAATAAATTCAATAAAAAGGAAAACAACACATACACGCTCACAAAAGACTTTTTTTTAGTTTCATTTATACCAAAGCAATTTAACATGAAATTCATCATTCTGTGAGTCTGGTTTCTCCAGAAAAATGGAACTAATAATACATATTATATAGCATTACAATATTGTATATATTACATATTATATCCTATATAATAAAAGCCTAATATGCAAATAGACCAAAGGGCGGAATGACTGGTTGCTATGACACACACTGACCACTAGGGGGTAGACACTCAATGCAGGAGCTGCCCCCAGCCTGCAGGCCCCAGGCCAGCCAAGGCTGGTGCCTGCAGGAGCCCCCAGATCACCCCGCCAGTTGCTCTGCAGAGGAAGGCGACCGACGGTGGTGGCTGGGGCGGGGCCGGCAAGCAGGTGGCGCTGGGTGCCAGCAGGAGCCCCCTGATTGCCCTGCTGGTCACCCGACAGATTGGCCCTGATCGCTGGCCAGGCCTAGGGACCCTATCCATGCATGAATGTCATGCACCGGGCCTGTAGTTATATATAAAAAGAGATTTATTATAAGGACTTGGTTCATACATTAGGGAGGCTGAGAAGTCCCACCAGATGCAGTCAGCAAGCTGGAGGCCAGGAGAGCCCATGGTGTGATTCTAGTCTGAGCCCCAAATCTTGAGAACCAGGGGATTGTGTAGGTTCCAGTCAGAGTTGCAGTCAGAGTCCGAGTCCAAAGGCAGAAGAAGATCGTCAGGTGTCCCAGCTTGAAGATCGTCAGGCAGAGAGAATGAATTTTCCCTTCCTGTGCCTTTTGTTCTCTTCAGGCCTTCAACAGACTGGAGGAGGTCCACCCAAATTGGGGAGGGCAATCTGCTTTACTGGGTCTACAGATTCAAATGTTAATCTCATCCATAAACACCCTCATAGACACACCCAGAATGATGCTTAACCAAATATCTGGACAGTCCTTGGCCCAGTCAAGTTGACAATAAAATTAGCCATCACAGTACTATTAGACACAGTGCCTCCTATGTAGAGGTGAACTTCTTTGATTCCTTGAGGATGGATTTTTTCATACTCAAAATTAATTTCTTAGCCTAGTTTGGGACTTTAATTCCTTATTTTTAAATAAAATTTATTTTATTCTCTTTTTAATTTCTACAAGTAGTATATTTCTATGAAAGGTTAACAGTAATTTCTGCTGCATTATAATTGAAAACTTAAAAGACATATGCTAGTGGTTGTTCTGGAAATTTTTCAGTTGCAGGAGAATCCTGTTTTCTAGCTAAAAAGTAGATTTTATAGATTGCAGAGGAAACCTTTGAGTGATGGGTCAGAGGAAGACAGGATGCTTTGTGCAGCTGTATCTCCTGGTATCTTCTCTAAATAGCATCCTGAGGATGTGCAATGAAGGTGGTAACCCTCTGTCATCCCAGCAAAAAGGGATGCAGGTAGTGCAGCCTGAAGGTTCTCAGGGCATGGAGGAAAACGTTTCAAAAACAGAAAAGGACCATTTGAAAATGCAAAAGAAAATGGATATCCTAGGAATGAATTGGATTATTTTTCACTGATAGTGGTCCTGTAATCCTAAGGAACAGTACCATAGCTCCACCTACTGCATGAAGAGGCAAAGAGGCAAAACACTGTAGGTTAAAAAGAACCTGGCTTCCCCTACCCCAGGATTTGTTTGTTTTCATTTTTTTTAAATCTTTTGGTTCTTCACCCAGCAAAGTCATTGAAACTATTCTTATTTCTTGCTTCCAATCATTCTTTCTTTCCTCTTCTTACCAATTTCATGTTTGAAAGATTTATGGATATCATTGTAAAAGCTGACATTTCAAAGAAAACATAATAGGAAATTATAATTTGACTAGAGGCCCAATGCACAAAATTCATGCAAGGGGCTTGGCCTTCGCAGCCCCAGCTGGCCCTCACAGCCATGGCTTCGCCCGGAAAGTCGTCCAGACAGTCATTCTGCTGTTTGGTCTAATTAGCATATTAGCTCTTTATTATATAGGACTAGGGGCCCGGGGCACAAAATTCGTGCACGGGGGGTGGGTCCCTCAGCCCGACCTGCACCCTCTCCAATCTGGGAGCCCTCACGTGAGTCCTCTCCAATCCGGGAGTTTGTGTCTGTCTTTGCAATCATATGAATGAATTATCTGAGACCCCAACCCAGTTTGGTTTGGTGCTCTCAGAATGATAGAGGTCTTTTTTTTTTTCCTTTGCTTTATTGGTGGAAATTTCCTAGAAGTTGCAGGATATCTTCCTTTTAATTTTTCCTCAACACTGTGACTTTACTTATGTCTCTCACCTTTGCTTTCCCTCCATTCTCCACCCGCAACAGTAACTTGCTCCAGGCTCTCTTTGCTCAAGTGTCTAGGACAGTGGTTCTCAACCTTTCTAATGCCACAACCCTTTAATACAGTTCCTCATGTTGTGGTGACCCCCAACCATAAAATTATTTTCATTGCTATTTCATAACTGTAATTTTGCTACTGTTATGAATCGTAATGTAAATATCTGTGTTTTCCAATGGTCTTAGGCGACCCTGCTAGCGATTCTCAACCTGTGGGTCGCAATGCACAGGTTGAGAACCGCTGCTGTAGAACCTAAGACCATTGGAAAACACAGATATTTACATTACGATTCATAACAGTAGCAAAATTACAGTTATGAAGTAGCAACGAAAATAATTTTATGGTTGGGGGGTCACCACAACATGAGGAACTGTATTAAAGGGTCACGGCATTAGAAAGGTTGAGAACCACTGGTCTAGGAGATCCTGCAATGCGTCTGCCACCAGAACTACGATTCCCAGAATTCCTGGTGCTCCCCGCGCTCTTGGTTTCCGCTTCTGGTCCAAGGGCTGCACAAACCAAAAGGACTGAGGATTCCAGCCGCCCACAGGCCAGGCTGACAGGACCAGACACTCCAGTGGCGTCCCTGGGACCCTGGCCACAGGCTCGGAGTGGGCGGGGTCCTGGGGACGCCCTCCACGTCACCCTAGCGATGCGACAGGTGCCCCACCCCCAGCCGCTTGGCGCATGCACAGTGCCCTCAGGCCCGCCATCTTTGTCGGGTTAATTTGCATACTCACTCCTGATTGGCTGTGGGCGTCACGGAGGGTTGGTCAATTTATATATGTGTCTATTATTAGTATAGATGATTTGGTTGAGGTGTCTGGAAACACATACACTTACAGCACAATTTAGATAAATAGTTTACTTGAATAAAATATGCATGAAAAAGATTGGAGAAGAGGGAAGGAAGGCAGTATCTGATGAGAAGAGGGAGTATGGGTTTAAAGACTTGAATTCTCTGACACTAATTTGCTCGGTGCCTTGGGCAAGTTGCTTAACTTTCTTTGTGCGCTTCAGTTTCTCCATTTTAAAAAGGAGGATAATGGCATATGCCTTTTCTCTGCCTCATAGAATTCTTATCAGAATGATAGAAGATCAAGTAATGCCCCACTTATCCAGCCTTCATACTTCTAGCCTTAGCCATCTGTAATGAATCTTAGAAGCAGGCAGGGAAAAGGGCTGAGCCAGGATAGCACTAGATGCTTTGAGAAAAGGCAAAGCCTTTTGACTTAAAATTATGTGTAAAATAAACTCAGTGTGCAAAGTCAGCTGGTGCATGTGTGCATGTATGTACGCAAATGTGTGTATGTGTGTTTCTTCTCTGAAGTTTTCCCTCTTTGTAGTAATTTAGGAAAACAGATTTTTTTTTTTAATGGAAAGATAGAAATTCCCCATGAAGCTAACTGCAGAGAGATCCCAGAAGTCCAGCAGCATTCTCGAGCCAGAATTAGGAGTAAACAGCTTTCTGTATTTCAGTTAATCACACTGCGCTGGGTCTCTTCAGGGTTTACACATCTTAGCAGAAGTTTTTTGAATCATGTCTAGAATGCTCTTTTACAAATAAGTTTATGCTGCATTTTAGGAAGAGTTCCATTAAAAAATGTCTTTAAAGGGATGTGCATCATTTATGGTGAAAATCAATATATATGTACTGTCTCATTTTTTTCCATATTGGTAGACACATGCAATACCACTTAGATATATTTTGATTTCTTCAATCAAATAGAAAATTGCTCCCCCCAAATTTCTTCCTTATAATTTCTAATCTGATTTAAATCACTTTAAAGACAAAATATAAGGAGTTAGATTCTGGAAAATTGATTTTGAGGGGCAGGAGGTGTGTGTCTTACAAAATAAAAATGTAAATTAAATGTTTTTTTTTTATTGTATTTAGCCTCTTGTAAAAAGGCTTTCTTTTTGGGGGTAGAACCAAAAACATAAAAGTTCTGGGTGGATATTTATATAGATATTTTTTACATACTTTAAATGACTAAGCACTATATTTTCATGCAGTAAGGGTAACAAATTTTTTACATATTTCATATTGAAATGCTTTTATATAACACTAGAGGCCCAGTGCACAAATTCGGCCTGGCCTGCGGGGATTGGGCTGAAATCGGCTCTCTGACATACCCTGAGGGGTCCCGGATTGCGAGAGGGTGCAGGCCAGGCCAAGGGACCCCATCAGTGCACGATTGGGACCAAGGAGGGACCGCGGGAGGGCTCCAGGGTGTGTCTGGCCCATCTCGCTGAGTCCCAATCAGCCGGACCCCAGCAGCAAACTAACCTACCGATTGGACCGTCTTTCCCCTGATGGTCAGTGCGCATCATAGCGACTGGTAGAATGTCGGACACTTAGCATATTAGGCTTTTATTACATAGGATTGTCATTAAAATATGTGCTAAATTTATAATAGCAAACTTGAACAAATCCAAAATTATTTTTATATTTATTGTCTGATGGAGGCAGGCAAAAAGTGACAACACCCCCAGTGTTCTTTTCCCATCTGAGATGGGAAAATCCTTTTAGAATTTAGTGATGTTGGTATAGATCAGAATTTCTTAAATTATCTGAAGTATCAGATGTTGTTTCTTTGGTTTCTTTTATTTTAATCTCCTGTTTGTCTTAGACCAATATGTTATTCAACTAACTGTACATAGTCCCGCTGCATACTTAGGGCTATTTATGTGTCTTTGACAACCCCTAAACTGGTCTATGCCCAATGAGTCCAGTGATCACTTACTTACTTGAATGTCACAGCAATGTCAAGTTGCTATATAAGTTTCTGAATACTTGTAATTTTGATCATGAACCAATAACAATCTGCTTTCAGGCTAGCACCTTGAAGTAGCACTGGATACATTAGTGCCACACATACCCAGGAGCCAGACTGCCTGGGTTTGAATACTGGCTTAGCCAACCCCAGGGACATCTTTTAACCTCTTGGGATAACAATACTAACCCATCTCATAGGGTTGCCATAAGCATTGTGTGAACAAAATACTTAGTCCCTTAAAACTTAATAACTTAACAGTTTGCTTATTTCATGTTTAGCAGCAGTCATATTGTTACTAAATCAGCCAAGTTGAATTTTGAACCTACATGAAACTTCAATATTTTGCCAACTTACCTAGAAAACTTGTTTTGAAAGCTAATTTACTTATAAAGCTTATATTTTAAGCAAATATAGCCTATCTAAGTCAAGGGTATTATTCTGGGGGAGTGTGATTCATGCATTCAATATGAAGGAATGACTCAAACATTAAAGAATATTGAATATTGAATGTTTATTGAACAAGCCTTTTCATATTCAACCTTTAGAGGGCATCATCCGGTTCCTAGGTGGTAAGCAGTTTGTCACTGAGCTTCTCTTGGAAGTCACAGCTGAAGAAATCTGGCTGGAGATGTATATATCTGTTTTCTTGATTACAAAGATGTTATTGTCGGTTCCTTAGCTTGAACTATTTTACTTAGCCTGCAAAACATTAGTCTGCATGCTTGATGCTGTAGAGACTAAAACAAATGTGAGTCCTTTGAGTTATCCATAATGAAATATCATTAATAGTTCTGCATTAGTGATATGCTATCATCAATGGGGAGTTCTCTTCATTAATAACTACTAATATTTCTTCTGGCAGAGCTGATGAGTATTCATTTCTTACGGAAATAACTATAAATTGTTGAAGATGTGTGGGGAACAATTGTACTTTTTACAGTGTAGAACAAAAGGTATAGAAAACATTATAAATGCCTTCCTGTGAAAAGATACTTATTCAATCTTTTGTTTGTAATTGTGTACCTAGAAAACATATTTAATGTTTTTGTTCATTTTTCATTTGATAAATATTTATTAGTGCCCATTATGTACCAAGTATAGTTCTAAGTGCTGAGAATATTTTTAATGATCAAGGCAGAAGTTTATAAGGAGGCAGGAAAGAAAAACACGTTTAAAGGAAGAATTAAAAATTAAGTTGTGTTATGGAGTAAATAGAGCAATAAGAAGGTACACCGAAAAATCTACTTACGGAAAAGTGGTCGGGATAGGCACCTCTATGGAAGTAGCATTTGAACTCAGACCCAAAAGACAAGAAGAGCGGGGAAGGAACATTTCAGGTGGGGAGGCTGTTGTTTACTCTGTGCTGTATCTCTTACCGGCATATCAAAGAACTCATCAGTAGTGGTAGATACTATGTCTTTTCTCTAGCTGTTTATAACCTGCAGTGGAAGAATACAGAAATAACTGCCCCCCCCCAAAAAAAAGCCATTTCTATTTTCATTTACTATGCCATTTCTACCTCTTTGGGGTTGTTAATTTCTTCATCAACTACCACATTTTCCCAGGACCTCTCCAAGAGCTGATCAGGGCTACATTTGAGTTCCCAAGGCATTTTCAGAGCACAAGTGTATACCATGAGCTCCTGACTTTATTACTTGCTATCCATCAGTACATTGCAGGCACAACTCAGGCATTTAATTCCATTGAGAGTTTTTCTTGATACAAATTACTTTCATTTACTATAATTTTTAATACATTACCCACAGGATTAGATCATTTTGAAATTCTTGACTAACACCTTTCTTAAAGGTCATAATTATTTCCATCTGCTATATCCCACACACCTTGCCTTGTGCTTTGCTAATAGTGAATTAATAAAATGGCTCATTTTTTTATTCTTGCCCCCCAATGAAGCCATATATGGTATTTATGTTAAAAAAATTTTTGTTTAAAAATCCTACTGTTATTTGAAAACTTCATATATGCTATGAATATGAATTTACATCCAGTATTGAAAAGTGATAATCTTATGAGGTATACACTAAATTTTGATTTATTTTATTGAAAGTAGTATATGCAAATCAAACATTTCTTTATTTGTGTTAATTTTTATAGATTTGTTATGGAACAGAGATTTATCTTATAAAATTTTATCTTCCTTGACTACAGTGAGAACTATCTAGGAAAGTTCATTAATGAATCTTGAAAACTTGGTCATGAGCTACTTGCAGTTGTCCTCTTTGCATACTAGGATGTAAGTAATGCTTTATCTAGTGAAATTCTAGGAAGAATTAAAAGTGTAATCATCATTAGCAAAAATTCTGAAAACAGCATGTTCTTACTCAGTACTTTGGCTTCTTTGCTATCTGAATTCTATATATTTCCTTTCTTTACATAAGATGTGCTACTATTAGTATTGCAGATCTAGTGCTAATTTTGGTAGAATGAACTGGATTCTGTGTGTCTTATACATTATCAACTAGATTTGTTAAAACTAATCTCAACTTTATTAGTAGTAAATCTATAAAAGCAAAAAATAAACATGATATAAATTTTAATTTTTGATTGATTTGGGTGATGAAAAACTCTAAAATGGTCACTGATCTTTTATCCATGATTTTCCTTTATTTGTGTAGTTTATCATTAATTTTATATTGAGTCTTGTTAAAATGTAATACACTAATTTCATCTTCTGTTATTTAAGTTAGAAACAGTTGTTTTTATAAAAAGCATAGAATGTAAATATTTTATGAATGATTATAGTCTGAAAAGTGTAGTACAATTCAGGGTAGAAGATGTCATAAAAATTTAGAACTATAGGTATTGATGTTCTCTTGGCAAATTATTATTTTTTCTTTAGGCTTCTATTTGTAAAATAATATCTTTCTAAAATAGAAAGTACTTTTAAAATAACAAATAATGAATTAGGAAAAGACTAGAGGTAGAAAAAGTTTAGAAGTAATGAAGACTCAATATTATACATTTATATTTTTCTTTTAGGACCAGGTGAACATACAGAATATAATAGTAAATAATGGAATACAATGGTTCTCAACTCTAGTATATAATAATAATCTGTCAAGCTTTTTATTTGTGTTTGTGTGTGTGAAATATGTGATAGTCTCAGATTCCTCAACATTAGCAGGTTGCTCAATAACTGAATTTAGCTCTATTACTAACTCACTGAGTTAGGGTAAAGGCTCAGTCCTATAAGACTGTCCCAACTTCTGACACTAACTGCATTAGTGTGCCCAGGCTAGCCATAATTCTGACCAACCAGCTATAAATTTGAGGTTTCCATGACTGCTCTTGAGATTCAGTAATTGCTGAAACGAATCACAGGACTCAGGAAAGTGCTATGATCTTACTGGTTTATTATAAAGGATACAACTCAGGAATAGCCCAATGGAATAGATGCATAGGGCAAGGTATGGAGTAATGGGATGCAGAACTTCCAAGCCATCTGAGGGCACACCTTGATGTGTTCACCAACTCAGAAGCTCTCTGAACCTCGTTGTTTAGGAGTTATTACGAAAGTTCCATTAAGTGGGCACATTTGATTAAATCATTGGCCATTGGTGGTTGAAAATCCCAACCTTTTCATCACCTGGTTGATTCCTCTGGCAACCAGTTTCCATCTTGAAGTATCTAGAGGTCCACCAAGAGTTACCTTATTAGAATAAAATCAGGTAAGATTGAATGGTGTGTTATAAATAACAGCAAAAATGCTCCTATCACTCTGTTACTCAGGAAATTCCAAGGGTTTAGGAGCTCTGTGTCAGGAACCAAGGACAAAGACTAAATAGATATTTCACAGTATACCAAGGATAGTCATTGGGATTGTTTCCAAATATTACAGTTTTCCTCCAGACATATAGTACGATTTCACTTTCCCATCCCTTAGGTTGGCCATATGACTTGCTTTAGCCAGTAAAGATGAGCAGAAGTGACATTGTCACTTTAGGAGAAAGCTTTAGAAATCAGTGTACCAGTCACCATATTCCCATCTCAGTGCCCTGGTGATTATGGAAGAATGTATCATTCTGGGTCCCTAAGTTCTTGAGATAACCACTGTTGATAATCATATATGATACTTTTACATATTGCTAAATTCAGTTTTCTAGTCTTTATTTAAGACTTTTAGATATATGCTTGTTAATTAGATTAACATATACTTTTATTTTCAGCCTTGTATGGTTTTATTAACAAGGTTATATTTGATAAATTAAGTTGGGAAGCTTTTATTCTTTGTGTCATCTCAATCTATACTGAGTACCTTAAAGGTTTGATAGAATTTGACTTTAAGACATCTGGACCTGGTGCTTTTGGGTGGGTTGACTTTGATGATTGATACCAATTGTTTAATGGTTATAGGTATTTTTAGGTTTCTTTTTTTTTCTGGAGTCATTTTTAATAATTATATTATTCTAGAGAAGTGGCACTTTATTTCATATTTTATACCATAGTTATAAATATGAGCTTATGTAGATATTATATATAGAAGTATAAATAGTTTTGTGTTCTCTACTCTATCTGTTTAATATTTAATATTTTTATTTCTGATATCGTATACTTTATTAATCTTTCATGAAATTTTGTATGTCATTGGTCTCTTCAAAGAATTATATTTTTGCTTCAGTTGATACTCTAAAATTTCTATTTTGATTATTCTCTTAATTTTTACCTTCTTTCTAATTTTGTGAGTATGTTATTTTTTAATGTTTTGAGTTAAATATTTAACTCAAGAAGATTAACCTTACTTTTTAAACAGACAATTTAAGGCTATACATTTAGATGCATATAAAATTTTTATACATAGCACTTGATATTAACCTTGGCTTGTTTGGATGTTATATGTTCCATTCCTGTTCTTTTAGTGGTTACCTTTAAATTTATAACATGCATATTTACCTTAACAAAGTTGAAAATAAAGAGTGTGTCCCCTTAGAAAACAAGCATCTTAGAAAGCTGTAACTCCAGTGGTACCCATTCATCTCCTTGTTTGTTCCTTTATCTCTCCATTTTTGGTAATTTCCTCAGATCACTTATTCTTTAGCTGTATCTTATATGGTGTTTTGCCTATCTCTGGTGTTGTTGTGGTTTTTTTAATGAAAAAAAAAAGTCTTTCATTTCAAGAATCCTATTTGGTTCCTTTCTTTTTCTTTTTTAAAATTTTTATTGATTTCTAGAGAAAGAAAAAACATCTATTTGTTGTTCTGCTCATTCATGCATTAACACACACACAAACACATACACATACATATATTAGGCTCTGATCCTTAAGTATATATTTAGGCCAAATCCCCCCCCCCCCCCCCCCGTACACATACATAGTTTGGCATCAACACATAGCTCAGCAGTAGTGACTTTTATTCCCTCTTTATTCTGACAACTGATCAACATACAGTTTTATCATTTAAACTTCATTTTTCTTAAATTTTCCAGACTGTCTCTGTAGTTTGTAGCAGGCAGAGCATACTCATTACCTCAATCCACCACATTGATGGAATTCCTTACTTTCTAATAAAGGAAAAATAATGGTTAACTAAAAGGTAGAAATAATAATGGCTTATAGCTGATAGGCTGAATCAGGGATGAGAGTGAACTGGTTGGGAAAAGCTGCTGAAACATTCTCTTCTTTAATATCTGTTCAATATTCACTATGTAAGATTCCAGAAACAGTTCTAGAGATTTGGAGATACAAATATGAATAAGATGTAATTTCTTTTTTAAGGAGTTATAGTCTATTGAAGAGACTGAAATGGAACAAATGAATGCAATGCAAGAAATGCTGGTAGAAGTATATGCAATTGCTATGGAGCCTTTAAGTAAAATGCAGTTCTTATTTTTAGTGTTAGAGATGTGTTGATAGAGTAGATGATGTTTCTATAAAGTCTTAAAGAACAAGTGAAAACTCACAATAGATAAGGAAGTCATTTTAATTCAAGAGCAAAACATTTGTAAATCATACTACTAATATACTACTAATATTATTTATTGGTTAGGCTAGAGCCGTGGTCGGCAAACCGCGGCTCGCGAGCCACATGCAGCTCTTTGGCCCCTTGAGTGTGGCTCTTCCACAAAATACCACGGGCCTGGGCGAGTTTATTTTGAAGAAGTGGCGTTAGAAGAAGTTTAAGTTTAAAAAAATTGGCTCTCAAAAGAAATTTCAATCATTGTACTGTCGATATTTGGCTCTGTTGACTAATGAGTTTGCCGACCACTGGGCTAGAGAATTCGGAGTGAGTGAAGAAGTGGTGGCAGATGAATCTGGAGACATAGGTAAAGATTTTTGGACTTTATTCTATAAGCAAGGGATTCATCATTTTTGTAAATTAGGAAGATAACATTGGTGACTCTCTTTTTAAAGATGTGTTAAGTTGCTGAGAGGAAAAGTAGGAGTCAAGATAGGAGGCTGTTGCAGCCAGGCAAGCCAGTGATGATGGACAGATGTGAAGAGGACGAAGTGGGTTTCAGCAGTGGGGACTCTTAAGAGAAAATCTCAGGGTTAGTATAAACAGAGAACAGGAAGGGTGATAAAGATACCAAGATTTATTGAGCAATGACACTATACTGGGCCTTTTGCTTTAATTCTCACAACTCCATAAGCTAAATGATGATTCATAGATGAGAAAACAGGCTCAGAAGTTTATGAACAGCCCAGCGTCACACCTATGGAGCTGTAACCCAGAGCTATCTGGCTCCCAAGGCCATTTTCTACACTCCGTAGGGAATCTTTTTTATTTTAATTATTTTTTGCCTCATGTTGTAAAAAGTGAAATGATGAGCAATTCAAGAGTCTCTAAATAACTATAATCTGAAGCTTCAGATTACTTCTCAACTGTAAACTAATTAAATCTTGCAAGGCCAGCCACTCTAAAGTTGAAAAAGGATTTGGCATCTCTGTGTCTACTTCTATCTTTTTAGTGTGATGATTCTGCCCCCCACCCCCACCCCCCTGCACTTTCTGTTCATCAACATGTGGTTTGTGGGGCTGGGCGGCAAGAGTAATAATTTTTTCCACACTCTATGGTGAAGTTTATCAGAAACTCATTCGGAAGCTGTACTCTCATCACTAAGCTAATTCACAATGATCACTCAGGGATGTCTGACAAATATAGTGTTACCATAAATTGAAGAAATAGGAAGCCAGTAACAGTTATTGCTTGGTTATTGCAGAAGTTCTTCTGGGCTTTCCAAAAGCAAGGTTTTGTTTAAGTAAAGAAGAACCGGTTATAATAAGCAGGATGGAATACTATCACCAACTTCTCCTGCCACCTGGATTCTTCATTTCCTTCCCAACCAAATTCATAAGTATTCTTTCCATTTTTTCCTTAAACACCAATGATAGTAACCATGGGAACACTGAGGCAATTGTGAGGTTCAGAAGTAGCTCAATCCTACCCGTGAAAGCATGCCTTACTCATAGGCTAAATTAGAATTTCTGGGTCAAAGGTGAAGAGAGTATATAGTCTAGTGGTTTAGAGCAGCGGTCGCCAACCTTTCAGACCTCACAGACCACCAATGGTCTGCGGACCACTGGTTGGCGACTGCTGCTCCAATGGTTTCCTTAGAGGACAGATGCTAGAGCCAGACTGGCTGGATTTGAATCCTGGTTCTGACACTCACCAGCTATGTAATCCTAGGCAAGTTACTGTCTCCATGCCTCAGTTTCTTCATCTTTAAAGTGGGAATAATAAGACACATCTCATGGGAATGTTTGAAGATGAAACAATATATGTAAAGAACTTAGAACAGTGCCTGGAACAGAGTAAGCCCTATATAAGTGTTTATTTTTTGTTACTATCATTCCTGATATTTATAAGCAATAACTTCTCTTTTGGTGTGTTATGGTGATTGTTATTAAACTTATTTCCAGTAAACAAATTTTTTGAGTAGAAAATAATAGACAATCTCCTGTATTGCTTACCCATTGTGATGTTTTGCTCTGATTTTGTCGTGTAAATCTTTCAAATAGAAAAGATTTAAAACTGAGCCATAAGTTCTAAAACTGTTGTCTAAATTGAATGTAGCTGTTTTACTTTTAAAAAAAAATTCTTTGTTAAATTGGAAACAGTTTAGTGCACCCACATTCCTTCTGGTTCAAGTAATCTATAGAAAATTAAAATGACAAGCAAGGTGGGATTAACTAGATTTATGATTGGCAAAGCAAAGTTGCGAACAGTTTCCATGTGGCAGGTGTAGCTATTTTAATGGAAGTACCAGACTGGTCCATAAACCCACCCAGTTGCTGCACCGTTCCACAGATGGCTACTTAAACAAGTTAATGTCACTAAAATGGTTCTAGCAAAGAATTCTTTAAACAAACTGCAATGACTTGTCATTGTGAGCTGTCTGAAATACCTTCATTAGCTTAATGGCCCAGGGTCAGAACAGTTTTTTTCAAATGTTTTTCCTCCCTCTGGCTTTCCTTTTTCTGCTTGAAACTTCTTTCATCTACATATTCTTAATACCACTAATCGGGCTTAAGTTTCATTCATATTATTTAGCTTCCACTAGATTACCTTGCCTTGTTTTGAGAAACATCCTGTCTTCTAATCTTATTTTTTGTGAATCGATTTTAGTAGCTTTTAGGATAACCTTATCTTCAAGTTCTGAGGGCTACTTGATTGTGGAAGGAGGGCAACTTAACCAAGGGAGTAACTGTAAATACAAAGGCTCATGGGTGAGAGTCCTGTAGCATTGAATTTAAGAAGAGATGTATACATGTAGCAGGTCCTTAAGTAAGGCACAGCCTGTTGTATAATGTCCCATGCTTTCAGCTATGGTAATGGTAGCATGGGTAAGTATATCACAAAAGAACCACATGTCTGAAAGATTAACATGGTGGTACTTGGGCAGGCTAAATAACCATCTCAGACAGTGGATAAAGAAAACTGGAATTTATTTAAGTAGAGGGGATGGAAGATGGTATAGTCCAAGGGAAGGGCTGCACAGCACTAAGCCAAGGGGACATTGGATCAGTGATGGAGTTTCATACTTCTATGCAATCACTAGCGGGAAGCTCTTGTCCTCAGTGGGTCTGGGGGCTGAGTTGGCGGGCTTGGAATGTGGATGGAATGCAGATGTGCATGACCAGGTGTCTTTGGGATAGTTTCAATTCCTTATATGTCCAGCAACTTCTTCCTAGTCTTTGTCCTCCTGTGTGGGGAAGCTTACAAATGGCCCTTAAGGATTATATTGCCCTATAGTCCTAAAAACGTCCTTGCTGATGTTCATGGCAGACAAAGGTAATGGATCATATTTCTTAATAGAACACTCCAGACAATCACTCCCAGTCATTTGCTGTCAGAACTTAAGATGAAACCTACTTGCCATCCAGGATATGACTTTTGTGAAAGACAAAAGTTTTTCTTCAAATGGATTTTTCTTAAATTGATTCTCCATAAAGAAAGAAAAAAAAAACTGAGGACAAAATATTAAATCTCAGCTTCATGATTTCTCTAGGGAGGAAATATAATATGGTTCAGAATACCAGACACCTCAACAAGCCTTTGGCAAGTGCTAGATTCAGTCAGTTCGTAGTTGAATTTTCTGACAAGTGCCTAAAGTGCTGAAATTCAGTTCTGCTGCTTAAGGTGGGATCAATATACTGTAGACACCAGACTGGAAGTAGAGTTGACATTCTGTTATGGAAGTTCAGAATCTGAATTTCAATCTTGTCTTTTCTGCAAAGGGTATTAATAGGGTGGCTTATTTCTCAGGAGTTTTGATTTGCTCTAGCATTTGGATACTTGTTATAACCTCAAAATCCTGGAATATGAAGAAACTCTAGTGAATAACATAAAGCACATAGATGGCCTATTTAGACTATGCCAAGCACTTTACATACATATCACCTTTAATCCTCATAGCAATTCTACAAAGTAGGGAGCCTACTTGTATTCCTAGGTTAAGAGGAGGGAGCCCTAAGTTGCCCAGGGTACTACCTACAACTAATAAATGGGAGAACCATGACGTGTCCTGGCAGTTTGACTGCAAAGCCTGCTCTCTTAACTCCCACAATGCTCCCCCTTCACTCGAATTGCAGGTTTTGTAATTCTCCTTATTTGACTAATCATAGCATCGGGTCCTGTCTCTGGCTCCAAAGAAGTAAGGCCTTTGGTCATGCTCTACCTTGTTGAAGGTAAATTCTAGAGCCATAGCCCTGAAGTTAAAGTTTCTGGTGAATCATAGCCTCAACTACAACCACTGAGATAACAGAGAACCCTCATTAAAGTTGGGCTTGAAGAATATACCAAGAATACTCCAGAGCCTGGGATTAGAGTGGCTATTTCTGAACTTAGCCAAGAAGAGGAAGGAATTAAAGAGAACTAAAAGCCAGAGGGGTGATTTCCCAGTGAATTTAGCCATGTTTTTCAAAATGTGGTCTTTGGACCACCTGCATTAGAAGTGCTAGCAAGTCCCCCATATTGCTTTAACAAAGTAAGACTTTTCTTAATTAACACTGTACATTTGGAGAGTTATCAACTATGAGACAATTAGATTGCTTTAAATGAGATTTGCAGCCTGAGAAAATAGAAACAGGGTAAAGCCATGGCTTCTGAAGCTTAGAAAGAAGATGGGAAGTATGTAGGTCAGGGGCAAGAGGATATTGGAATGCAGGGGAGTGGGTGAATGTGAGGATGCTGATGAAGCTGCTGCGTGGGTTTTTTGTGGGTGGAGGTGGTATCTCCCTGATGTACCCCAGAACAAAGAGTTAGCTGTGCAGACATCTCTAGACTCTCCTCTTGGATCCCACTCACTCTAGGAAAGGAGCACCCATGCTTTTCCTCCCTCGGTTCCTAGAAGAGGGGGCTGGGGTTTCCCCGGGCAAAATTGCTTTTGGTGACAGGTCTCTCTCCTCCCCTTGCATCCACCTTCTCACACTTCTTTCAGGCTCTTATGCGGATTTCTGGTCTAGGCTCCGTGGTGGAGTGGAGAGAAACAACAAGGTGAAGCACAGCACGGGGCAGCTCCTCCTTGCCAAGTGGAGCTGGTTTCACACGTCTTCGCTGGTGTTCAGATCTGCTGCCACTTTTCACCCCACATCCCTTTTTTGTCTTTACCACCCAGATATCAGACAAGAGGCTATAAGGACTAACCTGTGTCCACAATTTTTATATCTAAGCCCTGCCACATCACCATGTAAGCCCTGGGTGTTTGTTTTCAGGAAGTGCCGTTGGTGACACAGGATACCCACAAGGCCAGTATACAAACTATGAGCACCCTGGTTTCTTGGCTGCTGTCGGGGCTTACCCCAGTGTTTGCTAGGATGGCTGGTATTTTCTTTCAGAAGTTACTCTGTGTTTAATGATTGCTGTTTCTTATGGAAAACATTTGCTTCAATTGTTGTACCTCATTTAATTCTAATCCTCAGCCTTCATACACCCACGTGGGAGTTTCTAACTAAGACGAATTGTTTAGGTATTTTGGTCCAATTTAAGTGTCAAATAAAGGACAGCAAGAGTTTGGTTGGGAATAGGAATATTAAAGAGGCTAGCCTTCTGTTTTCACAAGAGCCTTGCAGGTTAGGCATTAGCCACATTTCATCGATGAAGAAACTAATGTCCTCACAAATTACTTGCTCAGGTTTCACAGACAAGAAGTGTTAGAACCAGGATTTCAAGCCAAGTCGGCCACACCCGTGGCCTGTGGTCACTCCAGTTGTTCTGGTGACTAAATTAATGATCCTAATCACATGACAGCTCTCTGCTGCTGCTGTTCTTGCTCCCTCACAGGGCAATGCTGCCATTGGATCTGCTCGTGGCCACATTCTTTCTCATCCACTGTTTAGCCCTCAGCTCTTTCTTGATGAGCTCTGTTTCCTTTCCTACTTTTACCTCCTTCTAGAATTAGGGTATTTCCTGGCTTCTCCTCTCCTGCCAACACTCCAAATTACTTTTAATCTCTGTTCACTGCTTAGATGATGAGGTGCACCTTGTTGAATGAGTCTTAGGTGGAGATTGCCCATGGTAAATGCAGTTCCTCTAACAAATAGCACGGTGTATATGTGAAGCCAGTGGTTGCTTTTTGCAGACTCTTTCTGCAAAAGAAGTGTGGGTCCTTGCCATCCTCTGAAATCTGGGATCAGCTGATGCTCCTCTCAGAGGAGGCTAGAGAAGTGCCTGGATTTTTAAATCTACAATCGTGTGGAAGTGTCGTCACCACTCTAGATTGTGCTTCGCAGTTGTCATCTTACCACATATAAAAAATGTTACCTACAATCAGATGTCCCTATATTCAAAGCTACTCCATGTTCCTTTGTTCCTTTTCTTCAGTTAAAAGAAAAAATATGTTGAAATGATTAATATTTTAGTACTAAGAACATCACAGAAAAATGGGTGAATTTATGCTATTGCTATAGAAACAGCAGTAAGAAAAATGAGCATAAACCTTGCTTTTAAATGATTCAATTATTCTCTTTTAGACCATTGGTGCAATAATAGACATTCCCCTTTTAAGTAAACAAGGAATGGAACATCTGTCAATGTGGATTTTTACTTTACATAAAGACTTTATTTTAACCTAAAACATGCCATATAGAAAAATAAAGGTTAAGTGGGTTTTCTTAAATGCTAATTCTGTTCAGAATTTATGCAGATGTTTCTGTGAATATATTGTGTCTAGGCACAGTCTTCATGATTTTGCTATATATTTGTCCAATATTCATTCAATTAATATTTACTGAGCACTTCCTGTGTGCCAGCAATCTGCTAGACATACTGCCACTGTCCTCATATTCTGGAGGAGAGGGCAAAAAAAAAATCAAGTAAATAAAATACTTAAACTTTTGGTGAGTATTCTGAAGGAAACAGACAAAGGATTAACCAAGGAGATACATACTCCTAGATAGTGTGATAAGGGTATTTAAATTAAGGAGGATGAATAATTAGCCATTTGAAGAGTAAAAGGAAGAGGACACCCACAGAAAGAAAAGGCCTGTGCAAATTCCTGTTATAAGAACACACCAAGTGTGGAACAGAGCAGTAAGGAAGAGCTACAGTGACATGAATGAGAGTGCTGTGTGTGTGTTGATTAATCCCTCTTCCCCCACTCCTGATCCATGCACTGCCTTCTCAGACTCCTTTGACCTAAAAGCTTCCCAGCCAATGGGAAGTGCCAGCAGATCAGAGGGCAGGAAGAGAGAAGTCAGTGTATTCCCTTTCTTTCTGCCAATAGTCCTTCCTGTGAATATCTAGTTGCTCTGGCTCCAGTCCTCCCCGCTGTAAACCTAGGAATGGTAATGGCTGCCCAGTGTTGTAATTTTTGTTATTATTTCCTTTGTTCCTTTCCTCAACCCCCACACCTCCATAAGGACTTATTTCATGACAGTCTTTACATTTGTAGCATGTGGATTGAATTCTGTTTCCTTTTACATCCCTGACTATAAAGCCTAGTGAGTGAGGCAGGGTAATTTAGAGACCTGGTAAGCTAGGAATTTAGATTATCTTATTGGAACAGCTTGAAGTCACTGAAATATGATCCCCATTTAAGATGTTCACTCAGGCTGCTCTTGAGAATATTGACTGGGGGAAAGGAGGAGTAAAGAATGGGAGCAGTGAGACCAGCTGGAAGGCTGTGCAGGTAAGAAAAGGTGATGCTTGGGCCAGCGTGGTAGTATAGACATGGATAAATGAGTGAATTCAACATAAAGTGCAAAGAGGATATATGAATTAAGAGTGACTCTTAGATTTCTGGTTTGAGCCACTGGGAAATGGTGACGATTGGGACTTAGGCCTCTTGCCTTGATGGGTTTCATAGAAAATATCTGCTATATCCAGGAAAAGATTCAAGTAAGTAGATTGAACTGTCAACATAAAGATAACATTTAAAATCAGAGTTGGGAGTGCAAATAATCCCCAGGAAAAGAATGTTTAAAAACAGTAGAAAAGAGAAGGCAGGAAAACAGTTTTAAAAGAGTGGAAAACTGTTTAAAAACAGTAGAAAAAGTCTTTGGAGCTATTAGAAGGCACATTTTAATTCTTCCCAAAATATTGCTTTAATAATATATAAATCCAGCTTTAGAGGAGAGAAGAATGAAAATAATGAGTGCTTCAGAAATCAAATGTGAAAATGCTAAGTATTAGTATACTTCTCCCCATAATATAAGCTTGATATATTTTTAAAGAGCAATAGTTCTGTGCCTTCTAGGAACACTGCCTTATTTCTGCTTTGACAATTGGCACAAATACAGCTCATGTGGCCACTTTACCCTTGTGCTGGAAACCTGTGAATTGAGTATAGAACTAAATGAGTTAATTTGCCTCCTCATCTCAAGCTCTTATTTCTAACCAACAGGATTATTCAGGTGGTGAATTCTGCATATTGTCTAACTTAATTGGGAAATGTGTTTACATTGATAAGCTCCCAGCCTAATTCAATTGAAGGAAAGCTTTCTACTTTCACCTTCATTTACCAGAATTTAAAAAATTAAAGAATATATGAAAATGGCACCAATCTGTTACCAGTAATGCAATCCATAATAACCAAATCCATTTGCCGTTTACTTCAGAACAATCATCAGGACCTGCAATGATATATTTCTTGGTGTTCTTTCGCTCCTCTACAAAGGATCATCCTCTGGCTCCAGAGACTTAAAGATTTTATCATATGGACTTCCAGATTGTGTGTTACAGCATTAAACTGTCGTCTGTAGCATCCATTAGAATGTTATTGACAAAATGTCCACTTCCATTGAACTTAGCACTCAATAAGCCACTATAAGTAAATTGTGGTGCTCTTAACCTCGAAGGATAGTCTATTGATTCTCCACATGACTATCGGCCTAGCAGAATGACCCTAGCTATAGTTCCCTTGAGGTACTGGAAAAATGTCGCATAATGTCTTTTTTGAGGTTCCCTGAAGTAAATAATGTTTTAAACATTCTTTTCTGTGTATTGTTGTTTGTGTAGAATATTTTATTTCAAATAGTTAACCGCTAATCACTCCTTTGTACTTATAGGCTTAAATGCTTCTATTTATAAATTATATTACATAATAAAAGCAATCCATGCACATAATAAGAAAATTTGGAGTCATTCTCCAAAGGTAACTGCTTTTAACAGTTTGTGAATCCCTACAGAGATTGTGTGTGTAGGAGTGTGTATGTGTATATGATATTACAATCCTTTTTCCCACAAATAGAATTATACTATTCATACTGTTTGAAAATTTGTTTGGTGTGGTGACAGTGGGGCTTACTACTTTATCCATCTTGGGAATCTTTCCATATAACTACATATTAATATGCCTCCTTCTTTTGAATAGCTGCCATATGTATCATTGCATGTTTATAGCATAGGATACTTATCTCTAGATAGACCCTTCTGATGGACCTCACAGTTTTCCTGTTTCTTGGTTTTTCTATTGATGTTATAATGAATATCCATGTAAGTGTATCTTTATGTACTTGTGAAATCTCCTGCATTTAAAGATATGTGAGATTTTCATGTAAAAATAAAATAGAAAATAATACTTAAGGAGTCAGAACTGTCTACAGCTATAGTGATACATTTAGGTGAGCAGAGGTGAGGAGGAGAGAAAATCTAAAGAGTGCATGTTGGAGGTGTTTAAGGACATCTGACGGATTTCCCCAGTGTTGGATACTGTCAAATTTTCACTGACACAACTTACAGCAAATTTTTAAAAAAGTTTTCAGACTTTAAGTAATTGGGAAACTCTAATAATCAGTAGTACTTTATATTGATACTTGAGCATTTTAACTGATTTTTAAAAATATATACTTTTTGTGGTACATCTTATTCATTATGGTCTTCAGAAAGTGATCATTTATGATGGTGTTATTCAGTTGAACAGAATAGTCAATTAACTGGAAAAAGCAATACTCTAACCCTGTGTATAAACAAAAGAGCACAGTGCCTGGTATAGTATTTTCTAAAAGGCAGGTGAATTCACTGGCAATTTATGGGAAAGTGTATTTTGGGAGGGTTAGGAGAGTGTGTTAGTTGTGAGAGTTCCTTAATTTGAATTCTCCATTCTATGTTAGAGATTGTTATCTTTTAAAGTAAGCAATTTATACCCAAACTGAGAGAGGCAAGTGTTGCTTGAAAACAGATGATCTTGAAGAAAGAGAAAATCCAATTAATTAGAGATAACAAATCCATTAAAAGCAAACATCTGGAAGAGTAATACCCTATATTTATAAAACACTTCACAGTTTCTAAAGTATTTTCATGATCATTTTCTCAACACAATGAATGAATAGATGTTATTGTCCCCAATTTGTAGGTGAAGAAATTGAGTCTCCAAAAGGTTGACTCTAGTTCCTGTAACCCTTCAGTAATAAAGATGTAAATATTACTGCATTTGTTTCTTATGGCTGCCATGACAAATTACCACAAACTAGATGGCTTCCACAACAGAAATTTATTGTCTCACAGTCTGGAAGCTAAAAATCCCAAACCAGGGTGTCAGCAGGGTTTTCTTTTAAAAGCACTGAACAAGAATCTGTACCATGCCTCTCTCTCCTAGCTTCTGGCAGTCTCCAGCAATCTGTGGCATTTCTTAGCTTATAGATGCATCACTCCAATTTCTGTGTCTATTGCCACATGGCATCCTCTCCCTATCTCTAATTTTTCCTCTTTTTATGAGAACACCAGTCATTCACTTAACATCATGTTTTCAATGTTTATTCATGTTGTAGCATGTATCTGTGATTTATTGTTTTTGTGCATGAATAATAATTGTATAGATTTTTATTTATTCATATTTTGTTTATTCACTTATCAGTTGATGGGCATTTGGATTTTTTCACTTTTTTGACTATTATTAATAGTGCTGCTTTAAACATTCATGTGCAAATTTTTGTGTGGACGTGTTTTCAGTCCTCTTGGATGTATACCTAAGAGTGAAATTGCTGGGTCATGTGGAATTTAACTTTTGAGGGACTACAAAACTGTTTCAAAATGGCTGTACCACTTTATATTTCCACCAACAATATTATCCTCAGCAACACGTGTTATTAGTCTTTTTTATTATACCAATTTTAGAGCTAGTTGGTATGATGTGGTATTTTATGGTTTTGATTTGCATTTCCATATTGGCTAATAATGTTGGGCATCTTTTCATTTGCTTATTGTCCATTTAAATATTTTCTTTGAAGAAATGTCTATGCAAATTTTTTGCTCATTTATAATTGGATGATTTCTTTTTATTGTTGAGTTGAGAGTATCCTTTGATGGGCAAAAGTTTTAAATTTTTATGAAGTCTAGGTTATCTGTTTTGTTTTTTTTCTTTTGTTGCTAAGAAACTATTACCTAACCCAAGGGCATGAAGATTTTCACCTATGTTTTTAAAGAGATTTTAAATTTTAGCTCTTACATCGAAATCTTTGATTCATATTGAGTTAGTGATAAAAATAACAGCTTCACAACATGGGAGAAGGGGATTTCCTTTACCTGACAAAACGCATCTACAAAAACAGCTATTATGCTTAATAGTATAAGACCATGCCAATATACAAAATCAATTACATCTTTATATACTAGCAAAGAGGAATCTGAAAATGAAGTTAAGGAAACACTTCTATTTATTCATGATAACATAAAAAAGAATAAAATGCTTAGGAATAACTAACAAAAACAGAGCAAGATTTATATACTGAAAATTATAAAGCAAATGGAGAGCCATTCTATTGGAAGATTTAATGTTAAATTGGCATTTTTCCCCAGTTCTAAAAATTCACCAGTGGGTGGTAGTTTTTTTGTAGAAATTGATTAACTAATTTTAAAATTTATATGGAAGTTCACAGGTGTAGTGAAACAGTTTCTAAAAGAAGAATAAAAGGGAGAGGACTTAAACTTACTAATTTCAAGATTTACTACAGAGCTGCAATAATAAGGTAGTATGGTACTGGGATGAGGAAAGGTAGATCAATGGAGGAGCATGCAGAGTTGAAAAATAAAACCTTACACTTATGATTAGTTGATCTTTTACAAAAATGCTAAGGCAATTTAAAGACTAAAGAATAGTCTTTCCAAAAACAGTTCTGGTAGGACATTTGGATATACACATGCAAAGATAATAATTTACACCTTACCTCACACCATATACAAAAATTAGCTCAAAGTTGAATGTAGATCTAAAAGTAAGTTAAAAGTATAAAACTTCTAGAAGAAAATAGAAGGAAATCTTTATGACCCTGAAGGATTAGGCCACACACTTGTAGATAAGACAACAAAAAGGATAAATTGGACTTCATAAAAATTAAAGGTTTTTCATGTCAAAACACACCCATTAAGTAAATGGAAGGCAAGTCACAGCCTGGTGAAAATATTTGCAAATAATATACACTAGTATGATAAAGTTCTTATATCCAAAATATAAAATGAATTCTTCCTGTTCATTAATAAGAAAATGTATCACACAATTAAAAACTTGGTAAGAGATTTGAATAAGCATATCATAAAAGAAGATGGACAAATGGCTTAATGATAATCTCAACATAATTTGTCATTTGCAAAATGCAAATTGAAGCCACAATGAGATAATACCTCATACTCACCACTATGTCGTGTCTTCCTGGGTATGTAACTAAGAAACATGCAAACATTATGTCCACACACACAGCTGAGCATGAGTGTTCTTAGTACCATTATTTAGATTGGCCAAACCTGGAGACAGTTTATAGCTCAGATGGATAAACAAAATACCGCATATCCATGTATTGGGATTCTATTCCGTAGTAAAAAGTAATATGTGCTACAATATGGATGAACCCCAAAAACATTATGCTAAGTGCAAGAAGTCAGATGCAAAAGACTTTGTATTTTTATTCCATTTATATCCAGAAAAAGAAAATATTTAGAGATTAAATCCAGATTAGTGATAGGTTGGGGTTGGGTAAGAGTATGATTGATTGCAAACAGCCACAAGGGATTTTTGCGGGGGGATGATGGGAATGGAATGTTCATCAACTGAATTTTGGTGATTTTCGCATAACTCCTTAAATATTCAAGTGTACACTAAAATGGTATTTATGGAATGTAAGTTATACCTCATTAAAGCTGTTTTTAGAAAGGGAATCAGATGGTATTCAGGGAAGATTCCAAAGCACCAGGTATTAATTTAAAAGCATTTGTGAAATATGCATTGTAATGAATGTTAAATATTTTTAAAGGGCTACATTGTGTTTTAATAAGTATCTGAAAGCATCTTAGGTTCAGAATTACTAATATTCTTTATTAAGAATAAAAGAATATTAAATGGATTTAAACTTCAGCCAAAGAGATCCAGGAAAAACTAAAGGAATAAAATTTTCTTTGGTGATTGTGAAGCATAGGAACGAATCATATATATATGATTTTAAATTTCAGTACACAGCCATAGTAGCTATACACCTAAACATCATTGCATGTATTTAAATATACTACTTTGTAAATTCACTCTTCCTTGTAATTATACTGACAGTTATTTGGTAGCATCACTGAAAATGTGCATTCAAATTTGTGGGAGTTTTTTTAGGTTATGATAAGAAAAATACCATTTTGGCTTTAGGGACAAATGATTCTAGTTAATGAATTAAATCATTAGAAGTCTGACATCAGTTTTGCAAGTTCATTCTAATCTGAAATGAACATTCACAAGTGTTTGTAAATGATTGCACATACAGAAGAAAAGTAAATGGGTAATCTGAACAGATGAGGTTATCTGTACTCTTGGGTGGTTGTCACCATTTACTCAAATACTTACTGAGGTTGCCATTGTGAAAAATTGTCAATCAAAGATGAAGATATAAAAGTGAATTGAAAATTGAATTGAAAAGTAATTTTACTTTCAAATGGTTTGCAAATGTAGATATTAAGTTTGGAATGAATGTCGTTAATGACCATAGCTGTGAGAATTATACACCTGCTGATCTCTAGAATATTATAATAAATGAGGTTGATTTTCCTGTTGACTACCCCATTTTTTCTCAATATGGTCTTATTACTTTTTCTATCACATTGCTGACCCCTAGTTATAAATGCTCACTTGGAGATATAAAAATGTATGAACTCATATGTTGTTGGTTTTTTTTAAGTATCTTTAAGTGCAGGAGTAATGATTCCAGTGTTGCTTGTCTTTTCTGCTTTGTTAGGTCACGGGAGATTTTAGATGGTGAAAATCAAGCCTATAATACAAGTGAAGAGCTGTTTTACAAGCAGCCTTCCTTCCAGCAACTAAATTGTCCCCAAAAAAGACATATGCATAATGAAGCTTTTAAGTAGTCACACATATATTTATATATTCTCTCTCATGAATGACTAATTTTAATTTTTTTTAAAGTAGCAATTCAGCTTGCTTTTAGAACCATTTAAGCTTAGCATACGATTTTATTTTCCCTCCAAAACCAACTCTTCCTAATTATGAGGAAGGGAAGGTTTGCATATTTATTTTTGCAAAGACAGTAGAATAAATCCTCATCACCATATGAGTGGCTTAGTCCTGATACCTCTGTCCTAAGTTGGATGAGTGATCAAAGCCATAATGGTGAGATTTAACTGAGAACTGTTTTGTGCACATCAAAACCTGGCCTCCATGAGGGCAGAGACATGCCACACACTCATTGTGAGCCTTACAACTCAGGGGGCCCACCTCTCTTAGTATTGGTTGAATTATATTAAAAGATCCACTATAGAGAGGAACAGATCTTTATTTTGAATTTTCACACAGTCCTCAGGAGTATTCTGTCTGGAATCCTCTTCCTCCAGATATCTGCTTGGTTCCAACCTTCACTTCATTCAACTCTTTGCTCAAATGTCACCTTCTCTGGAGGCCTTTTCTAACTACATTTTCTTTAAAAAAAAAAAAAAAAAAAACACACACACACACACACACACAAAACTTCCCACCCCACCTCTCTCTATCACTTACTGTACTTTGTATTGTTTTTCCATAGGCATTATTGAGGGCTGACATATCACATGTGTACTTACTTGCTTATTGCTATTTTCCCATGTTACATGCTTAATGAGAGCAGGGATTTGCTTTATTCGTTGTGATATCCCAGTATCTCCTCTCATGTTTGGCATCAAGTAGATGTTCAATAAATAGATGATCAAATGTATCACTCCAGTAGGGCTTCAATAAGGGCAGTCAGCAGATATTTCCCAATTAACTATAAAGCTCTAACTGTGTGAGAGTCTTGTGATAACCAGAATGTGGTCTCAGCTTCCAGGAAGCTTACAAGCTAGACGAGACAGATTGCAGACAACAGCCTGCAGTGATGCCCATTCATGTTTACCAAGACTCACTGCATCAGGAGGAAAGATGTCAGCCTGCAACCCCACCCATTCACACTTTTCAGTATGGAGGTTGGGACACTGATAGAGGATTATGTAGTCATTTATGAGCCACTCAAATTTTAGTTATTAGAAAATTAAAGGCCAAAAACACACAGTTCACTAAACAGTCCGCATACACTTATGTGGTACTCACAACAATCCTAGAGTACTATTGTGTTTCACAGTTTACTGAAGAAACTAAGACACAAAAGGTTAAGTCAGCCCAGTGTCACACAGCTAAGCAATGGTGAAGCCAGAATTTGAACCCAGAAAATCTGGCTTCAAAAGTATTGCTCTTAATCATCATAGCATATTTCCACACTTGTTGATAATGTCATAATAACAATTTACCTCACACCAAACAAATAGCAGTACTTGAAAACTACAGTCAACTGAACATGACAAAACTGATGATAAATTTGTAATAAGTTCTTCCCCTAAATTGCAGAAATGTTACCTCTCTTGTACCTGTGCATGTGCAAACCAGGAACTTTACAAGATTTTAAGTCTTTCAGGACAGTCAGACTTTTTTGTGAAATTTAGAATGAGAAACTTTTAAACTCTAAAATGAACTTTGAAATACCAAATTCTAGTAATCCTTTTAAACTCAATCAGAATGTTACTAGGAAGTGGTAAAACTGAACTTTATGGAACTGCATGTTATTCACCCATGAGAACAAAGGAAAAGATTTGCATATTTGCATCAGATTATGACCCATAAAGTGTATTGCAGTTACTGACCTAGAACACCAAGGGGAAATGAAAAAAATCAATATTAGAGGTCAAAAAAATGCTGTGATAAGTCAGAACAGAATGTGATTATTTTCAATTTGTAAATCTGAGTTGTTTTCAAGGAGGAGGTAGCATTTTAACCCAAGCTGTGATGGATGAATATAATTTCAGTAGGCATAATGACAGAAGGGGATCTCTAAGAGAAATGCCGAAGCAAAGGCACAAAAAATACAAAAGGATGGAATATGTTTAAATAGCAGTGAGCATGATGGTATTGTTATTGTGGTAGCTCATTCCACTGTTCCATGACAGATCCTCTGGGTCGTCCTCTGATTTCAGTTGTAGATTCATTGGACAGTTGGATGTAAGTTTGCTTGGATAGCGTCCCATAGTGCCACCAGGAATACTGGGATGTTAAGGCCCCCAGAGGCAGCCCTTAACCACTGGGCATTGGGAGTCAGTAGGAATATACTCCCCCCTCCCACTCCTCAGGTGGACAATTCTGAGAGATGTCTGCACATGTCTCCAGACGTCCTGGTGGAATGGAGGCCTACAGTAGTGTCATCGACAGTGTGTCCTTAATCTTAGCTTTTCTTCTTTTGTTGTCTCCTTCTCCCTTCTACCTCATTCCTGCTTCATAGAATCCCCTCCTCCAACAAGCTCCTCATACCTATGTCCTTTTCGCAGACTCTGCTTTTGAGGATTTGCTTCCTAAAGAGGCTGCACAACATAACCAGGAACAGGAAATAGCTCAAATGGTTGGATTGTTACACAGACTCACAAGAATCAGAGATCTCAGCCAGTAATGAAGCACACGTGAGCACAAAGAGATCCAGGACTACCACTGCAGCTCTCCAGCACTTTCTAAATACACTTTGGCCCAGATTTAACAGATGACTTCTCTGAGCAATGCAAGCATTCCTCGTTTTATTGCACTTCAGGTCATTGGGCTTCACAGATATTGCTTTTTTTGTTTACAAGTTGAAGGCAAGACCCACCACCAGCAAAAAGATTACAACTCTCTGAAGGCTTAGATAATAGTTAGCATTTTTCAGCAAAAAAGTACTTTTTAAGTAAAATATGAACATTTTTTTAGACATAATGCTGTTGTGCTCACTAGACTACAGTATTATGTAACCATACCTTATATATGCACTTGGAAACCAAAAAAAAAAAAAAAAAATTGTGTGACTCGCTTTATCAAAATATTTACTTTACGACGGTGGTCTAGAGCTGAACCTGCAATATCTCCGAGGTATGCCTGTACCTAAGAGAGCAGTACCTAAGAGAAGTATCACTCACCCAAAGGGAGCTGTTACATTTATAGTTTGTGTGACATTTTCAAGGGACCCATGCCCTGAAAGTGCAGTTTCCCCATGTGCAAAATAGAGAATAAGCATACTACCTGCAGAGAAGGATTGTTCTGAGACTTAAGATAATGTCTATAGAATATGCTAAAAGCAGCTAAAGAATGGTTATTTTTCCCTCTACTGGAAATCATACTGGGTAATGATTTTCATGCCTTAGCTACTTCCATATCTCTGTATTGCACTACTAAGGCATTGACTGAATGTTAGTTGAATGAATTAATGGATCAGGAGGAAAAGCTAAATAGGAGACCATAAAGTCGAGCAATTCTTAGTAATGATGGGCTACAAAGTGAGACTGTTCATACATGGAAGAGTTTAGATTTAGATTAAATTTTATTCTCCGTGTGGATATTTAAAATTATCCAGACTGATGTCATAAAAGGAAATTGTGATACAGGTGCTAAATTGCCCAGAAACATGATAGATTGTACTAAAGGTCAATAGATGAAAAATCAGTATTGAGTAGATTTAAGGGAAAATAGATTTTAATGTTTTAAAATATTAGCATCAAAGAAATTCAAGCGCATATAAGCCACTCACTAGTCATATGCTGAGTCATACGGTGTCATGTTACATTGTTTTTCAAAGAAGAAACTTTACAAAGTATGTTCTTTGACCACAATGGAATTAAATTAAAAATCAATAGCAATGCAATATATAGAAAAGACTATACTCTTTGGAAATTAAACAGCACACTTCTAAGTATTCCAAGATCCAAAAAAGAAATCATATGGGAAATTAGAAAACATTTCAAGCTGAAAAAAAATACAACATATTAGAATTTGTGGGATGCAGGTAACATAATGCTAAGAGAAGTGTTATACTTTTAAGAGAAATGTTTAAAATTAATGATCTAACTTTTTATCCTAAGAAGCTGGTGGAGAGGGTGGGGAATGAATTAAACCAAAATAAGTAGAAGGAAATAAATAATAAAAATAAAATCAGAATCAACAAAGTTGAAAACAAAGACTAGAGAAATTTTGCTCTGGCCCCAGGTGGCTCAGTTGTTTGGGGTATCATACACCAAAAGAAAAAAAAAAAAGGTTATGAGCTCAATTCTCAGTCAGGGCATGTGCGGAGGCAACAGATTAATGTTTCTCTCTCACATTGATGTTTCTCTCTTTCTCTCGCCCTTTCTGCCTCCCTCTCTCCAAAATCAATTTTTTAAATCTTAAAAAAAAAAAATAGAGAAGTTTCACAAAGCCAGCAGTTGTTTCTTTAAAAAGAACAACTTTATAAACCATAGCAGGAATGATTATTTAAAAAAGATACAAATTATCAATGTCAGGAATGAGAGAGAGAGGATGCCCCTACAGATCCTATTGATGTTAAAAAGATAATAAAGGGGAAAATATAACTTTATGGCAATAAACTCAACAATAGCCCTATAATCTATTAAAGAATTTAATGTGTAACCAAAATCTTCCCCCAAAGAAAATTTCACACTTGAATGAATTCTGTTAACATTTAAAAAATAACTAGCACCATTGTAAACAAATTTTCCAATAAACACTTTCCAAATCACTTTATGGAACTAGCTTTTGGGGGGGTGTGAAAAAATTATTTTTCTCAGCTCCAGGTGGTAGAAAACACTAAAGTCCATGATCAGTGGTGCACGTCACTCTCCCCTGGGCCCTCCTCTGGGCACATGTAGGTTCTGAGGGCAAGTGGCTGTGGCCAATCCCATCCAAGAAGCCCCGGCCCAGATAAGGTGACTGCACCCAACTCGGACCCCCTGCAGACCCTGCTATGATCCTGAAATCTCCAAGTCCCGGGAACACATTATACAAAATGTCCAGGTCCCCCCTTCTACCTCCTGTGTTCAGGTTTGGATTCCTGGAACTGGTGCACACCCGCTGGGTGAAGCTATGGGATGGCACTTCTCTGAGGTAACAAGTGACTGGAGAGCAGGGGCTGCAGACTCCCACCCAGGCATCCCCTCACCCTGGTCTGGCCTTCAGCCACCCTCAGGTGTTGGCTGACATAGACAGCACAAGAAAATTACAGACCAATGTCCCCCATGAACATTGCTATAAACATCCTCAAAAAAAAATGCTAGCACAATTGAAACTTCTGTCAAGAATACTAGTACAAGGCTGGTTTCACATATGAAAATAAATCATATGGACAGAATAAAGGAGAAAAACAATAGGATCATCTCAATTAGGGCAGAAAAATCATTTGACAAAATATCACACCCTTTTCTGATTTAGAAAAAAAAAAACTCACAAAAAACTAGAAATAGAAGAGAACATCTTCAATTTGATAAAGGAAACTTTCATCTAACATAATATTTAATAGAAACATACTGAACACTTTCCCCCTATTACCAGGAACAAGGCAAGGTTTTGTACTCTCACCACTTCTATTTAGTATATGTTGGAGGTCCTAGCCAGCGCAGTAATGTGAGAAAAAGAAAGAAAAGGTATAAAGATTGGGAAAAACAGACGTAAAAGTCTTTATTCACTGAAGACATGGTTATTTATGTAGAAAATCTTTAGGAACCTGCAAAACAACTGTTAGTATTCAGGAGTGAATTAAGCAAGGTCACATGAAACGAGGTCTATATATAAAAATCAATGGTATTTCTATATATTAGTAACATTTGGCTGGTAATTGGTATTTTCAAATGCTTTTTCATCATGTCAGAAAACAACATACTTAGGAATAAATTTAACAAAAGATGTGCAAAACTTCTAAATTGAAAACTGTAAAGCATTGTGAAAGAAATTAAACAAGGACTAAATAAATGGAGAGATATATCATGTAAATTGATTGGGAAACTCAATATTGTTCCTCCCAAATTGATCTCTAAGTTCAGCACAATCTGAGTTAAACTCTCAACACCTTTTTTTTTTTCAATAGAAAATGATAGTGTCCTAAAATCTATATGGAAAAGCGAGAGCCAAACAAACCTTGGGGAAAAAATAAAAAACTTGAGTTTTTTTGAACTAGTTTTAATTTAAGACTTACTATAAATCTATAGTAATCAACGCAATGTGACATTGGTATAAGAATGAACAAATGGATAAGTAAAACAAATGGATCAGTACAGTCCAGAAATAGATCCACACATACTAGTATGTATGTATAGTCAATTGATTTTCAACAAAGTACCAATGCATTTCAATGAGGAAAGGGAAGTCTCTAACAATCGTGCTGTGATGACTGGTTAAACATACAGAAAGAAATAGACCCACACACAAAACTACCTCACATAGTACACAAATTGATTAAAGATGGATCATAGACTAACTATAAAAACTAAAACTATAAAGATCTGGAAAGAAATAGGAAAGTATTTTTGCAACTTTTGGATAGGCAAGGATTTTTTGGGACATAGGAGGCACAACTATATAAATAATGATAAACTGGATTTCATGAAAATTAAAAATGTCTGCTAATCAAAAGACATCATTAAGCAATAAGCGAAACTAGATAAATCATACATGAGTTTCTCTGTCGTATTCTTGATACTTTTCCCTAAATCAGACATTTCCAAATAAAATATTAAAAATACATACTATTAATATAATAGGCAAGAAAATATTCACAATACATATACTAATATATGACAAAGGATATGTATCCAAAATATATAAAGAACTCTTACAGTTATAATAAGAAAACAACCCAATAAAAATTGAGTAAAAAACTTAACAGATTCTTCACAAGATGAACCAGTAAATACATGTAAAAGTGTTCAATGTCCATTATTCATAAGAGAAATGAAAATAAAATCACAATGATATTCATTTCATACCCACTAGAATTGGCTAACAGTAAAGTCTGATGGCAACAAGAGTTGGTGAGGATGTGTAACCACGACAATCACTTTGGAGAACTGTATCTATAAACTTATACGTGTATCTTTCCCAATGACCCAGTAAGCCCATTCCTATTTATCAAGAGAATGAAAATACACATCCATAAGAGACTCTACAAGCATGTTCTTACAAGTTTTCATAAGAAACCAGTATTGGAAACAAATGTCCATCAATAGGAAAATAGATAAATGAATTGTTACACAGCCAGACAAGACTCAGCAATTTTAAAAAAAAAAGAACTATTGGTACATGCTACAATATGGATGAATCTCAAAAACATAATGTGATAAGTGTAAGAAGCTAGTCACAAAATAATATAGTCTACTATTACATTTATAAGAAATTGAAGAACAGATAAAACTTACCCATGATAATAGAAATCAGGAGTAAGGATTGACAACAAGGGGACAGGAAGCAACTTTCTAAGGTGATGGAAATGTTCTATATTTTGATTGGAGTGGTAATTACATATGTGCATACATTTATCAAAATACAGGAGATTAAGCAAAGAATTTATATGCATATATGCATAATCCATGGGACACAGACAGTAGTGTGGTGAAGGCCTGGGGTGGGGCAGAAATGGGACGGGGGTGAAGGGGAGGGCCAAAGGGGAAAAATCGGGGACATCCTATAATACTCTCAAGAATGAAGCTAAATAAAAAATTTTTTTAAAGATTTTACACAGAAATCTATGCATTTCAATTATACAAATTTTATCCCAATCTATATATATAAAAGCCTAATATCCAAATTGTCCCTGCGGGAGTTTGACCAGGAGACCAATCGCTTACTCTGACATGCGCTGACCACCAGCAGGCATCATGGAATGAAGAAAGGCCCCGACCAGCAGCCAGCAGCTGGGGAGGGAGGCCCAGCCAGTTCTGATTGCTGGCCAGGCCTAGGGACCCTATCTGTGCACGAATTTCGTGCACTGGGCCTCTAGTAAAGAAATAAAAGAGAACATAATTATTTTTGTCATATCCATTCATCATACTGAGTAGAATGTTGACTCTGATAGCTTCCTATTGTGAACAATCTATAATAATAAAAGTGTAATGTGCTAATTAGATTGGACAGCCAAACGACCTTCTGGACATCATTCCAGACGAAGCTGCCACAGCAGGGGCCAAGGCAGAGGCAGTTAGGGGCGATCAGGCAGGCAGGCAAGCAGTTAGAAGCAATCAGGCAGAGGGTTTAAGGGCGATGAGGCATGCAGGCAGAGTGGTTAGGGGCGATGAGGCAGGCAGGCAGAGTGGTTAGGGGCTATCAGGTAGGCAGGCAGGTGAGCAGTTAGGAGCCAGTGGTCCCGGATTGTGAGAGGGATCCTGGATTGCGAGAGGGTGCAGGCCAGGCTGAGGGACCCTCGCCCCCCATGCACAAATTTTGTGCACCGGGCCTCTAGAGAGTGTGTGTGTGTGTGTGTGTGTGTGTGTGTGTGTGTGTGTGTGTGCGCGCGCGCATGTATGTATATATCCCTAATATGCAAATAGACCAAAGGGAGCAACAGCCGAACAACCAGTCATTATGACGTGCGCTGACCACCAGGGGGTGCATGTGGACTTGGTGGGTGTTGGCAGCAGGCGGCAGAGTGCAGAACATGGCAGGCATCAGCTGCAGCGGGATGGTGGAACAGGTGAGCTGGGCTGCCAGATCAAGGCGGGGTACTGGTTGCTGTCATTAGAGTGAGCCTCTGGTGGTTACTGAAAATTCTTTACTCCCGTGCACCATGGTCTAGCCCAGTGCTTGCACCCACTGCTGGCACCAGCCCCGCTCGCACCTGAAGCCAGCGCTGGAGCCACCACTTGCATCTGCTCCCGGTGCCCGGCGCCTGTCCCAATTGCTCAGCACCATCAGCACCGATCGCCCCTGAGGGCTTCTCCACCTCCCCCTGCTCCTGAGGGGCAATCAGGGCTGGCAGCTGCCACGTGTACCCACTGACGGTGCCGACCCCAATTGCTCTGTGCCGTCAGTGGGTGCAAGCGGGAGCAGCGCCGTCAGCACATGGGAGCGGCGGCAGCAGGAGCAGGGCTGCCAGCAGATGGGAACGGGGGCCGTGGTGGGAGAGGCCAAGCAGGGGCGCAGAGGATGGGCCAAGACCTGCCCCTGTGCCCACCACAGCTTTGCAGCCCACAGTTCCTTTCAAGGCGTACACATTTGTGCACTGGGCCCCTAGTAAATTTATAAACCCCTTACCTTGGCATAACAACCCTGCATGCCTTGGCTCCTGCCTACCCTTTCTACTTCATGTCCCTCCCTTGCCTTCTAGGTGCTACCCCTGCTGGCTTTCCTGTCTGAAGTAGGTCATTTCTTCATCTTGTCTAGCTTAGTCTCTTATGTGTTTTCTTCATTGCCCTTACGATACTTGCATTTATGTTGTCTCTTTATACTTTTCCACCTGCCTTTTCCACTAGAATAGAAGCTCCAAGAGGGTAGGGGCCTTGCCTTTCTTCTTACTATTTTATTCTGCAGTGTATTCCCAGGTTGTTGCCTGGTTCAATGGGTATTTGTTGAACATGTGAATGGATGAAGGAATGAATGAATGAATGTTCTTACTGTTTTGTATATTGAGGAAATGGTATATACCCAAATGTTTCTCTGTTTGGAGTTTGATCCTTACCTAATTCAAATAAAAATTATATAATTTTATTCCTACAAGTAAAGTAAACCTTTAATAAAACTGTCTCAAATGAGTTTTTGGTTGATGCAACTAAACTTTTTGTTTGATGCATCAAACAAACTTTTTCCCCCTTTTTCTTTCCAGAACCTCTATATAGTCTTTTCTTCTATTCCATAATCAGAGCTTCTTATAGAAGAGAGCTAATAGAATTACTTCTGACAATGCTTTCCAAATATATTTGACCCTGTATTGTTAAAATGTTTGAGCATACTAACCACCTAGGTACATTTATTTATTTCAAATTATATAAATATATTACTGTACTACATATAGGACAGTAATATCCTAATATATAAAAAACCCTGGGTCTGTCACATCCACAATGACCGGAGGCTCGACCAACCGAAAGTCAATCCTGCAGTCAGTGCTGGGTTGCCACAGCAACCCAGCACTGACTGTTAGGCTGCAGGCGTGGTGACCCAGCACTGACTGCTGAAGGGGCTGCAAATCAGGCCCAGAGAGAGGCCTGAAGAGAGAAGCAGGGTCTGATCTGTAGCCTCTGTGGCAGCTGTTGATCAGCACTTGCCTCTCTCTTTCTCTACGGGCCTGGCCAGCAGCCGTGCCTCCATTTCTCTCCAGGCCTCCACTGGGGCTGCTGATCAGCCCCGCCTTTCTGAACAGGCCCCGTTGATAGGCCCAGAGACGCTGACTGGCATAGAAACCGACCAATCAGAACTAAATCTGGGTGAGGTGTGAGGAGCCAATAGCTGCCTAGGAGGCGGAGCTTTTGACACTGACTGGCATAGAAACTGACCAATCAGAACCAAATTGGCCAGCAGAAAAGGGCAGTTGGGCGCAAGATCAGGCCGGCAGGGGAGCAGTTAGGTGTTAATCAGGCCAGCAGGGGACCGGTTAGGGGGTGATCAGGCTGGCAGGCAGAAGCAGTAGGGGCAATCAGCAGTCAGACAAACGGGCAGTCGGACATCCCCTGAGGGGTCCCAGATTGGAGAGGTTGCAGGCTGGGCTGAGGGACACCCCTCCCCCCCCCCCCCCCCCCCCAGTGCACGAGTTCCATGCACTGGGCCTCTAGTATTTATATAATGAAATGTGCACAGAAATAACATTTTTAAAGGGTGGGATGAAAGATAGTTTTAGTAATTTCTTCCTGCATTGCAGTGAATAGTTGTGTAGCACCCCTAGGCCCCATAAGCACATCCCACTTTGAGCACATTGCTTTATGGCAGATATTATACAACATTTATTTATATACATCTAAGTGTAAAACTACGTAATAGTTTTGCATTTTAAACCTTATCTCTGTGGATTGAAATATTGTATTGCTTTTTAAAATTACTTTATGGCATTGTATAGTGCAGGTAGGTTAGAATTTTTAGCTTTATGGCCATAATCTGAAATTATCTCATCTAATTTTTACTGTGCTTATTCTTACCATTGTTTAATAATAGTTTTCTACAGAAAAATATGTAGAGTATCGTAGAGGAATGAAATAATGTGATTAGAAACATGGGCAGGGGAGGCAAGAAAGAGCTACAGAAAAGGCTTTGTTATAGGCCAGTTTCCCTGATGAACATAGATGCTAAAATTATCAACAAAATATTAGCAAACTAGATCCAGCAATATGTCATGATCAAGTGGGATTTATTTCAGGGATGCAAGATAGCTACATTATCCACAAATAACCAACATGATACACCACATAAACAAAATGAAGGATAAAAACCATATGATCATATCAATAGATGCAGAAAAAGCTTCTGATAAAATTCAGCACCCCATTATGATAAAAATTCAGCAGAGTTGGAATAGAGGAAACATACCTTAATGTAATAACAGCCATATATAACAAACCCACAGCCAACATCATACTCAAGGGGTAAAAACTACAAGCATTTTCCTTAAGGTCAATAACAAGCCACAGATGTCCACTTTCACCACTTTTATTCAATATAGTACTGGAAGTCCTAGCCACAGCAATCAGACAAGAAGAAAAAATAAAAGGCATCCAAATTGGAAAGGAAGAAATAAAACTGTTATTATTTGTAGATGACATGATATGTGTATAGAGATCCCTAAAGATTCCACCAGAAAACTACTAGAAGTTATAAAACAATTCCGTAAAATAGAAGGATACAAAATAAATATACATAAATCAGTTGCATTTTTACATGAATTATTTCTAATGAACTATTAGAAAGGGAAACTCAGAAAACAATCCCATTCACAACTGCTTCAAAAAGAATAAAATACTTTAGGAATAAATTTAGCCAAGGATGTAAGCGACCTGTATTTGAAAAAGTAGAAGACACTAAAGAAAGAAATTGAAGAAGAAACAAGTAAGTGGAAGCATGTACCGTATTCATGGATAGGAAAAATTAACATCATTAAAATGTCCATACTACCCAAAGCATTTATAGATTCAGTGCAATTCCAATCAAGGTACCAATGGTGTGTTTCACAGAACTAGAACAAATATTTCAAAAATTTATATGGAACCACAAAAGACCCCAAATAGCCAAAGCCATCTTGAGAAAGAAGAACAAAGTTGGAAGAATCACACTACCTGATATCAAGCTATAGTACAAGGCTATAATATTCAAAACAGCTTGCTACCGACATAAAAACAGACATATAGATCAATGGAACAGAATAGAGCTCCCAGAAATAAATCTGTACCTTTATAGTTAATTACTATTTGACAAGGAGTCAAAAACATACAATAAATGTTGTTGGGGAAATTGTACATATTTGTGCAAAAAAATGAAACTAGACCAACTCACACCATATACAAGAATAAACTCAAAATTTATTAAAGACTTAATGTTAGACTTAAAATCATAAAAATCCAAGAAGAAAATAGGCAGTAAAATCTCGGACATTTCTCATAGCAATATTTTTTTTGCTATATCTCCTTGGGTATGGGAAACAAAATAAAAGTTAATAAATGGTACTACATCAAACTAAAAAGTTTTTGTACAGCAAAGGAAATTATTAACAAAATGAAAAGATAACCCACTGAATGGGAGAACATATTTACCGATGCATCTAATAAGGGTTAATATCTAAAATTTGTAAAGAACTTATCAAACTCAACACTAAAAAATTTTAAACATGGACAAAGGGCTTGAATAGACACTTCTCCAAAGAAGACATATAGATGGCCAATAGACATATGAAAAGGTTCTCAACATCACTAGTCATCAGAGAACTGCAAAATAAGACCACTATGAGGTGTCATCACACACCTGTCATAATGGCTATCATCAATCAATAAACAAGTGTTAATGAGGATGTGGAGTAAAGGGAACCCTTACACACTGTTGGTGGTAATGCAAATTGGTGCAGCCACTGTGGAAAGGAGTGTGGAGTTACCTCAAAAATTTAAAAATGAAACTGCCTTATGATATACTTGTTCCACTTCTGAGAATTTATCTGAAGAAACCCAAAACACTAATTCGAAAGAATATATGCACCCCTATGTTCATTGCAATGTTATTTACAATAGCCAAAATTTGGACACAGCCAAGTGGATAAAGAAGCTATGGCACATTTACACAATGGAATACTACTTGGCCGTATTATAAAAAAAAAAAAGGGAAATCTTATCCTTTGTGATAGCATGGATGGAACTGGAGGGCATTATGCTAAGTGAAATAAGCTAGTCAGAAAAAGACAAGTATCATATGATTTCACTCATATGTGGAATCTAATGAACAAAATGAAAACTAACAAGCAAAATAGAGACAGACTCATAGATAGAGGCAGGCTAACAGCTGTCCAAAGGCTGGGGTCTTGCGGGGGGGCGGGGGAGGTGGAGGGATTGAGCAAAAAATAAAATACTCATAGACATGGACAACAGTTTGTTAATTGCTGGGGGGAAAAGGAGTTGGGGAAGGTGTTGGCCAGTATATGGAGTTAAGTGATGATAGAAGGAGACTTGACTTGGTGTGGTGAACCTAATACAGTGTGTAGATGATGTGTTGTGGAATTGTACACCTGAAACCTGTGTAATTTTGTTAACCAGTGTCACCCCAATAAACTGACTTAAAAGTAGAAAAGAAGGCTATGTTGACTAAAAAATAGTTAATTACACTACAAATATTTGAATTAAATATTTTCTCCTTTGGGAATTGCTAATTGTAGAAAATTAGCAGTTGGTACATGTAGACAAGGTTGCTAAAAATAGGGGGGAAATTAACTATACTCCAACAAAAAGATAGCCTTTCAGGAAGCATCAATTCTATAATATAACAGCCTGAGACAGGTTTGGAGGTTTTAAGCCTGCAGTGTTATCTCTGAGACCTAAAGGAAGCAGAACATAAAAATGAGCTGCTATCAATTTGAAGAAAACCTAATCTTTGTGATCATGGCTGTTCTCTAAATCTATTAAAGATGTTCAAATTCAGTGTCCTTGGTATCACTGCAGGTTGACCTGAATAGTGAGCAATAAACTTGCGTAGTATAATTCTGGTTTGAAGATATGTGCTTAGGAAGTGAAACCGACAGTCAGTGTTTTGTGTCTGTCTCTAAGCAGACTAACAGCCTATATAAAATGACAGGTGCATTTTTAGGGAAAGAAACCCATAATGTTTTCTTATTTAGTAGGTGACAGTATGTCCCAAGATAACACAAACTTAAGGGTCTGGAACAAGCATGGTTATTAAAGGCTAGCAGTTTCTCAGTTCATACAAATTGAATTCTTTTCATAGGCTGGCAGACTGGAAATCTAGTATAAAGTACTGAAATAAATTAGCATATTGAGTGAATTTATACATTCAAGCTTGTGAGCACTTTGAATTTAAGGAAGAAATTTTATTACTTCTTGAAAGAAAAAAAGGCAATTCTTAAATTCTGTGTTTGATCTCCCTATTGGAAAGAGCCTATACGATAAATTATATCATTTTGATGATTATCCAAAGACGTGGTTATTATATTGATGGAAATCTTTCTCTCTCCTTTTCTCTTTCTTTTTTTCAGAATTACTGATTTAGGGAATATCAAAAGAAGATTGTACTTATCAACGGTCCATAAAGAACTGTCCTCAACCCCTCTCCATGCAAAAATTCCACTCTTCATGATCAAGCGTAAAATTGTAAGTGTCACATGAACTTTGCTTAAAATATTAAATTTAATTCAGCAAATATTAATTATGTGCCTAGTCCATGTATAAGGCACTTTGTTAAGTGCTATGGTTGTATAAAGGTGAATAAAATTCATACTCTTTTTCTCACATGAAAATGCTTAAAATCTACTAGTAGACGAATATAATTATTTAAATATCAGAAATACCACCAAAACAGTAATGGGAAGCACAGTCAAAAGGGAAGGTGCTATTGGTACTGTGAAAGGCAGAGAAATCCATCTGATTTCAGGATGAGGAAAGGTTGCATGAAAGAGATTGCATGCTTGCATTTAGCATGGACTTTGAAGGATTGTAGGATTTCAACAGGTAGAGATGGGAAGCCAGTCATTCCAAGCCAAAGGAACAATTTGGGGGCTGGAAAGTAGTACATATTTTGGAGAACAGAGAATGATTGATCATTGTTGCTATATTTTTAAAAAATAGTTTTTAGGAAAAATCAGTCTTATAACAGCCTGGAATAGGATGAAGATTTTATGCCTGTTATATAACCTCTGAGAGCTAAAGCAGCATATACTGGTAATATATGCATAGATAAGCAATAGATTATAGATTAAGAGACTTGGGCCTGTTATGACTGACTAGTCTCTCAAACTTCAGTCATTTTAATACCTCTCTCATGACTTCCATGTTTGTGTACTACCTGTTCTAATATGTACTTAATATTTTCCTTTAAATCTACTCACTTTAGGTGGAGGGGGAGGCTTAAATAAATTTATTTTAAAAGACAACTTTAAGCTCCTATCCTAAATGTATAGATACAAATGTAAATAATCGAGGCTCATGAATAATTGGGTAAATATGACACCAACAAAGGAAACTAATAAAGCTTTAATAACTGATCCTAAATAAAAGCGATCTATGAACTCTCATATAAAGAATTCAAAATATTCATCTTAAAGATATTTAGTTAATGAATTTCAAGAATACATAGACAGAAAACTAAATGAAATTAAGAAGGTAATGTATGAACAAAACGAGACGTTCAACAAAGAAATAGAAACCTCAAAGAACATCAAACAGAAATCATGCAGCTGAAAAAGACAGTAACTGAACTGAAGCATTCAATAGAGAGCTTCAAAAGCAGATTGAACCGTACAGAAGAAAAAAATCAGTGACCTGGGAGATAGGATAATTGAAATTATTCAGTCTGAGGAGTAAAAGGAATGAAAAAGAGTCAAGAAAGCCTATAGGAGTTATGGAACACAATGAAAGAATATTTGCATTATGGGAATTCCAGAAGGAGAAGAGAAAGATAAAAGGACAGAGACAATGTATTTAAAGCAATAATGCCTGAAAACTTACTAAATTTGGGGCGAGAAATAAACATCCAGTTCCAAGAGGCTCAAAGGATCTCAAATAGGTTGAACCTGAGTAGAGCCTCACAGAAACACATCATAATTAAATTGTCAGAAGTCAACAAAAGAATTTTGAAAACAGCAAGAAAAAATAGAGAAGTTACATGCCAGAGACCCCTCATAAGACTCAACAGTTTTCTCAACAGAAGTTTTTAATGCCAGAAGAGAATGTGATGACATATTCAAAATATTGAAAAAGAAATCTGTCAACCAAGAATACTTTACCCAGAAAAGCTGCCCTTCAAAAAATGAAAGAGGGATAAAGACTTTTCTAAACAAATAAAAGCTGAGGGAATTCATTACTATGAGACCCATCTTACAAGAAATGCTAAAGGGAGTTCTTTGAGTGGAAATAAAAGACACCAATTAATATCATAAAAACACTAGAAGCCCGGTGCACAAATTTGTGCACCAGTGGGGTCCCTCAGCCTGGCCTGCGGGATCAGGACAAAACTAGCTCTCCAACACCCCCCGAGGGGTCCCCGATTGTGAGAAGGTGCAAGCCAGACCGAGGGACCCCACCGGTGCAAGATCAGGGCCAGGGAAGGACACGCGGGGAGGAACTGCGGGAGGGCTCCAGGGCATGTCCGGCCCGTCTTCCTCAGTCCTGATAGGCCGGACCCCAGCAGCAAGCTAACCTACCGGTCAGAGCATCTGCCCCCTGGTGGTCAGTGCACATCATAGCAACTGGTCAACTGGTCAGCTGTCTGCCCCCTGGTGATCAGTGCACGTCATAGCGACTGGTCGACGAGTCTACTGTCTGCCCCTTGGTGGTCAGTGCACATCATAGCGAGCAGTTGAGTGGCCTTAGCATATCATTATCATATTACACTTCGATTGGTTGAACGGACAACTGGACACGTAGCATATTAGGCTTCTATTATATAGGATAAGAAGGCAGTATTAAACTCACTGGTAAGGGTAAATACATAGTCAGAGTTGGATTCTGTATAGGGTAATGGTGGTGTGTAATTCCTTTAAAACTCTAGTTTAAAGTTCAGAAACAAATGTAGTAAGAACAACCATCACTACAATAATCTGTTATTAGTTACACAGTATAAAAATATGTAAAATATAACATTAATAACCTAAAATGTAAGGGGGATGAGAAGTAAAAGTGTAAAGCTTAGGGATTCTACTGAAGTTATTAGTTTTAAAAAGGGTGCTATAATTTTAAGATGTTTTATGTAAGCCTCATGGTAACTGCAAAAGAAAAACCTGTAGTAAAACAAATAACCCAATGTAAAAATGGCCAAAATACCTTTACAGATATTTTTCAAAGAAGACATATGAAAGCCAACAGATATATGAAAAGGTGCTCAACATCACTATTCACTGGGGAAATGTAACTCAAAACCACAATGAGATATCACCTCAAGCCTGTTAGGATGGCCATCATCAAAAAGACAAAAAGAGAGCAAATGCTAGTGAGGATGTAGGAAAAAAAGGAACTCTGTTACACTGTTTGTGGGATTGTAAACTGATACAGCCACTATGGAGAATCCTCAAGAAAATTAAAGATAGAACTACCATATGATCCAGCAGTGTCACTTCTGGGAATATACACAAAGGAAATGAAAATATTAACTTAAAAGATACTTGCATTCCCATGTTCATAGCAGAATTATTTACAATAGCCAAGACATGGAAACAAACTTTATCATCTTTATCCATTGAATGGATAACATCTTTATGGATAAAGATATTGTGTGTTATATATACATGGAATATTATTCGGCTATTAAAAATGAGGGAATCCTGCCCAGCCGGCTGCCTCAATGGTTGAACTTTGACCTATGAACCAGGAGGTCACGGTTCGATTCCCGGTCAGGGCACATGCCTGGGTTTTGGGCTCCATCCTCAGTGTGAGGTGTGCAGAAGGCAGCCAGTCAATTATTCTCTCTCATCATTGATGTTTCTATCTCTCTCTCCTCCTTTCCTCTCTGAAATTGATAAAAATATATATTTTTTTAAAGCGAGGCAATCCTGCTATTGGTAACAATATGGATGGACCTTGAAGGCATTATGCTATGTGAAATATGTGAAACAGAGAAAGACCAATACATATGATTTTACTTATATGTGGAATCTAAAATAACAATAACAACAACAAGATTCATAGAAAAAAATAGAGCAAATTTGTGCTTACCAAAGTTAAGGGAGAGGAAGGAGGAATTGGAGAAAGGTGGGCCAAAGGTACAACCTTCCCAATTACAAGATTAGAAAGTATTATGGATGTAATGTATAGCATGATGACTATAATAAATGCTGCTGTGTGATATATAGGAAAGTTGTTAAAAGAATAAATCCTAAGAGTTCTCATCACAAAGAATTTTTTTTTCTTTTTTTGCTTTCTCTTTTAATTTATCTGCATGAAATGATGGATGCTAACTAAACTTATTGCACTAGTCATTTCAAAATATATGTTAAGTCAAACCATTATGCCGTACACCTTAAACTTATAGTGATAGATGTCAGTTATATCTCAGTAAAACTGGAAAAAAAGGAAAAAGGAAAACTTTATATGCCTTACAAATGGAAAACCAATGTAAATTTACAAAAATAAAATGTAAGCATCAAAATAAACATACTGAAAACAAAACAATATATATTTTTTTTACTTATAGTAACTCATTTAACCCTTAGATCAGCTGCAGATGGTTATGACTGCCATTTTTCTTTAAAAAACTGAAGCTCAAATTGATTTAGGTAACTTGCTTAAGGTTGCTGAGCTAGTGAGTGGGAAAGCAAGATCAAATTCCAACTGTAATTCCTTCTCTACCTTACAACCTCCTCTTCCCCTTCCGCCCTCCCTCTCACCTGATAGCCCTGTGATGGGAATCTTCTGAAGCTCAGAATAGATGCCCAGGTTTGGTTGCACCGGTGGTAGGCCCAAGTGCCTGCCATCTCTGTCCACACAGCCTCACTCTTCAGCCCATTTGGTTTCTAAGGTGCCACACCAGCGGGAAGTGACAACCCTATTGGTGATGGGAACTCTTCTGCTCTCCACTTCCTGTCCTCAGAGTCATTTAATGCCACTCCTGTGTACCAATTAAGATCACTTCACAAAAGGTGCATGTTCCACTCTTTGAGAGCCACTGTAGTAGAGAAAAGGAAGCCATTTAAACCTTTGGTTTGGAGAGGAAAACACAGGTCTTTATTTTGAGAAAACTAATCTGATAGTGATATTTGGAGTGATTTGAAAGGGGTAGAAAGTAGAGATGAGAAGAACATTTGCAATAATCCAAATCCGGGTTAATGAGGACTAGGGCGGTAGCAGTGAGAAATGGACGTGAATCAACATCAGAAGCTATAAGCAAATGAGCTGTAAGGAGACCTCTTCCTTGTCATGTGGCACATGCTGTGAGAGCAGGAACCAGGGAACCGTGAATCACAGGGGCGTGGTCGGAGAAGAGCCTCTGTAGAAGGATGCCTGAGCTGGGCCTTGGAGGAATAGGAGTTAACCAGTTTAAGTGAGGGGAGGGTTCCTAGAAAAGAAGGCAGCATTAAGAGTAACTGCATGATTATACGTTATTATTGACTATATTCCCTCTGCTTTACTTTACATCCCTGTGAATATTTTTATAACTGGTAATTTGTACTTCTTAATCTTTCCACCTTTTTCACCTACCCCCCCCCCCCCCCCAACTCCCTTCCCATCTGGCAACCATAAATTTGTTCTCAGTATCTAAGTTTGTTTCTGTTTTGTTTATCGGGTGTAAGGTATATATATATATATATATATATATATATATATATATATATACACACACACATATATACACACACACACACACACACACATATGTACACACACACTATGTCGTACACCTGAAACTAATATAATATTGTATGTCAACTATAATTGAAAATTAAATTTAAAAAAAAAAGAGTAGATGCATGAGATGTGTAGGCAAACCCAATAACTTGGTGTTGCTGAAGACAGATCAGAATCATATGTAAGTTGTAAGGTTGTAGAGGTAAGCAGGGGCAGCCCTCTGGCCTTGTATTTCTAGCCAGGAAGCCTGGACTTGTATCTTACAGGGGATAGGGAACCAGTGAAAGGCTTGCAGCAGGGCTTCACATGGTCAGATTTGCATTTTAGATAGAACATCACTTTGGAGGGGGGGTGGGAAGGATAAAACTGGAGACCTGCAGGACCAGTTAAAACCACTGCAGCTGTCACAAGAAAGTAAACTCCATGAGAGCAGCGGTTTTAGTTTCATTTTGTCACTTTTGTATCACCAGTGCCTGTACCAGTATCTGGTTCCTCCTAGGCACTCAATAAATAATGTAAGTGGATGGATGGATAATGGATGGATGGACGGATGGATGGATGATATATGTGAGTGATGAGGTCCTAAAGTTGGAACAATGCCAGACATGGACCAAGCCCTAGGTATGGATTATAGCTTCTATTTGCTCTTCAGGTGCTACTTCTTCCAGGAAGCACTTTGTTATTTCCCCTCTGTGGATTGGGTATTTTGGGTATAGCTTATTATTGCCACTCACAAATCATAATTTTCACAACATTTCTTCTCCCTATATTTTAACCATATGTCTTCTTGTCTATATCCCCCTTTAGACTTACAGGCATGTCTTACTTGGTTTTTATCTCTAGTCCCTTTAAGTACGTGACACATAGAAAGTCTCAATAAATGCTTGTTGAGCAAATTGATAAGTCTTAATGTGCCTCTTGACATAGGAGATAAAATAATGAGTTCATCCTGGAGAAATTACATAAGCTCTTTAAATATTTGGTAAATCCAGAAGTATCTAGAGTACTCAAATAAATATTATGAAATTCAGTTCTAAAACTTATTCTCATTTCCCCTCAGTTTCCTCTCAATCCAAGAGATGCTATAACAGCAGAGGGTCTTCTCCTTTCCACTGCTAATACAGTTTGTTCCCAATAGCTTTTACTGAATTAAAGCTAAGCCATGTTTTAGGAGAAATTTCTATAGAGAGCTGCAAGGTGCCGGAGAGCACTCACCCATTCAAAATACCATCCCTAAGGTCCTCCTGAGTGTTGATGTAGTGTTGGCCTCAGTTCTCTGCTTTTTGCCAAAACATTCTTCACTTTTTCCTACTTTTTAGGAACTATAGATATTTTAGTGGTAAACTTTGTAATGCAGAATTTCTAAAGCAATTCAGCTAACATTTATAAGTCAGAAGTTATCAATGTTAAGTCTGCAGAGCAAGCAGTCAGCTGGAGCTGAAGGGCAACTGTACACTTTTAACAGAGCTTTAAGAAATGCAGGTACATCAGCTCCTTCCTGCTTTACTCATTTAACTTATATGCCTGGGCTCTCTAGGCATATAGTTTGCAACCCTGATTTAGAGGATAATTGCCAAATGGTCCACTTTGACTTGGTCCTTTAGCTAAAATCTTTACATAGCCAGAGGCAGCAAATAAAGTTAATATTCTTATAGCCACACCAATATAAATACTTATTTATAGTCCACTTACTATTCCAGTTACTATTAAATGTTCAACCTTGCTAATAAAAATTTTTCTTTTTCATGTTATTCTTAATTATGAAGGATTCACTCTACCATTTAAATTACAACAATTTATACTTTTAGCTTTGGTTTTCAATGTGAAGAATAGTTATAAAAATTAATGATCATCAGATTAAACAATGGATGTAGCCACTTAGTCAAGACTCACTGAAATCAATCTTACTACTTCTTTAAAATAATTTCAATTTGTTAGTGATAGTATCTGATGAACATCAATGTCTTGCCACCAAAGTAAGTATTCATGCACAGTAAATTTAATTCCATTTGAATAGAAAGTTCAGGTATGATATATCATTGGGAATGAATCATTCATAGAAGATATAACAATGGTATGATAGATTACAATGCCAAAATCTTTTAGTAACCTTTACCACTCAAATACCCAGTGTTTGTCATTTAAATAGATAAAACTGCTCTTTAGGAGTTCCACTTTCTTGAATTACAATTCTGATGGAATATCCTGTATCTTTTATTACAAACTGAAAGTGTGGTATAATGTTTTTAAAAATTCCCCTCAAACATCATTTTTTTCCATAGAGCCAGTGATTTAGACATTTTTTAAAACAGTATTTAATTTCTTCAGTGTTATTAAGTGAAAAGGTAATGGAGGAGCCAGATTAATTTAGATACAATGTCATTTAGGTATACATTTAAAAAATCCTGCCTGGCTGGGTAACTCAGTTGGTTAAGTTGGTTAAAGTGCCGTTCCCATACACCAAGGTTTCAGGTTCAATCCTCAGTCTAGGCTCAATTAATGAATGCATAAATGAATGGAACAACAAAAATCAATATTCCTCTCCCCCCCCCCCTCTCTTCCTCCCTCTATAAAATCAGTAAATAAAAGAATTTCTTAAAGTCCTGACTAACATTAGGAATAGCATCATGATAGATCCCCTTGGAATCTCCCTTGGAAGTTTCAACAGTATGAACAGCTATAATTCAACAAAGCATTCCCTGGCTCAATGCACAAACATGTCTGAGAGATCTGCGCATTGAAATATCTAAAGGTGGGCCGGGGAGGCAAGAAGGGAGAAAAGCTGAAATGAGCCACAGATGCAGTCCTGCCACCTGGAGCTCACTGCGGGGCTCAGCCTGGATAGGGGAGGAATTAGGTTGTGGCTAGCGCTCCCTTCAGCAGGGAGGAGCAGAGAGATACAGTGAGCATTCCTGCAGGAGTGGACAGTATCAGCTGCAGCTAAGTCCAATGACCTGGGCAGGGACTAAGCACCGAGGTGCAGCCATGGTTGTCTGACAATCAGCATTGCAGACAGATAAACAAAGCCACAGAGCCTGGTCGCCTCCCCTCACCCTTCTGTCCTGTTGCAGAGCACATTATCTGCAAATCCAAGAACTGGTACTGTGGAAACACTTTTTCCCTGAGCGAAGGGAGCATTCTGCGACTAATCCCAGGTTAGGTGGAGGCACATGACGCGGACTCCATGGAGGTCCGAGGTCGCCGTTGCTGGGAGGGCAAAGCTACAAAGGAGGTGGCTGGGTTCCCCAAGTTCACCCCACCCCAGCACATTGAGGCTGCATTAGCGACATATGGCTGTGGGGGACATCACTGGGATTTCACAGTTTGGAGCCCCATTGCCCACTACATTCCCCTGCGGGGTGTTCTCCTAGGCCCAGGGCGAATGGATCACACAGGAGGTGCCCACCTTCCCAGGGAACACAACCATTTCCACCTCCCTACAGAGATCTGAAAAGCCAGAGAAGTGCAAGAGAGCCAAAAAACAAACAAACAAACAAACAAGAATCTTGTGATTCAACACCAGCTACTGGTCCCAGCATTTTTCAGGAATGAGTATATAGGCTGGTTAGGGTGTGTCTGAAGGGGTAGGAGTAACTGGAGAGTAGTTGGAAGATTAATGAAGCTAAAAGGATAGAAGAACCTGCCAATGTGTGCTGCAAACTCCAAAGAGCAATCGAGCATACCTTCTCCCAGTGCCACTCAGCCCCACAGCCTCAAAACAGGGGGCTGGAGAAGCACATGTGACTTCCTAAGTAAACTAGCTCTAGTGTTGAAGAGGAAGTAAGGTCTCAGAGAAAAGCCAGGCGTCAGTTATGGTAAGATGTGTAGGACCCTTAGAACAATACAGAGGGCATAAGTACTTTTCAGTAGTAAGGATTTCAGAGGGCACAGTGAAAGGGTGAGTTGAGGATTAGCAAGAGAAAGATGGGCTGCTATTTCAGGAGGAGATAGCTTATTTGATGCGGATGGGAATTAGGAATTAATTGCTGAACAGGTATAATGACAATATTTCCACCAGGAATTTGCCTTTTCTTGGTTCAGCCAAGAACTGCCGCTGGCAGTCCCAACCTCCCCTCCTCAGCTCCCCTCTCTTCATATAGGACTTGTCATGACTTGCTCCTCCTGGGGAAATTGTTTTTAATACAATAGTAATAGGTAATTGCTTCTCCATGTGGTTATAAAATTACTATTTCAGTCTCTGCTAGCACATTTAATAAACACAATATGATGGTGATAGAGATTAATAAAGTCATTATAAGCAGATTTTCTTTTGAGAAATTAAAACTAACATGTGAAAATTTATTTTGGAAGGCATAATAAACATCTTAAAACTTTGTTCTTTGTTATCATTTTAGGAGCATGAAAACAGATTGCTAGGTTATGAAATTGTGATTTCTTGTTTGTTGCTTCCTAAAAGGCAATGATGGCTAGAGCTGTGCCCTGTTATGACTCAGGCTCTTTCTACCCTAGCAGAATGAATTCAGTTATTTTCAGAGCTTTTGTATAGTAATGGCTTGAGAAATCAAAGCAGTGCTGGGACAACCAAGAGCTTGCATTTGAGTGTATGTGTGTATGAGTGCACACATGCATGCATGTATGTGTGTGTTTGTGTGTGTTCACAGTGTGCCATCCTTTCATTGGTATAATAAAGCCATATTGCCAAAATATGAGTCAGTAAAAAACAGAAATTCATGCTTTGAATCATTCTTTTACCCTTTGCCAGTCAATTATTTCATGCAAAATTACATTCTGGAAGTAAGTAACATAACTTCTCTTATTAATAAAAAATAAAAATAAATAAAAAACAGCACTGCCTTTTATCTATCACATTGCTGTCTTTCTGGTGCAATCTTTTTAAGGACCCATGATTATAAATATTTAGATCAAGAGCTCTTCCCTGCTGGACTAGAGTTGCACATAAAAATAAAGTGATAACAGACCAAGAAAAAGTCAAAAGCGGGTGTTTTAAGAATGTCTGATATCACCAAGAATAATGAAAATAATATTTTATAAAGATCAACTGTAATTCATATAATCCACCTGTTACTAGTTGAAAGTTTATGCTCTTTACAAAACTTCAGAAAATATACCACAGCATTTGTATGAGTAATGAGTTATTTGTTGAAGCTTATGAAAATTAGAACCTTTATAAATATCAGCTAAACCAAAAATATAATTTCTATGTTTTTCAGGAACTACCTCAATCTGTACTTCTAGTAGATGGATTCACTAAATACATTATGAGTTCCCACTCATTATGGAGTTTGTTGAATGATTATAAAATGAAAGTTTGAAAGTTTGATAGGCATGTATATAATCATGCATGTCTTCATATATTAAATAACACACACACACACACATGCATACCATTATTGGTTGAGTATTTTCCACAAACCATGAGTCCAGGCAGAGGGAAAACCAACTTGACTGTGATGGATAAGAAAAGTATGTATTGGTAAAGGGCCTGGTTTTCTGAGACTCAGGAGGAGGGGGACACCAATTTCTAACCAGAGCTGGTGGGGTCTGATGGGGTGTTCAGGTGCAGCCAACTGGAGAGTTCATCTTAGCAAGGAAGACAGGCAGGGCCCTGAGAGGAAATGCCCACCATGTTTGCATACCTCCCTGGGTCTGGAAACTCTCTGTTCACACCAAACTGAGAAGTCATCTACAAGCATTTCCCAGATGTAGGACGAGTTAGCTTCAAAGAAAATAAAGCAAATAATTAAAACAGCAACTGTTAACTCTAGAAATATAAAAATGTGTATAAGTAAGAAAAGGTAATCATAGAGAATCACTTGGCTCATTTGTACACAATATTTACATAGTCACAAGGAAAACACAGAAAATGGATTTTGAGGGGGGAAGAAAAAGCATGAGATACTTATTTAGGGAGGATAAAGTGGGGGAAGTAGTATGTGTAAGTGAGCTAAGTCTTATCTACCACAATAGGAAGTCAGTAGATAATACCTAAAATCAATAAAGCAAGATGTGTTATATAAAAATAGAAGAAAATTAAGACTTGACAGTATGAATAGAGAAATGGAGAGATGACCAGTACTTCATTTTGTATAAAATGATATATCTACTAGAGGCCCGATGCACGAAATTCGTGCAAGGGGCTCGGCCCTCGCAGCCACACAGCTGCCTCTGCCTTGGCCCTCGCAGCCCTGGCTTCATCCAGAAGGTCATCCAGAAAGACATCTGGAAGGTCGTTTGGCTGTCCAGTCTAATTAGCATATTACGCTTTTATTATTATAGATATATATAAAAGGCTAATATGCAAAGTGTCCCCTCGGAAGTTCAACTGGGAGCTCGAGTTCTCTATGATGTGTGCTGACCACCAGGGGGCAGCGTGGAATGAAGGAAGGCCCCAGCTGGCAGCTGGAAGGCCCCGATCAGCCCTGATCGCTGGCCAGGCCTAGGGACCCTACCTGTGCATGAATTTCATGCACCAGGCCTCTAGTATATATACATGCTTATATATGCACATACTAGCATGATATAATTTTTTAAATGTTCTTTAAAAGAAGCCTTTTCTGAACCTCTCCATCCTCCTACCTTGAGCCCCCTATATACTAACTATATGTAATAGATTCCAAATATCTGCCCCCCTTCCCAGACTGGAAGGACTGTCTCATTCATTGCTGCATCCCTGGAGCCAAGCCCAGTGTCTAGCACCTGATAAGTGCTTAGCACCTGTGGGAAAGGGTGGATGAATGCAATTACTGGGACAGACCAGATGAATGATTGGAATTGGGGCATAATTCTAGGAATAAGGACCAACAGTGATAATATTGCTAATGTAATAATAATGCTAATAATTATTACTGCATATCTGGAAACCTGAAGACCTTCATTCCTATAACCTGGATGTTACCAAGGCATGGTGTTTTTTACCTGTGGCATGCGTACAGATTTGTCCCTTACATTCCACTTACTATGCTAACCTTCTAAGCATTCCCTCCTCTTTATGCTTAAGTGACTGACAGAAACGAGTCTTTCTGTGCCTCTGTCTGTCTGTCTTAACTCTACCTCAGCCTTCCCCCATAACCCTGTGTCACCCTAAAACAGCTCTGCATCATCGTTAGTGAAAACTTCCCAATATTCTGCTTTGTCATATTCTGCTTTTGTCCTAACACTTTACCTTCTGGAGCCCAAGGTTCTCTTCCTGATCTTCCAGCTCCTCCAGAACCTGGCCTCACTGGCCCATCCCACATTACTTCCCCCACCTCCCCAGAGCTCACCATCCCACTAATTACACCTCCCCAGAGCTCACCATCCTCATTATTACATCACACTCAGCCCTACCTCCTATCTTTTATTACTCCAGACTCCCTTTTCCCAAAACGACCAGAGCATACCCATGGCCTGAGAATATAATGTTTCTTTTGAGATATCTACAAAGAAAATCATTTTCATTTATTTAATCAATAATTTGTTGCAATCTCTTCTACTTTTCTGCTATGGAAACAACCTCTCCATATTAAAATTATTCCTAAATAGAATTTGCCTTAAGAAATAACATTTTATTTTCTTTATCAATGAATATAGCTTTTGATTTTATGGATTAATAAAATGAACCTATGTAAACTGTGCTTCTGAACAAATAATGGAAGAGGCTGCTATTTTAAAAGCAGCACAATTATAAATACTGCTTTTGTTTTAATTTCAAAAATTATTTTTCCTGCTTTTCTTCTGCAGTCTTAATTCCTTACTAAATGATTGTTTTCTCCTTTTCTTTAACTCAGTCAGATCACTTAAAGAATTAATTTGATGAAGTATTGAGGGGTCTAATTGTTTAATAGGCAGAAATTAGCCCCTGCCAAGAGCACTTTAAAAACTGGCATATACCAGGCATAATTACAAATTCTTTAGAAGAATCTATTTCTATACAATAGCTTAATTAGTTATTAGTAGACAGCACTGGCCACAATTTAAACCCAGCTTTTAATTTTATCCATGCTTTTTATTTTTTTTTCCAAGCAAATGTAAGTGGCTAATTGGGCTCAAATTAGTCCCCTTGAAGGAGCAATTGGCTACTTATCCATGATTTTCAAGATTTAAGTGGTCTTATGCACCAGCAATTAGCTTCCCACTGGCATCCTGCCTACAGATCCAAAGTTCTTTCCCAGAGTTGTCAAAGCCTTGTCTCATGATGGGCAATCTGTAGTCAGATGACCAGTGGATACTTTAGATTATGTTCATTTCTTTGGAGAAGTCATGGCAGTTCTTAAGAAAATGGAAGCCAAAACAGAGATATATTTACCTAAAGGGGAAAATTGGTATGGGCCTGGTTGATCCAGATAATTGCCTCAACTCTCTAGACTTTTCCAAAATGGCCTGTTCATTTATGTGATTATAAAAAGTATTTATTTTTCCCCTTTATTTTAGTGGTGCAACCTATGCATTGACTTGGTGGCATTTACCAGTGAAATATTCAAGGGAGCAGTTTTCCAGTCATTGGATGGAATTATTGTCTCAGCTAACTGTAAGCTGCGGAAGATCTTCACTTTAAAATCCAAGCCTCAAGACACTGCTGATAAAGATGGTATGTTCAAATTGCTATCAAGATTTTTAAATTCTCCAATATGCTTTTAACATTAGACATGTCTTTGGAGAGTATAAGCCCCTGGTAGCGGTTTTTAAATTTTATTTTATTGTGGAAAGAATACTTAACATGAGATCTATCCTTTTAATAAATTTTAAGTATACAGTATATAATTGTTGACTATGGGTACAATGTTGTACAGCAGACCTGTAGAGCTTATTCATCTCCCCTGAAACTCTATGCCCATCCTATATAATAAAAGGCTAATATGCAAATCGACCAAATGGCAAAACGACTGGTCGCTCTGATGCACACTGACCACCAGAGGGCAGACGCTCAACGCAGGAGCTGCCCCCTGGTGGTCAGTGTGCTCCCACAGGGGAAGTGCTGCTCAGCCAGAAGCCCTGAGCCGGGCTCACATCTGGCAAGCACAGTGGCGGTGGCAGGAGCCTCTCCTGCCTCCACAGCAGGCAGACATCCCCCACGGGCTCCCAGACTGCGAGAGGGCGCAGGTCAGGCTGAGGGACTCCCCCAAGTGCACAAATTTTCATGCACTGGGCCTCTAATTGATTAATAACGCCCAACTTCCCCCTCCTCCCAACCCTGGCAACTCTTTGATTCCATGACTTTGGCTATTTTAGATATCTCATATAAGTTGAATTATATAGTAACTGTTTCTCTGTAATTGGTTTATTTCACTTAGCATAAGTTTTCATGGTTCATCCATGTTGTAGCATATGGCATTCTTTACTTTGGATCACATGTTTATTTTTACTGTAGCTAAATGTTACAAAGATATATTTTTTATTTTTGTGGTTATATTTTTTTGTTTATGGTTGTACCTACCATCTGAATTAGTCATGGATTTTAGTTGTAAGCAACAGAATTTTCTCTAGGTAGCTGAAAAAGAAAAAGAATGTATTTAAGAAAATTAGCCAGTTCATAGAATCTCAAGGAGATCCAGAAAGTCAGGTTTAGAAGCTACAGCCAAGTACACACCCAGCCCCTGTTTTACTTCCATAAATATTTTATTCAAATTTATTATATTTTATATTATAACTTTTATATGCATGTAGAAATATTCACAAATCAAGTGTTCAGCTTGAGGAATTACAAAGTGAATACATTTTTGTAACTACCACTCAGATTTAAAAAATATAGCACTACAAGCATCCTAGAAGCCCTGCTTTTCTCCCCTCCCAATAATCACCCTCCTTTTTCTCCCAGAGGTAACTCTATTATAACTTCTCACATCACAGATTAATTTCAACTTTATATAAATGGAATCATGTAATACATATTCTTTCATGTATACATCCTTTCTGAAAACATTGTGTTCATGAGATTCATCTGTGTTGCTGCTGATTTTCAATACTGTATAGTATGCTATTGTGGAATATAGCACAATTAATTTATTTTAGGCTACTTCAAATAATGCTGCTAGAATCATTTCTCTTGGAGGATCTGTGTATGTGTTTCTTTGGGTATTTATTGAAGAGCTAAATAAATACATACTTCAGCATTCTATATTTTCTTATTGATTTTTTATTTTTTTAGAGTGAGAGAGGAAGGGAGGTGGAGAGAGAGAAACATCTATGTGAGAGCGAAAATTCAATTGGCTGCCTCTTGCCCACCCCCTATCAGGCATCAAGCCCACAATCCAGGCATGTGCCCTGACCTGGAATCAAACTGGCAATCCCTTGGCACATGGGACAATGCCCAACCAACTGAGCCACACTGGCTAGGGTCATACTTCAGCATATTAATTTTAGTTATGTTTTTTGAGTCTAGAGTGTTATTAGATTATTTTTATAGTTTCCATTCCTCAGCTGAAATTTTCTATGTTCTCATCTAATTTTTTAAATATATTAACCAAAATTATTTTAAAGGTCCTGGTTCATAATTTCAATATCTGGCTTTCCTGTAGATCTGTTTTTGTTGACTGTTTTTCTCTTGGTTTTATCTCTTGGTATATCTGGTAAATTTTAAGTAAATACTGGACAGAAACAGATATTATGAGACTCTTACTGTATTGTCCTCCTCTAGAGATAAAGAACCAAAAATATAAAATAAAAAAGAAGCCCAAATGACTAAAAGTAAGATGTAAATGTTTAAAATATTAGAAGTTAGTCCAAGAGGTCCACCATCAGAGCAATAAGATTCCAAGATGAGAGACTAAAGAAAACAGAACAGATGAAATATAAGATTTCCCAAAATTGAAGACGAGGTGTTTTCAAATTAACTTAGCTCATTAAAACAAAAGAGACTTATCATTGTGTAATTTCAGATCAGGAGGTAAAAAGAGAATATCTTGGTAGCTTCTAGAATTGTTTTAAAATTTAAGTTACATACAAAGGATTAGGAATAAGAATGATGTATGATATCTGACTTCATACAGTAACATTATATGATAGAAGACCTTGAAACTATACCTTCAACAGTCTAAGGAAAAATAATATTCAGCTTAGAATTCTGTACCCATTCAGTTTATCAATTAAATGAGTACAGAAAAAAGATATTTGCAGACATGCAAGGTCTCAAAAATGTATTTATTTATATGCCTTCTCAGAAAAGATCTGGAAGATACTCTCCAGAAAAATTAAGAAGTTAATCAAGAAAAGGGCATATAGGGGACCCAAGAAACAGAGGATTTCATGCAGGAGAAAAGCAAAGGGAATTTCTATAGTTATGGTTAAAGGAATTCAAAGGATGACACACATGTGCAATACATCTAGAGAATATCCGTCCAGATTTTAGCAGAAAAATTGAGATTTTACAAGGAAAGTCTCTAGGAAAAGAATGTATCTGATAGATTATGATGTGTTTGAACATGGAAAATAAAATCAGTTGTGATTTCACAGTGCTAATGAGGGGTCTGGGAAGAATTATTGTTAAGAATGTAGAAACCCGTCCCGGGTCCGGGTGAGGCCGTGGGCCCCTGGATCCGGGTGAGCCTGGGTCCCGGGTCCGGGTGAGGCCGTGGGCCCCTGGATCCGGGCGAGCCTGGCCCCGGGTCCGGGTGAGGCCGTGGGCCCCTGGATCCGGGCGAGCCTGGGTCCCGGGTCCGGGTGAGGCCGTGGGCCCCTGGATCCGGGCGAGCCTGGGTCCCGGGTCCGGGTGAGGCCGTGGGCCCCTGGAGCCAGGCTCACCAAGAAGCAAAGAGAGAGGACCCAAATAAACAAAATCAGAAATGAAAGAGGTGAAATAACAACAGACCCCGCTGAGATACAAAGGATTGTTACAAAATACTACGAACAACTCTATTCCAACAAACTGGACAACCTGGAGGAAATGGACATATTCCTAGAAAAATATAACCTTCCAAAAATCAATCAAGAAGAATCTAAACAGCTCAATAGGCCAATAACTATGGACGAAATTGAAGCAGTCATCAAAAAGCTTCCGGCAAACAAAAGCATGGGGCCTGATGGCTTCACAGGAGAGTTTTACCAAACATTCAAGGAAGAACTAAAACCTATCCTCCTCAGACTATTCCAAAAAATTCAAGTGGAAGGAACACTTCCAAGCTCCTTCTATGAAGCCAGCATCACCCTAATACCAAAACCAGACAAAGACAACACAATGAAAGAGAATTACAGACCAATATCCCTCATGAACATAGATGCCAAAATCCTCAACAAAATTCTAGCAAATCAGATCCAGCAGTACATCAGAAAGATCATACACCATGACAAAGTAGGATTTATCCCAGGAATGCAAGGATGGTACAATATCCACAAATCAATAAACGTGATACATCACATAAACAAATTGAAAGATAAAAATCACATAGTCATATCAATTGATGCAGAAAAAGCATTTGACAAAATCCAACACACTTTCTTGATAAAAACTCTCAACAAGGTGGGAATAGAAGGCTCATACCTCAACATAATAAAAGCTATATATGATAAACCCACAGCAAACATCATACTCAATGGACAAAAACTAAAAACATTTCCCCTAAGAACAGGAACAAGACAGGGATGCCCACTCTCACCACTCCTGTTTGGCATAGTACTGGAAGTATTAGCCATTGCAGTTAGACAAGAAGAAGAAATAAAAGGCATCCAAATTGGAAAAGAACAAGTAAAGCTGTCTTTATTTGCAGACGACATGATATTGTACATAAAAAATCCGAAGGACTCCGTCAAAAAACTAATAGACTTAATAAATGAATTCGGCAATGTAGCAGGATACAAAATTAACGCCAAGAAATCTATGGCATTTCTATACACCAATAGTGAACTTACAGACAGAGAGACTAAAAAGGCAATCCCATTTACCATCGCACCAAAAAAATTAAGATACCTAGGAATAAACTTAACTAAGGAGGTAAAAGACCTATACACGGAAAACTACAGGACACTGAAAAAAGAGATAGAGGAAGACGTAAACAGATGGAAGAACATACCATGTTCATGGATTGGTAGAATCAACATCATTAAAATGTCCATACTACCCAAAGCAGGGTAGTATAGATTCAATGCACTCCCCATTAAAATACCAACGGCATATTTCACAGACCTTGAAAGAACTCTCCAAAAATTCATCTGGACTAAAAAAAGACCCCGAGTAGCCACAGCAATCCTGAGAAAGAAGAATAAAGTAGGAGGGATCTCAATACCAGATTTCAAGCTGTATTACAAAGCCACTGTTCTCAAAACAGCCTGGTACTGGCACAAGAACAGACATATAGATCAATGGAACAGAATAGAGAATCCAGATATTGACCCAAACCACTATGCTCAATTAATATTTGACAAAGGAGGCATGAACATACAATGGAATAAAGACAGTCTCTTCAATAAATGGTGTTGGGAAAATTGGACAGATACATGCAAAAAAATGAAGCTTGATCACCAACTTACGCCATACACAAAAATAAACTCAAAATGGATACAGGACTTAAACATAAGACGGGAAACCATAAAAATACTAGAGCAATCCACAGGCAGCAAAATCTCAGACATATGCCAAAAGAAATTCTTCACTGACACTACACCTAGGGCAATGGAAGCTAAAGAGAAAATTAACAAATGGGACTACATCAAATAAAAAGCTTTTTCACAGCAAAAGAAACCATCAACAAAACAACAAGAAGGCCCACTGCATGGGAGAACATATTTGCAAATGGCATCACTGATAAAGGTTTAATCTCCAACATCTACAGGCAGCTTATACAACTTAATAAAAGGAAGATAAATGATCCAATAAAAAAAATGGGCAACAGACCTAAATAGAATCTTTTCAAAAGAAGACAGAAGGAAGGCCAAGAGACACATGAAAACATGCTCAACGTCACTAATTATCCGAGAGATGCAAATCAAAACAACAATGCGGTACCATCTCACACCTGTCAGAATGGCTATCATCAACAAACGACAAGTGTTGGCGAGGATGCGGAGAAAAAGGAACCCTCGTGCACTGCTGGTGGGAATGCAGACTGGTGCAGCCACTGTGGAGAACAGTATGGAGTTTCCTCAAAAAACTGAAAATGGAACTCCCATTTGACCCAGTAATCCCACTCCTGGGAATATATCCGAAGAAACTAGAAACACCAATCAGAAAGGATATATGCACCCCTATGTTCATAGCAGCACAATTCACCATAGCTAAGATTTGGAAACAGCCTAGGTGCCCGTCAGCAGATGACTGGATCAGAAAACAGTGGTACATCTACACAATGGAATACTATGCTGCCATAAAAAAGAAGGAATTCTCATCATTTGCAGCAACCTGGATGGAATTGGAGAACATTATGTTAAGTGAAATAAGTCAGTCAATGAAAGAAAAATACCACATGATCTCACTCATTTATGGATAATAAAGAACATTATAAACTTGAACAAAAAGATAGATACAGAGACAGTAAAGCATCAAACAGACTGTCAAATTACAGGGGGAAGGTTAGGGAGAGGTGGGGGAGATAAGAGATCAATCAAAGGACTTGTATGCATCCATATAAGCATAACCAATGGATGCAAAACTCTGGGGGATGAGGGCATATATGGGAGTGGGGTGGGGAGGGGCAATGGTAAGATATGTACACATATAATACCTTAATAAAAAAATTGAAAAAATAAAATAAAAAGGCAACATATAAGAGATGTCATGAAATAAGAATGCCAGGATTTGGTGAGCAGCTGTGTTTATGGTGTCTGTATTACAATTAATAATGGATATCTCTTTGTCTTTCTTTCTGAAGGAAGGGTCCTTTTCTTCTGCAGAGACAGGTTAGTCATAGTGTTGAGACTTTTATAACAGGGAGCTTTTTTACCTGTTTCTTACATTCCATTTTGGGATTCAATAAATAAATATTGTATTAAATGCTTATTTGAGCTCAGTACTGTGTTGTCCTTTGGCTTATTTAAACATCTACCATTTTAAAAAATATTTATTGTTGAAAGTATTACATATGTCCCATTTTCCCCCCATAAACTTCTATCATTTTAAACTCCTTCAAGCTAGAAAGTGCTGCCTAATCCTTTGTTGTTCTGTTTATACAGTGGATATAATAGAAAGTGAATTACTGAAACCTTAAAATAGCAATTAACTAATTTTTCACTTTCCTAGAAGAATGACTTATGCTGGACAACTAGTAAAGCAGCTGATTTAACTTAGTTTATTACTTTTATGGCTCCTGAGGGGGCATGGAGTGGCATTTTTAGGTATTTGCATGACTGAATTAATGACTAACATGTATTGTTCTGCATTTAAAAAAAACACAACAGAGTATGTGTAGATAGGTAAGAGAAAGAGAAGAGAAAAGAGAAGACAGGAAAGAGCAAGTGATTGTCCATTAAACATAGATGTATGCTATGCAATGATGACTTTACAGGTCTCCTGACTCCCCAATTCAGTATTCTTTCTAAAGTATCAGTACTGGGAAATGTGTGTTCGGTGTTTAGAGATGCAAAAAGAGAATAATTAAAGGTATGATTTCATTCTGAGAGACCCTTGAGGGAATGGGTTGGGTCTCCATATTTTTATCTCTCCCACATAAACTGACATCAGTAACCTGTCATAAATGTTTGGTGAATTAATGAAGTAGGGTTGGCTAATTGTTTGTTCATTCGATTATTCATTTACTGTTGTATTCAATAAACTTTTATTGAGTGTCAAGCAATGTGAAGAAAATTATCTCTTCAAAGGCCACAGAAAAAACTATAATCACTGATGTCTTGCATTAACAGACTCAGTGAGCAGAGAAGAGCCTTAGAGGTCATCTAATCCAATGTCTTAATTATACATGGGAGGGAAACCAGGCCCATTAGTTATGAGGCATCTTGTGTTGTTGAGGTCACAGAGGTGGAACTCGAGGCCAAGTCTCTGACTAACTCTTCCTTCCCCACAGTACACAGTTTACTTTTCTTAATAACTAGAATGGTTTAGTGTTTTTAATAATTAACATTGTTGAGTATTTTCCTACCTCTCTCTTTATCTCCAGGTCAGGTGAGTGCACATCAGACCCAATCTCATCAGTTTAAAGCTTCATTCCCACTCCTTCCTATTTGGGAACTGAACTCAAAATGTCCTTTCCTAACAAACTACTGTAGGACAAGAAAGGGGATAAAATCTTAGCATTGCAGAGGTGCCCAGCAGCCAATGATAGATCCCACAAATATGGGTCATGAATATCTGTATATCCAGACACAATTATTCAATTAAAATATCAATTTTATAATTAAATATTATTAAATATTTATGATAGAACTTCACATCTCAAAAACTCTAAGGATAGCAGTTCTATTTATAACAGCATCCAAAATAACTAAATATCGAGAAATAAATTTAACCAAGGGAGTGAAAAACTTCACTGAAAACTATGTCATTGCTACAATAAATTCAAGATAATCCATATAAATGGAAAGACATTCTATGTTCATGGATTGCAAGACAATTTTGTGAAGATGTCAGTATTACATAAAGGGATCTAAAGATTCAATACAATCTCCCTCAAAATTTCAGTGGCCTTTTTTGCCGAAATGGAAAAGCTGATCTTCAAATTCATAAGGTATTTAGAAGGGACTCAAATTGCCAAAAATAATCTTGAAAAAGAATAGCAAAATTGGAGCATTCACACTTTCAAATTTCAAAATTTACCTGAGAGTTACAGTAATCAAAACAGTATAACACAATTAGGATAGACATATAGACCAATGGGATAGAATTGAGCCCAGAAATGAACCCATACATCTGATTTTGGTAAGGATGCCAAGAACATTCAATGGGGAGAAAATAGTCTCTTCAACAGTGGTTCTGGGACAGTTGAACAACCACATGCAAAAGAATGATGCTGGACCCCTACCTCACATCATATGTAAAAATTAACTCATAATGGATCAGTGACCTAAATACAAGAGTGGGCAAAAGTAGGTCTACAGTTGTAATTCAAATAATACAATACTAATCAAGAATAATACAAGAATAAACTCTGTGTTTCATGTACTCACAACTGTAAATCTACTTTTGCCTCCCCTCCCCGTCTATAAGAACTAATAGGAAAAAAATAGAGCTAAATCTTCAGTATCTTCAATTTGACCAAGGATTCCTAAATATGACTGACACCAAAAGCACAGCAACAAACATTTTTAAATAGATAAATTGGACTTTAATAAAAGTTAAACTTTAGTACATCAAAGGAGACTATCAAATTGAAAAACCTACAAAGTGGGGGGAAAATATTTGCAAGATAAGATATATATTCTGGTTCTACATACAGGGAATGTATATTCTGATGTAATCTGGTATCTGGAATATGTAACTGACTCTTATAATTCAACAAAAAGACACACAATCCAATTAAAAATTGGTCAAAGGACTTGAATAAACATTTTTCCAAAGGAGATATACAAATGGATGACAAACACATGAAAAGATGCTTAACATCATTAGTCATTAAGGAAATGTAAATTAAAACCACAATGAGACACCTCTTTACACTCACTGGGATGATTATAATGATTTTTAATGGAAAGTAAGTGTTGGCAAGGGTGTGGAGAAACTGGAACCCTTGCACATTGCTAATGGGAACACATAATGGTTCACTTGCTGTGAAAACAGTTGCTGTAGTTCCTAAAAAACATAAGCATAGATTACTATATGACGCTGCAATTCCACTCTGCAGTATATACTAAAAAGAAGGGTAAACAGATACATGTACATGTATGTTAATAGCAGCATTATTCATAATAGCCAGAATGTGGAAACAGCCCAAATGTTTATTAAGCGATGATTGGATAAACACAATGTGGTATGTGGTATACATGCAGACACCAAATGTCCAGAGTAGATAAATCTGTAGAGATAGAATTCAGATTTGTGGTTGTCAGGGACTGAGGGCTGGAGGGCATGGCAGTAGCTGATTAATGGGTATGGGATTTTACTTTGGAATGACAGAAATGTTTTGGAGGTATATAGAGGTGGTGGTTGCCCACCATTGTGAGTTTGCTAAATGCCACTGAATCATTCACTTTAAAATGCTTAATTTTATGTGAATGTGAATTTCTCCTCAATAAATTAGTTCTTTAAAAACTCGAAAGGATTCATTCAGGATAGCTAAGTTTTGGTTATAATCCAGGTTTATTTATCCCTATAAATATCAAGACCTTCCTAATATATAAAAACCCTGGGTCTTAACAACTGGTAACGACCAAGGCTCAACCAACCAGAAGTCAGTCCTGCAGTCAGTGCTGGGTTGCCTGCTTCCACTGACTGCTTCCACTGCAGGCGCTGACTGCTTCCACTGCAGGCGTGGTGCCCCAGCACTGACTGCTGAGGGGGCTGCAAATCAGGGCCAGAGAGAGGCCTGAAGAGAGAAGCAGGGACTGATATGTTGCCTCTGTGGCAGCTTTTGATCAGCACTTGCCTCTCTTTTTCTCCCAGTCTGGCCAGCAGCCGTGCCTCCATTTCTCTCCAGGCCTCCACCGGGGCTGCTGATCAGCCCCACCTTTCTGAACAGGCCCAGTTGATAGCCCCAGAGACGCTGACTGGCATAGAAACCAACCAATCAGAATCAAATCTGGGTGAAGTGTGAGGAGCCAATGGCTGCCTAGGAGGGGACCAATCAGAACCAAATTGGCCGGCAGAGGAGGGCAGTTGGGGGCAAGATCAGACTGGCAGGGGAGGGGCCGTTGGGGGCAAGATTAGGCCAGCAGGGGAGGGCAGTTGGGGGCAACCAGGCCAGCAAGGGGAGGGCTGTTAGGGAGGAGATCAGGCCAGCAGGGGAGGGCAGTTGGGGGCAAGATCAGGCAGGCAGAGGCAGTTGGGGGCGAGATCAGGCCAGCAGGGGAGGGCAGTTAGGGGCAATCAGGCAGGCAGGCAGAGGCAGTTAGGGGCGATCAGGCAGGCACAGGTGAGCTGTTAGGAGCCAGCAGTCCCAGATTTCGAGGGGGATGTCCGATTGGAGAGGGTGCAGGCTGGGCTGAGGGAACCTCTCCCCCTTCGTGCACGAATTTCATGCATCAGGCCACTAGTTTATTATAAAAAGCACATACTTGTGGTGATTTTTGTCAACATTGTAATGAAAAATTTTACATAAGTATTTGTCTGTTATCCTATATAATAAAGAGTAATATGCTAATTAGACCAAACAGCAGAACGACCATCCGGACAACCTTCCAGACGAAGCTGAGGCTGTGAGGGCCGGCCAAGACTACGAGGGGCTGTGAGGGCTGAGCCCCTTGCACGAATTTTGTGCATCAGGCCTCTAGTTAATAATAAACACTTATGTGACACTTTTTATGTAACAGGGACTATTCTTAGCCCCTTATATACATTAACACATTTAATCGTCACAATAACCATATAAGGTGAGTATTTTTATATCCATGTTTTAGAGATAAGGAGAGTAGGACACAACAAGATAAACTACTCTGCCAAAGCCACACAGCTAATAAGTGGTGGAGTTAGAATGTGAACCCAGGACCCCTTGCTCCTGTTACTGTTAACCCCTATAGTATACTGCATAATAATATCTTTCTCAGTATATAGTAAACTTCATAAAGGCTGGGATTTGAATCCATGCTGGGCCTAGAGAAAAATCTAACAGTTATATGGCGAGTGAATGAATGAACAAACAAAAAGTAAACTGACTTTGTATCAATATTTTCATAGACTAAGTGTTTATAACCCCTAAAATTCATATGTTGACACTTAATCCCCAAAGTGACAGTATTTGGAGGAGGGCCTTTTGTCAGTGATTAGCTCATGAGGGTGGAGCCCTCATGAATAGGACTAGTACCCTTATAAATGAGGCCCCAGAGCTCTCTCACCCCATCTGCCTTGTGAAGGTATAGCAAGAAGATGGTTATCTCTGAATCAGGAATAGGACACTCCCCAGACACCAATCTGCTGGTGCCTTGACCTTGGACTTCTCAGCCTCTGGAGGCTGAGAAATTAATTTCTGTGAGGAATTAATTTCTGTTGCTTATAAGCCACTCAGCCTACCATATTCTGATATAACAGACCCAACAAACTAACACAAATATTTTGGCAGTTAGAGACTTTTGTGTTTTCTGCTTGTCTCTCCCTGGTGTTTTAGAGAGGTGAGATTTTATATAAATAAGGCACTGTGTTAGCCACTGCAGGTTATCCCCATATTAATAAGATTAATATAATTGAGTATGGGACAGTGAACTACTATAAAATTAGTCCTTACTTAAATTATATGAATTAGGAGAAACCATGACCAAAACAGATTTATAAATCTCCCTATTTTACAAGGGAGATGATTTTTAATGTATAAAGTACTTTATATATATATTAAAATTGATGACTTAATTTTTAAAGCTAGTTAAGATACTCATCAAAGTTATTAAACACCTACAGAATGGTTCATTTTCTGGTGACTTTATGGCAAACAGGGTTACAAGGTCACTCAAACATCCTAATGATACATTGACTTATACTGGGAGCAAAGACATAAAAAATAAATAAAAATAAAGACACCATCTGGTTGTGTTTGGATACTGCATGAGCAAATCTGGCAGCTTTCTCATAGCCTTCCCTTTCATGTACCATTTTGTCATTCTGAGCTGACCATTCCAGCCAACATTATGTTCTTTCAGATTTGTTAAAATCTAAAGTATTTTAACAAAAGCAGTTTAAATTCAACTATGTCATTTTTCAGACACTAATCAAGCAGTCTGGAAACCAAATCTATTCCAGAAGATAGAACTTGTCTGGAGGAACAATGCAGGCAGGCCCTGGCCCCATAGTATCTGATTGCCGGCCTGATTTGTTATTTGCTATGTAGGGAGAAAGTTGTGATAGCCAAATAAAATGTGTATGGAGTACTGCTTCTCAGGATGTAGCTGGACAAAGAACAACCAAAGAGGGCTTGGCAGCTGTGTTTCATCTGGGTCAGCTGTTATTAAGGGCTTTTGTCCATGACCACTTATTGAGCATCCTCTTTGAACCAGATGCAGCACTAAATATACAGTGGGATTATCCCTCCATTCTCTTCCATGCTGGCAGCACTTTGACAGAATTGTCTTTCTTTCAGTTCCTAGAATGCATCAGAGTCCTTTTGCCTTCAGTCTTCAAAGGCTCTGTTCCCTTTATCTGAATGACCCACTCGCACCCCATTTCACCAGGCCATTTTCTATTTATCCTTTGACTCAGGTTAAATGTCTCTTTATCAGAGATTTTCAGTGATACCCTATACTGGTAGATTTCCCATTACCTCTTTCATAACACCTTGAACTTTTCCTTCAGAGCACTTAACAGAACTATAATTAAATAGTTATTTACCTATAATTAGTTTCCTATTCTCTGCTAGGTGTAAGCTTCAAGAAGGCCAGGACAGAATCACTCTTGAGTCACCACTAGATTCCCAGCCACTACATGAGTGATTGACACAGAATAGAGGCTCAATAAGTGTTTGTTGAATGAGTAAATGAATGGATGCAGACAGACCATGCCCTCTATTTACTCACAGTATAGCACTGTTTTCTATTGCATTATCTATGCTCTTTTTCAGAATTCTTATTTTTAAATTAAGCTATAAATGCTAAAAAATAAAATAAAATAAAATGACCTAGGAATTTAACATGGTGGGGGTGGTTAGTGGTGAGGTGGGTGGTGGGGAGATGAGTTAACATCCACTTAGGTTTATCAGAACATCCAACCACCAGCAGGGCATAGCGTGGTTTCACAAAAATGAAACTAAAGCCCCTTTTCATGTATTGTCTACAAAGTCTCAAAGAAAGTTTGAGAGTTGGTAGTTGCTAAATTAAATGGTCTTAATGATTAGTCTTTATATTAAATTAATAAAGCAATAGTTTTTTATCTCTCCTTTTATGGAAGGTTTTATACTGCCAAGAGTTTTTCTCAAATAATAATCCAATAAGTAGTGAAACAGTTCTGGGTACAAAGAGAGAGTAGATATATAGAAAGAGAAGGTGACAGACACAGAGGGAATTTGAGCCTTTTAATGTGAAATCTGATTTGCCTGTCAACCACGTTCCTGTAAGATTCAGATTGCCTGTATTAACGTGGTTAGTGTTTACACTTACATAGGATGGTTTTTGAGGGATGATTGGTTGAATTTTTCTTACTACTCACATTCACATATTTACAAACAAACTTTTGCACTATATTTTAAGATTTATATAAAGAAGAAAATAAAAACTATACTTAAGCTAACCATCAAAACTTACTTTACATTTTGGTATATTTCCTTGTCTTTTTGCCATTTATACACTTTACTGATTTTCTACAGTTGAGAGAGTTTTATATATATAATTTTCATTTAACTTTTTTTAAATCTTCACCTGAGGATATATTTTTATTGATTTGAGAGAAGAGGGGAAAGGAGAGAGAAAGAGAGAGAGAATCAAACCTGCAACCTTTTAGTGTTCAGGATAACACTCCAATCAACTGAGTCATCCAGCCAGGGCATTTAACTTTTTATCTTGAGTCTTGCCCATATCACTAAGCCATCTTCATAAATACAATTTCTTGTGACTGGAAATCCAAGCTGTTTATTTTTCAGAAATTATAAACATATATTGACATAGACCTTTGTCTGACTCTTTTATTTTATTTTTTTACTTTAGGATAGATTCATAAAGTGAAATTACTGAGTAAAATGGCATGTACATTTTAAAGGCTTTTGATACATGTAGTAAAATTGCTTTTTTGAATGATAAGGCCAATTTAATTCCTACTTGCTACATATGACAAGGCTTGATATCTTTGCTATATAAAAGGTCATACAAATAAATGAGAAAAGTGTTCTAATAGTAAAATAGATTAAAAATATAATCAGAAAATTTACTAAAACTAAAATTTACATATTCGTATAAGTATATATGAACAATATCAAATCTCATTAGGAATACAAATTATAATAAAAATACTATATTATTATTATAAATTTTCCTTTGAAAATATTCAAAGATAAGATGTTAACATTAGGGGAAGCTGAGTAAAGGGCATAGAGGGACTCTGTACTATTTTGGTAACTTTTCTATAGATCTAAAATTATTTCAAAATAAAAAGTAAAAAATTTAATTTGTTCATAAATAGCTGTAGTGCTTATTCAGTAACATCATTGTACTTACTGATCTTGTATAAATGAGCCAGTGAAATCCCAGAAACCTTCAATGAAGTATACCTAAGTAGCTCTTCTCTCAAGGTACATTATAGTATTAAAAACAAATGTAAGCTATTTCCAGTGAATACTCTTACTTATTGCACAAGTCTCTGAACCTACTCCAATATGTTATATACTCTCTCATTTAATCCTTGTACAGTCCTAGAAAATAAGCAGTAAAATTATCAGGCTCATTTTACAGATGAGAAAGCCAAGGATATAAGGTTGAGCAATGCATCCAAAATCATATTCTAAAATGATTTACTTTAATTGGTTTCATTTATAAGATCTGTCCATTTGGCAGAAATGGCTTACATTTGGGGATTGAATGTTTGTCTTTATTTCCAGCTGGATATGGTGTACCTTTTCCAACAGATGAGCCTACAGACATTATTCCACGGAGCTGCCAACTAACGACAGATGTTCCACAAGTCACACAGCTGCTAAACATGACCAAACTCCGCCAAACTATAATAAAACTCGGAGGTCATCCTCTAAGCTCAGCAGAATCAGGTATGCACTTAGGCACCTAAATTACAAGCATAATTATTTGTAAGACCAAAAGAAAAGGGAAAAAACAACCTTGCAATTACTCTTTATAGCTTGAAGTTAAATACTACACTTCAGCATTGACTCATGTCAGTGAAATATTATTTTAAATTTCTTTTTAGCAACTAAAATTTTCCCTGATTTTTTTACATAATAAATCAAAACATCCTCAATTATTCTTCTCCTTTTCCTACATGCTGCCATTTATACCTCCTAAACATCTCTTAAATCTGTCTATTCTGTCTTGTTTTTCATTCATTGTTCTGGTCCCGAGTCATTCATCTTAGCCTCCCAGTTAATCTCCACATTGCTGTAAGAACTCTCTTTCTGATAATAGAAATATGATCCTGTCACTCTAATTAAAGACTTTTTAAATTAAATGCCTTTCCAACCGACTATCTTAGAAAGCAACGTGAAAAGACCCTTGGGAACGCACACAAAGCCAGCCTCCCCTATCCCAAACCTACAGCACTCTGGGCTCTCACCTGTGGGCTTTCACATGTTCATATTTGGGGATTGCTGTTTCGTTGGCCTAAAATGGCTTCAAAGCTTGCCTTTCTGCTTGGAAAAACTCGCCATTTATCTTTCTAGACCAGTGGCTCCCAACCTTTTTTTGGCCATGCCCCACCTAAGCATCTCTAAAATCCTGATGCCCCCCGTGACATATAATTCTTATTATTCAAAAAGTGAACTCCTATTCACGTGGAGGGAGCCTACAAGGCCATTAACTTGGTCTAAACAAGCTTCCAAAGAACATGGCATCCATGAAAGAGAAAAATAAAAGAACGAAAGGACAGTTGAAATACTGAGGAAGAAATCACTAAGAAATTGTTTAAAAATTATAATATGAAATGATATGAAAAAGTAGCAAATAAAGTTTCAAAACATATAACAAATAACTGAAATGCATAAATATGTCACAATATATATTTATATACTATATATGAGGCCCCTAGAACCATTAAAAAATGCAAAACATTCACTGTTAATAACTCATTCTCGAATTGACCCCTTAAAAATCAAATTGCCCCTCTGTGGGGTATGTGCCCCACGTTGGGAACCACTGTTCTAGACCCAACTCAAAGGCCACCTCTTCTATGCAGCCTTTCCTAACTCTAACAAGCATTGTTCTCTTTCCATGATTTCCCCCTTTTCTTTTTCTTACTTTCTTTTTTTGCAGTACTTTTTCATATGTCTGCATTCCCCAATAAAGTATGACTTCCTCATTCTTCTATTTCCCTAGCTTCTAACACAGCGCTTGCTGATTACCCCGGGCCAGGTGCTACAGACTCAAATTACAAAAGAGGCCAGTCAGAAAACATAAATAAATAGTGACCTGGATGCCTGGATATTTGACACATAGAAACATTTTCTACTTCAAAAGTGAGCCTTATTGGTAGTGGAGGGGAATTAGGAAAGAGGGTTGAGATAGTGCATCAAAGATGTGTTCTCTACTATTAAAGCAGTAAATTAACTACTATGCAAATGATACAGTTGGTGGGGAATAACACTCAGCCCCCCCTTTTTTTAAAATATATTTTATTGATTTTTTACAGAGAGGAAGGGAGAGGGATAGAGAGTTAGAAACGTTGATGAGAGAGAAACATCGACCAGCTGCCCACTGCACATCCCCCACTAGGGACGTGCCCACAACCAATGTACATGCCCTTGACCGGAATCGAACCTGGGACCCTTCAGTCCGCAGACCGACGCTCTATCCACTGAGCCAAACCGGTTTCTGCACACTCAGCCCCTTTGAGGGAGCTGTAGGGAGTGGTGAGGGCTGCAGCAAACTAGAAGCTCATTGTGCTGGAGAAGGGGAAACTGCAGTTCAGTTCTGGCCAAGTGCTGCCTTGCTGGAATGCAGGCCCAGTCTCACAGTTCTTCCTTTTTTTCCCCAAGAATGGTATCCCGATGTTTATGAGAAATCTCCCAATTTTAAAATATTATCAACAGTCTAAATTTTTTGTAAGCCTAACAAAACATGCCAGTGCATGCCAGTTCTCTGCCCCTGCAGTAGTCACCGTAGCTACTGACCAAATGAATGAATAGTGCTCTACAAATCAAGAAGCCTAATATTATTTAGATGAGTTGTTCTCAACCTCCTGTATTTTAGAATCACCTGAGATATTTTCAAAATAACTGATACCAAAATTTTTTTATTATAATGTCTATGCTTCATTCCAAGAGATTCTGATTTAATTGGCCTGGGATGAATTTTTTTAAGCTCCCCCAGCAATTCTGATGTGCAGGGTTGAGAACCACTGAGTCACTTATCCCCACAAAGGTCGTATGGTTTAGATGATACTCATAAACACTGGAGTGATTCAGAGGGGGTGAAATGGTCCTAATAGGGCACTTGTGGAGGAAGTAGATTTTGAAAGTATTCAGTAAATTATTGTATAGGTGTTTATAATGAATAAATAAATAATAAGATTTATGGATGTGAGAGATGGTACAGCATACTTCATGGAGGAGTTTCCTGAGGGATTGCTAGGAGGAATAGCCTGAGTGGGCAGAACAGCTGTGTTGGGAACAAGAAGAGTGTGCCTCGTGTTCCTAAAGTAGAGAAATGATAACTTATTTTTAGGAAGTTGAAGTTGATGTCAGGATTCAATGTGAATTTGTAAGTCAAGTGAGACCAGAGATTAAGGATTACAACTAAAATGTCTTTGCAGCAAGTGTCTGTGAAAGTGGGACATAATGACCCTGAGAGGAACTGCAGGGGAAAGCTGGCAGGACTTTGTGATTCTCAGATAACAGGTGGGGAGGGGAGAGTGGCCAAAGTTTGGGAGGTCAACATAGAAATAGGAAAAGGAGATACCCAGGATGACATGAATGAGCTGCAAAAAAATGGACTCAGTTTTACTCTGTATTTATCCTATGTTCATTTAGTCTGGTGAATTTCTAATGTATCATCAGCACTACATGTCCTAAATGTTATATTTCTAAAGAATTGGGATTGATGTTATAACTTTTTCAGTGTAAACCCTGGCAGAAGACCATGTGTAAATAGGCACTACATTGTTAAGCTTTTTACTATTACTGACGTACAGAACAGTAGAGAGAATATATAATGAACCCCCATATCTCCATCACCTGCTTCCACAATTACCAACTTTGGGCAGAATTTTTTATAACAATGAAGGCATAAGTAGTGACAATTTGCACATTTATTATGTGCACTATCTTTAGATGGGTGGGGGGAGAAAGATATATACAATCCATTTTCATTACATGACATTTAGAAAAGATATAAAAGGATGAAAAAGATCCCATTACACAGACAGCCATTTTAAACACATTGGGTTAAAATTCAACCTTAATGGAAGATTTGCCACAGAATGAAATGAGTAAGAGTATTTTCTATAAGCAAACACACTATGTGCATCTAATAGGCTGTGATAGCTTTCAGTAATAGAAATGATTAAGCTGTAAAGCCTATCAGATAATTCTATGCGATTGTAAATGCTATTTGTCTTCTCTGTATCTCAATGTTTTAAGAATTAATTATGTCTTTAAAAGAGAATGTAAGTCTATAGCCAAATATTTTAAGTGTCTTTTTTATTTAAAGTTCAAGGATACATGATGCCTGAGATTAAAAAGGAAATTGAATAAATATTAATTGCATCATTAAATCAAAATTAAACAGAAACTTTCATAGGCCATATTTGATTCCAACTTGTAGAAGAAGATGTTAGTTCATATTTTGAAAATTTCATAAATGGGCTCTCAATGCATAATTTGAGTCATATATACAAAAAAGTAATAATAATCTAATAGCATATTTCTTCTGCCCTGTGAATCCCAATTATACTTAATATTCATTTATAATCATAGAGATTATTATTATTTCTCTTAAGTAAATCTCATTGCACATGTATGGCAGCTAAGATTACATGAACATATATTGAACTTTGTGGCTCTCTTTCTACAAATAATTTTTTTTAATGGTTATAAAGATGCTTAAGGAACTTAGTGCAAATTATAATAGCATAAAAAGGGAAATAGAGGCCATGAACCTATAAATAATTTTCAATTGCTAATTTTGACATGTGTGGGCTTTGAAATTAGATGAATATAATAATAATTTTGTTCTCTGTGTAAGATATTTTATCTGAAAAATGTAGCTTATGAATAGTGCCTAAGGACAGACTTTTTAATCACATAAAAGCCAGGAGATATTTCTTTATATGAACTAGGTATTTTTGTGCCTTTCTAAAAAAATGGACTCCCCCTGCTGAGATTTGAATTGCATGAGAACTGACGGTGTTTTTGTAATTGACTGTGCAGTGCTCGTGTAAATTATATTTTATTATAAATGCGCATATTGAGAGATCCCTTATGAAGCTGCTGCAGGAAGAAGTAGGGGTTTCCTATGGATGCTTTCCAGCATGTTTACCCAAGAAAAAAGAAAACATTGAGCCCAGCCTGGCCACTGTGGCTCAGTGGTTGAGCATCAACCTCAGAACCAGGAGTTCACAGTTTGATTCCTGGTCAGGGCTCTACCCTCAGTACAGGGTGTGCAGGAAGCAGCCAATCAATGATTCTCATTATTGATGTTTCTCGTTTCTCTCTCTCTCTCTCTCTCTCTCTCTCTCTCTCTCTCTCTCTCCCCCACCCCCGCTTCCTCTCTGAAATAAATACAAATATTTTTTAAAAGAAACATTGAAACTTCTGTTTTAGAGTACTTTTTATTCAATATCTTATAACTTGATCAAAAGGATTTAACAAAATTAATAAAATAATTGTATTTCCATAAAGCCAGTGTTACCACACATTTGTACTGTTCACTTGCCAATTCCATTCCTGGTACACATTAGCTAGTGAGTGTTAGTCTGCAGATGACTGTGAGACCTGATTATCTTATTTTCATTAATGGGACCCCAGTTTCATTGAACCAGAGAATCATGTCTGGTTATTGAAGTTGATCATTCAGCTACTAATGACAAGACGTGATAGTCCACTAAGCACAAATCAAAACTAATAATTTCTTAAAAATTAGGAGGCAGTTCTCTCAAGCGCCCTCCTTTCCACAGCAGCAGTCTCATTGGACTTTTGCTCCTTTTAAATAAGAAGCATCCCTATCTCCTAGCACAACCGCAAATAGGTGAATTAATGCATCTAGAAAAACCAGGAAATAATCATCTAACTGTAGTTGGCATTACTGAGGTTCTTATTAAAATTTCTTCTTGGATTCCACATTATGAAAGTAAAATTTGAGTCAAGTAACAAAATCTACTGTAAAGTAGAATCTAAAAACAAAAAAGGAGTAAGATTCTGACTTCAGGAAAAAACAAGACACTCTTTTTATTTTTGTTTCTTCTTTTCTAAATTCAGACCTTTGGTAAACCTTGTTTTAGGATTATTGGTTATAGAGATGCCACAATTTCTAGTTGCAATGTTTGATCCTAATTCAGAGTAAACTCAGCCACCTCTTACATTTGAAATGTATATCTTCTTTCTCTGTCTTTAGTAAAAATGAAGCATAATTAATCACATTCCTTCATTAAAAATTTTTAGATGTGAAAGGAAGTTAGTATGGATAGTGATCCAGTGTCTGTAATAGCACAAATCATTTATAGAGTCAATTTTAATTTTTCTGTGGTATTTCTGCCAAATGTCAAAAAAACTTTTATATGCAAGACATAATATTAAATATGAAAATACCTTTAATCAGTTTGATAATTGTGCTAATTTTGCAGGATTGACTTATTCCAACCTTTATATTTTTCCCATAGATGTCTATTACAGCATTGCTTATAATAACAAAAACCTAGAGACAAACTATTTCTACATAATAGGAAATTGATTAAATATGCACACAATAAGATATTGTGTATGCAGGTGTATAGATGAACCAATCTTCTTGTGATGGTCTAGCAAGGTCTCTAAGCCATGCCAATCAGCAAAAAATGGAGACAAAGAATGCTGTTTCTATATGATCTCAGTGATAGTGCTTATGGATGCTGGTATATGTATACATTTTTGAGGAAACATCAGAAACTTAATTACCTTTAGGACAGGGACTAGTAGAGGCAGTGGAGGAAAGATAAGACTTTTATTTCTCATATTATATCTTTATTAGAGAATTTTAATTTTCTAAATATATTCATGATTATGTCAACAGATGTATATTGCTACAATTATGAGGCATTTCTGATTTCTTCTGTACACTTTTCTGTCTTTTGAAAATCCAAAGAATTATTATTAAATTAAAATATATTTATCTATTTATATCAATATTTGCATTTAAAATACATAATGGGTTGTTTTACAAGGTAAAGTGGCCATAGAAACCTAACAGTAAAACAATTCAATTTGGTTTGTTTAATGAAATTAGCAGAAGTCTTAGCAGATAGATAGATCATCAAAGATGAAATATTGGGCTTCTAGGCATTTTAAATATTAAAAACCTTGAGGGTTTTTTTTTAATCTTGTAAACATAACTTAGACCTTGTTGGTATTAAGTTTGAAAAGTAGAATATTAAACCATGATTTTCATCATCCTGCCCATGTCAGAATACACTCTATTATGAGAATAAAACCAAATAACCAAAATAAACCAGGATTTTCAAATTGTACTGCAAAGAAGGTTCTGATGGTCTCTTCTGGGAGCGATGCAACTGAAGGTGACCCTAGCACTGGCTGAATGCAATCCCCTCTGTCCCCTGAACAGTGCAATGCCATAGGCCTCGAGATGGTCAGTCCCTCTTGCTCTGTTGTCTTCTGAAGCAACTGAGACTCTACTTCCACCTCTGCTGGCTCTGCTGTCCTTCCTAGGGCTGAGATTCATTGGGGTAGTGGTTTGTGACACCTGTCAAGATTGTACTGTCCCTTTAAGGTACCACATGCCACCACTGCTTACACAGCAGTCCTTTAGCACTTTATCCACCTCCTGTTTACTCAGACCTTCTCCACACTCTTGAGTCAACCGAGACAACCTACTTTATGTATCAGTCTCAACTGTTTACATGAACCGTAGCAAAAAACCAGAATCAAATCTAGTATTTACAATTTAGAATTAAAGTGAGTTATTGCCAAATGATGGGTGGGTTACCGTTATTTTCCAGCGTATAAGACCCCCTACTTTTGAGAAAATTTTCCTGGGTTAAAAGGTCGTCTTATACGCTGGAAAATACGGTATCTATTCTGAATGTTTGCATAAGGATGCAAACAAAATCAGGTGAGTATGGAACAGTGTATAAGTGAGGTTATCACACTTGGATGTAAAAATTTTCTATTTTGTGTATTTTTAAATAAATGTTAACACTAACCTGGCAAAATTAATTAATTAATTAAATAAAATACATAATGGGAAGGGGATCCAGAATTATTGGCAAAATAAAATCTTTAAGTATATAAATAAATATTAAATTTGTTTATTATTTAATAATGAAATATACTATATCATAATTCATGCTATATCAATATGAATTATGCTGACATACATTTTTACTAATAGTGAACATGGGATTAGAATCATCAATGACTTTCAATAACTCCCAAGACACACTATAACATCACCCTATTTTTATTTTCATCACAGCACTTATCATTACCTGATATTTTCTTGTTTACTTGTTTGCTTATTGCTGTCTCCCATTCTGGAATTTGAGCTTAAAAACTTCAGAGTCTTCTTTATTGTAGTATCCCTAGCTCCTAGCTCAATGCTTTACATGTCGGGAGCTCAGTAAGTTGGTTGATTAAGTGATCAAATTACTGAATCAAATGCTAGCCAAATAATTTGAGCAGGTAAGTATATTAAGCAACAAATCATCATCATCATTGTCTTCATCATTAAAGCTAACTTTATTTTAGTTTTTACTGTGTTCCAAGCACTAAACCCTTTACATAGTGTAATAGTCAAGGTCCTCCAGATGTATACATATACATATACATATACATATACATATACATATACATATACATCCTATATAATAAAAGGCTAATATGCAAATCGACCTAACAGCAGAACTACCAGTGGAATGACCAGTTGCTATTACATGCACTGACCACCAGGGGACAGATGCTCAATGCAGGAGCTGCCCCCAGTCCGCAGGCCCCAGGCCAGCCAAGGCAGGTGCCAGCAGGGGCCTCTGATTGCCCTGCTGGTCACCCCACAGATCAGCCCTGATTGCTGGCCAGGCCTAGGGACCCTACCCATGCACAAATTTTGTTCATCGGGCCTCTAGTATACATATACATATACATATACATATATACATATACATATACATATATACATATACATATACATATACATATACATATACATATACATATAACTTCCATCATTTGGCTTAGAAATAGAAGTTTCCTATAACAGAAGAAGGCTTCCCAGAAACTAATTCTTAAAAGTAATAGAAATCCTACATAATAAAAGGGTAATATGTAAATTACCATCACTCCGCTACACCCACGATTGGGCCAGCGGGAGGCGCGGGGGCGAGACTCGGGGTGGCCGGGGTAGTGATTGGGCCAGCAGGACACTGAGCTTGCGCCACCAGCGGCGGCGCTAGCTCAGCGTCTGCGTCATGACTGTGCTGCGGCACAGAAGGGGCCTCTGGGGAAGCCAGCCGGGCATCTGGAGGCCCCAGCTGACGAGGCAGCGCGGGCGGGCAGCGCGGCTCCCGGGGGAGGAGTCTGGTGGCAGTTGGGCCGCAGGAGTGCGCGGTGGTGTCCGCAGAGGATGCGGGTTTCCACGCAGCTCGGGCCGGCCAAGGGAGGGCTCGTGAGGGAGCCGGAAGGCAGAGGAGGCGGCGGCGGCCCCAGCCTTCCTGGGCGGGAGGCAAAGGCAAGACCCCGGCCTGGGCTCCGGCCGCAGGAGGACCATGCCCCTGCCCCGCTTCGCCCTAGGGGCCCAGGGACTTCGGAGCTGCCAGCCACACCTGGTCCCGACCAGCGGACAGACAGCCTACACGTGCATGATTTAATCATGCACTGGGCCTCTAGTTGCATCATAATGGAGGGCAGTAGTTAAGAATGCATTGGTGAAACCGCACTGCCTGGTTATCCCAGCTCTACCACTCACTAATTACTTTATCTCTGTGAGCCTCAGTCACTACTGGGAGAATAAAGGATTGTGAATGGACTTTGCAAATTATTAAATGCTATTCAAGAGGGAAGATATTTATTACATATTTATAAGCATTTACTCCCTACTAAGTATAGTATTTAGCATGTTTCATGTAATATAACAAAAAATACATTACTTAAGTGCAATTATTTTCCCAGTCTTATAACTAAAGAAGGTGAGGTTTAGAAAGGGTACCTTGTCTAAAATAATATTGCTTTACTAGATAAGCCTTTCTTTTGTATTTTTCACATTATTTATACCAATGCACATCTAGTAAAATAAAATTAATCTAATTCAAAGTCTGGATTCTAGTAGAAGTTTAATTCTGATTTGATTATTAGATAATAGATGTAAGTCTTGAGCATGACCCCTCAATGATTAGAGTTGAAAATTCAGTCGGATTTTCTGGTTAAGCTTTGAAATCCCTGCAAACAGAAATGACTATAATAATTACAACATTGTATCTTGAGACAAAAATGAATGTTTATTTTTCTAAAGGACAATTAGAGAGTAGACCCTCAGGTTTTATAATCTAACTACAAAGGCATGTACCCCTCAGTAAAATAGCAAAATAATTAATGGTAACATCTCTGACCTACACCAAGTTCATTTTCCACAAACTCAAAAAAATGAACTGCCTAGAGCATGGCTTTAATCTAATCTTGATTTTAACCTTATGTTATGCATATTGATGTCAGCTCTTAAAAGAGCTCCTTTTAGAATTCAAAAGGTATGCATTTCTACTTTTAGTTTTCTTTTAAGACTTTTATCATTATAGAAACTTTGTCCCTTCTACGTTTTACTTTAGAAACCAAAGGTCTGAATTACTTTTCCTTGTAGATTTTAATTAGGACCCTATTATAGTAAATACATAGTATGATACATGTTTATATCCTGTTAGTTAGAGCGTCGTCATGATATGCCAAGGCTGCGGGTTCGATCTCTTCTCAGGGCACATGAGAGTCAACCAATAAATGCATAAATAAGTGGAACAACAAAAGAGAAACTAAGTAGAGTATTGGTATACTTTGCTTTGTGGGGGGAAAATGTATTAAAATTTGTAAAAGTTAAAAAATAAATGTAAATTTAAATACACAGTGTTATATTATTCTTTAGAGAAATCTGATAGTAGATGCTCTTATAAAAATATAGAATCACGTAATTTTCTGTGATTTAGGGGATTATATCATGTCAGGTTTAAATATGTCTTTAATATCCAATGGGTAACTACCACTAAGCAAGAAATTCCTGAGAAATTCAAGGTACTTAGGAATTTTAATATTTTAAATAACTATGAACTAGTTGATATGTTTATTTTGTTGTAATTATAATTGGAACTGTGTCAGTATGATTTTTTAAAAAAAATTTATTAAGGTATAATTCACATAAACATTATATATTATTTTCAGGTGTGCAGCATAATGGTGTAATATTTGCATAATTATGAAATGATCACCACAATAAGTCTAGTTAACATAGTAACAAAAAAGTTTTTTCTTGTGATGAGGACTTTTAAGATCTACTCTCTTAGCAACTTTCAAACATGTCATAAAGTATTAACTATGCACATTGCATCCCAAGACAGTTGTACCTTTTTCAATGTGATTTTTTCAATACTCCTTCCCCAAAATCCTCTTTTTAGTCATAGATACTATCCTCAATTTTGGTGAGATTTATCCATTGTCTACCACGTGCTATGCTGGTTCAGTAGATGGGAGTACATACAGTACCAAATCAGTGGTCTTTCTACTCGAACTTAACTACTTAATGGGAGAACCTGCATATAGATAAAGAATATGAAAAAACATCAAGGAAATTGCCACTGTAAGATGTTTGAACAGAAAGATACACCCACACCCTCATGGTTTCCATCACTGGGGGAAAAAGGAGGGGCGGTTCTTATTATGGTACCAAAAATTCCCATCTAGGCCTATGCCATATTCCATACAGCCCTTCAGTACCCTCAGTGGCTATTTTTTTCTGGGAAATCCACATTTGAGAACAAAATCAATAGGTTAGGATTTGTTCTACTGGTCACAAAAGATCTGTAATTTGTGTGTCATTTCTTTCCATTATTGATCCTGAGAGACTAACAGTGTTTTGTTGACTAAATGGATATTTGTAAATGACTGGGGGGAAAAAAATACAGATTCACACATAGCTATGTCTATTTGTTAACACTACGAAATTTCTCCTATAACCTGAATAGGCATCTGACTCTGGTGCCATAGCACTGCTGATGTTGAGAGCCACACACCGTTTATGTAAATACCAATGTCTTGCTCACTGTTGACCCTTCTCTCTCATCCCCCACTTCCTGGCAGTTGTCCAGTTCTGTTCAGTCTTTCTCCTAGTTTTACACATAAAACCTTCCATTGGATTTTTCTTAAAATGAAATTCTAATCATAGTTAGAAATATTTAGTCATTCAATCCAACCTCTATTCTGACCCATTACATTTAATGATTCATTCATTTTACTCAGCAAGGTTTTATTATGTACTTTGTGTCAGGCACAGGTCTAGGTGCTAGAAATTTAGGGGTGACAAAACAGGCCACTGAGTTTATATCTACGGAAGCACACATTATCAGAGAAACCCATAAATGCATGTAAAAGTGCAATTCTGACAAGTTATGCAAAGGAAAGTTTATGGAAGTACCTGTACTGGGGGACTTTACCCTAGTCAGAGACGTCAGGGAAGATTATTTTGAGGAAGTGATACATGAGCAGAAACTTAACAGCCAAGAGGGAAAGCACTCTTATAGCCACGGAGACCAGCATATACAAATGTTCTGCTAGGCAGGAAGAACTGAGGATGCCCGTCTGCTGAGAGAGCAGAAAATGAGGGATATGAGGATGGAACATGCAGATTTTTGCAGGTGATTTTAAGGGTTTTTTCTTAATTCTATGAGTAGCAGGGAAGCCATTGAAACATTTTAAGTAAGGAAAGTGAATGACCCAGTCAGATTTATGTTTGAGTAAGACCATTCTGGCTATATTTTGGAGAAGGCACGGGACAGGGAGCCAGAGTAGATACAGTAGATCACTTGAGAGGCTTTTAAATCATCCAGGAGAGGGATGATGGTCGCTTGGATTGCATTGCTGGTGGAGAAGATGGAGAGAAGTAGACATGGATTGGATATGGAGAGGTTAGAGGGAGCTGCCAAGAATGACACCTAGATTCTGACTTTTCAACCTGGATGGATTTGGTACCACTCTTTAGACCAAGTTTTCAGTTTGATGTGTTTCTGAGACATCCAAGAGGCCCTGGTCAAGAAGGTACTGGATACAGGAGTGAAACTCAAAAGAGAGCACAGACTAGAGATAGAAATTAGGGAGTTTACCTGATATCTGAATCTGCCTTACAGTATTCAGAATAGCTTTCCAGGCATCTGCTTGAATACCTTCCAAGTGACAGAAAAGTCACTGCCTAAATTGTACTCATTTCTTCTGATTCTGCCATTTGGACAAATAGAATATGTCTTTTACCTATTAGGGCTTCGGGAATTTGAAGAAAACTGGAATCATTTATCTTCTCACCTAGCCATCCACCTCAGATCTTCTGTCCAGCAGAAGTCTCTCAGATGGATTCCGCAATCTAGCCCTTGCCCATCTCTTCGGCTTCCTTTATTATTACAAACACTAAAACAGACCCAAAATACCCTAAACACACACATTTTGCTCCCACTCAGATCAAAATATTTGGAGCTTTCTAAGTACAGCATGTTTTCACAACTTTTATTCCTTTTCTCATGCTATTGCCTGGAAAAGTGGTTTTTAATTCCCCCACACGTAAAATTGCAGCTCTACGGCAGAGGCTAATGAGACCAGCTAGCTGTCTGTAGGAATGTTTCAGGGAAATAGGTCAGACAGAAAGCCAGTGACTCTTTTTTTTCTATTCTCTTGCCATTCATTCTATGGTATTGTTAACAGCAACCTGATCTAAGGTAATCATCTACAGACAGTTTCTGTTTTATTCTGATGCTAGCAAGAAGGCTGTGCTGTAAGCTACACGCCACGGTTTGTGTGTTCAGGGACACTTTCAGAAAGGATCAGGTGTTTTGTTATCCTTGGGGAGCTATCCTTGCCCCCACCGGTTGCTGGTGGGAATAGGCTTCTTGAGATGTCAGGAGAAAAGGAATTTTCTGAGACTTGTACGGGAGGAGGAGATATTGTAGAAAATTTTATTTCTGTGGAATTAAACTCCTGAATTTCCCAGGTCCCATTTCTCTCTGTCCCGCCAAGGAAGAAGTCCATTTTGCCTTCAGTAGAGCTGGGATTAAAGCCATTGCTCAGAGTTTCGTTCCACGGTCTAATCCAGCATCAGCTAGTTTAGCTTGTGGTCCCCGCTACAGTCCATCATTTCATGGGACATGGGGTCCACATGGCCATGGGCCATTCAGCTTCTAGGAACACAGGCAACTGCAAGAGGGCAACAAGAGCCAAGAGTCCCAAGCGTATGAACTGCTTTATCTGGGAATTATGTATTTCCAAATTTTCACTGGCTTGTAGTGGCCCCCACCCCCTCTGGCCAATGATTTCTGTCCCAGTTTAGACTGACAGGTGCATTTCCTATGTCACCCAGACTTTATTGCACATGTGCCCAGCTCCCCTTTGTCCAGTCCCTTCCCTCAGTGATGGGTCTGCAGAGGGAATGGATCAGTGGTTCCCTGGGGAGAGTAAAGTTGCAGCTTCCTAGTGAAGCTGCCCAGATGGCCATGCTTATAATGTCTGGCCTTCCCTTAGTTCTTTTTTTCCTGTTATTAATACCTAATTACAATGGTAATATTTTGAACTACTGATAGATACTTCAGAAAAGCTTCTTGGGTCCAGACTTCCAAGCTGGCAAAGCTTAGACAAATTTCACACCACACCAGTGGACTGAGTCAGGATTTCTAGGACTCTTTAGTCTGAAAGCAGATGGCTTCTTGAAAGCAGTTCACTGACCCAAGATCCAGAGGAACAATTACAGAGAACTGAATGGACTGATGAGGGAAATTTAATCATGGTTGCTTGTTTGGAAATATTGTTTTTGCAGTTGTAATGTTCTATTTTTATGTATATGTGAGGAAGCCCTTTTTATTTCGTTAGGTACTTTTTTTTTTTTTTTTTTTTGGTCAGTAGCTCTTAAATGTCCAGGACTATAAAACGAATGTGGACTCATTCAGAGCCAACATCATATTCCAGTTGGTCCTGTCTTGCAAGTGGGCACACCAGACAGTTTTTTAGGTTGTGGGCAGTATTTTGAGGCAAGGCCCATCACCCTCACCTGCTTTATTGGTGAGTGGAGGCTAACTACAGTCACAAGGAACCACACAGTTCTGGTCTAATCAAGCGTTCCTTAGGCAGCCTTCCATAGGGTCATTTAGAGACCCAGGCTCCTTTCATCTAGTTAGTGGCTTCTCTGGGAAAAGCCTTTCACTGAATCTTTTGCATCTTGTCAAGTGATGAGGGAAGAGAGAGCACAGAGGATTATGCAGGGGGTTTTAGGAAGTGGTTTACACTTTTCGCGTTCCATTAATCAGAACTCAGTCACATGGTTCATGGAACTACAGGGAAGGCTCAGAAATATAATGTATCTGTGTGCCCGGAAGGAAAAGGCAGCAGGGTGTGGTGAGCATACCTGCCTAATTCTGGAGGTGATACCAGTTGTCTCCTTCTCCCCCAAACCTTCAGTGATTCCCTGTTGCATACCAACTTTAGAGTAAGCTCTTAGCATGTAAAGGCTCTTTGCAATGTGACCCTAGTCCACCCTTCCAACTAAACTGGTAAATTCATTATTCCCCAAGCATACCCTACCCTTTTGCTCTTCCATGCCTTCATTCAGACACTTTCTCTGGCCTAGGGCACCCTACATCTCTTATTTTTGAACTCTTCAGTCATTCAAGGTCCATTCAGGAGGTCACTTGTGCTTCATTCCCAGTGGTCTGCCTTATGTTATAGTTACGTTTACTTGTACTATCACCTCCCTTCAGACTCCCTGATGGCAAGCAATATGTCTTATCTATTTTGTGTCATTGACAACCTCTAGGAAATACCTGAGAGAGTACTCAAGCAAATATTTGTTCAGTTGAGCTGGATCGTTTTATTTAAATTATTCCCTTAAAGAGAAAAATAAGATGTATTTTTTAGTAGTTTCCCACTTTTCTTTTTCTTTCTCTTTTTCTTTGAGGAAAAATATTTGTGGTAGTAGTTCTCAAATGATAGTGAGCTTGTTAAAATTATAGATTTCTGCCCACCCCTGTGCCCAAGATTCTAATTGTACAGATCTAATCTGATATTGGGCCCCTATCTCTGCATTTTTAATAAGTGCCATTACACTCATTAATCTACTGTTATTACCTTCCTTTAACAAAACAGATCAGTTCCTTAACAGAGGGACAGGTAGTGTGCGGAACAGTAAAAATCAAGATGTTTGTCATATCGCCTTTGGATCCAGAGTTCTTGGGCCACCTCCACTCTCTGGCAGAAGAAATAACCTGAGGATGTCCAGTGAGGTAGGAGCAAGGGTTGAGGAGCTTATCTCCAGTGAGTGGCAAGGGAGGGAAGGGTTGTTTCCAGTGCGGGGTTGGATGCGGTAGAATGAGGGGGTTTGAGAGACTACATGCCAAGAGCAGAAGGCTTGAGTAAGTTTTGAACAGAAAGTCTGGACTTTAAAAGACCTTAAAACTGTTTTCTTTTTGTCGTGTCAACACACTTAACAATTTTGAGTATTCTTTTCATTAAATGTGTTCACAAAACTTAAAGGTAAAAATATATGTGAGCACAGTTTGTGGTTCCCTTCAGGAGGGAGTTGGATCCTCACCAGAAACCTTACACTGAACAGATTCTCAAATGTTATATTTTTATTTTTAATTTCCTCTGAATTTCTGAAAATCACAGTGATTTTCACCTCAACTCCTACCTCCTAAAGATGGAGTGTAGCAAATAAGCACATTTTAATTTACATGTCTAGGAGACTTGTCTTTTTATCTTATTATTTCTCTCCTTGTTTCTAATTTTCTTTCATAACTTCCCTCTCTAACAACTTTGAACCTTCTCATTTCCTCTAGATTTTTTCCTCACTCTTTATTTCTCTAAATATTATTTCTTCCATGTAGGTTCTAGAAATAAATGCAGTTCCTATATTTTAAAATGTGCAAGTTAATTTCTTTTCCTTATAGACAATAAGATCCATTGGGTCCAAAAATAACCGATCATGCCAGCCATCCACAGTAGAGAGGTGTGTTAACAGTGCAGAAATGTCAGCTTTGCTGATTTCTGAGTCTGAGGAGCAAGGAGATAAAGAAAATATTCGCCAAATAAAGCTGACTGTACCTGTTCGTGGTAAGAATGAATCATGCATAAAGATTGGTAGCTACTGAAAATAGTGAGAAATGTCCTTGTTAAAATTGAAATTATATTTATGACTAGATCTTAAGTCCAGACAATTACCACATAGATATTGAAATATGTTTAGAATTCATATATATGTATATATATATATATATATATATATATATATATATATCCTCTGAAACCTATCATTCTATTTATTCCATTATTTCAAATTCTTATACTACCCTGTGTTTTTACTTTATGATGACTGCTAAGGAAATAATATAACATCCTTTTATCACTACATTTTAGGAATGTCATGTGCATTTTAAGTTTTTTTAACTTAATTTTATCTTTTAATTAATCTTTTTCATTTGTAAAGTGTTCTTTATCTTCTCTTATTAATACTAAGACAACCCTGTTGATGAAGAAAAGACTTCATCTCATTTTATAGATTGAGAGTTCAAAGTTAACAGAGAGGTACAGCGATTTGCAGTCTGTAATCATTGGAAGGAATTGAGACCGGAACCCACTTCCTGTCAGTTTTTCTACTCTTACTGGTCTGACTTTGTGAGAATTGAAATGGAGACATTTGAGTTCATTTTATTTGATTTAGAAATTAATGAACACTATTATAAATTATATCTTCCATGGAGTATTAAACTGAGCAAGGAAATGAATAACATAGATATTCAGTCCCAGCCCCACCTGTCTGTGAGACCTACCACTATCTGTGAGACCTTGGTCAAGTTTTTTAAACTCTGTAAGCCTCAGTTTCCTCATCTGTAAAATGGGGATACAATTACTACTGGCCATAGTAGTAGTGGTCAATAACAGCTGCTTCAAAGGGTCATTGTGAGGTTTTAATGAGAAAAACTCAGTCATATTGTGCCAAGAAATTAAGCATTCAGTAAACATTAAATGCTGCTTGCTATGAATATATTATTACAGAATTAAATTATACTTAAGAATTCTTTAGGTTTGATATCAGTCTTCTAGCGTTCTTCTGGAAACAACCCTCTAAATTCTCATTGCATCATACTTAACTATGCTTCCTTTTATTTTTTAATTTTTTAATATTTTTATTGAGTTCTAGAGAGAGAGGAAAGGGGAGAGAGAAAAAGAAACATCCATGTGAGAGCGGAACATAGATCAGCTGCCTCATGAACTCCCCCTAATGGGGATCAAGCCCACAACCCACAACCAGGCAACTATGCTTTCTCTTTTAAAGGAAGCAATAATTTTTCAGTATTGGCTGTCAATTTCATTTTTTATATTTTTAATATAGCATATTGCATGATTAACATTAATCAGATTACTTGTAGCTCTCTATAAGATTATGTCACATGAATAAAATGTATTGGTAATTTTGAAAACCTGATACAATCCTAATGTTAGAATAAGAATAAACACCTATTTTCTGTGAAGGAATAAGTTTTTATACAGCTTTACATAATGTCAAAATGATACATGAACATTCTCATTATAGCTATAATTATATTTACTGAGTTATTTCAAACCATATAGTACTTTCTGTTCTGGCTTTTTGTTCTTTGATACGAAAATGTACCAGCCAATCTGCATATTATGCATCCACATCCCCCTCAAGAACCATCAGCAGATAAGAATAATAACAGGAGAAGATTACGGTTAAAAAGCACCAACAGAGAAAGGACAGAGACACCCAGCGGTATGGCACTAATTCAATGCTATCTTATATCTGTATATTGTTCAGAGCAATGCAATCTCTCTCTGCAGGTTGTAAGTTTCAAAGAAATATGAACCAATTCATTTAAAATCTAAATGTCTGTTCTATAGGGATTGTAGAAATCAAATTTTCTGCAAAAGAATTGCTCTAGAGTCCTAACAGAGATTTGCTGGATTAAATAGACAGTACCACAGAAATAAAGGACTTTCTGATTCTACTCTCAAAGGCTGAATAAGTTTCAAGTTATTATTTTTTTTAAAGCCCACATTTGATAGAGGAAGTTCCTGACTATAGACTTTACTGAAATTGGGCTTAACTCATAATTTTTCATGTTTCATTTATGGCTCTTCTTTTTACATTGAGCTCTTTTCACATTGTTTTTGTTGTTGTTGTTGTTCGGTTGGGTGTTTTTTTTCTGCCTCTCCCTTTGAACTCCTTGCCATCTGATACTACAATGTAGGTTAAAATTTCAACTCTTTGCAACCAGTAAAGCATTAGACAAATATAGGTGGCTATTGTAGTTACTTTTTTTAAATGATGGATTTGAAGCATGTATGTGTACATTTCTTTACACCTGCATTAGTTTATCCTAAATCAAGCCCAGAATGTATCATGTGCACACCTGTTAGCATAATTTCTCAAAAATGTAGGGTTCTTGGGTAGGCCATAATTCAGCCTGCTAGGTTTCATGTTATTTTTACAAAATAATAGATAGAAAAATTAATTCTTCAGTAACTAATGCCTTACCCATTTTCTTAGGATCCTGAAGGAAAGAGCTTGGTTTAAAGGAGTGGAGGGAGTTCAGTAACAATTGTAATTTAAAGAAAACATTCCATTTTATGTAGAACCAATGGGAAAAAATATAAGACCCTTTAAAAATTACATGGGTTTTAGAATTTCTTTTATCACATATTGTAAAACTTAAATCTAAAATGTCCCCATGCAAATATTCAGGGATTATATTATGAGCCTCTACAAAAATGCCGCTGAGTTCATCTTAATACATTCTACTGAAAAGAAATTGCATATAACCTGCAGTGTCACCTCTAGCTTGCTTTACAATAATCATATAGTAAAGTACGCCAAATTAATACTATTCTTCAAAAAATAATTTTTATAAATATCACAAAAGTAATATGATGGAAACTATTTATTTACTAAAGGCAGTTCTTCAGGAAATAGCAGAAATGGAGATAAAGCAGCTGTCCTCATCACTGAGTCCCAGCAAGGAGCTGGGACGTTGAGCCCCAGCACTCCAGCTCCACAGTCTCCTGATGAATCAGGTTTGCATCTTTTTTATGCCATAATTGTCAATAATTAATAAGATATGAATGTGTTAAATATTTCAAACCCAGTCATTTTGAAAAGCCATGATGCAGTCATTTGCTAAAATCTATCATTTTAACCCCAATTTTATGTCAAACTTTAGTGGATGAAAGAATATTTTTATTTTCAAGTTTTAATGCACTGTTTGTCCTGTTCAGAATGAAAGTTTAAGACTTTGAAGTTTTCACATGACATTGTCACCCTGCCCAAAGGTAATTGTTGCATTTCTTCAGTCCTCTCTACGATGGAGATGGCTGGTTGTAGAGCATTGAGCCCATCCACATATCTTGCCTAGCAGGTGTGTAGTACTTTTAACAAAGGCAAATTGTTTCAGGGGTTCTTTTTTTTTTTCTTTTTTTTTTTTTTTTTTTTTGCAAATTGTTGTTGAGCAAGGGAGAAGGGAAAATAAATTATAATTGTTTGTAGTTTGTCAGTCTTATTTATGCAATGTTGAAACCTTCATTAAAATGTTAGGCGTAATTAGTGTCTTCGGCATAAATCTGACTGTGTAGAAAAACTAATTAGATGTTTAGGTGATCATTCTTGCATTTATCTTGTTTGCTGCAATATTGTGATTACACAGTCATTTACATACTTTCCTAAGAAAACACACCAAATTATTCATTACATTGATATGGAAATATTTGAGGTAAAACTACAAATTCCAAAAAAGCATGTGGTAGTGAGATAATTAGAGTTTGTTCGGTGTAAACACTCCTTTTACCTTGACTTTTTGACAGTTAGTAATATGTTTGGCAAGAGGTCATACAAGTTGTTTAATTGCATAATGAAGATTCCTGTATCTTTTCCTCCATTATTTTTTACATATCCATGAACATAATGCAACACATAGGGGGTTTTTAATTTTTCTCAACCTTTATTAAAGCACCAACTTTGTTTATAAAGCACCTGCTATGTGCTTAGCACCATACAAAGGGGTTTGCTGTCCAAAAGAGGACAGCCCAGTGAATCTATTCATTCCACCTGCCCACAGCTACACTGACTCGGGGCCTTCACATCCCCATGGAGGTGCTCAGGTGAAGTACATGCAGCCTGCCTTTGGCCATTTCCCTAGACTTTGTCCCTGAAAATGTGAAAGCCTTGTCCCTAATAGAGTTTCTCTAAGAAATGTGCATTTATCACCCTTTTTATAGGCAAATTCTGCTATACAATGATAGTCTTAGATTAAGAAACCGATGAATACAATTGTGATAAATACAATTTTATTTGTGTCACCAATGTTATTTTTTAAAGGTCTTTTTGTTTGTTGCTTGTGCTTTTGTAGTAAAAGCTTTAAAGTTTCAAGTTAGCAAATCTTAGCTATCTCTACAATATTTTTATTGTGATGGTAAATATAATAGGATTCAAGAATCAGGGGTAAAATAAACATGTCCACATTGTGACATAATGCAGAAAAATAAGTTGCATGAAAAATAAACTAAGTTAGAAAAAATGCTCAACTCTTCTGCTGTCATTCTAAACAAAGGCATGCTTTTAATTATGTCATTATATAGATTTGTCATTTCCAGCTTGCCTAGATCATAATTATAAAATCTACCTCAGTGTTGAGAAAAGATTATAATTTTTTAAAGTTTTGATTTTAAAAAATGTATCTCAGTGGTAGTATATAGTATTTTTAAAGAAAACAAATAATGCTGTGCAAAAAAAAATTCATATCAAAACATTCTCTCCTAAAATTAAATATAAAGGTCTTTTTCACCAGCAGAATCCACCAGTCACATTAGCAAATATTTCTGTGAATTTACTATCACTTGAAAAGTCTACTCAGCTTAGTCTGTGAAGTTTCCTGTTTCATTCGGTAGAATGGAAAAGAAATGCTGTTATCTTTTTCATGGTTTCCTCTCCTCCATGATTTATAATCCAGCCAGACAATGCCCACACACTTGTTTAAAGAGGCTTGTTAAGCACCCTGCCCTTCAGTTAAAAGAAGACATTAGTAAGTCAGCCCCTTTAATTTTGGATGATTTCCCCCTTCTGGAATGTCAAATTAATGAAACTGTGCTATAAAGAACTTGCTTCAAGACAGGTGATAATTATTTCAAACTTATAAATGTCTTGGCCAGTGTTTCAACTCAGATGGTGAGGAAGTGTATGTGAGTTGCCCAGAGCTGTAGGCACTGATCTATGGGTTAAATGTTTGGCAGATTACCTGATGGTGGATAAATTGCCATCCTTGGCTTTTGTGTTATTTAATAAATCTGTTTCAATAACAGGAAATTTTAACCTACTTGCCTAAAATAACATTCATGGAACACTACTCTAATTTTTGTCGTCTCTTCCAAACGTCAGATGAATGGGTATTTCCCAACAGTGATGATCACATTCCCCACTTGGCGTCCAGCAGACAGTCTCTTCTGGGTGATGACTCCTGCCACAACTCACAGCTGTGGCTGGAAACCAGCAAGGAGAGTGAGCAGGACCAGCAGGCAGAGGAGACCTGTATTGTCCCAAAGGATGTTTTCACCTTTTCATCAAGACCGCGATCAGCACCTCATGGAAAGACTCAGAACATGTCCCCAGAGGGGTGCCCATTTATTCTGGATCTAACAGAGGATACCAGTGTGACCCAATTGGAGGATGATTTTTATGGTGAAGACAGCAGCGAAGAGGTACACTGCTTGATGAGTGAAATCATGTTAAAGCACAGTTGTTCCATTACCTCCAATAAGCACTAAAACTAGTTAAAATAAAAGAGGGGAAATCAACTGCTATTTATAAAAATGCAGCAGATTGCAATGTCAGTCAACAGTTGCCTCAGGTTGTTATGGTAACTCTAAATTGCTGCCTTTTTTATTAACAGCCAGCCAATTTCATTTTTAATTATAGAAACCAGTTTTTGGTTTGTTTTTGTCTTTTCACTTTAATCGTTGTCTCACACAGAATGAGAAGTAATATGCGGGTTAGTTTTATGATAGCAAAACCAGTAAAACATTGAGAACACATTGTTCTGGATCTCTGGGGAAATGGTGTTGCAGTTGCTAGGCATTCTGAATTGATGGTTTTCTGGCTTCCTTGCTCCCCTGCCATCCTATCACCTTAGACCTATTAGGACTCATTATTTTCCATATGGTCCTAGAATTTCAAAAGTTGTGCCAATTAAAGTTTAGATAATGAATCATGGATTAGTTCTGGGACTTGCCTTACAGGAGGTTTTTGTTTGCAATTATTTAGAATATAAATATATCTTATAAATTAGTAAATTCATAAAAAAATTTTTAAAATATATTAAAAAACAAACTGAATATAGTTCTGAAACATGAATAAGTAAACATTATAACTCCTTCTTCCCCATATAAAATGAATTTATTTGTGAAATTTATTTAGTTTTATTCTTAAGTAATAGACAATATTTTCTAGAAAAAAATAGTATTTAAAAAGCAGATTACAGTCAAATTATGGTTTAGTAAAATCATATAAATCATTTCTATGCAGAAATTATAGAAATAATTAGAAAACTTGTGTGTGCTTATAAAACTTTGTTTTAATAATTATAACTGATCAAGAATCCCCTTTGGACAGTGGGATGTAGATTAAATCCATAGCTCCTACCTTCAGAGCCAGTTGAGAATATAGTGAGATTGTTCAGTCAGTAATTATGGTTTTTTGCAACTTTTAATGAGTTTCTGTAGCAAAGTGCATGGGGAGATCATTTTTTAATAATACCCTTGCTTCTGAGTGTGATGAAACTATCAGTCATATCAAACATTAACCTACTACAAACTCTTTTATGCATAAAATAGTACATTTGATGCCAGCACTTTAAATGTTGCTATGGACATCTTTGTTCCTTTCACCCTGAATAACCTTAAGCTATAAAACTGTAAAATGGACATTTGTCTTCAGCATCTAGTATTGCCCCCATTGCAGCAGTCTATTCTCCTACAGTATTAATTGGCTAATCTGATAAATTAATTCATACCATTTCATTAATTATCAGATAGACCCATTTTCTTCCTATAGCCACAGCACCATCTTTCTTACCTAACCCAAAAGAGTCACTATGATGGCAGGTAGGAAAGGGTAGCTCTCTGACAAACTTTGAGATATTTTTATGGGGAAACTGCCCTTTAAATAACACCACATAAGGATAAGCCTTGGGAAGAAGCAATAGAACTTCATGGGGAAATAAATATTAGTTCTGAATATTTTAATGTTATTACTTTATGACTTTCTTTTGCTATAAGCTAATGTACTCCTGGCATCCTTCAACATTTATTACCAACTACATAAAATTGAAGAGGAATTGATCATGCATTACCTAAGCTCTGACTGGCATAGCTATGTGGTACCCCTGTGCCCTGACCAGGAGCAGATGGCTCGAGTCTGTGGTGGGGCCATGTCATTGCTAACACCTGCCTGGCCTACTTTTAGTTGGAGCCTGTTAAGTAGGACAGCCAGAAAGAGAGGCAGAAGCCTCGCCATATTATGCAAGCTTTGAAGTTTGCTGTTAGAGGCAATAGCAAAGTAAAAACTAAAATACAAAACATATGAACAACAAAATGCCAGGCGATGTTTAAACAAGTTCTAGAATTTGTAATGATCGCTTCTTTATCAGATTGGTTCACTTGAGGCTTTTTTTCTTTTTGTAAATTCTTTTTCTGTAAGATTACTTCTCCCATTTATTAATTATATAAGTCAATGAGAAATTGTATTCGAAATTTAACATGTTTATTTACATATAGTCTTTGAAGAAAAATCAGTTTAGTTGCTTTAGGCTCCCTTACTATTAGTTGCATTATTTTAGAATGTTGTATCCTTAGAGTAACATAATTATACTTAAGAAAAGCATGTTATGTTATAATAATAGATGAATAAGTAATAATTATATCACTTATTATAACCTGTTTATAACTTGTAGTTAAAAGACTTTATTTGCTGTTAGACAATTGAGTATTTTTAAAGAGAAAGTAGATGGATTCGGTAGCATATAAATTAGGCAAACTTAAATCATGTTATTATGATAGAGGAAAAGCACATTTGATAGTAAAGGCTAATTAAAATAAGCTTTAAGTGATACATTGTCTTTGTAATTTAAGTTTCTAAAATAATTAATTCACATCTCGGATCTTCATTACTGTGAAAGCCTCAAAAGTATGAATTTTTTGTATGTGTTCTTATTCTTTACGCAGTCATATATACAGACATCCCTGATACTCAATTAATTTTGAAGTTGTACATCTTACTGGAAAAGCAAAGTATGGAAATATAGTTTGTGGAGAGCTGTAAAATCAAGACTGCCATGTAAAATGAATTATCTCAGGATAGCTAGCAAAACAGAGTGCCTTGCACACTATTGCGGCTTCCAAAAGAAAGAAGCGAGTTCCTGCTATTGTCTCTGTTTTGTATCTTACCATTATTCTCAATATGGCTTCTAAGTATATACATCTGGTTTGCAACTTGAAGTAGTTAGCTTTATAGTAGTATTTTATTGCTCCCCTAATTTAATTTTTGACTTAGAAATACTGTCATTTCCCAAACTCTGGCTGTGTATCACATACTGAAGCAGATATTTGCAAGGACAAGTAATTTGTCTTGTATAACAGTCCAAATTGGAACATTTGAGCCAAAAATTACCCATATTTGAATTATGTGTCCTGACTACATGTTCAGATTAGCTAGGAAGCTTTCAGATCTTCTCTCGATCTGACTTTTGGAGGCCTAAAGTACAAAGCTACAAACATCAAATTAAAAGGACCATTTTCTTTTTACTGTTGACAGTATTACAGATGCCCTCCATTTTCTCTCCCTTTTCCCCCCTTCACCCAGTCCCTTCCCCTCCCCAGGTCTTCACCACACTATAGTCTGTGTCCATGAACTGTGCATATGTGCATATATGTTCTCTGGTTAATATTGTCTCTTCTCTCCCACCCCTTTCCCTCTGAGGTCTGTCAATCTGTTCCATGCCTCCATGGACCTCTTTTGTTCATGGGTTTATTTTGTTCATTATATTCCACAAATAAGTGATATCATGTGATATTTGTCTTTCTCTGTCTGGCTTATTTCACTTAGCATAATAATCTCCAGGTCCCTCCATGATATCGCAAAGGGTAAGAAATCCTTCTTTTTTATAGCTGCATAGAATTCCATTTTGTAAATGTACCACAGTTTTTTTTTTTATTTACTCATGTACTGATGGGCACCTTAGGCTGCTTCCAGATCTTAGGTTTGTAAATAATGCTGCTATGAACATAGGGGTGCATACATTCTTTCTGATTTGTATTTCTGGCTTCTTAGGATATATTCCCAGAAGTGAGATTGCTGTGTCACAGCAATTCCATTTTTAATTTTTTGAGGAAACTCTTTTAGTCCTTCCTCTCAGCTTTACTGGTATTGTTGCTTTAAAGATTTTTTTTTAGCACTTGGTAGTTAAGCTGTTTTGTGGAGAGTGGCTATAGCATTTGGACAGGTTCAAGCCTGGGACTACTGAGAGGGCACGATCCGCTCCTGACAAAGCCACGTGCAAGTCCCAGCACAACTATAGCCAAAGACTATAGTTGTAAGCTTGAACCTATGGTCCAAACCTGTGGTCCCACGTGGCTGAGTGATACAGGCTGCGGGAGGTGCAGCAAGTAAACAAAGCTTGATCAGGTGCATGTAATGGAGTAGGTTCGAAACCCATGAGAATGTTGTCAAGAGCCTGGAAACTGGCTATAAAATAAAGACTCAGCTAGTAGTCTCTGGCGCTGGCGCTAGCTCTCCATAAGAGAGGGCAGCGTTCCACCCAGACCCAACTTTCTTTTCTTGTCTGCCTTTTCTTAATCCTTCACCGCCCCCTCTCAGGCTTATCGAACCTGGCTGTGCTGGCACGGAACACTGTTTCATTTATTTGTATTTCTGCATAGCCTTTAAAGACTTCTAACCATCAATTTATGTATTGGGAAAAATATGGAAGGACCCTATTATGAATATATTGCCTGACATTTTTATTTCTGTATATTATAAATTACAGCATACATACTATCTAAACCTACCATGCAAATTGAATATTATGCTGTGTGAGTAGTTCTTTTAAGCTGTTCACATCTACATCTTTATTATTCTTTGAAGGTTTTTTCTCCTCTGGAAAAGTCACAGGCCCCTTGGTTCCTGCGACTTGGCTCTTCATTGTTATAGGCAGGTAAAGAAGGTTATAAAACTCTTGTTCATTGAGAACAACATTCTACAGCTCCTGCTAAAAGATAAACATCGCAGATAAATATTTAGTGTGGATAGGAATTTGCAGATAAAGTCTTTAAAATGTTACTAGTTAAAAGAACATGAAATCTAGCTTAGAGAAAAAGATGTTTTTGTCTTGAACAAGTGAGGAAGTCTCATCATTTTTCCCAAATATTCACATGATGATGTTTGCTTGTCCCATACAGTCCCTATAGTTTCTGCTATGATTTGTGTGTGAAGCATCATTGGCTATAGGTAAAGATATTTACAAAAATAATTTGCTCAACCACTTTTAATATCAAGCATGCTGCAGGTTAGTTGCTTGTTAGAAAGCCACATTTACTTTTTATTTGTTTATAAGCAAGTAAAATGCATTATAAGACACCACTATCAATTATCTTTGCTACCCAGAGAAAACTGTATTACTTGTATGGTTCCTATAAAATCAAGAAGTTGAAGTAGAAATACTTCTTGGGGATGATTTTTAGTAAGGACATTTAAGATACATTTGAGTGGTTAATCTTGCTATTATCAAAGAAGATACTATTTTTTTCTGTTATAACTAATATCTTTAGCTATATTTATGCAAATAACTGTGTTCTTTGATTGACATTGGAAATATATACCTATATCATCTCTATTGTCTGCTAGTAAAAGGTGCTGTCAGTTCACACATTTAGTAAAAAATATTGGACAAAAGTGAAAACCCCTGCAGACTCGATCTCAATTACACATTCAAAGCTGCCATCAAAGTGTGTTTGGAATATTGCAGATGTATTTTTTACAGAACTTTCAAGAACATTATATGAGACATTATTCATGGTGGACTGAATTAAAACATCAATTGAAATATAAATAAATACAATCATTCACTTTTACAAAGCCTAAAACAGGGTTCCATCCTAACTCACTCAACATTAAAGTTGTGATACAAAGAGCCTGGGTCCCATCTGCTCCAAGTAGATGGCCCTCAAGAGTCATTAAAATTATCTTTTTGAAATTGCAGCTCAGCAAGAGCAATCGGTTTTGTGCATCCAGAACTTATCCAAATGCCCATCTGCATGTCCTTTTAAGAAAGTAGTTCAACAGAGGAAGTGCTGGCTCCTTGGGGAAATCATTCTCTCCTCAGCCTGCATATGCTGTGCTACAGTTAATCAGGCAAACTCCATTGATGTCCCTGGCACTGGGGCGGGATTGAATATTTAACAAGCAAATGCTTCTTAGCCCAGAAGACAAACAGTTCAAGAGATTTGGGACTTAAAAAAAATATATCAAGTTAAATCAAAAGCATTTTGTATTTGTTCTTCTGAAAAACAAATGAACAGATTATTGGAATGTGAAAATGGCTTGACAATTTCTTTACTACTCTGACAAATTATATGCAATTGCTGTACAGGTTTCAGTAGCTAAATCATAAACCAAAGGGGAAAAAGTGGTTGTTTTTCAATCAGATCATAGTAAGCTGACTTCTTTTGCATATATAACAAATGTATGTTATATAAAAAAAAATTAATCCAAAAGCATGGTAGAGCCCAAATGAGTTACATATGTGAGATCAATAAACATCATCTATACCTATATCATCTGTTTTAGTAAGGCGGCAAAAGCATCTATACTAATGAAAGGGTAATATGCTAATTAGGGCAGACATCTTCTGGACAACCATCCGGACGTCCTTCCAGACAAAGCCGCAGCAGCTGCCTGAGGCTCAGGCAAGCCACAGATGGCGGCTGCCTTTGCCCAGGGCCAGCTCGAGGCTCAGGCAGTCATTGTGGCTGCCAGTGGCAGCAGCAGCGGTGTGTTGGGGGCAGCGCCTTCCTCTGATCGGCTAGGTTGCCAGAGGGAGGCCAGACTGTGGCTTTGGCTGGGGGCCAAGGCATAGGCGGTTAGGGGCGATCAGGCCAGCAGGGGGGGCAAAGTAGGGGCAATCAGGCCGGCAGGGGGGCAAGGTAGGGGCGATCAGGCCAGCAGGGGGGCAAGGTAGGGGCGATCAGGCTGGCAGGGGGGGCAAGGTAAGGGTGATCAGGCTGGCAGGGGGGCAAGGTAGGGGCGATCAGGCCAGCAGGGGGCCAGTTAGGGGCAATCAGGCTGGCAGGCAGGCAGGCAGAGGGGTTAGGGGCAATTAGGCAGGCAGGCAGGCAGGCAGGCAAGCAGTTAGGAGCCAGTGGTCCTGGATTGCAAGAGAGATGTCTGTCTGCTGGTTTAGGCCTGATCCTGGGATCGGGCCTAACCCGGCCATCGGACATCCCCTGAGGGGTCCCAGATTGGAGAGGGTACAGCAGGCTGGGCTGAGGGATCCCCTTCCCCTGCATGAATTTCTTGCACCAGGCCTCTAGTTACTAAAGAAAGGAATAGGGTTTACCAGTGCACTGCTTCTAGTAAATACTGCACTATTTTTTATTCTCCGTTTATTTCCTCTCTAAAGAAGAGGCTGACCCAACTTAAATCAAAATATCAGTCTCATATATCATCTTGCCTTTCTCATTTATCTTAATTCTCCTTTCAGAATCTGGGATAAACCAGATTTAGTGGTTCTGAGGCAGCCAACATAAGCTAGCCTTTTGTATCCTGTCCAGATTCTCCAGTTATTTGTCTTTTCCATATATTTAAAACAGCATGGAAACATATTACTGTGGAAATGCAATACAACCAAGATACTGCTCACCAGGGAACACAGCTAAATCTGTCCACTTCCTGGCACATCTCCACTACTTGGCCCATCACATTAGGCAAAATGTGAGATGAATGTCCATATACACGCTCATGAATATGTCTGTATATAATCACTGCTCATGCCAAGCAAAAAGAAGTATTTTACAACTGAGTAAACTACTGAAAGGAAGAGAGGCTGTACTCTGACCTACCACAGATGGAAGAAATAGGCTTCCTATCAAATGGATTGATTTTTTAAGTGTTTTTTAAATGATGTAGCAAACATCTGGTTTTTCATGCATTCCTCTAAATTCTCATCATAGTACATCTGAAGCTTTTAAAATTACATTTTCTACTTCTTCCTTATGAAATCAATACCTTTGTAGGTATCTATCTCTCTATAGACTTTATTTCTCTTGAGGACAGTGTCCATGTCCTTCGAACCTGGTGACTTTTACATAGTACTTAGAAAATGCCTTACACAGAGCAGGAGTCTAAATAAATATTTATTGAACTAATGTTTATTGCAAAAGCTCTTAATTTCTGCCTATGTCATATACACAATGGAGTCCCAGGATGACCCAAAGATTTGAGCCCAAAGAGTCATCATTATACCTTCTTCACTTACCAGCCTATTTTTTAGGTCCAGTATGTTTTAAATCCACAGTATATGCTTTTAATTTTTTTAATATGATGGAAATGAATATGTAGAGGGTCTTTTGGTCACAGAAATTTTACTGCCAATTGTTTGTAATAATTATAGGAAATTGAAATTTTAAAAAGTTGGAGGAGACAGAGCACTATCTAGTAGGCAGACTGAATTTTAAAAAACAAAATAAAAACAAATCTGAGTTCCACCCATACTTTCTCAGAACTAAGACTCAGCGATGTTGATATTCTTTCTTTTCCTTCTCCAAAAAAGAGTAACTTTTATTCTTTTTTTATCTATATGAAACAAAAATTGTACGAGTAGCCACTCAATTCCCTAGTAATTTGGGGCAACAGGCATTGTTTAGGTTTCTGGCACTCTCTGTGTTTGTTTGTTTTGTTTTGTTTTTTGTTTGATTTTGCCTGAAGGCAGGGTTCTTCAACCCTGTGAATATCCTCAGAGTTCACAGAGTGATTGATGGTAAAGGACAGCTCACCCAGTGACAGCAAGAGGGTTGCCCATCGCCTGCAGGACTGTTGTAAGTGCAGAAATAGTCGCCCCTCCTTAGGTGAAAAAGCCCATGGAGTGACACCCACCCACCATCTTTTCTTTACTCTATCTGGGACTCTGGAAAATTTGTTTCTCTATCATTTATGAAGAAATACATATATGTATCAGAAGATCAAGCCAGCATAGAGAAGGAAAATGTAGCCCCAGAATGAGTACCAAGAAGAAATATTCATGCCCTAACCAGTTTGGCTCAGTGGATAAAGCATTGGCCTGTGGACTCAAGGGTCCCAGATTCAATTCCAGTCAAGGGCATGTACCTTAGTTGCGGGCACATACCCAGTAGGGAGTATGCAGGAGGCAGCTGATCGATGTTTCTCTCTCATAGATGTTTCTAACTCTCTATCCCTCTCCCTTCCTCTCTGCAAAAAATCAATAAAATATATTTTAAAAGAAAAAGAAATATTCATAAAAAATCCTTAGACATTTCACAATTTTCATTCCTTACTACAGAGAGGCAAGCTATTTCTTACGGAAGGTTCTAAGAGCTGAGTGTGCCTTTCATAAAAGCCCTGTTGTCTGCTAATCTCACCTACTTCCTATAAGAAAGAATTATAACATGGCATGATTAGGGATCTCAGACTCCATGTAAGCTTTCCAAAGTCACAAAGAATAACACTCTGCCTTCTATAGAACCCTCAAGTCAGCCAACCTCCCCATTGTCACCACCATTCCTTAACAGCCACCTCATTGTTTCTGGTTATAACAATTTAATCATCTCCTAATTGGTCTCCCTTTCTACTATCTCCATAGAACATTCTAGACATCCCACAAAAAATATTCACACAAAAATCATACCCATGCCTTCTATTTTGTGCCAATGTGGCATTCCTCTGCCTCAAATCACTCTATGACTCTTGGTTGCCTTCAGGAAAAAGTCCTTGGATGGCCGGGATTAAGTTGTGGTCTACCATTATATTCCCAGTGTCTGCAGTGCCTGGAGCAATATTTTAGCCCATGATGAGGAAGAAAGGAAGAGAGGCAGAACAATGATAAATAGATACATAGATAGGTAGATCACTTCCAATGGAAAGGTTTGATAAATTCCTCTCCTGCCCTGTGCCCAACCTTTAGCAGGCTCTCTCATCTTTCTTTACACATACATACTTCACTTCTACCAAAAGGGAAATGTTACCTTAGATAGTGACCTGTGTGTTGAGCGTGTATGGTGGCCAAACATTCAGGAAGAAACTGAACAATTTAATCAGTCACTCAAATATTTTGTTTACAAATGCCAAACAGTGGAAATTACTGGGTATTTGATTCTTTGTGACTGTTAAGAAGATACACATTCCATAGATATCAAGTAATATCTTTAAAATGTACTCTGTTTTTACTGATATTTTTGTTCTAAGTTTATCATTTTAACATCCATTTATTTATTATATATTTAAATAGATAATACAAATGGGAAAAATCTACCATGGCAAGTATCAGCAATGATTACGTTTGTTTCTTTAATTTTACTTTATAGCAAAAAAATCTACTAAGAAAAATCCTATCTAATAATAGACAAATATGCAAATTGACCATACCTCCGACACACCCACAAGCCACACCCACCATCCAATCAGAGCGAGTATGCAAATTAACCCAAACCAAGATGGCTACAGCCACAGAGAGCAAGGTTTCCTAGGTAACAGAGGAAGCCAAGCTTTCTGCCTGCCCTTGCCTCCACTCAAGCTACAAAGTTTCAATTATAGAAGGTAAACAAATTCAAACAAATGGCGGCAGAATGGAGCTTGAGAGAGCAGGCCAGGGTTGCCGCCGGCAACAGGGGAAGCAAAGCTTTCCACACACCCTGGCCGGGCCCACCCGCTTAAGGCAACAAAGTTTCAATTATAACCCCAACACAAATGGCTGCCGGCCTCGGAGGGAGCCCCAGGCTTGGCTCCGCTCCAGGTTACAAAGTTTCAATTGTAGAAGGAAAATAAATTCCAGATACCAGGGCCTCCGCTTGGGTCGCCAGGGGGCGTGGCCAGCCTGCAAATCACCACAGGCCCCTCGCTTAGGCCGCCCCACAACCCAAGGGAACCCCCACCTGATCCGGGATGCCCTTCAGGGCAAACCAGCTGGCCCCCACCCCTGTACCAGGCCTCTATCCTATCTAATAAAAGAGTAATATGCAGATTGATCATCACTGCAACACACAATATAGCTGCCCCCATGTAGTCAAAGATCCTGCCCCCATGTGGACACAAGATGGCCACCACAAGATGGCCAGCAGGAGAGGGCAGTTGGGAGGCACCCGGGCTGCAAAGGAGGGCAGTTGAGAGGGACCAAGCCTGCAAGGGAGGGCAGTTGGAGGTGATCAACCCTGCAGGAGAGGGCAGTTTGGGGTGACCAGGCCGGCAGAGGAGGGAAGTTGGGGGCAAACAGGCTGGCAGCAGAGTGGTTAGGGGGTGATCAGGCTGGCAGGCAGAAGCTGTTAGGGGCAATCAGGAAGGCAGGCAGGCAAGCAGTTGGGAGCCAGCAGTCCTGGATTGTGAGAGGGATGTCCGACTGCCCGGTGGGATCAGGCCTAAACGGGCAGTCGGACATCCCTCAAGGGGTCCCATATTGGAGAGGGTACAGGCTGGGCTGAGGGACATACCCCCCTCCGTGCACGAATTTCGTGCACCGGGCCTCTAGTAGTACTATATTTCTTGTTTCCATTATTTACCTTATGGACATTGATTTTATGTTTAATCCTTCTTTTCTAAAATTTTAAAAATTAAAATTTTTGCTTTTCTAGGGGTAATCCCAGAACTATATATTTGTAAAATTCTAGCTTTCACTTTCAGTTTTCCCAATAATTATATTAATGAGGTTTATATCTTGTAGAGGGAAAACACTTTTTGTAATTGAAATTTTCATGTAAGAAAACTGTTTCACCAAACATGTTCTATTATCTGCTTCTTTTGAACAATAAAACTGTCCTACAATAATATAAGGCAAAAATACTTCAGTAGGCCCACTTTTTTTTAGAGTAGCATTTTCCTGCTTAAATATGCTAATTGCCATAAATTCTAGTTCTTTCTCTTCCCATGGTGTTAGTTTGTCAGGAAATCAAATATAAAATTCTTAGATATTTTAGATAACTTTCTATGAATCCTCTATTCTTTAGACATTCTTTGGAATGAATTAATATATTTGAGTGACTATTTTTTAAATGTTCTCTTGTTACTCACTGGTTAAAAAAAATGTGCCTTACTCGGATCAGAGGTAGATATAGCAGGGCATCTTAGCAAATAATTTGTATCTTTTTACATTGCTGTTTTTAGTTACTCTTTTTTTTTTTTTTTCAGAAAGACCTAATTTTTATTTATTTTTATTTTTTTCAATTACATTTGACATACAATATTATGTTAGTTTCAGGTGTATGATCCAGTGATTAGACATTTCTATAACTTTACAAAGTGATCACTCTGATAAATCTAGTACCGATCTGACACCGTACATAGTAATTACAATACTATTGGTTATATTCCTATGCCGTACTTTACATCCCCATGACTATTGTACAACTATCAATTTGTACTTTTTAATCTCTTCCCTTTTTTCACCCATTGCTCCAACCTCTCTCCCATCTGGCAATCATCAAAATGTTCTCTGTGTCTATGAGTTTGTTTCCATTTTGTTTGTTTGTTTGTGTTGCTTTTTAGAATCCACGTGTAAGTGAAATCATATGGTATTTGTCTTTCTCTGTCTGACTTAATTCCCTTAGCATATTATCTTCTAGGTCCATCCATGTTGTTGCAGATGGCAAGATTTCATTCTTCCTTGTGGCTGAGTAATATTCCATTGTATGTATGCACCACTTCTTCCTTTTCCTTTCATCTATTGATGGACACTTACATTGCTTTCACATCTTGGCTATTGTAAATAATGTTGCAATGAACATATGGATGCATGTGTCTTCTTGAATTAGTGTTTTGGGTTTATTCAAATAAATACCCAGAAGTGGAGTTGCTGGGTCCTTCTTTGACTCTTGTTATAGCCTTTGTTTTAAAGTCTATTTTGTCCGGTATAAGTATTGCTACCCCAGCTTTATTCCCCTATGCCCCTTTCCCATTTTTATGAAATATCTTTTTCTATCCCTTTTAATTCCAGTCTCTGTGTGTCTTTTGATCTGAAGTGAGTCTCTTATAAGCAGCATATGCAAGGGTCTTGTTTTGTTATTCATTCAACCACCCTATGTCTTTTGACTGGATCATTTAATCAACTTACATCTAAAATAACTGTTGATATATATTGACATTCTATTCATCTTTTTTCTTCTTCTCAAAGAGGAATCTTTGATATTTCCTGCAATAGTGGTTTGGTGGTGATGAACTCCTTTAGCTTGTCTGGGAACTCATATATTTTTTTTAATTGATTTTTTACAGAGAGGAAGAGAGAGGGATAGAGAGTTAGAAACATTGATGAGAGAGAAACATCAATCATCTGCCTCTTGCACAACCCCTACTGGGGATGTGCCCGCAACCAAGGTACATGCCCTTGACCGGAATCGAACCTGGGACCTTTCAGTCCGCAGGCCGACACTCTATCCACTGAGCCAAACCGGTTTCGACGGGAACTCATATTTTTTATTGCAGAATAAAATAAAATATCTACACTAATAAAAGAGAAACATGCAAATTAACCATCACTCCACTAGCCACGCCCGCCAGCCAATCAGGAGCAAGTATGCAAATTAACCCAACCAAGATGGCGGCTGGCCACGGAGCAAGCAGGAGGCTTGGGTTGCCCCCGGTGATGGAGGAAGCCAAGCTTTCCACCCGCTCTGGCCGGCCCTGGGCTCTGCTGAAGGCTACAAAGTTTCAATTATAGAAGATAAATAAATCCCAGACCCAGGGCCTCCTCTTGGGTCGCCGGGGGGTGTGGCCAGCCTGAAAACCACCACAGGCCCCTCGCCCAGGCCACCCCATGTCCCAAGGGAACCTCCCACCCTGATCTGGGACACCCTTCAGGGCAAACCAGCCGGCCCCCAGCCGTGCACCAGGCCTCTATCCTATCTAATAAAAGAGTAATATGCAAATTGACCATCACTCCAACACACAAGATGGCTGCCCCTATGTGGTCAAAGATCCTGCCCCCATGTGAACACAAGATGGCTGTCACAAGATGGCCAGCAGGGGAGGGCAGTTGGGAGGGACCAGGCCTGCACGGGAGGGCAGTTGGTGGCGATCAAGCCTGCAGGGGAGGGCACTTAGAGGTGACCAGGCCGGCAGAGGAGGGAAGTTGGGGGTGACCGGGCCTGCAGGGAAGGGAAGTTGGGGGGGACCCAGGCCTGCAGGGGAGAGCAGTTAGGGGTGACCAGGCCTGCAGGAGAGGGCAGTTAGGGGCAATTGGGCTGGCAGGGGAGTAGTTAGGCATCAATCAGGCTGGCAGGGGAGTGGTTAGGGGGTGATCAGGCTGGCAAGCAGAAGCGGTTAGGGGCAATCAGGAAGGCAGGCAGGCAAGCAGTTGGGAGCCAGCAGTCCTGGATTGTGAGAGGGATGTCCCAGATTGGAGAGGTTGCAGGCTGGGCTAAGGGACACACCACCCCCCATCCCCGTGCATGAATTTCATGCACTGGGCCTCTAGTATGTATATATTTTGGTTTATTCATAGAATATATTAACTTATTAAGAAATTATACTAGTAATTTATTCACCACATGTTTCAGCTCACAATGATTTTCACTTTGTTCCCCCTGTATAGGGTAACTACAGTGTCCAGGATTCTCCTAGTCCAACAACTAGTCCTTCAGGGTTAACTCAGTTAACATTAGAGAGCATGCTGGGAAAGGCTGCAAGGTGGACAAGTAAAGAATATCTAAAAAGTGCCTACACAGAAGCAGAAGCATCAGAAAGCCAGAATTTCTTGGTGCAGCAGATAGATAGAAACAGCTTTCAACCGAGTTTGGTGCCTGTGCCATGCCTTTCTCCCCCTGGAAGAAGCAGTGAACCCTCTCAGAATGCTCCAGATCCCATTATCAAAGCAAAGGACCCACCAGCCCACCAAGTGCCAGCTTCAGTGAACAAAGCCTCCCTGAAGGAAATCTCAGAGGAGAAGCTGAGACCGATTCCTGGAGTAGCAGTAAGTGGTTCCACCCTGGTTTACATACGCGGGCGCCCATCCTGCTGTGTTCTGTTCCGTTCCACTTTGCACACATTCTCAGCAGTATCTATTTTTCATCATTTGGGTGATCAGTAATGTAGTTGCTTTCCTATTCAGATGTGTTTTAGCTCACTAACAGCAGCTGTTAAAGAGTATTGCACATCCCAATGATAATAGAATGCCTCATGTTTTTAATGAGTAAGATAATTATCATAATAGTTATTTTTTTATTTCCCAGTTACTTCTCATTATTTTAGTCATCACTGCTTGCAAATTATAAATGAAGATCTTATTTTTGAGCCAAAGGCTTGCCAGTAAAGTTGACAGATTTTCAATAACAATCTACATTAGGAGCCATAAAAACATCATTATTCTATTCACTTTGCAGCAGTTCTCCAAATAATAAATGGTATGAGTGAAGGTTAACAGTAAAGCAATGTCATTGAATAAATCCCTAGGCTAGTTTGGTGGCTATCTTCATGTCCATCAGATTGATTTTTTTCTTCCTGTGTTGTCCTTTTCTTCCTTCAGTTCCCCCGTAGCTGCACTTAGAAACCAGAGACTATGCAGGACAGATGACACTTATATTCCATTTTCTAAACATTAAAGAGTGTTTCTCTTTGTCATGTCCTAAGTATTCCAAACGTGTTAAAATGTAAAGCTTTGGTTCAATTATATTCTAAGCAATTTAGAGTGGATTAATTATTACCTAGCACAGGTAAGACACATATACATCATCAGCTATAAAATAGAAATAGCTGATATTTCTTAAACATTTACCACATGGGAGTCATTGTACCAAGCCTTTTCCATGAAGCATTCCATTTAATCCTCATGATGACCCCGAGAGGGAGAGACTGTTATCATCCCCTTTTTTTCAGATGAGGAAGCTGCAGTTTGGAATAGTTACACAGTTTTTTCCAGGACAACAGTTGGTTTGAGAGTCACAACCTGAAGCTAAATTTTCTGTGTCTAGAACTACTGGCTGTGGCCACCATCCTATTCTGCATAAACATGCACTAAGTCATAAAAGCAATGGTCTCTCTTTAAGAAACATCCAAAAATAAAACAAATGAACTTTCCCCTTTTTATTTCTTATGCTTGTGTGCATGTTTGTATGTGTGCGTGTAAAAAAATAGTAAATCGCTTAACCTAATAAAAATGGATTTTTTATGGTGATTTCAGATGAAAGTAGTCAATAATATTTTTGCATGTTTTATTTTTGAAAATATTTCTAAAACAAATGTTCTTGTTCTCTCTGTCATTTTTTCTTTGGCTGTGCTAATGATTGGAATGCAGCCAATAACTAACCTTAGAGATTTATTCTACCATGCTGGGCTGCCAAAAACAGAACCAGAGCAAGTCTTGGAGGAGCATTCCACTCCATTTTCTCCCTAATTTCTTTGCCTCCACCTTCCATTAGGTAGAATCTGTCATCCTATATATCCCAAAGGTTGCTTATTTCCATTTTTTAAATCTTCCTGTAGAGATAAAAATCAGAGCATCACAATCAGCTTGGGGACTTTGGCACAAATGGACTTTAAGTACCTGGACACTCAGCAAGTCCACTGCCTGAAAAATAGTGCTTTCTGATAATACCAGGGAATAAGGGAGGGAGCAAAGGGGCTGAAGTTTGGAGAGAGAGCAGGAACTTGCCCTCCCATTCTCCTCGTTTAAGAAGCTTTTAGGATAAGACAGTTTCCAGAAGTCATTTGCATTATTTCAGGAGAGCTTTCTTACAGCCACGCACTGCAAACTTCACAGCACAAGCCTGACCCGTGTCTGCTCTGCTCAGGAGCCCTCTGAGTTGGTACTAGTCCATTTTACAGCCACAAACCCTAACAGCAGTGGCTTCAGAGAATGACAGGGAGAGGAGCTTTGTCTCTGATGAGGGGATAGAGGCACAAAGGCATTGCTTCCCATTTGTGCAGAGAGCTTTGCCCTCAGTGTCAACATTCAGACTAATAAAATTTGATCTCTAACAGCCCACAAAATCACTACAATCTATGGCTCAATTTGTGAATGTGATCATTTCAGTTTAATAGGAGATAGAATTATTGAAGGCCTAGGGCGGTCTGCCCCATTTCGGAGTGAGTTTACAAGGAAAGTGGAGTGCTCTTCCAGAGACACCATTTAAAAGGAAATTCGAGGTCATAGTGAAGGGGTTCTAATGAGCAACATTCTCTCCACTTGATGTTTGCAGGTAAGAATCTGTGGAAACAAGTGTCCTCTAAAAAGTGTCATGTGTGTTAGCTCCACAGAGGGATTTTCCCCAGATCCCAAAAACCCATAGGTTTTTATGGACTGCTTTACTAAGATTTAATTCTCACAATATAGAATTTAGTCTTTCCTTAGTATATTCACACAGTTGTGCCACCATCACCACTATCTAATTTTAAATCATGTCATCACCCCCCAAAAAACTTCATACTTATTAACAGTCCCCCTAAACTCCTGGAAACTGCCAGTCTACTTTTTGTATCTATGAATTTGCCTATTCTGGACATTTCATGTAAGTGGAAGCATGGCCTTTGTGTCTGACTTCTTTCACTTAGCTTAAGTTTTTCAAGTTCATCCATGTGGTGGCAGGTTTTCCTTTTTATGCCTGAATAATAATTCATTATATGGATATGCCGTATTAGCTTATTCATTTATTAGTTGGTAGACATTGGTTGTTTCCACTTTGGAACTATATTATGAATTATGCTGCTATGAACATTCATGTGCAAGTTCTTGTGTAGGCATGCGGTTTAGTACTCTTGGTATATACCTAAGGGTAAAATTGCTGGTCCATAAGGCACTTTACATTTAACTTTTGAGAAACTGCCAAACCGTTTTCCAAAATGGCTGTGCCATGTTATATTCCCATCAACAATAGAGGGGTCCAATTTCTCCATATCCTGGACAATACTTCTGACTGTCTGTCTTTTTATTTAAGCCTTCCTGTGGTGTGGTGTCATTGTGGTTGGGGCTTGCATTTCCCTGATGGCTAAAGATGGTGAGCATCTTTCATGTGCCTATTAGCCATTTATATATCTCCTTTGGAGAAATGCCTATTCAGATCCTTTGCCTATTTTTAAACTGGATTATTGTCTTTTTATTGTCACTTGTAAGAGTTTGGATACAAGTTCCTTGTCAGTTATATGATAAACAAATATTTTCCATTCTGTAAGTTGTCTTTTCATTTCTTGATGGTGTCCTTTGAAGCACAACAGTTTTTAATTTTGATGAAGTCCAGTTTATCTATTTTTTTCCCTTCAGTTGTTTGTGCTTTTGGTGTTATATGCCTAACCCAGGGTCATGAACATTTTCTCCTGTTATTGTCTAAGAGTTTTATAATTTTAGCTCTTAAATTTAGTCCTATGGTCCATTTTGAGTTAATTTTTATTAATTATTTTGAAAGTTCAACTACATTGTTTTGCATGTAGGTATCCATTTGTGCCAGCACCATTGATTGAAAGACTTTTTTTTCTATTGAGTTGTCACCTTTTTTGAAAATCAGTTGACTATACATGCCAAAGTTACTTCTGACCTCTCAATTCTCTTTTGTTGATCTGCTAGAGACCTGGTGCACGGAATCATGCATCGGTGGGGCCCCTTGGCCTGGCCTGCACCCTCTCGCAATGTGGGACCCCTCGGGGGATGTCGGACTGCCGATTTCAGCCCCATCCCCACAGGCCAGGCCGAGGGACCCCACCAGTACATGAATCCATGCACTGGGCCTCTAGTATGCATATAAGATCTTTGGTTAATCTCTTACTGCTCCTCCCGCTCTCCCCTTCCCTCTGAGATTCATCAGTCTGTTCCATGTTTCCATGCCTGTGCATTGAGCATCTGTCCCCTGGTGGTCAGTGCACATCATAGCTACTGGTCAAACGGTCACTTAGGCTTTTATATATGTATCGATATGACTATCCTCATGCAGTACCACACTGCCTTAATTACTACAGTTTTGCAGTAGGCTTTGAAATCAGGAAGTATTACTCTTCCAACCTTATTCTTCCTGATTTTGTTTGGCTGGGTCCCTTGCATTTCCATATGAACTTGAGGATCAACTTGTCAATTTCTGTTTTTAAAAAAGGCAGCTGGAATTTGGGGAATATTGCCATCTTAATAGTAAGCCTTCCAATTCATGGGATGTTTTTCTATTTATTTGGGTCTTTCATTTCTTTCAGCAATGTTTAGTAGTTTTCAGTGTACAAGTCTTGCACTTGTTTTGTAAAATTTATTCTTAAGTATTTTATTCTTTTTGATGCTGTTGTAAATGGGATTGTTTTCTTAATTTTATTTTTGACTTGTTCATTGCTAGCTTGTAGTAATACAATTGTTTTTTCTATTGATTTTCTATCTTGCTTCCTTGCTGAACATTAGTTCTCTCCATGTTTTTGCGAATTCCTTAAGAGTTTCTATATATAAAATCATGTTGTTGCAAATATAATTCTACTTTCTTTCCCATCTGGATCTTTTTTCTTTTACCTAATTGCCTCTACAAATGGATTTAATTTGAATGGAAAACTTTTCTTTCTTTCAAGATATTTAAGACTTAATACTTTGACTAGTGTGGCTCAAGAATTAAATTCTAACACAGACATGATCAGCTCAGACAGGCTACAAGGATTCTACTGGTATGACTCATAGGAAATGTACTAATGCAGAAAGAAAATTTTGAGAGTTATCCTGGGACTAGAAGTCCATCTAATAATATTAATGCAGGTGTGAAGTTATCTTGGTTGACTAGCGGTAGTCCCTTTATGTAGAGCGCTGACGGGTTCATGGCAGTTTCTGCCACCTAAGCTGGGCCTGCAAAATAAAGGACCTCCAGGTGGTGGGATACAGCTATTCTGGTTCCACTCCTGGGATAAGTAAGAACATCTCCTTTTCCGTTAACAGCTATCATGCAGACATTCTCCCGGGTGCTAGAGATATTCTGACCAAGACAATAAGGCCCGTCTCCTCAGGGGACTTATCTCTGTTGGGAGTTACAGACAGTAACAACCAAATACATAAAATGATTGTAAACTATATAAAGGTGTAGGGGGGAAAACCAGGGTGATGTAATAGAGTGGCAGATTTGGGCAGAATGGTGGTACTTTAGGTCTCAGGTAACATTTGGGTTGAGATGTAATTTAAGAAGAAACCAGCTCTGTAAAGAACCTGGGAACAGTGCTTTAGACATCAGGAACAGTAAGTAGAAAGCTCCTGAAATGGCATTTTTGAGGAATAAAGTGGGTCCATGGTAACTGGGATATATGGGCATGGAGAAAATACAAGAGGATGAGGTCAGAGGTAAACAGAGCCCAGAGCACATAAAGTGAGGAGGGTGGCCTTTATTCCGAGTCTTTGAAAGGTTTTAAGCAAGCAATGGCATTACATTCAAAAAGTCTCCTCAGAGCAGGAACAGAAGCAAGGAGAGCAGTTGAGGCATCACTCTGATAGTTCAGAGTAGAGATGAAGAGAAGTGGCAGATTACTGGCATATTTGAGAGGTAGGACTGACAGGATTTAAGGAAGAGGAAACAGGAAGAATCGAAGATGACATTAGGTTTGGAACTTGAGCAACCAGAGGGGTGGATGATCATGTCATTTATTGGGCTGTGGATCACTGCAGGCAGATCTGAGCCTCCACTTAGCCTTCAAGGTGCTGCAATCAGGAATTATAAGTGGACATCCCTGAGCTCTGGCAAAGTGCCAGCATGAAGCAACTTTATGATAAAGGAAAATTAAAGGCTCTTACCAAAAAAAAAAGAAGAAGAAGAAGAAGGTACAGGACAACTGTCTTTCTAATCCCCTGATATGGAGGATACTAGTAATTCTTAAAGAATGCTTACTGAAATTGATTTGCTAACTGCTTGGTAAATTCTTCCTTACAATGTTTTATTCATATTTTAATAGAGTTCAGATATATTTTTAAATATATTTTATTGATTTTTTTTACAGAGAGGAAGGGAGAGGGATAGCTAGAAACATCGATCAGCTGCCTCCTGCACACCCCCTACTGGGGATGTGCCCGCAACCAAGGTACATGCCCTTGACCGGAATCGAACCTGGGACCCTTCAGTCCTCAGGCCGAAGCTCTATCCACTGAGCCAAACCGGTTGGGGCAAGTTCAGATATTTTTAATTAAGAAAGAAGTGCAGCCCACTGGGTAATACTGCAACAATGTAGATAGCTGGTAATTCAAATTTTCCACATATATAATTGCATTCAAACAATTTTGAGTGAATCATTTTAAACCTACAAATGTCATTGTGTGCATCTTTAAACAAACAAACAAAAAAGATGTATATACAGACTTTATGGCTCCAGAAAAAGTTTGAGCTTATGGAAAAATGGTTATTTTCATAATGAAAAAATAAGCTACCAATTACAAATCCAGCTATTCTCTGTAGGGGGAAAAATAAAGATCTGACTTTTTATAGGAAAAAAAATTATAAAATGATTCATATAGAACTTTTGACTTTAATTTTCACATTTCCATTTTTGAAAATCAAAACTGAACTATAGGAGGACACTTTTAAAGATATCTTAGGCCATGGAATAATGTTTTCCCCTTAATCATCAAGCACTTTACTTTGTGGTTTGTTTGTTTTTTAATTTATCTTTATTGTTGAAAGTATTACAGATGTTCCCTGTGTTGTTGGTTTTTTTGCCCATTGGCCCCCTCCACCCTGCACCCACCCCACCCAGGCTTCCACCACACTATTGTCTGTGTCCATGGGCTATGCATATATGCATCTAAGTTCCCTGGTTCCTCTCTCCCCACCCACACCTGCCTTCCGTCTGAGATTGGACAGTCTGTTCTATGCTTCTATGTCTCTGGATGTATTTTGTCCATCAGTTTATTTTGTTCATTAGATTCCACATACGAGTGAGATCATGTGATACTTATCTTTCTCGGACTGGCTTATTTCGCTTAGCATAATACTCTCCAGGTCAAGCAATTTACTTTGGATAATGAAGAAGGATGAGTTTCACTGCCTTCTTGAGGAACTTGATCCCAGTAGTGGAGCAGGACATATTTATCATCATATTTTTAAAAAGTAATAAAAGTTTACTCCTCTATGCAATTGGTGTTCTACAAAGTTAGAGAAAAGTGAATTTGTAAGTTATTTCAGAATGTTTAAAACATTGTTCCACTTATATAAAGTTCTGTGTTTTCTAGGGTATATATTACTCTTTGTTCAAAGGGAAGCCATCTGTCTTCCTTTGAATTTGCCACTCAAGTATGCCTTTGCAGCTGTCATTCCAACAATACTCCATTGTTTGAAGAATTCATAAATGTCTTTCTGACCCCTGACTTGCTTTAGCTACAACAATAGTGCATTGTTGCAAAACACCTGCTTTGGGTCCAGTTGCCCTGTGTGTTACTCACATGCTCATTGCCCTGGCCCAACGGTGCAGGTTTACTTAGGGGTGACTGTCCCTCCTTCAGCAGCTTCCACCACAGGTGCTCACTGGCCTCATGCTGCTCTGGGCCACCTGGTGTGCAGCTTTCCCCTCAGGGCCTTCCCCAAATAGGATTCTATGTCAAGTGTATCTACATTTTCATTCTTTAAAACCAAGAAGTCAAGAGCAGTGGACTTCCTGGTTTAGAGCAGCAGCTCATATCAGACACACCTGGATTAGAGTCCTGGTTTGTTTCTTCGTACTTAAGTGACCTTGGACATATTCCTTAACCTCTTTGAGCCTCAGTTACCTTATCTATAGACTTGGAGAAAATGATACTTATTCCATAGGATTGTTGTATTAAATGACATAGTACATGTAGAACACTTAGCCCATAATCCAACAGGATATTTTCTTCTATCTATTTGAGTAGTTAGAAGTGTAATCAGTATACCTGGTGTGCTGACACAAATGAAACCTTTTCAAATTTAGTAAAATTCCATGAACTGGTTCTGGGTACTGTTCAGTAAGTGCTGACTATGTGTGCTTCCTCTGTTTATAAATTAATTGAATGCTAACGTCAGAGTGAATTAATGGGTCAGTTCTGCCATATTACACATGGGTATTTTCTCAGGGGTACCCTGAAGAGAGAAAAATATTCAGAAGCTGGACATGATGTCTCTTCAGTCATTCCATAGAGACCACCCTCGGTGTGCCAACCATGTTCCCAGAGCTCAACTGTAGATGGGTGCCGGAAACCAATTACTGTTTCACTAATAGAGAGATGTGGACAGGAAGCCAGGAAGGCTGTCAACAACATTAAATTGCTCTAACCACTCACCCTTTAGATTAAACATTGTTGGCTGAAGCAGCCTCCACCTCTGTTTATCTTGTGTATATTTCTGTTATTTCCTGCCTAAGGTGTTTTCCCCATAGCCTCAATAAAAGGGATAGCAGGGCCAGAGCAGAGGGTAGTTCTCCCGCTAGAGTTGGACTACCGCCTGGCCCCTCATATCGCCAAATTAAATTTCTTCTAGTCTCTTTTCATTTGTGGGCGGCCCCTTCTCCAGAACTCGAACCCTGAACCGGAACCCTGGACCATGCGGGACGTGGAAAGGGGATCCCACATATGGGTAGCTTTGGGATTGATAGAGTGAATTGAACTTGGGCAGGACTAGTAGCATTTCATAAACCATATTAACCATGGTAGGAATGTTTTGTTTATTAAATTGGACACTCCTACCAATTAATAGCCTTTGGAAAAGAGTCTAATATTTGAAGTTTTCTCAAAACCACTTCTTTTCTCTGAAAAACAAGGTAATTATCTCAGTTTCATCTGTCAGTGTACTGCTGGGCATATTGCTGAAGCTATAGAATTTGGTAATCAAGTAACAATTGTGCTACTAATTAAGAATTGGCATTAAGCATAGAAATTTCTCAGGTGGAACTTGCTCCTAGCCTTCTGCCTTCTTTTTGAATATTTTCAATCCAAACTCCTACTGATGCTATCGAGTGGTTTTTTTTTCCTTTCACTTTCTTTGTGCCTAGTGTCTAATTTAGTTGTTGACCAAGGCAAAATGGTCTAGAGTAGAAGTATGTTAAAATAATCTAAGATGGAATTATGGTCCAAAATTTGGTCACTGATAGAGAATTGCAGATGTCATCCAGACATTTTGATGTCTTCGTTTCTGAGCAGCTAGGTATGCAAGCAATTTCAAGTTCTCAAAAGTTTCAGGAAATGTAGATAGAGAGACTTGACAAAATTTAAGAGACTATCAGAAGTACGGATCAATGAAAATGCATTGGTTATTTAGCCAACACACTCTAACATTTCACTGTCAGTTCTCCAGTATTCTGATGCATCCTACTAAGCAAATGTTTATTGAAGAAATCCATCGTCTTTGGTGTCTTGCTTTGCCTAATTTTAAATAGCAGCAAGTCAGACTTACCATTTTCCCATTTTAAGTAACAGACACTAGACTGAGTATTTCCTAAACACATCGAGGTCAAAGTCTTTGCTTAAGAATCTTGATGGTGGTTAAGGATCTGGGGTACTTGCCATGTGCTAGGCCCTCTACAAAGTGCCCCTCGCTTTGTCTGCAGTCTCTATCTCCACCCGGCACGCGAGGCCTTACTTATTCCTGTCTGACAGACGAGGAAGCAGAGAGGCCTTAGCTTGTTCACATCTAGTAAGTGACTGAGCAGTGTCAACCCACCCCCGAATTAAATTCTGTGTTCATGTGACAGCATCACTTCTCTTGCCACGTGCAGCTCTTCAGTATTTCAGTGTGCAGAAGCCATGCACAGGTGTTAGTCTGTCTGTCATCACTGTATCACAAGCAGGCTTTTACATTCGCAAACAGTTCAAACCCAATGTTATCGCCTTCCCACTCAAGAGCGTCCGTTGGCTTACCTCTGCTATTTTCATTTCTATGAGAAGTCTCAGAAATTGTTTTCCTCCAGGTTCTTTAAATAATAGTTTAATCTATCATTTATTGAATGGCTACTATACTTGCCTATGCACAAGGCTACATTCGCCTTGTAGAAGGCATATCCTTGGATGTAATATAAAACCGGTTCCCTTTTATTTTACTAGCTTCCTTCCACTCTATAGCTTATTGTGAAAATCAGAGAGTGCCTTGAACTCAGAAAATAGGTGCTGAGAAATTACTAATTGTTTATCAACTCTTTTAGGTTAATAAGAGTTCAGCTATATTTGTCAGAAAATCCCTCCTGAAATTAGCTCTCTGACTACCAAGGCAAAATGTATGTATTTATTCATTTATAGGTCACAGATTAAAAGGATAGTCTATATAAATATAATAAATCAATATAAAGATCTTTTTAAAAAATTCTTCTCCCCCTGCTCCCCCAAAAAGAAGAGAGATCCACATATATGAGATAAAAAGAACTCTCTTTGCAAGGAATTTTGCCACCATTGGGTTTAATTACCCAAGAATTCTCTACCTGAGACATTCTTAAGAGAGTAGTGTGTGTTGATAGTGAAGTACAGGCTGAGTCAGAGATTGTGAAGTGTCTCCAGGTCTCAAGCTGAAATGTTTATGAGACACATTTCAGAGGTGGCAGTGGAGCTGGGTAAGCCTACCCTGTGTATGCCATTGACATACAGTTGGTTCTTTCTAACAGTCTGACTCCTGATTTATACTGTGTAAATTCCATCCCTTAAGTTTAGCAAAGTTTTTCAAGTTGTGCCGTGGCTTGGTCTTTAGTTTTGATTTACCGCTTTGCCTGTTGAAACACATACTGCAAGCTGCCATACATTGTGAATGAGCTATGTCCTCAAGTATGTGTCACTTACAGCTCATGTTGTGGCTTCTGTCTTCTCTTCATTCTTGTCAGTGGGCTGCGTCCCCAATGAATCAGGACAAAAGCTTGTGTGGGGTATGTAGCTCAGGAATTTAGAACAAGTCTTCATGGAGCGCTAGCTGGCAAAGAGATGCCCTGGACCACTAATTTACTATCAGCCGTTATTTAAAATATCAGCATAGAAATTAAACACTGTCTGTAAATAGCAATAGAGAGGACATTAATCTTCAAATTAAATGCCAATTAAAGTTTAAAATTATCTTTGGAAAATGGACTTCTACTTTTCTTGCTGTCATTTGGGAGTTCAAAAAACTTCCAAAATTTTCTAATTACAGCATCAAAATTCTTAACAATAAATACAAATTTAAACTACCAATGGTACTGACACCCCAGCCACATGTTTTCTCACTGAGACAGCCCCGAGTAAGTGCCAATGATAAACAACTAATCACTTTTCAGGAAAGTCTTAGACTTCCGTGCTCTCATTGGTCATGGAGAAGTAAACACATACTTTGATGAAGTTTCACAAATTGAACAAGCCCTAGTGACCATCCGCCAGATCAGGAAAGAGAACAATACCAGCACCCCAGAAGCCTAATCAAGCTCCCTCCCTCTCTTCACCCCCTTCTGTCACTGTCCCCTCACAACCTACTCCTGATTCCCAAGACTAGTTTCACAATGTATACTCTCTTGTGTCTGGTTTCTCTCACTTAGCATCTTGTTTGTGAGATTCAGTATATCACTCATTTCATTGCTTACAGTGTTTTACTGTGTGGACTCTCACACTATCCATTCTACTATTTATGGCATTTGCAGTTTCCATTTGGGAACTGGTATCTTAGATTTTTCATAAGACTTGGGCAGCAAAGTGGAAGCCATTTGGTCTTATAAGATTTTGATTAAATCTCTTTCATGAAGCCTTCACTGGTTCTATAAGTGAACTCTCTCTTTTCTGAATGGCAGACTGACTATTTCCCTTTTCTCACATTGCCTTTTGTATTCTACTCTAACAGCCACCATCCCTTAGAGTCTTGCTATAACTTAAAAGAATTCACATAGTCAGCTATTGCTTATAGACCTTTTACTAAGAGTTGTTACATGATGTTCCCTATGCGTGGGTGTCAGGCACTGTCACGGTGCAAACCTGATTTAGAAGGAGAGGATGAGATTTTACAGGCTCCAGAATGAGAATAGCGACCCAGTTTTCTCCCAATTCTATTACACTCCCATCCTTGTAGGATAGAATGAGGTTCTTCATCTGATCTATTAACCCATGGCCATGTCTCATTTCGGCTCTATGCCACCATTGGAAACTTAGCCTTGTGTCTCCCACAGTTCCTATCTGAGGCTCACAAAACTCTGTAGGTCGATGTTTGATTGATTAAGCTAGTCTGTCTTAAAATCTTGAGAAGAGAGATCAAAGGGCCTCTAGTTGAAAGGTTATTTTTGTTTGTTGTATTTTATGATTTTGCTGAAGTTAGTTTTCCTTTTAACCATTATCAGGGTTCTGTTTTATTATTAATACTATACTTCAGATATGTGTACTTATTTTATGCTCATTTCTTGATAGCTTTGTCCTACTAGATTGGAAGGCCTGTGAGAGCAGGGGCCATATCTTACTTGTGTTTGCATCTTCACTGTCTTAGGCTCCTAATAATGTCTTTAGAAACAAAAGGCTTGAATGGCTTCATGATGGAAGGGCTTGCGTGGAATCTGAACACAGCTGAATTATATAGCCCTGTGCCTATTACCTTGTTCCTAAACCATCTGATTGATAAAGTCTCCCCTCTTTCTTACAAGGATATTTTGAGATGAAATTGTATTATACATAGCATTTTGAGACTTTCAGAGATAGAATTACATAAAGCACTTTGCCTCTCAGCAGATGCATAATTTAGTTAGATGACATCTTGTGGCTGAAGTCCACTTTAATGTGAAGACTTTATTGCAATCCTTTCTTTAAAAAGTGAATAATTTAGCCTTTCTGGTGATTTAGATATGGTTTAAGAGATTGCAAATCAAGAATGTATCAGGGGACTAAGCTAATTACCTGTCTCTGCCACCAGTTGCTCTACTCATGAACCTGGAGAAAGTCACTTCTTTGGCTCAGCTCAATTTTGGCTGCCCCTTCCAGGGTGTTGTCAGAATACATTATTACTGTATGACATAAAGTCATAGAAATACAGAGGTCTAAGCAAACTTAGCACCAACAGTTCCTGGCACATAACAGGGTCTCAGTAAGTATTTGTGGAATAAATTAATGGATTAACATGTCAAGCCATTTTCACCATGCCAGATTACTGCAATATTGCAGCCAGCTATTATTTCCCCAGCCTCTGCTTCACCTCTGCGGGTGGTAGAGAGCGTTCACTTCCTCTGACGGCTGCCCATTCCGTTGGTCAATAAATTGAATTACTATCAAATGCCACTGTGGACTTCTGGGAGGCTCTGAATCTCCTGAGCACTTAGTCCGGCTGTGCTGCATCTTAGACATGTCGCTGTTGTAGTGTTGATCACAGTACATTTGAGAATAACTGTTACGCCTCCTTTCTAGACTTGAGCTCCATGAGGACAGATGTGTGTCTTGCTTTTTTTATACTCCCAGCTCCCAGCATAGCACAGAATGGATGAATGAGTGGACGAAGGGGGACAGAGAAAATGGGAGGAAAGAATAATAATAACAGGAGCATATGTATTGATTGCCAACTCAGTGGTCTCCTAAGAGAATTGTACTCACGCTAGAAGATGTGCCAGGAACAATCCATTGGGCTTCAGGAATAAAATGTTTTAACTATTTCCACTTCTTTTTTTAAGCCTAACCATTTTCATTTCAATTTTATGTGTGTTTTATACTATACATACTATTTTAATATAGTTGTACATGTGTTTAATTTATATATACCTACATATTGGAAAGTACATATTCAAACACTTGCTGATAAAAGTACAAATCATAAGTTTGAAGACCCTTAGTTTGTCAGGTACTATGCTAAGCATTTGATATACAGTATTTCATTTCATTAACCAAACATTCCATGAGGTATATACTATGGTTCCATTTTGCAGGTGAAGAAACTAGGCACAGAGAGGTTAGGTAATTTGCCCCATCATGTACAACTGGTAAATGGTGAAACTAGGGCCCAGAATGGATCTGTCTGGCTTATCCACTGCCCCATTCTCTCTTGTTTTTCCATCCTAGCATCTGGGGTATACCTCAGGCACAGTACAGGTTGTGGAGTCAATAAATAAATGAATAGATGGGTTAATCATACCACATATTAATACCTGTTTGACAGATTGAGAACATTTAGTTCCATTTCTTGCAGAACAGCAACTCACTTGATCACTGTTGAGCCCAAAGTCAAGTGACTGGTCTTGTGTTCACATCTGATTACTGACTGCTCTTTTATTGAAATATAACTTTTATGCCATAAACTTCACCCTTTTAAAGTATACAATTCAGGAATTTTTCGTATATTCATAAAATTCTGTAACCATCACCACAATGTAATTTCAGAACATTAGCATCACCCCAAAAAGAAACCCCATACCCATTAGCTGTCACCCTCCAATCCCTCTCCTCCCCCAAGCCACAAATCTGCTTTCTGTCTCTATGGATTTCCTCAGTCTGGACATTTCATGTAAATGGACTTATATACTCTAGGACCTTTTAACTTAGTATAATGTTTTCATGGTTTATCGGTACATCATTATTTTTTTATATCTAAATTATATTCCATTGTATGGATAAACAAGCATCCCTTCATCAGTTGATGACATGATGGGGTTTTCACTTTTTGGCTACCATGAATAATGCTGCTATGAACATTCATTTACAAGTTTTTATATGAGCACATGTTTTCAGTTCTCTTGGATATATAGCTAGCAGTGAATTACTGGGCCATGGGCCCAGGTTTAACATTTTGAGGAACCACCAAACTGTTATCCAATGTGGCTGCACGATCTTACATTGCCACCAGCAGTGTATGGGGATTCCAGTTTTTTCGTGTCCTCGCCAACATTCGTTACTGTGTGTCTTTTGTATTATAACAATCCTAGTGGGTGTGAATGGTATCCATTGTGGTGTTGATTTGAATTTCACTAATGACAGTGATGTTGAGCATCTCTTCTTGTGTTTATTGCTCCCCCAACTATTTCTTTTAAATTTAAACTATTTATATTTCCCTTTTTTCTTTTTAGTGCTTTTCTTTGGAATATAAATTTTGTTCATCTTCTCATGATGTCTATTTTGTCCCAAGAATCTCAAAGCTATCAAATGCTCATGAACTCTCCTGTTAGAGATTGCATGGCCTGGGTGTAAATCACAATGCTCATTCATATATGATGCTAACACTTAGCAATGTTGAAATTAACATTTGTTATCAAATTTGGTTTAGGCCAGAGAGAAAGGAAAGGTTTTAAAAATTCCATATGCCAGTTTCTTCGCTCTACAGTAAAATAATATTTATATTAGCCTCTAAAGATTTGTAGTACTATTCTGGTGGGCGGGGGCGGGGGGGGGGGGGGAACAGGGGGGAATTGTGCCTGACAGATTTCATGTACTAATATAGTAAAGTCCATGTCAGTAAAAGTGTTTATTGTAGCTGTGAGGTCTTTCTGGCTTTCAGACCTACATGTTCCCATCTTAAGTTCATATTTTATTTGATGGCTTTTGACAGCGTTAGTCATGCTCAATCTTACTGTAAATTGAATGTATTTGGTCATAATGACAAGGATGAAATTCATCAATGTCTTATAACGTGGACATTTTTATGGGAAGCGATTTTTCTTTTTTTTAACTGCTTTGAATTTTTGTTTATTTAGTCAGTCCTCAAATAGTGGTTGAGCATCAGACATGGGCAGTATAGTGGGAGTAAGACCGTCTTTGTGGAGCTCATAGACCACCTGTGAATGCCAAGACCAATTACTAACTGCAATTATGATAGATGCTAAAAATGAATACTTTAAGCTTCTGTGTGAGCCCATAAAGTGGAGGAGCTGACCCAGTTTGTGGTTGTCAGAAAAGGCCTCCTCAAGGTAGTAACATAATTTGGGACTAAAAAATACCTCGGAGTTAGACAGCAGATGGGGCCCAGCGACTGGCATGGGAACAGGCACTAATGCAGACATTAGTGCTTTAGAGAATCTTAGTGAAGCACAGTGTGGCTGACATGTCAGGAGCAAAAAGACAAGGTCAGGCAGGTAGGGTAGGCATCAATAAAGGCATGTTGGGCATGACCTCTGTCACTGGGGAGCCATATCAGGGGTAAGGCTAGAGCACTTGATGATAGCCTATAAAATTAAGAAAGGCGAAGTGACCCTTTGTTCTGTCATCTTTTTCCTTTCTTGGTCAGGAATATGACTGGAGAAACTACCAGCCCAGCCAGATGAGTGAATCTGAGTTGCAAATGCTGGCAAGCCTACGGCAGCAGCAGAATGATGATCTGGAGGACACGGGGGCTTCCCATGGCCTGAGTGCCTCCCAGGTGGACAACTGTAACGTCAGCATAAGTACCAGCAGTGACGACACCACCACCTGGAACTCCTGCCTGCCACCTGTAAGTCCTGGGCTTTGGTCTGTTGATTGCCCTAACAAGGAGCAAGCTCCTTCCTTACAAAGCCTCCTTGCCTGGGAAAACCAGGGCCCAACAAGCATCCTCACTATGAGCAACACTCAGAGCCCATTCGGAAATAGTCTGTCAGGTGTGGGGGCATTGACTTTTCTCAGTTGTCTTAGTTAACCTCAAATAATGCATGCTAATTGTGTGTTAATATATAAAACCACACATTGAAAGAAACAAGAATAATTTAGCTGTAGATTCTAGATGTCCCATTGCATCCCCAGCTCCTTGTACAAGCCCTGGCACACAGGAGGGTTGATATTTGTTCAATGAATGAACAAATAGGAAGAGACTATAAATATTCTAAGGATTGCTTGGATGCAAGGTCAGAAAAGAACCTTCTGTAGAAACCACAGATGTTTACTGACTCTTCCCTGCGCTTGAGGGCACGGTCGGCCTGCGGATGCGTCAGGGGCTCCTGTTTGCCCATCTGCCCACACAGGTGGAGCGCTTTAACACGGCCCAGCATCCACACTAGGACGGCAGAGGACTCGGAGCAGCTCCAAGTCTTCCTGGTTTTCAGGTGAAGGAACTAAAATTGGCCCACCTTCCACCCCGGTCAGTGTTGGACCCCAGAGCAGAGCCCAGTGTTCTGACTAGGTCCATTCTCCACAATACTGTCCTACAGGACCTACTGACTTACTTGGAAATACAAAGCAGAAGCTTCAACAAACAGTCTGTACAGCACAAGAACTATTGTGAAGCAGAGTAATAACTCATTTTTATAATAATCATAATTATTAAGCACCCAGAGACATTTTAAGACCTGGCTAGGCCCAAGGGACATTTACATATAAGGCCACATTCAACATCAGATCAAACGTATTAAAATACACTTTAATCCAACAGTAAACGTTTTATCCAACAGCAATTTTTTAAAGGAAATATATAATTGTGTAACTTTGATTCATATTTATATAATGTATTAAAATATATAAAGATTGAGTTCTAGTGTAGTTGGCAATGTATAACTTCTGTATTAAGTATTTCATTAAATATTTATTAATTTTACAATTTTCTTTTTGAATTTTAAAGCCAGCTTTTTTCCAAGTTTCCAACATCTTTGTAGATCTTAGAAATCTCAGAGGCCCCGGCACTAGGCCTGACAGGTGTTAACCTAACTTCCTCCTCACTGCTGTCCCCTGTGGTGAGTACTGGGAAGGCCCATTTCCAGATGGGAAAATGGAGCCCTGAGTAAAGTGACTCAGAACTAGTGTGGCATGACTCCTGAGTCTGAGCTCCTGACCACCATGAGCCAGTGACTTCTCCATGTGACTCACTCGTCTAATGAGTGCTACCAATATCAAGCAGGTGATATTCTTGCTCTGGAGGGAACTTACAAGTCCATGGAGGAGGAATTTAAATTGGCTCTAAGGAGGTGTGTGTGTGTGTGTGTGTGTGTGTGTGTGTGTGTGTGTGTGTGTGGTAGAGTGAGATGCTGTTCATTTTTCATTAGTGTTCTTTTTCCTCACCTTTCCCACCTTCCAGGTTTCTCTTGCCTTAGTTGTGCTTTCATTAATTGAATGTCCAAGCATAAAAAGTATCTACCCATGCAGCAAAAATACCCTGTGTGCTGGTTGGTACTCACAGTACCCTTGCAGCCAGCGCTAAAAGCATCAGTGTAAGTTGCATATTTTTGCCAATGCTATTTACAATGGAATTGAAACATTGACTTTCTTATAAAACATTCCTCGGCAGGTATTTAAACCAAAAGAAAGAAAGGGAACAGTGGCCTCCTGAACAAGCTCCTTCTGTCATGAAGCAGCTTGGAGGCCAACATTACAAAGAGCAAGCTGAGGGATGCTTATTTATGGACTGAAAAGGCTGAGCTCTCGGTTGCCCTGGATACAGTGTTCTCATCACTGTCCTGTCTGGCAAGGACTGAAGTCCTCATGCATGACAACTACTCCTCTCTAAAAGTATTTGCCCAAAAACAACATCATTGATAATGAACTTAATAACCCCTCTATTTGACCAAATGAAAAATAGAAATATTCTAGCTAGAGAAAATAATTGAAAAGCCTACCTTTGGTATTCATAAGATGTGTTTATTACTGCATCAAGTTCAATATCGGAACTATCGCCAAATGGAAAATTACATTTCTTAATGAACTCCTGCATCTTGTTGCTCATAGAGAGTTTAAATAGCAATTTACAAGAACTATTGTGGTCTTTCTGAGAGCTCATACCTTTCTCTTTAGAAGTTGTCCAGGGGCCGTGAAAAAGAACAAAAGAACTCATAACTTTATTTATCACAGTAATATCCTGCTTTTCTTGTAGCTCAGTGATGGCTACCATCCAGGCTGGCACTCAGACCAGAAACTTGGAAAACCCCTCCCCCTACTTTGGGGTCCACATCTACTTGATCTCCAAATCCTGAGTCTCGTCTCTTCCTTTTACCTCCTAACCCTCCTTACTTATACCATAACCTTGGCACTTTATTTTTTATGCAAATTCCTTCAACAGTCTCCTAATACCTCTGTATCTCCAGTCCAAGCAGCATAGCCTGAGGGATAGGAGCATCTGCTCTGAAATCATATTGCCAAGGTTCACATCCAAGCTATGACCTTGGAAAAGCACTTGGCACTGTATCTGAGACATAATAAGCACTTAATAAATTAATGTTAGTGGTAATTTTATTATTATTATTCAAATTGGTGATCTTTCTAAAGCCCAGATCTGTTTTATCTCTTCCCTGCATAAAACCTTTTCACAACCCCCCATTGCCTCTTTAGTTTGGCCTGCAGGGCCCCGATGATCTAAGACCTGCCCCCTCTCATCTCATCTCTCGCTGCTCCCCACCTTTCTCTCCCAGCTTTAGTCCCAGTTGTGAGTCCCGAAATGCACTCTGCACATATCCTTGTACCTTATACCTGTTTATCCCACAAGACTTAGCTCCAGAGTCTTCTGCAGCCCTTCTCCAGGCCTCACTATGAGAGACATACCTTCCTTTCTCCACTAGAGCCAGGAATATCTCCATGGTGACTCTCACCTCAGCCTAGCTTGTCTGTGTCACATCAATTCATTTCACATTTTGTTGGAGTGGTACCACATGCTGTGAACTATGCTGGGGATACAAATAAAGCTTTACCTGCCTTGAGATGTTCACCAAACTGCAGGGAAGCAGAGTCCTGTCAGTCAGGGTAGTGAGTGATGATAGAATAGAGTTCTGGGAACAAGTGAGAGGCAGCATTCATTCTACGTGTTGGTTTCAGGCATGCTTCACAGAAAAAAGCGCCGTTAAACCAGAGTTCAAGAACCAGAGCAGCCCTGGTCGGTGTTGTTCAGTGGTTAGTGTGTGGGCCCGTGTACTGAAGGTTCTTGGGTTCAATTCCCAATCCAGGGCATGTACCTGGATTGTAGGTTTGATCCCTGGCCCTATTCGGGGCACAAGCGGGAGACAGCCAATCAATGTGTCTCTCACACATCAATGTTTTTCTCTCTCTCTCTCCCTCCTTTTTACTCTCTCGAAAAATCAATGGGAAAAATATCCTCACAAAAAAGAAAATAAATAAAATAAATAAATAAAATAAAAATTAAATTAAAAAAAGGAAAAAAAAATTAAAAAAATATCCTCAGGTGAGGATTAACATACATACATACATACATAAAAGTGTTTTTAAAAGGAATGAACGCAAACTCACCATGTAGAAAGAAAGAGAAAGGAATTCCAAGTTTGAAAAGGAACAGCAGTAAATCTATGGAAGTCAGGTGGAGTCTCTCCTTTAACAAGATAACTTCGTGGCTGTACCTTGGTTTCTTCATTACCTTGAACCAGACTTGAAATGAGTTTTCACTTATCTTAGCTTCACCACCCACCTCCCACCCAACACACACAGAACTAACTACTCCATGCTCTAGCTACACTGTGCAGCTTGCCATGCCTTTCATCCAGATCATGTCAATCATGCCGTTGCTCATGCCTCTTCCTTCTGCCTGGGGACCCTCCATCCCTCTTCTCCTAAACACTCTTTGTGGCCCAATTCAAATGTCACTGCTGCATGAAACGCTTCTGACCCTCAGCCACCATACACAGAATTATCTCTTCTCTGGGTTCCCGTTGCCTTCAGGCTCAATGATAGCATTGACCACATCAGGTACCCTTGTTGCCAACATCCCCCACATCTGGTTGTAAGCTCCCTAAAGGCAGGACTATGCTGAACAGAGAGCCTGGCATGAGGTCACACTCAGTCTTGGCTGGTTGTTACTCATTGGTTGAATAATCAATCAATAATCCTACCTAATAATAGACAAATATGCAAATTGACCATACCTTCGCTATGCCCACGATTGGCCAGGAGGCGCGGGGGAGCGGGACTCGGGGTGGCCAGGGTGGCCGATTGGGCCAGCGGGACACTGAGCTCGCGTCGCCAGCGGCGGCTGGAGCTCAGCGTCTGCGCCATGGCTGTGCTGCGGCACAGAAGGGGCCTCTGGGGCAGCGAGCTCACATCCCACCGCGGACCATCAAAAGAGGGGGAGCTGGGTGCCTGTCCGCTGGTGCACCAGGCCTTTCAGAAGCCTCAGGCGCAGCGGAGGCTTCCGAAAGGCCTGGTGCACCAGCGGACAGGCACCCAGCTACCCTCCTAAACGTGCATGATTCAATCATGCACTGGGCCTCTAGTATTTAAATATTTTTTTACTCTAAAATAGTAGTTTTTATCAAAATTTTAAAATAAATGAGCTTTTCTTTGCTTAAATAAATTCTTAAAGAGGCAGGTAATAGTTTACATCCCAGATTTGATAAATGGGTATTATATATACACATAAAGGAAAAGTCTCCCTCTGGACAGGGCCTAATGACCAATAATTTTAAAAGGAGATTTAGGCAGGTCACATTCAGTTTAGCATCTTTATCTCAGGACTTTACACACAGTGCAGTCTAGAACCAGAATGAGGTCTTTAGCAAATTCTATTGTGTTTACTACAAGCTTTGATTCCTCAGCTTCCCCCAGCATCTGTACAGTTCAGAGTAATATGTACTGTTTAAATGGTGTTTAGATGTTATAAATTAGTCATTTAAAAGTGTACTTAAATGTAACCATATTTCTCATAGCAGATTGGCTTTTGTGGGCATCTCGCGCTAAATAAATCAAGCCTGCTGAGAATCCCCTAGCCTTTGACAGACAAATTTTTCAAAGTTTCTAACTTAGAACCAAATTCAATTAAAACAATACTTTACAACTTCTGTGGAAACCAAGCTACAGGTAATCAATTTTGGAGGGTTTTTGTCAGGAGTAGCCCTCATGAGATTTTAGTCATAAACTGGGCCCCAGGCAAGCTTGGGAGGGGCGCTAGGAGTTGGTTACAATGGAGTTCTAAGTGCATTTTATTTTGGTGAGGGATTTTGATTGACAATGCATAAAACTATATTGTGTGTGTGTGTGTGTGTGTGTGTGTGTGTGTGTGTGTGTGTGTGTCTTTTTAAGAAAAATGATAGTTATTAATGGAGACAGGTTCATGTGATGACCAAAATATAGACTGTATCAGCCAACCTTGGCTCATTTACTGGCACAGTTGCCTATAAAATGGGAATAATGAAGAGCCTTCCTCGTACCGGCATGATGAAAATTGAATGAGAGCCTGGGGTGCATGTGTCCTGTGCCTAACAGAGGACGCTCAGGCTGACTATAATCTGCTGCTCCCCAGAGCTGTTCTCCTCCAAGGGCCACCTGAGTGACCAGAAAAGATTTCTAGGACATTTCCCTTTTTTATGACACTGAGGGCTGTAAGAGTGGGCAGAGGTTCTGTTGTTCTTGTAATATGAGCTTAACCATTAGAATCCAGACCAACTCCTTCAGAACTATAAAAATCAATTCTTTCATTATTTCATTATTTCTCTCTCCCATCTATAACCTAGATTCTCGAAAAGCATGCCTCACATGCATGCTAGCCTGTAAGCAAGCAAGGGCCTCAAAGCCACCATTCCTGTAACCAAGTACATTAGTCCCTCAGCTCGTTTAAAAAAAAAAGAAAAGAAACTCATCACATGCATCCATCAAATGGCATATTTCAGAGCATATTTGGAGGAACACGAGGCAAATCGCACTTAATAAAATTACAAGCATATGGTGACACGTTATTTATGGTCTTGATTAACCTTGCAACTTTATTGCCATTTTCATAAGATTTTACATACAACATGAAAATATTGTCTTTACCTTTTAACATGACAGAATTATCTTATCTCCTGTTCTTTTAATTAGCCTTTACTTCTCTCCCTCACCCCCAAATTTCTAGCAGCTTGATCGTGGAAAAGCAGAGCTTCTTTTGTGCTCAGTGGTAGTTAATTTTCTGTGACGGTGGTTTTCTGACACTAGTGCATAGCAACAGCGCCACCAAAAGGACGAGGTCCTGAGTTTCTAGGATCTGTTCCATTTCTTTGCTCATCAGCTTATCAGTTTTTACCTGATGATTGCTGGCTGCTCTGTGTCCAATATGTAATACCTAATATATTGGCATTTCAGGCTCTAATAGGTCTTAATTTGCTCTGACCTGCAGATTCATGAACTTCTCCGCTGTCTTTAGGTGTAATGAGTTTTCTTTTAATCCTGAACTAAAAAGGTAAATAGTTGATTGAGCTAAGCTGTAGGTAACTCAGAGGAGCGGACATCATGGCACTATAGGGTGATATAACTGGTGTTAGAGTCAGTGCAGTACTGAGCTGCATGAAATTAGCCTTCCTCATTCTCAAAGTATTGTCTATTACATCTTATATTTGTCCCAAAATTAGCAATGTAACAACACTTAGTTTCTTTAATGTTAAATATAGAGTAATATGTCATAGGAATGAAATCAAATGAATTTATGGTAAAGAGGTAGTCTTATATATTTCAAATAAATGTACTTCAGTACCCCTTTTTTTTTCCTGACGTAAACTGAACTGAGATTGTCATATTTGTTATATAAAAACTTAGGTATTCACCACTCCAGGTGAGCCCCAGCTGGACTAAGTACATACTCTCTAGCGGTTAGAGGGTAAACTGAAACCAGATGGCCTGGTTTCCAATTATGGTTCCACTATATCCTGGCCGGCATGACCTTGGTTAACACCCAGTGGCTGGATTTCCTCTTCTGTTAGATGGAGTTGTTTGTCCTGTCCATTTCATAGAATCACTGTGCGAATCCAATGAGATACTATCTGTCAAGGGTTGAACACAGTAAGTGCACAATAAATATCAGTTACCACCATTAGCATTATTGCCACAGTTATTGGTAGGTATCTGTTGGTGTTCCTTGGCTTCTTCTTATAGTATTCTCTAAATATGGCTGAATTCCAAAATCAAAAGATCAATTTTAGTTTTTTAACTGGTGCTTTCAAAGGATGTTACCTACCTAGAAATAGTAGAAATAGGTTTACTGCTGCATATGTATAGAAACATGTCTATTTCCACCTGTGGATAGGGACATCTGGCTTCATTCAACCCACTATATTCTCCCACTCCCCCCCACCCATGGTCAGAGAGCTTTAGAAACCATTTAGGTTTTATTATTTCACAGCAAAAAAGGATTAGCACACAAAGCTCATGCATTCTGATTTGGGCCTAGAAGCCAAAAGACCTCACCCAAGTGAAAGCTCTGCCCTTTCAAAGTATCAAAGCAAAGTCATGGGAACCGCAATATCTTGAAGGAGCTCCTTAGCTGCATCATTCCCATAATCCCTTCCTGTCCCTGAGTTGGATTAGAAAATTAGAAGATGTGCAGAGAAAGGGAAGTGGGCCACCCATTTAGTATGGCACTCGCATCCTTCCCCCACTGAGTCATTAGCAGGGAGGTTTATAAGTCCCTTTATAGCAGCTACATGCATAAGTCTAAATGCTATTATTAAATTTAAGTTTCTTATTGAATAAAATTTTTTTTAGTAACAATTGGTCATTAGCTTTCAATAGTACAAATTAAGTTAAAGAATCCAGTATTCAGACCAAATAACAATGCCTGCAATTATTTTAAGTGAGTATTTTTATTTACCTTTTTATCTATTCATATCTGTAATCCTTATTACTTTGAAAAGTTTCCAGTGGTTATTTTTTTGTTTTCTGACACTTAAAAATCATTGTAAGTGTGAACCTTTTATTAATTGTATTCCCTTTTATTCCTTGTATCATTGGATCTGTTTGATATAAACATGAGCAAACATGGGCGGGCAAGTCTATGTGGGCTAAGAGGTGGCTGAGTCACAAACAAGGTAGATTCTGCAGCCATTTCTATTCCCCAGAGGAGGGAGAAGGCATTGAAATACGGGGGTGGGGACAGGTGTAAATAGAATCAATGGTATGAAATTAAGCAAATAGAAATTTGGCTGAGTGTCAGGACTGTGATGCTTAGAGAGTTATGGAAATGACTCTTAAAGTCATAGGCAGAGTTCCATTCACGGGAGGCCTAATACAGCTGAAGTACTGGAATACTAATGAAGACTTTATTGCGAGTATTTTGGCACCAGTGTGAGTTGGTCTAGAGAACCTGTTCGGCATTTTGTGTGCTAATCCTTTTTTGCTGTGAAATAATAAAGCCTAAATCATTAGAACTAAATTTCACTTGCAAATTGCTAAAAGTCTTATTTCTCTAGTGAGATCAAATACGTCTTATAACATGATTTTCCTTCCACTGGTCTCCCAGCTGTTGTTTCTTATCACTGAAATGGTGATGCATTGATATTGGTTCAATTACCAAAGTATCTGAGTACATTTACATTCATGATACATCACAGAGAGGCAGGCTAAGTGAGTGTGATCATCATACAGGGTGTTCGATTTAAATTAAAGGAACACTTCCAAGACATTATTTATAGAGGAAGACAGTTTACTCTAAAGAATTCCCATCACGCATGTCATTAATATTTTAGGATCTATTAAAATAAGCAATATGTGCTCTCCATGTTCAGGCACCTTGGCCACACTTTTTCTTGGTTGGTGTCAGTGCTGTGGAGTCACATTATGGGGGAGAAAACATTAACGCCAGCCCCATTGGGTAAGGAACTAACTGGAGCCCTTTGAATGCAATTCAAAAATGTATACCAAATTCCAACTTATCATGAAATGAGAACATTAAAAATGATCTTCATATTATAATTACATGGTGTGGTTAGTCACATAGAAAAATACTTGGAGCTAATGTTGAAAAACAGAATTTGTGTCAGGTCTAATAGAATTTTTCCTTTTATAGAACAAATGAAAACACCAGATTCCGATGGAGGCAAGTTAAGGCTTGCATGGAATATGGTGGTTTAGCTGTGTTTTGAAATAGTAACTTAAAGGTTTCTTGTGAAGGGAAAACTTGAGAGTTTACATTTTTGTTGGGTATTGGCATCACATTTTTTCAGCTCTCTGATTAATGCCTGAGGTTTTATTACACACTTGGGGGAAATGACAACCTTAACCCAAGATCCACATGTGTAATCCTATCTAATAAAACAGTAATATGCAAATTGACCGCACCTTCGCTACACCTATAAGCCACGCCCACCAGCCACGCCCACCAGCCACGCCCACCAGCCAACCAGGAGCAAATATACACGTTAAACCAGCAAAGATGGCCGGGGAAAGGGCAGCACCCATGCCAGTGAGATCCAAGCCATGATGGTGGACTGGGGCAGGTGGTTAGCTCCGGCTGCCCAGGTCCGCCATCACCTATCGCGGACCCGGGCAGGCGGCTGCAGGGGTTAAGGCCCGCAGCCGGCTGCCCGGGTCGCCATCACCAATCGGGGACGAGGACCCGGGCAGGCGGCTGCAGGGCCTTAACCCCTGCAGCCGCCTGCCTGGGTCCGCCATCACCAATCGGGGACGCGGACCCGGGTTAAGGCCCTGCAGGGGTTAAGGCCCTGCAGCTGCCTGCCCGGGTCCGCCATCACCGGGGACACGGACCCGGGCAGGCGGCTGCAGGGCCTTAACCCCTGCAGCCTCCTGCCCGGTCAGCCATCACCGATCGCGGACGCGGACCCGGGTTAAGGCCCTGCAGGGGGTTAACCCCTGCAGCCGCCTGCCCGGGTCCGCCATCACCAATTGCGGACACGGACCCGGGTTAAGGCCCTGCAGGGGGTTAACCCCTGCAGCCGCCTGCCCGGGTCCGCCATCACCGATCGCGGACGCGGACCCGGGTTAAGGCCCTGCAGGGGGTTAACCCCTGCAGCCGCCTGCCCGGGTCCACCATCACCGATCGCGGACGCGGACCCGGGTTAAGGCCCTGCAGGGGTTAAGGCCCTGCAGCCGCCTGCCCGGGTCCGCCATCACTGATGGGGGACGCGGACCTGGGCAGGCGCCATCACCGATCACGGACCTGGGCAGGCGGCGTGGGTTAAGGCCCGCTGCTGGCTGCCCAGGTCCACGATCATAGATCACGGAGCTGGGCAGGCGGCGTGGGTTAACGCCCGCAGCCGGCTGCCCAGGTCCACGATCTCAGATCACGGACCAAGACAGCTGCCTGCCCAGGTCCATCACTGATCTCAGAGCTGGGCAGGCGGCGTGGGTTAAGGCCTGCAGCCGCCTGCCCAGGTCCACGATCAGGGATCACGGACCAGGGCAGGCGGCGTGGGTTAACGCCCGCAGCCGGCTGCCCAGGTCCACGATCTCAGATCATGGACCAGGACAGCTGCCTGCCCAGGTCCATCACTGATCTCAGAGCTGGGCGGGCAGTGTGGGTTAACGCCCGCAGCCGGCTGCCCAGGTCCACCATCACCGATCATGGACCAGGGCAGGCGGTGTGGGTTAAGGCCTGCAGCCGGCTGCCCAGGTCCGCCATCACCAATTATGGACCAGGGCAGGCAGTGTGGGTTAAGGCCTGCAGCCGCCTGCCCAGGTCCACGATCAGGGATCACGGACCAGGGAAGGCGGCGTGGGTTAGCGCCCGTAGCTGCCTGCCCAGGTCCACCATCACCGATCTCGGACGAGGGCAGGCAGCGTGGGTTAGCGCCCACAGCCGCCTGACCAGGTCCTGGATAAGGGCTTCGAGTCAGCCATCGCCAGTGGCAGCTGACTCAAAGCCCCTATCAGGGATCATGGACCAGGTCAGGCAGCGTGGGTTAAAGCCCACAGCCGGCTGCCCAGGTCCGTGATCATCGATCTCAGAGCAGGGCAGGCGGCGTGGGTTAATGCCTGCAGCAGGCTGCCCAGGTCCATGATCATGGATCACGGACCATGGCAGGCGGCATGGGTTAGCACCCGCAGACGCCTGCCCAGGTCCCGGATCACGGATCCAGGTGGCGTGGGTTAGCACCCACAGCCGCCTGACCAAGTCCCCGATAGGGACTTGGAGTCTAGCATAAGGAAAAGAATAGTCAGCAAAAGCAGGAGACAAGGTTTCATAAGTTCTCCCCCAGGTCACCACTGTTCTCTTATACATTTTAATTATCCCAGACTTTGCCTGATGGGATTTGATTTGAATTATGCCTGATAGAGATTACATGACATGAATTGTAGGCTCATTCTTTCTTTTTGTGGTTGCCTGACTGAGAAAGGCCTTGGAATGAGAGAAGGCACTTTTATTTTCCTTTTTCATTCTTTAGAGGCTGAGGAATTACAGTTATATGAAGAACTTAGTGAGAGAATGAAAGTCTCATGCTGTATTATTCTGTAAGTTTTATCATGTGGACTATCAAAAACTTGGTGGGATCCTTTTCAAGAGGTGTTACAAAAATTATGTTGAAATTAACATTCAAGAGTAAAAGGAGAGAAGTGAGTGGTGGGTAAAGGAAAGAACTTTGTCCTAGAAACCAAATAGAAGCCACATAAACCTTCAGATTCTTACTCATTGTGCTTTGGAGGTATCCTATCTAATAAAAGAGTAATATACAGATTGATCATCACTGCAACACACAATATAGCTGTCCCCATGTGGTCAAAGATCCTGCCCCCATGTGGACACAGATGGCCACCACAAGATGGCCAGCAGGAGAGGGCAGTTGGGAGGCACCCAGCCTGCAAGGGAGGGCAGTTGAGAAGGACTAGGCCTGCAAGGGAGGGCAGTTGGAAGTGATCAACCCTGCAGGAGAGGGCAGTTAGGGGTGACCAGGCCGGCAGAGGAGGGAAGTTGGGGGCAAACAGGCTGGCAGCAGAGTGGTTAGGGGCAATCAGGAAGGCAGGCAGGCAAGCAGTTGGGAGCCAGCAGTCCTGGATTGTGAGAGGGATGTTCGACTGCCCGTTTAGGCCCGATCCCATCGGGCCTAAACGGGCAGTCGGACATCCCTTGAGGGGTCCCATATTGGAGAGGGTACAGGCTGGGCTGAGGGACAACCCCCCTCCGTGCACGAATTTCGTGCACCGGGCCTCTAGTTCCATTAATGAAAACAGATGTTCTCCTTGCAAACTTACTAACAATGAGATAGAAATATATATAATCTACATCCCCCAGGCTCTGGGTTATTGCCTGTACTTGCGATGCAGCATTAATACAACAAGATACCTTGTTTGGTTTCGCTGTATCTGGAAATTTCAACCAGTGTTAATAGCACAAAATTCTGAAAGGAGGAGGATCCACCATGAACTTTGATTGCACCATGGATGCTATCTAGCCCACTGACTGGCCATTAAAATGGCCTGTTTCCTCATATGCATCACCTTGTTATTAGCTTGATCTCCCAAACAGCCTTCAACTCTTCTTTAAAATAAGCCAGCCCCTTCTTGCAGATTGTTTCTGGGAGGAAAATTGCAGTAATGATAGTGTCCGTGAAAGTATATGTCAAGAGTATGATACTGATTAGTTTTTACTCACAAATGGTTTGTCTCTTACAGCCTGTCAACCAGGGTCGACACTATCAGAAAGAAATGAATCCACCTTCTCCTTCTAACCCCCGGTAAGAATCATTACAAATCTAAATTCCTTGTTTAAAGATTAGTTATATTATGCATTTTTTCTTGGTTTCATGAAATTGTTTTTCAAAACTACCAAAGAACTTTCCAAAGTTCTTTTTTTTTTTTTAAGTCTTCGTTCAGTCTACTTTTGTTATCTAGACTATGGTGTATTGGCTAACAACCTACCTAGGTTTAAATAGCACTCTGGCCTTTTACTAGCTGTAGGACACTGAGCAAGTCATTAAACTCAAATTCAGGCATCGTCATCTCATAATGTTTTGGGGAGGATCAAATGAATTAATACATGAAAAGTTATTAGCACAGTTCCTGGCAAACTCTTTTAAGTATTAATTTAGTCATTGTTACCCTACTTGCTTAGATACTTCAATTTAATAGGTATTTGATATTTAGTACATTTTAAGCATAAATCCTTTTTATGGTTTTTGGTACCTTTAAATTTATCAAAATAGCTTATACAAGTATAAATAGTTATTCTCTTTTCTTATTTCAAATTTTCATAATCAAAATTATTTCATAATTTTAAAAATGTCATTGGCGCCGAAACTGGTTTGGCTCAGTGGATAGAGCGTCGGCCTGCGGACTGGAAGGTCCCAGGTTCGATTCCGGTCAAGGGCATGTACATTGGTTGCGGGCATATCCCCCGGTGGGGGGTGTGCAGGAGGCAGCTGGTCAATGTCTCTCTCTCATCGATGTTTCTAGCTCTCTTTCCCTCTCCCTTCCTCTCTGTGAAAAATCAATAAAATATATATATTTTTAAAAATGTCATTGGCATATGAGTCATTTATCAATATAAAGAAGTCTCATTGTTTCAGGCTCATTAGGGACAAGGAAATCTGAATTTCAGTTTTGAAATATATGTAGTATCATATGGCTTTCTAATAAATAGCTACTAGTAAATAAGGTAGTTTATCTGTATAAACCAGAATTGCTTTATTACTATTTATTGTATACGAGGAATTTATTAAAAATCAGTCTATCTCGAGCTGCACACACAAGGTCTTAGTTATTATAATGCATCTCATTATCCTAATGCACCTCATTATCAAGCTCTTTCACCTGTACTGTGGACCGTCCCATTGAATGAGCCAAACACCAGTGACAGCATCATAGCTCTGGCTCTGGAGTGTGATCTCTATTACAGTGTCTGAACTAGACTCATCGGTTAGACGTGTCAAAAACAACTTAGCTCATACTAAAAGAGAGAGAGAGAGACAGATAGATAGCATGGATTTGTTAAATAAGAAGAGGGATTTGTTAAATAAGAATATAGGCTATATCCTGGGACCAAGGGCAACCAGGCCTTAGCAGGGCCTGAAACTTGCTCCCAGGGTCTGCTTCATTCTTCTCTCTGCGCACCAGCTTTCTCTGGTTCCAGTCACATGGCTGGCTGACGGCTCTGGAGTTTACATATTACACATACATGCTGAGGCTGGCAAGCTATGCCTGAATCCAGTTCCTACTTCAGGAAGGAGAATGTGATTGACATAGCTTGGGCCAAGTAACCACTTCTGGTCTGATCAGCAATGAACAGCAAATCGAAGCCATGTAAAAGCCAGGAGACCACCTACAGAGTTCACAGAATTTTAATGGGGCCCAGAATATCCATGACATGGGTAGAGTAAATGTTCTTTATTGGTGACCTCTTGTAAATATTCCTGGTCTATACACTTGATCTGTCACTATCATAAATAAATATAATACTAGTTTCAAAAGTGAGATTGTAGTTTTAGTATATATAAAAGGTGTTTTAACATCGTTAGAATCGGTTATCTCTTGATATGTGAATATGTTCCTTGTAATCATGTAGCTCATCTAGATTTGACTAACAAACTCTTTTTCTATATATGAGTAAACTTTGAAGGTTTGGTCCAAATTATAACAAAGTCAGAATTTGTAGTCTGAACAAATGATAGTGATAATAAGAAATGTTAAAAGTGGAAACTTGCCCTAACTGGTTTGGCTCAGTGGATAGAGCGTCGGCCTGCGGACTGAAAGGGTCCCAGGTTCGATTCCGGTCAAGCACATGTACCTTGGTTGTGGGCACATTCCCAGTAGCGGGTGTGCAGGAGGCAGCTGATCGATGTTCCTCTCTCATTGATGTTTCTAACCTTCTATCCCTCTCCCTTCCTCTCTGTAAAAATCAATAAAATATTTTTTTTTTAAAAAGTGGAAACTTTTGTTTCAATAAAAGAGGAAACGGACCCTAATTCTCATCCTCATTCTGCTACTAACACAGTAAATGATCTTAGACAAGCCTCTCAATCTATGCAGACCTCACCTAATTATATGAGCACCCTCATGTGTCGTAGAAAGGATTTGAGTTACATGCTCTCGAGAGTCTTTCCCAGCTTGAGATTCTGGGACTTTAATGAGACTCATAGATTTTACATAGGAATACCAGGCCCACTATTGAAGAGAGCCCTATATAGAAAATATTCTTCATAATCTTGGATGAGTTAATTAATGTTTAGATGTGGTAGTATGTGACTTTAAATTTCTCATTTAAAATTCATTTCTCAAAGATAGAATATAAGAAAATTCACTAATTAAACAGATAATATGTTTATTTAACCAATTAAATGTCCATTCATCTAGGAAAAATTAATTTAGATTTTTACATAATAAAATTAAAAACCAAATTCTAAAGGAAAAAATAAAATGTCATTAATCCCATTTGCCAGCAGGTTATCCACCAGTTTTCTGGAACGTCATTATATAGCTGTTCAGGAAACCTGAAGATTACATGGCTTGGCTCTTGGCTCATAAATTCAGCAGCTTGGAGAACTGGCAGAAAGGCATTATTGGGCCATAAATAAGAAAGATGATAAAATTATGAGGGTAGCATAGATCTTCATATAAAATGGGATAAATTGAATCATGTAATACACATAATTTAACAAAATTAAAAGTTATGATTCTTAAGATTTGTATTTATTTTATTTCTTACAAATAGTACCCCATGTTTTAGACTCTAAAATGCAAAATGTTAAAGTTAAAAGATATTGATAATAAATAAGAAAAAACTATTTTAAAATGAAAAGAGAAGTCTGTAAGTCTACCCTCTTGGATAAACAAGCACCTACCCTGAATCCGGATTGAAAGGTGAGCCTACAGAGGCTTTGAATAAGGATGAAAAGCAAGGGGTGCCTGAGTTCCTGGATTCCATGTGGCTGTGATCACAGCAATGCAAAGGTGACGGTGCTGGGGCATGTGCACAGGCAGGTCCATGGAGAGCAGAGCAGGTAGTGCCCTTCCGGAGGTGAAATGCCACACCAGCTTCAGTGCAATACCTGTACCACCAGAGACCTAAGAGTTTTCTATAACTCTCTCCCACATACATACATACATACGGAGTCAACTCTCAGTTAGTGTCATTAATGTAACAGAACAAGCAATACGCCCAAAGTCTTTCCTTTCCTTTACATTTTATTCTGAAAAGGTTTTTATTTCTGCAACGTAATTACCTTTGTAGTTTGTTGTGTTTATTATTAAAGTTAAAGGTAGAATGCAATCCACAAAGCAGGTAAATTTGGGTTTTGAAGTGTTGACTAGGATGAAAATAGCTAAAACACTGCATATATTCATATATTGTTTTCCTCTGAGTAAAAGAATTCACTTGCACTCATTGGGCAATGTTTGACACTGGATAGAGTGAGACATAAAGGTAATCGTTTCCTGAATGTTTTCAATCTAGGAATTGAAATACTCATGGTTCACCTCACCATAATCTCTTGCTTGTCTAGATTTTCAACAAAGCCCCTTGCATTGTTAGGCATGGGCATGATATTTCCCACTGTATTTTCCTAACAGACTGACTAACATTTAGGCAGCACCTCAAATGCTGGGGCCCTGGCCTCCAGTGTCCACCTGCATTGCCTCTTGGGGCGCTGACAGTCTCGATGACAAGGTGCAGAAGTGGCTAACAATCTAATACAATTTAGAGGAGTGTTGGGTAGGAGGAAACAATTTCACAGTTCACTCATGTTGAGAAGTGTTTTCTAGCATGTAAACCTGCTGCCAAATGGAAGAAAATGGATGCTGTGTGCAGCCTGAAGTCTTTTATTTTCAAATGCCTTCTCTTGGTTTGTGGGGTTTAGAGCTGTCCCTTGGGCACATCTATGTATGTGTTTATGTAGATTCTTCAGAATGGCTCAAGATATTTTTGCTCAGAAATGGGTTTATAAAATAAGCTGTGATTACTTTCTGGTAGTCTGTTTATATGGATGGAGTCGATAACCAATCTTTCAAATGATGATTATACTTGCTATTTTTACAACTCATTGGAAAATTAGAGGGGAAGGGGGAAGGCTTTGTAAGGCTAAATGTTTATGGAAATAAACAATATAGAAGATAATTCTAGAATGCCCAGTAATGAAGAGCATGGTTTTCTCAAGTGTTTGCTTTATGATTTATCATCTTCTGTATTTTTAAATATCAGTGCAGATTGTGTTAGGGCTTGAATCCTTTGTGGCTTTGCCACATGTTTTGTGATATAAACATACTTATAACTATAATTATCTGATAAAGCCCTGCAGACTTTGACAAATGATTAATAGCCGCTGACCTCAGTTCTCACTGGCTCAGCCAGCCCGACGGAGGCGAGCTGGCCTGTCGTGGTAACCTACCAGCCTGCTCTGGGCTGATCACAGTGATTTCATCTTTCTTTTCTCGCCAGTTGTCGGGACACAGCCTGATGGGCTTCTCCTCTACAGCTTACGTTTCTGTCCCGCCAGTACAAATGAGAGAAAGGTATAAATAAATGAAATGAAATACAGAAATTGCAAGTCCTGCTTTTCTTCAAATGGTTACATTTAGATCATCTTTAAAAAAATTTAAGAAATATTTCTCCTTCGGACCAAAGCACAAGGAATAATTTCCTGATTGTGATAGGTGATAGATAGACAGATAGATAGATAGATAGATAGATAGATAGATAGATAGATAGATAGATGTAAGTAGATAGATATAGAATATAGATAGATGGATATAGATAGGTAGGTGGATAGATAGATAATAGATAGCAGATAGATAGATAGATAGATAGATAGATAGATAGATAGATAGATTTTTAGATAATCTGAGTCTGTGGAGCTGGTGCCTCTTAAACTCAAGTGATTCTATGCCCCTCCTGCTCCCAGAGGTCTGCAGTCCATTGGTCCAACCTTTTCAACAGACTTTATAAATACCAGGTACAAAGAGACTCAGCTAGACCCCTTTCTTCCCCAGTTTACAGCCAATGCCAGGCTCAGATGGCTTCTCTAGCCCTGCCCCAGAGAAAACCCAAGCTAAAGGCACCCCTGGCACAAACCAAATCCCTCAGGAATCACCCTGTTTCTCACCTCTGACCACTCTGAACCTAGGACCATGCCCTGCACTACTTAAGGGTACCATTCCCATTGGGTTCCCCAGGACCCAGCGGTTCCCTGGGACCCAATGGTTCACCGACAGAGTTGAGCAGCTGGTGGTGCCCTGCCCCATCCCTTCTCCTCTGCCTCTGCTCTTGGCACTTGGCCTGCCTGATTCTGTCCTGATTCTGGGCATTTATTCTCCCAGAGCCAGTTAGTTCAGATCGCATACCTATCCCAATCACCCTGACCCAAGCCCCAACGAGCCATCACCCTGGAGGACTAGGTGCCACCCCTGCCAACCTGACCAGTATTCTTTTTCTTTGCTCTTTCCGCTTGTCCATCCTGGCCCTGCCTGCCTGGGCATCAGCTCTCAGTGTCTCCGGTGAGATGTCTGCCTGCTTTCTGACCAGGTCTCTCGGGCCTCACTCTGAGTCCCCTTCAGTTGCGCTCCATGAGAGACTTAAGCCATTAGGACTGAGGGAATACTCATCAATATTTTAGTTATCACGTTTTCCAGAATTACAAACTCATGAAACCCATTCCCTGGAGAGATCCAGAACAACAGAGTGCATCCTCCCCCGCCTCCCCAAGGCTTCTATGTCTGAAGTGATGGTTCCTGAAGAGTCCCAGTATTTCTGACTAGTGCTCCGCTCCCTGCCTCCCCAGTCCCTGCTGTCCATCCAGATGATGAACTCAGATTACCTCTGGCGTGGGGTCCGGTGAAAGAGTAATTACCAAAGCTATTGTTGACCATTCTAACATTTTACAGTTTCAGCTTTTAATTAAAAGATTCAGCTTCCCCTTCTAGAGTAACGACCACCTTTAAAAAGTTGAAGTACTAAGTTCAGTTTATAACATTCACCTCCATTCTACCTGAGGGGGATGCGATGGGGGACTGCAGGCATGACATGAACCTGAGGAGAGGAGGACCATCATGAGGGTTACGTGGCCACAGCCAGTCGCAACCGTGGACTCGCCACCCCATCCTTCATTTAGTAAATGCAGAATAGCTTCCCTGTTCAAACAAGGAACCTCTACAGCACAAAACGATTCAAAGTGTTCCGGTTCATACCTTCAGCAACATTCAGTGTTTCTTAAGCACCTACTATGTGCAGAGCATTGTGGAGAGATGGCTTTAGTGTGCCTTCAGGGAGCTCTCAGCCTCCCATTGCAGACCAGTCCCCCCTGTGTGTCATCTAGGCAGTGAGTGTGTGACTGTCTCAGGAAAGGTGCTGGGGGCCCCGGTGCAGCCTTTCCAAACCTCTGCCCCTCACACTCTGCTTTTGTTAGCAGTTAGTTTTACTTCTTCCTCGTACATAATTCTTTTGTTTCTCTTATTAATGAAAAACAGTACTTTTGAAATTGATTAAGGTTAAAACATAATTTTTCACTCAAGCAATATATTATGTTTACAGCTTCGTATTTCGCTGTTCATTGCCACATAAAAACCCACTCAGTATAATAAATACCGTACAAGTCAAACATCCAGCCTGTTTCAAATGACTTGAAAAAGCAAACAACCTCTAGCTGATTTGATTGAATTAACACTAACATTATTGTTCTATTGACTCTTTCTTGTCCATTGATTCTTAAAAGCCTTCCACTACCTTGCTGTTGATTAAGACAAATCAGACGCAATTTGGTGCTTGGGATAAGAAATTGCTGTTGGGTGTTGGGTGTGTGCATGGGAAATATATATGTGTGTGTGTGCTGAAACAAGACTGGTTAGAAGGCAGCTTCTCATTTTGCTGTAAACAATGTCTTTGCTTTTGACCTTTGAGCTTAACAATTGTAACCTTGGTTTTATGATGTGTTAACTCCTGGATCAGTAACAAGTGAAGCCAAATGGTGATTTGTAGATGATGTGCTTTATCTCTTACTTAAAATGAAAGAATGCTATCTAGAATATTACATACTCTCATATTTTTCAGTTCTTCATTCTCTTTATTTGTGGAGTTTATAGACTAACAAGCAACAGGATCAAAGCAAGAAATGAGGGGAGAGTAAAATACCGTCTGTTGAATTGATAGCAAACAATTTTTAAACAGCAAAATCATTTGTATTATCAAAATAGCAAAGAATAAGAAGGCTGAGATCTGGCCTGACCTGAGGGCAGTCAGCATCATGATAAAAACGAAGGTCTCAGCTTAAATAAAACCACAGTGTGACTTCCCTTAAGCGGCGGTTTATGCTAATGCAGCCCTGTCTTTTGCGTGGGTAAAGTCATCCCTAAACTACTGGATGCTGTCTTTTTCCTTCTTTCTTCCTCTTTTTTAAAATGATATCTTTTTCTTTCCACCTAGTGGTTAGAGGTGGCGGGTGACAATCTATTTACTGCCCAGTAGCATTAGAAGAAAATTCTGTTACGGTCAGTGTTTTGACTTGGTAAAGGGTACAATTACTTTGTATTTTACCATTTTCCCTCTTCCAACCTCTTTAACAGCACTTTTACTGAAACCCGAAATTGCCTTCATGTCAGAAATACTATTAACTCACATTAAGAGTCCAGAGAACTTTTAGTTTCTCCTGCTGGGATACTGGAAGAAATGGGAAACATGCAGGAACAGCCACCCATGTGACATTCTCTAAATTTACTTGTGATTTTCTAAATTTCAGTGCTAGCAAAAAAGAAAGATGCAGCAAGGCGTACAGTAAATGAAGATATTATGTATTAGAGAAGGAATGAATCTGTCATTTTGACGAATTGTGAGGCGAAGAGCAGATTAACAGATTACTCATAGTCAGAAGGCAGCTTGGTGTGAAAAATGTGCAGGAAATGATAAGTGTGGGTTTGTGCTGATTTAATGATATTTTTAAACCACAATAACATGCTGGTAGTATAATATAATAAAGCACTTTGCTTGCATTTTTAAATCATCAACATATTTTCAGTTTGACCTTAAAAACATTTTGGACCATTCTCTATTAAAATATGTAGCTTTAAAATTATAAAAAAGTACCATCTAAGATATCACAGCAATGATCTTATAGGAAATATCACTGGCTTTTAAAATCAGTTTTTCCTAAAATAGCATATGTAATACAAACTTTAACTGTGTTTTAAGCACACTAATACCACACTTACTTTTTCTTTGGGCATTTAAATCACTTACAAGAAGAAATCATTATCTTCTAACAACTATTTCCAGGGAAACGCTTCATAGATAGTATTGATTTGTCTTCATATTTTCATTGTAGGTTTTTACTTTTGTAGTTGAGATCATGGAGTACTTAATGAATAACAGCTATATTTTCCCACAGATAGTGGATAAACATAGTTCAAATTTGAATTGAGTACTCTGACTCATAGCAAGAAATAAGGTGAATTACTTGTTTTATTTTGTTATTACCAACATTATTAGAAAGCAAAAGTTTTAAGAGGTTTACATTTTTATATAAATAAAATCGGGATATGAATAATAGAGTTTTAGTTAATTTCACAATGATGGAGTGGCATTGCCAAGAATTTTCAGAATAAAATTTCTATAATGTATGTAAATGGTTTTTTTCTATATGTTAATATTCAAAACCTGATATATGGCTTGAGCTGTTTCACATTATCTTCTCTTTAGCTCACCAATGATGGCTTTACATAATTAGGTACAATAAAACTTGTAAGGGAGTAAAATAGTACATTTTCTGTCTAAACACTTGCATGTAACCCAAGTGCAAATAAGTACACTAATATGGCATGCCCAGGGCTTGAATCACAGACATGATTATGGTTCAAATTGTGTTTTACATATACAGTGAGGACTTTTACCAGAATTCAGCACATTTTGTACATTTTCCCTCTCCTAATGAATTAACACTCTCAACTTGGGGTAAGTAAACAAGCTAATGTAAAGAAGTAGTCATATTTTTTGGTAGAAATTCTGAAATGTGTATAGTAAATGTTGTGTTTTCTGGCTTCCTTGCATATTTATTGTCTGCAGTAGTTATTAACATGATTTACCAAATATTCTAAACTCTCAGTTCCAAGCACATTGTTGGACTGCTTTTCTAAGTCCACCTGGTTTGGGTGGAGCCAAATAGTCCAACTAGTTCTAATCAATGAACTGTGAGCAAAATCGCCTACATTGTTACTTGGCAGGAGCATTAAATTGCAGGTGTAAAACCCTCTACCAGAGTTCTCTTTTCCTCTGCCACCAACCATGAACATTCAAGGTGGTGGTGGTTTCATAAGCCTGGTCTCTAAATGACTATGATAAACAGAGTTCCCTGCTCGTCGGTTATATGCATTTACCATGAACAAGAAATACACTTTTATTGTTTTTAAGACACTGGAACTTGGGGGCTGTATGTTACCAAGCTGTTTGTTACCCAGCATAAGCTAGCCTTATTCTGACTTACATAGTAGCTATGAGATTGACTATATTTTTGTCACTGTAAATAAGGCATTTTACATACTTTAATATATAAGGTTTAGAAATTGGTTAAAATTGTTAAGCTTAGAATGCCATTCATTGACATGTAGTAGAATAAGTGGGTGTAAGAAGTAGCATAGTGCACTGATTAAAAGCACAGTCTCTGGAATCAAAATGCCACATTCAGATCCTTGTGAAATTAGTTTTCTAAGCCTCAATTAAGTTATCTAAAAAATAGGGGTTGTATTCAGTTATCTACTTTACAGGGCTGTTATAAGGATTACATGAGGATATGAATGTAAAGAGTTTTCACAGGGCCTGACATATATATTTTTATTAAATGGGAGAAAGTGATGGTAGTGTGGTAGGATATTAATAGGAATATGAGAAATAAAGTTCCTCCCAAATAAGATCACACTTTGAGTGAATCAGAAAATCTTAGAGAGTTTAAAGAGATCATAGAAATTATTTAACCCAGCATCTGTTCAAAAGTCTCCTGTACACACCTTGGCCAGGGAGGTAGGCTGAGTATGGCACGAGACAGGCAGTCCATTACTGAGCATTCCTTACTTACACTGAGTCTCCATAGGTTTCCTTATACCCCCTCCCTTTGTTCCTAGCTATCTTTCTAGAACAGTAATTTGAATCATCACTCCTTCACACAATCCCCCTTGAAACTTTTGAATATAGCTTTTTGGTTGTTCCGTCTTTTCCTTCAGTCTCATTTCTCCAGCATTAAGTCCACTTTGCCATTCCAGGTTCTGGCATAGTCCTACTTGCCTTCCTTTGGACACTTTTGGGTTTATCAAATTGATGTTACCTAAATTGAACAAGGTGATCTCACACTTCAGACTACAATTAGACCATTGACCAGGACACCGTGTCTGTTAGTGTAGCTTAAATCACATTTGTTTTTTTAGTACCCATATCCTACTAATGGCTTATCTTCGGCTTTTGGTCACCTGAAACTATCACTGTCTTTCTCCAGGACCATTGCTATAGCCTCCTGTGGTCTCCTGCACCCACATGTGCCTTTTCACCACAACCAGTTCCCCACAGAGCAGCCAGAGTAACCTTTTCTAGACACAGATATGGCTGTGATACCCCCATATCAAGACCATTCAATGGCTTCCCATTGCTTATAGGATAAGGACAAAATCGTTCAATGGCCTGCAAGACTTGAGTGGTTTGGCGCATGCCCACTGAATCAGCCTTCTTTTGTGCCATTTTTCCTCTCCAGATTTGTGCTTTAGCTACACTTTCAAAACTGCCTCCCTCAGAGCCAAAATGGCTTCCCTCAGGGCTTTGCCCATTATTCCCTCTTCCTAGAATGTTTTTCCTTTTCCTTATCTTCCACCTTGCCTGGTTAATACCTATAGGCTTTATTAGATTTCCTCTCAAGCATCACTCCCTGTAGGGAACCCTCAAGTTCCTGACCATGTGTTTTCATAGCATTATTTAACGCTACAGCACTGACACATTTGTGTGTAATTATCTGATTAATATTGGTCTCACCCTCTGCACTGTAAGCTCGAAGAGGGCAGGAAATCTGTTTTTGCTTGTCATTGGATTTCATGCCAGGATCTGACACAAAGTTGGACTTGGTAAATACTGGTGGAATAAATATTAGTGTCTGAACCAATTCTCTTGACTATCAAGATCATTCTGAATCTCAGTCCTCTCATCCAACCTGTTCTCTCTCTCAGCCCAGTGTCTTCCATAAATTTGAAAAGCAGAGTCACTGTCTCTGCTGGGCATTTATTACAACCTTAATAGATCATAGCTGAATAGAAAGTCCTTTGGGCCTCCATTAAAGGTCTTCCACCACGTTAATATTGATCAACAACCAAATTGAAGTGATGTGATTGTAGGGGAGAAAAGAAAAACTTTTTTTCCTCTATCCTCCTAGGTTCTGCAGCTGAAAGTGTAACTGACAAAAGACACATTAACAAAAGAAACGCATACAGATGTTATTTATGTGTGCAGTGCTCATATATATGGGAGAAAATCAGTGATGAGTAACTCAACGGAGTGGTTAGAACTTGGAGCTTATATAGCATCTTAACACATAACAATAAATTTATAGAGAAGTGACAACAAAGGGGATTGGGTTTAGGCTTTTAGGGGTGGCAGACTGTGGGAGGATACCTATATGGGGGAAACTAATGGAAGATAAGGGTTGTTTCAGTAAAGCTTTTTTTATTAGATTCCTCTCGGTGCTATCTCTGGGCTAATTAGAATCTTTGGTGATTGAGTTGTGCCCAGTACCATAAAGGGCACCTTCCCCATGGGAAATTTCATGTCTTGCTGTTAGATAGAAAGGAGGAGGTCAGAGAGCCCTCCCTGTGTCTACTGTTTCTGAAGTATCTTCAGTCAAAAATAATAGGTCAAAGCAGCATAATTTGGGGATGGCATGTTTGGTACTCTTACATGATGTTTCTAAATTATTTTAATTTACAAATAGTCCAATTCTAACACACTCTTGATGCATGATAATTCAATCATTGCATAGGATTTCTGGAATGTTATGACTTACACACACGTGCAGCTATGCCCCATCCTTTGTCCAATGCAGACATTGCTAGTGGATCACAATCTTCTTGCCCTTTGAGCATCACTGTAAACTTAAAATCCTTCTCAATAAGGTACTCCAGGCAATGCTACCAATTAGAATTAGAACGAGATTTATAATTTCTTTGAGCTAGAATTTTCATTTATTTAGTCAGCTAGGTTAGCGAAAGGACTCTATTCCTGACCTACATGACATTCCCTGAACCTGGGAATTATCACCTTGCTAATATCATCTACTCTAAAAGTCACCCCCTCTTCTGTAAAACCTTCCTTGACTAAAGTGAGATTGGGACTGCTCCTTCTCCATAGTCCTGACTCAGTTACCCACATAAACCATAATTAAAATCCTACAGCATTAAATGATAGGCATAATATATTTTGTATTTTTTAATTAATTAATGTAAGTTCTGCCTCTGGCAATGGCATACTTAGTTGTTTCACTCTGAACTTCCCTCTGAGGGCAATCAGAAAAGCTAGAGAAAATATGAGATTTCGGGTTCAATCCCCAGTCAGGGCACATACAAGAATCAACCAGCTGAAACCGGTTTGGCTCAGTGGATAGAGCGTCGGCCTGCGGACTGAAAGGTCCCAGGTTCGATTCCGGTCGGGGCATGTACATTGGTTGCGGGCACATCCCCAGTAGGGGGTGTGCAGGAGGCAGCTGGTCGATGTTTCTCTCTCATCGATGTTTCTAGCTCTCTATCCCTCTCCCTTCCTCTCTGTAAAAATCAATAAAATATATTTAAAAAAATAAATAAATAAAGTAAAATAACGATTAAAAAAAAAAAGAATCAACCAATGAAGGCATAAATAAGTGAAACAACAAATCAAAGTTTCTCTCTCACATACTCACTCTTACTGACTCTTTATATATATATATATATATATATATATATATATATATATATCCCTTCCTCTCTATATCTAAAATCAATCAATAAATAAAAATATTGTATGAATGAGATACTTTACAGTTTTTGGTATTAAGTCCTTGAAATGCAATGTGTTTATATTCATAGCTTGACTCAGACTAATTCCATTTCATGTGCTCAGTAGCTACTGATAGTTGGTGACTACCATGTTGAACAACACAATTCTAGAAGGAAACTTTAAAGAACAGCTTTATGGCCTTGAGATAGGAAAATATTTCCTTAACAAGTCTCAAATTCATAAAGGAAAATATTGATAAATTGGACTGTATTAAAATTAGGAATTTACTAAAGAATGCTACTTAAGAAGGTAAAAAAGCATGCCCCAGAATGGAAGATGAAGCACACTGTGATTGCACTATGCCCCGTTACAGTGGCTGATACATAAAATATCAATAAGTTTGTTGAGAATATGAAGAAACTAGAACTCTCACACATTGCTGATGAGAGTGTAAATTAACACAACTACTTTGCAAAACTGTTCTGGTAGCATCTACATAAGCTGAACATACCATATCCTTTTACCCAACAGTTACTCTCCTAGATATAGGACCATTGGAATATATGTATGTTCACCCAAAAGCATATATAAATTGTGGGGACTCACTCAGACCCCAAGAATTGATATAAATATGATTTTACAGTGAAAATGTTTGAGCTATAAAAGATGCAGAAAGAAATATTATCTGCACTTCCATTACCTGACTGAAGCAAGGCCTCTTGAAAATACAGAGTGCCCATTCCCATGAGCATCAAAAACATCAATAGAACCTTCCATACTTTCCCCCCGAAGACCTAAACCCACCCCCTTTGTTAAGTTGGCATATAAACTTATCATTTCTGGCTATTTAGTGAATTACTTGTTACTGAGCAACTCCCAGGTACACATGTAAATAAATTGTCTTTTCTCCTACTAATCTGGCTATTGTCAGTTAATTTTTAGGCCTCCAACCACTTGGGATTAGCACGTGATTTATAATTTCTTTGAGCTAGAATTTCCATTTAGTCAGCTAGGTTAGCGAAAGGACTCTATTCCTGACCTACATGACATTCCCTGAGCCTGGGAATTATCACCTTGCTAATATCGTCTGCTCTAAAAGTCACCGGACCCAAGTGGGAAAGGAAAAAGTTTTGCTTTCCAATATAAACACAGCCACGACAGCCCTAAGTTGGAAATAACCTGGCCTCCTTCAATAGTAGGGAGCAAAAGTAAATTGTGATATATTTATACAATATACACTCAAAAACATGGAGGAATTTTACACATGTAGTATTTGTGGAAAGAAGGTAGACAACTAAGGAATACATATTGTATCATTCCATTCATACAAAGTTCAGAAGCAGGCCAACTGATTGGTAGTGTTAGAAGTGACCATCTACTGTTGTACACCTGAAACTTATATGATGTTGTTAACCCGGAGTGTGATATTGGTAGGAGGAGTTAGTGAGGTTCTGTTCTTGGCCCAAGTGGTGGTTATGGTCACTATGAGATCTTTAATTGAGCTGATACATTTATTAGTGTGCTTTTCTATGTATGCTACACTTGAATAAAAGAATCCATCAATAGTGTAATTCTTAGTCTATTATAGTCAGTTTGCTCTTTCTGGTATTTTATGTCTCTATCTTTCTGCCTTGTTTACAATTTAGCATGTCAGCTTTCTATAGAACAAGGTCCATATTTAGTTTGAATAGCAGCTGCAGTAACACCATAAATAATTATGATGATGATGGTGGTTTGGCAAGGGAAAGAATTATTGCCCTCCCTGGCAGGCCCAATTTACTCAGTAGAATGGTCCACGCAACAAAAGAATTCTGATTACTTCCTCCCAATGTTTTAAAAATAGCATATTACCATCATATCTGTTCAGAAGTCCGTTTATCACCCACATCAGTGTTCTATCACAATATTTTTCATTAACTAGAAATGTTACAATTAACACACCCTGAAACTGATAGGAAATAAATCTAGACAGCTAAAGATCCTGTCAACTTTCTCCAGTTCTTTATTTTCTTGTGCAGCCAGCCAACGCTGGGGGAAAATTAAATTGTCATTCACCTCACAGAGCAGTCTTTTTAGCATATCATTGTTTCATTTGACTACTGAACATAATAAAGGAATAACCAAACTTTGAAAGGAAAATGGAAATCAGTACATAAGTGTGGCATCTGGTAATCTGACTTAATGATGAAAATGATGCCCACAGTTATTCTTTACAAAAGACAGAGAGCTGAATTAGAGCATTAAGTTAGCCCACCTACTCTTTCCGCACCATTAAATCCCATCATTCTGCAGAACAGTTAAGGAGGTTTTATTTTGTATTCTAATTTTAAGGCAATTATTCTCTAGTTAAAGTTAGAAAAGGCTGCAAAGTTTTCTGCTCTTGATTTGCTAATAACTTAGTTACAAAGCACTTAACACATAGCTGTCCTATAACTCTGTAAAGGGTATTATAAAGGTTGCTTAAGAGTGAATCTTGTTCTGTAATTTCAAGTAATAATAACTACTAACATTATTACTTTTACTGCATCTATTACTTATTGGTTCCATCTCTGTAGCAAGCATTGATAGGGAGAGTTTCCATATGCAATATTATTTCATTTAATCCCTGCTACAACCCAGTGTGGTAAATTCTGTTACCCCATATTCCAGGTGAAGAAACAGAAGCACAGAGTTTAACCCAAAGGTTGCAATCTCATATCAAAAACTGTGCAACTTAAATTATATGCTATATTGTTACCCCAGATATTTGTAGGGATAGTTGTTTCCCCTGCATCTTCAGTAATGCTGTACTTATTTGGAATGTAAATCCTCATCCTTCCACTGGATAAAGGAATAATATTTAAGTCTCCCATAAAAATGTAGAGATTCTAAAGGACCTCTTGGAAAAATATCACAGCTTCATATGGCTTTTCTCAGCCTTTTCTTTCTGTTGGGAGAATATACTCAATAGATGTCATTTACATGTGCACTCTGTGGTGGACATGAGTCAGAACCTTTCTTATATACCCAGCAAAAGCCCAGGAATAGACTCTGGCCTAGCTTTGGGTCTAATGCCTGCCCCCATATTGGGAGTGAAGAAAGGCTTAGCATCCAAAACAATGTGAAGTGGGTTACCCATAGAAGAGAAGAGTTAGTTTCTCAGAAGAGGGAAAGGAATTGGCCAGCCAAAATCATAGCTACCATAATATATTACCAGTGGGTAAGCTTTAACTCTGCAATGGTTCACTCCATAAGTATTTATTGAATGACTACAATATGCCATGTTCACTCTTTCCCCTTCATTTCAAGAATACATGGGAATGGTATTACAACTTTATAGTTGTAAATGTGCTTTTTAAGAGCCAGAAACAAACTGTTACTAAACCAGTATTACATTAGACATCTTGACATTTAAATTAACTTCAGGCAAATAAAATAAGCCAAATTGAACTTTTCAATTTACTCATCAGAAACTATATAGGGGCATTTCACATTCACATCTTAAAAAATGTAATAAGAAAATGTCATCTCTTTGTGTCTGGCATGTCTGTTCCTCATGAATTCCGTAACCAACTTGGATGACAATAAGCTGAGAGAAATCTCACATCACTTTTTTGTCTTCATTGAAACATCCTGAAGTTTCTGCTACTTAGATTAAACTTATTCTTCTGCTTGGAAATATCAAGGGAAGAATTGGAATGTTCATGCCCGTGGTCCTCATAAAAGAGTTTTCACTTTGTCCTGACCTGACTTTGAACATTTAGGGAAAGTGTTCAATTTGCAGCTTTAGCTAATGGCACTACAATGTCAAACTTCTCTGTTTAACATTCAGCTTTGTTAATCAAGAAAACCAGATTCGCTCTGTGCATGTTGATTAAATTGATTACAGCTGTAGGGCCTTGATAGCAGTTTTTTCAAGTGTCTCTAATTAATCAGACAATGCTTGATTAGTTTTTTCTGTTTTGAGGAGATAAACTGACTTCCTTGAGAATTTTCACCCCGAAATGAGTCCCCTCCAGTAAAAGGTAAAGGATAAGTGAGTCACTGCTTAGTTTTCCATGACGCTCAGACCCTTTATCTCCCAGCGACTAAAAAAAGAAATCCTTTGAACAGCAGATCACAACATAATATTAAACTTCTTTTCACATGCTCTCATGAATGCATCTCCTAGAATGAAAAAAGTCAGTATGTTTGCTTCCTTGGGGCTTTAGCCTCTCCTCCTCTCTACCGTAGAGCATCTTCCAGCTTTCCCATTGTAATCCTTCTTTGTCAGGTTATGTCATTGACTTGTCAGACCTGACATTGCAGAGGTCAGCCCAGGAACCATGTTGCTTTAATAATTAGACTCATGAATGATGTGTAAAGTACAAATAATAAGCCACCATCTGTTTTTTAAGTCATATCTATCGCATTAAAGTGGCTGTTTATGCAAATAAACTTGACAATTTCAGGAACATTGCCAACATTTATTTATAAAGACCCAAAACGCCCTGCTTTTATCATTGAAGTTCGTATTTCCAATGGGGAAGGCTGCCAGGATCAGCTCAGATGGCGTTGGCCTGAGGAAAGCTCCCCTTTTTCCTCTCTCCTCCATTGGTTGAGGGACCAGTGGGACTGCTGTTCCCAGTAAGTGCTGTCACCTAAAACACTTTTAAAAGATGTTTTGAAGCTGTGTTTCCGAGGAGTCCTCTTATAGATGCCATCAAATTGCAAGCTCCTGAAGAGAGAGAATCCGCCTTTAAAAAGAAAGTAGTAAAAAAAAAAAAAAAATTTTTTTAATTCGACTAGAGTAGAAAAATAGAAAGTGAAAAATAGGTCTTACTCTTCCCACCCCACCCCCCACTCCACATTTTTACTCCCAGGTATGATGACAGTTAAGTTTTGTGGGCATCCTTCAGAAACTTTCTGTGAATATACAAGGAAGTGTTTTATTGGTATATTTTTTTTTTCAACTCAGTAGGATGAGTCTCTATACAGTTATACAACTTGCTTTTTAGATTTTTACAGAATAAATTTTGGACATCTTTCTGAATTTGCACATATAATTGAACACCTTCTTCATTAATTGCTGGATATTACTGTAATTTACTCAGCCAGTTATCTGCTGATGGACATTTAGGTGGTTTCCAGCTTTTCATTATTGTAAACAGTGCTCTGATAAACATCCTCATGGGCATCTCTGTGACCTTGGCAAGTATGTGTTTATAGAAAATGTCTAGCAGTGAAATTACTTGGTAATTTTGTTGGATATTACCTAATTGTTCACCGATTTACATTCTTACCAGCTCACACTGAGCTTCATGAAACTTTAGAACATTTGCCGAGCTGCTGTATGTCATTGTAGCTCATTATTTTGATTTGCATTTATATAAATATATATATGGTCAAACATCTTTCCATGAAGGGAATGGGGAGGCATTTACATGTCTTTTTTTCTCACCTGCCTGTTCATATCTTTGCCCACTTATTTGGGACTATGTCTTACATTTATTCAATATTCTTATATATCGAACACAGTGTTGGGCACTTGTACCCTCAATAACTGTTTGAATATGACTGAGATAGTAGATGGGCCACACAGAAAGACTCTAAAATAGTCCTTATTAGAGTGTAAGGTTCTAAAGGCAAACTGCCATCGCTGAAGACCTTCACTGTCACAGCATGGTAAAAACAAGATGTCTCCTCTGGGGATTTCTGTACATCACAACCTTATTTTGATACAATGGGAAATGAAGTTTGTCAAAGAGAAAGTTCTATGTTCCTTATCTGTATTTTCATATGCATATGTATTAAGTTTCCAAAATAACATTATTCCTTGCCTAGATTATACAACAAACTCCTGATCGTTCTAGCCCTTCTCCCCACCAATCTATTCCCTCTATAGCTGCCTCTATGATCTTTCTAAAATGCAAATCAAAGATTCCTCCAGCTCAAAATCCATGAATATATCCCCAGGGCCTTCAGAATAAAGTAGGAACTCCTTTGTTTGCCATCAACGACCCCTGCCTTCTTCAGCAATTGACCATAGTCACATCATCCAACACATATTACTCACAGTGCCCATCAATTCACAATGGGTACCCCCAAACCTCCACCCCTTTCTATTGTGGTACATGCTCTTCCTGCTAGGATATCCTCCCATTTTATTCTCTATTTTGCTGCCTCATCCTTACCCTTCAGGAACAACCTTTTCAACTTTTGCTAGAAAGCCTTCTGTGAACCCTTCCCCTAACTGTGAGGGTTCTCTGGGCTTCCCTCTATCTAACATACTTACTTCACTGTCTTCTAAATGCTGGTTTAATAGTCTGCCTCCACAAGACTAAATTCCTCAGAGCAGAGCCACATTTTACTCCTCAATATCCAGCATAAAGTCTGTGACACAGCATGGGCTCAAGAAACATCTATTCGACCTAAAATTGTAGAGCAGCAATGCTGATACCACCACTGAGAAGGCACAGAAGGGATTGGCCTTTTTCCAGATTGTCTCAAGCAGATAGGATATTACTGTTCACATGTTGTAGTTGAATTTGATGGCTGATACCTGGATTTGTGCCTCCAGAATTGAATTATCTACCATGTCTAATGAGTCGGTGTCTGTAAAATGGTCCCAGGATGCTATGTCATTAATATTTTCTTAACCTGAGGGAAAATACTGCCAAGCAGGAAAGATATTCAGTTCTGCAGAGAACATGTAAAATATATTTAATAGAGTAAGGGAAGTTAATCATTTCTGTGATTTCTTGGAGCATTGAGCACTTGTGGGCAGGAGAGGTGATTTTGTAGAGGCCGGAGAAGAAAGAGCATGATTTCCTTTTTGTATGAGTATTTGTTGCATGTCTTCAAATACACAGGGATTGATGAGAGATGAAAATATAGCACTTGTTTATGCAATAGATTTTTCAACATTTGTGTGGAAGAGATGTGATCCTATTCCAGATGTCACCAGAATGCAAACATCCTCTGGGAGCATTTTTAGGAGGAGAAAAGAAATGCCTGGGAAGAATAATTCTTATATAGTTCTCCACTAGATGCCTTTTGGGCCCCTACTATCCCTCCCACTGCAGTCAGAGTATGTTCTCCTACCCTCCTATCTGCCAGGTCTTTCTCAGAGAACTCATCCACTTCCCAATCTTTTCACTCTTACCTCTAGGTCCTTCTTTTCTAGCCGTGGCTTCATACAGGAATTCATTCATCATTCAACAAGCATTTATTGAGCATCTAATATGTGTCAAGCCCAAGGTGAAGAAGACAGACTGTCTGTCTGCCTTATGGAGCTTATAGTGTGGTCAGAGCTCCTCTTTCTTGTTCATAGTTAGATAGCTGCATTCTCACCATAACCTCACATGGCAGAAGGGGCAAGCTCTTTAGGGGCTCTTTTATAAGGGCACTAATCCATATATGAGGGCTTCACCCTTATAACCTTAGCACCTCCCAAGGGCCCCACCTCCCAACACTATTACAGTGGGGAGTAGGTTTCAACATATGAATTTGAGGGGGATACTAACATTAAATCTATAGTACTAGGCCATTATGACAAAAGGAACGAAGGTCCCTTCATAGCTCAGCTGTTAAAGCAGAGGACTTGTAGTGTTAAATCTAAACTGTGGCTGTAAAACAAATTTTAAAAAATAAAAATAAAGAAAGAATTAAAAAGTTAGCACCAAGAAAAGAATCTTTAAAAAAAAAAAAGAATCTTGAGCAAAATGTTAACATTGTTAAATCTGAGTAGTATAAATTTCAGAGTTTGACATATGCTTGAAATTTTTCATAATTAAAGAGTTAAATTGTTTTTACTCATGGATATATATGTATGTATATACATATGTCTTCAAATCTATTGTGCAATAGTAACAAAGTATTAACATGGAGATTTTTTTAAAATGGCACTAAAGATGTGGCTGTGTCTGCCTCTGTAGCTGGGGTTGGTATGGTAGAAACAGTGAAGGAAGGGCACAAAAATATTCTGTAGAGATAGTAAGGACCAGACTCTGCAAAGCTTTAAACCAATGCAGTGATTTTGGATTTTGCCCTAAAAGCTCACTCTGGATTGGATTAGAGGAAGGCAGATTGGCTGCAGGATAAACAAGGGAGAGATTCTGGAAGTACAGGCTGGGATGGTGGCAATGGGTAGGGAGCTATGTCAGCATATTCAAGAGCTAAGGCTGGGACCCAGTAATAGATCCCTAAATGTTTCCAGCATACCTTTCCTTAGAGAAACTACAAGACCTCATATTCCTTATGTACTAAACTAAATTCCTATATCACCCCAAACTGGTTTCCTCTCCCCAATTTCCCAATTCATTCAGAGGTACCAACATTGTTTCATTCCCAGAATCTAGACTTTAAGCTTCCTCGTTCTTTCTCCAGACTAGCTTTCTCAATGTGATAGGAAATACGTAACCAGTGGCATCTGAGTTTCACTTCTGTTGGCTTCCATCTTTATTGGGGACTGTCTGATTTTCAGATGCAGTTTCAGAAGTTTTAGGGAAGCACAGTGATTGGCTTGGGTTAAGTCATATGACCACATCGGGACCCATCAACTGACACTGTGGGCTCATGTAGGAACATGGTAACTCCCAGAAAGCCATGTGGTTTGAGGAAGCTGTTCCAAGAACAAGGGGAGAAAGGAGTTGTGGAGAGACAGTCCCTTAGCCCTCTCCTACTGTGTCTTGAAGAGAGATTAGAATTATTTCTTGAGAGTGCCAAGGTTACGTAAAAGTAGGACAAACAGATGGAGGTGAAAAGAAAACAGATTTTGCCTCAACATGAGGAAAAAACCTTTTAACAGTTAGAGCTGTTTGAAGATGAAATGTGGTCTTTGGAAGTAGTAAGTACACAGTTACTGATGGTAATCAAGTATAGATTAGGTAACCACGTGGTGAGAATGTGGAGAAAGCAGCCCCCAACACTTAGATGGGGATCATTCTTCCATCACTGAGAGACACCCTGTGGAAAACAAACTACAATTAAACAACGGTATCTCAATACCTATTCTCGTCCTTCTTCAGGGATATGCAAAAGCGTTCCCAGCTGATAGCTTGTGTTTCTCACTTACGGTTTGCGCTTCCTACTTCAAATGGAAGATGAATCCTATAAAGAAAACTACTAAGAGCTCTTTTTTGTGTGTTTAAGTTTTTTTAAAAAAGAAACATAAATTGTCTTAGTTTTTAATACTAGTAAATATATTTTTGGACAAGTATTCTGTTTTCTGAAACAGAAACTTAAATTTTTCTGTCTTGCTATAAGGAAACAAGGCGTGTATCCCAGGTTCTCCCCAAAGTGTGTATGTACCACGCACATGAGAGGAAACAATCCCATGCTCCTGTCAGGTGGAGAAAGCAAGGTGGAGGGCAAATACAGAGTAGGTCACAGCAGCTGTGTGGTTACTGTTATGGAAACTTGGAACGCTGAGTGGCACTCAGTATTCTGGACTGACAGAGAGGCATTTGGTAAATATGAGGGAGTGTCTCCTTTGTGTTAGACACTCTGCTAGGTGCAGGTTAGAGTCAAATGGGGAAGACTGCATTCATCAGATGATCAAACAAGTGAGGATTAACTGTGAGCTGAAACAAGAGCTCTAATGAGAAGATCACAGTTGCTCTATTAAAAGGAGTAATAAAGGAACTTGGCTAGAACGGCAAGGGAGCATCAGGGAAGACTTCCCAAGAGAGTGATGCTTGAGCCAAAATCTGAAGGTTGGGTATGATTTCACCAGGCCATGGGAGGGTAGGAGAGGGGAGGAGACCATGGTCTACACAGGGGAACACAGCCTGGACAAACAGCCCCATGATGGTAGGGAGTAGGACACATCCCGGGAACTGAGAGAAGGCCAATGTTACTAGAGCCTAGTGAGTCAGAGGGAGAATAATGCAAGATGTGGTTGGAAAAATACAGAGAGGTTATTCTATGCAAAGCCTCCAAGGCCAGATTCTGGTCTTTCTCCCAAGTGCAATAGCTTCCAAATGACATTGGAGGGTTTAAAACAAAGGATTGACTTGAATTAGATTAGAATTTTGGCTACAGTATGGAGAACAGAAGTGAAGCCAGAATGAATGACTAGAAGGGGATCAATTAAGAGCTTTTTCTACAGATAACATGAGGCAAGATAGTTGCTTGGACTTTGGAAGTGGAAGTAGAGATGGTGAGAAAGGTGGACTCAAAAGGCGCTGAGAGGAACATTGACAGGAATTTTCCTAGCAGCCAAGAAGTTTCCTCTTCAGCTCCTTCCTCTAAGGCAGAGGTCACTCAGCTGCAGCCAGGGGCCAAATCCTACCCTTTGCAGGATGTTTTGTAAGTAAGATTGTATTGTAACACCGCCATGATCATTTACTTACTTATTTTTTATGTTGCTTTCACACTACAACAGCAGAGTTGAGTAGCTGCAACAGAGACCTTATGGCTTGGAAAGCCTAACATATGTATTTACTGTCTGGCTCTTTACGGAAGTACTTTGCCAAGCAGGGCTCTTACTCTACTAGAAACACTGCCTCCATGCTACTCCAAGGTGCAGAAGTCCTTAATTCAGGCGTCCAGAAGACCATGAATGGGCTTCAGATGATCTCTGACCTCCTGAGTTGGAAGTAAAATTTGGGTTCATGTACATGTTTCTGGGAAAAGGTTTTACCAGCTTTTTAAAAGTATCTGTGAATTCTCCCCTGTCTGTTTCCTGGCCACGTATGTTTAAAACCCAAACTTCTTTCAGGGAATAAGAAATGTGCACTGATCCCAAACGATAAATAAATATCATTAATCTTTGCTAGAGATTGATACATTCCTCATGTAAGACCTCCTATTTAAGTATTGCACTGGGCTGGCTCCTCTGACCCAGGCCTTGTGATAGTGGGTTGTAATGAGAGCTATATATTAGTAATTATTGTCATAGTTTAGATTTCTCAATGAACTACTGCCCCAAATAAGTATTTAAATGTATACGATATTGTAGACAGTTTTATTACAGGGGAATTCCTCCAAGGGAACGAAGGGATGGTCTGACCAGCCCACAGCAGCCCTGTGCATGGCCGTATTGTGTTGTTTTCCCATGGGTAGGATGCTCTCTCCATCTGACTGAGCTCTTTGATTCCCAGGCCTGACAAACAGGACTTTAGTGAACATTTGTCGTACGTGTAGAGAGATGATTAAGCTGTCAAGCTCATATCATCTATTGTGTATATGTGTGTGTACACACACACAATGTATTTATAGGAAATACATTAGTCAAATAATTAGTAAAATTGTCTTATAAACAAAATTTTGTTTTAAAATGAAGGAACTGGAACTATAGTTCATCTTAATGGAAGACATTATCCCAGTTATTAAAAAATAAAATAAAATAAAATATCTGACCCAGCTCTGACTCAATTCATGCTTACTGTGGGATGAAAACAGTGTGGGATTCTTTTTTGGCCAAGATTTTTGTATTAGGTCAATCTGACCATTGTGAAAATTCACAAGATGGTATGATTTTTTTTCAGCTGCATGGTATTTTTCTATGTGGTATTTAATGTGAATCCAGTGTCTTGACTTTTGTGTAAAACACATCTGGTGCCAGGCCTCAGCATGTGTAGGTGCGCCAGGAAGTCCTTCCCTTCCCTCCCCCCCACCATCCCCATCCCCCAGGTTTCAAGAGGAGAGGCAGGATAGAGGGCTGCCTGGGTCATGGGAAGGAGGAGGAGGAGGAAGGACCTGAGCATGCTCAGACAGCAAGCTTGATGGAAAAGGGTGCTTATCCACCAAAGGAGCAGGAGCACGCATGTCAAACTCAAAGGCTAACACAGGCCAAATAAACAAGGTTTAAGTTTATGTGGGACACACACACACACACAAAAAAAAAAAAAAAGCTTCAATTTTCATAGACACATAGGTTTATTTCAATAGAGACATGCTGAATACAAAGGGCTGAAATAAATGAGTAATTGTTAACATAAAATAATAGGACATTTTGATAAAAATTAATATTTTTTTCTTGAACATTAACTTACCAGACACTGAATAACTGCACAAATTAATAAGTGTAATGCAGCCCTAGCCGGTTTGGCTCAGTGGATAGTGTGTCAGCCTGCAGACTGAAAGGCTCTGGGTTTGATTCTGGTCAAGGGCACATGCCTGGGTTGCGACTCCATCCCCAGTAGGGGCATGCAGGAGGCAGCCAATCAATAATTCTCTCATCATTGATGTTTCTATCTCTCTATCCCTCTCCCTTCCTCTCTGAAATCAATAAAAATATTTTTTTAAAAAAATAAGAGTAATGCAAATAAACCTATTTTTCTTGTTCTCTGAAAGTGAAATATTTCCTGTTGGGCACACCAAACAAGTCAATCCAAGACTAATGATGTGGCAATAGGCTGCTAGTATTAGTGGAGAGAAATGGTGCACTTGCGCGCGTAAGGTGCATAAGGGAAATGAATGCAACACGATTATAATAGTCATTAGCAAACGTTGTAGTTCATTATTAATAACTAGAGGCCCAGTGCACGAAATTCATGCACTCGGCAGGGGGGTGGGGGGGGCCCCTCAGCCCAGCCTGTGCCCTCTCGCAGTCCAGAAGCCCTCGGGGGATGTCCAACTGACGGCTTAGGCCCGTTCCTTGTGGGGAGTGGGCCTAAGCCGGCAATGGGACATCCTTAGCGCTGCCACAGAGGTGGAAGAGGCTTCTGGCTGAGCGGTGCTTCCCCTATGGGAGCACACTAACCACCAGGGGCAGCTCCTGCGTTGAGCATCTGCCCCCTGGTGGTCAGTGTGCATCGTAGCAATCAGTCGTTCAGCCAGTCTATTTGCATATTAGCCTTTTATTATATAGAATTATGTATAACAGGATATTGTAAAAATTAAGTTACGAAATTTTTATTAAAACGTTTCTTGCATACCGTTATATTGGCTGGGCCGCAAAAATATTCGTTGTGAGCTGCATGCAGCCCGTGGGCCGCGAGTTTGACATGCTTGAGCTAGAGGCTTTCACACCAGATAAATGGAGTCTGTCCTTGGGTAAGAGATTTTAGTTGGGGTTGAGGAAAGCAACTGAAACAGAGTACTAGTATCAAGTACAAAGACAAGGCAAGTATGGAAATGATGGGACAAAGAGCTAGAACAGATTCTGGACATGGGTAGTCAGGGTAAGAAACAGGCCCAGGAAATGGCTCAGAACTACAACCAAGACCAGCATGCCTGAGTGAGCCCAAGATGGAACTCCCCCGCATTAGATGTTCGCTGCTTGTTGTAGGGAAGGCATGGAGGTTTGAAGGAGCCAATTGGGAGTCAAGGCAATGGATCAGCATTAAGTATCACATTAAAATGTAAACATGTAAGATACAGGTACTAGGCTATACATTTCTGCTTTTTAATAAGTCTCCAAAAAGGGATGCTCTTGAAAAAGAAAAATTATTAAACATACATAAAGTAAAATGAAAAAAATGTCAGCAGGAGAAAATGGTCTAACCTGACGCAGCATCTCTCAAGGTGTGGTCTGTGGACTCCTGATACCAAGAGATGTAACAGTTCCAGATGCACACACGTGGGTGGTGCTGTATACCCTGTCCTCCCTCAGGAGAGTCAGTGTCTTAAAGGCTCTCAAAAGTTCTGCAAGAAAAAGTCCTGGATGACTTTGTTTAGCTGATAGTTTTCATATTTTATAGCTAACATGGAAACCTTTTTTTCTTCAAAATATACTTTGTAAGTGCTTTCTTAGTTAAAAAGCCAAACAAATGAGTTGCTTTGATCAAAATTTTTGAATGGTATAAAATCTTCTAAATAATAAGTTAAAATATCACTTATCAAGAGTATTATGCAATCATTTTTACAAGATAAAATCAGAGGCACCTTACACCAGAAGAAGCACACACCATATAGTATGACTCAAAATACTGAGGCAATAAAACACAAGATTCATACATCTGACTACCGGGGCAGTGGGGGGGGGGGGGTGGCAGGAATTAACTTTTGCATGACAAGAACAAAGTAAATGAACACAAATTACAAGGTAAAAGAAAGAGATAAAAAATGATAAAAGGGCAAAAGATATGAACTGACAAAATATTTATATAGACAGAGATATAAAATACCACATGCATATACATAAGTAGTAATATAAAGTACAGTCACCTCCACTCATGATGTTCATAATGAAAACAAGGGCAAATTAAAACTACTTTAAGATACCAGCTCTCATCTCTCATATTAGAAAGCATTAAAAACTTGGTGACATGTTCTTGTGACATGGCTGTAAAGAAACCAACACTTCCATGCATTACTGGTGGGAACACAGATGTGAACAATCCTGATGGAGGGAATTTGTCTAACAAAACCAAGTATATATTTACCTTTTTTCCAGGAATCCCACTTCTAGAAATTTACCTTGAAGATATATCTCCAGATATACACTGAGTGGCCAGATTATGATGATCTCTGAACGCATAATAATCTGGCCACTCAGTGTGTATGTGTGTGTGTGTGTGTGTGTGTGTGTGTGTGTGTGTGTGTGTGTGTGTATTAGAGGCCCAGTGCATGAATTCGTGCATGGGTGGGGTCCGGCCAGCCTGGCCAGGGGGAGGGGACATGGGCGGTTGGCCGGCCTGCCTGCTGGTCAAACTCCTGGTCGAGGGGACAATTTACATATTAGCCTTTTATTATATAGGATATACACTGAGTGGCCAGATTATTATGCATTCAGAGATAATAATAATCTGGCCACTTGGTGTATATACAAAAATAGATATGCCCATGGTTATTTGTTGCAGCATTAATTGCAATATTCTTTCAGTTAATTTGCAATAATGTAAAATATTGAAAACATGCCCAAACATAGGAGAGTGGTGACATAAGCGATAGCACACCCACACAGTGTAGTACTATGCAGCCATAAGAATGAGGAAGTTATGAACTAATGTAAGTGATTTTCAGGATATGTTTTAAGTTATAAAAATGCAAAAAATTAATTATAGTATGCCACCTTTTATTTAGGAAGGATAATGAATAAAAAATAGACATGTATCGCTTATTTTTTGCAAAAAGAAAAATAGAAAGGAAATTCCAGAACTAATGTAATTGATTTCCATGGCATGGAAGTGATGAGGGGTGGGAACAGACTGGAAGGATGGGTGAAATGTAAGTCTTACCTGAATATGCCTTTCTGTGTAGTTTTGACTTTTGAACTGTTAATGTGTAACATTCTCAACAACAACACAAGTAATAAAAATCATTAAGGATGAGAAAAAACCCTAAAATGTGATACAAACAAAAGCTGATGACGCTATATTTCAAATGAATAATGCAGATGTTCCTCGACTTATGATGGGGTTATATCTGAAGTTGAAAAGATCCTAAGTCAAAAATGCATTTCATACACCTAACCTACCCAACATCATAGCCAGCCTACCTTAAACGTGCCCAAAACACTTATGATAGCCTACAGTTGGGCAAAATCATCTAACATATGAACACACCGTAGAGTATGAATTGTGATCACATGGCTGACTGGGAGCTGCGGCTCACTGCCACTGCCCAGCATCACAAGAGAAAATAATACCGCATGTTACTAGCCCAAGAAAAGATCAAAATTCAGAGTGCAGTTTCTACTGAATGCTTATTGCTTTCACACCATTGTAAAGTCAAAATTGTAAATCAACCCATCGTAAATCAAGGACCATCTGTGTAACCACACTGAAGGGGGACAGGGGGAATAACTAGCCCAAGTAAATTAGGACCTAGTATTTTGACTAAAGAATAAGAAGAACCATAAACAGAGAACCCTAGAGAGTAGGTTAGAGGTTTTCTGTTGGTAGTTTGTTTTGTTTGCTTAGCAATTCTGCAGTGACTTTTGGCGTGTTCTGTAGTTCAGAAAATAGTAAAAATAGTGCAAATAATGGGAGCCAGGTCTCCACAGCAGAGGGGAGTTACAAATATGGAAGGAGGAGAGATGAGACAGACCTGTGGTTGTATTAGAATTGGAGAAATCAGCATGAGCCATGTGACAGGTCAGGGACCATCGTGAATACTTCCCTCTGTCCCTGTAGCACAGAAGCAGATGATACATAAGCAAGTGAACATTTTTGCATTCCAATAAAAGTTTATTTATGGGCACTGACATTTTAATTTTATGTAATTATCATGTGTCATGAAACATTATTATTTTAAAATTTTTCAACCATTTAAAAATATAAAAACGTCTGAACAACATAACGAACAAAAATAGATCCAGAGACATAGAAGCACAGAACAGACCATCAAACCTCAGAGGGAAGGCAGGAGAGGGAAGCGGGGTTAGAGATCAACCAAAAGACTTGTATGCATGCATATAAGCATAACCAGTGGACACAACAGGGGGTGAGGGCCTGTGCTGGGAGGCAGAAGCAGGCTGGGAGAGGTCAATGCGGGGGAAAGGAGACATATGTAATCTTTCAACAATGAAGAATTAATATAAAATAAAATGTAAAGCTGTAGAAGCCATTCTTGGTTTTCAGATTGGACAGACCAGGCCGTGGGCTAGACAGGCTTTGCCCAAGGGCCATCCTGTACCAACCCATCTAGACAAAGAAGTAGTGGTAGGTGATAACTAGGTAGATAGACAGATAGATCACAAGCAAGTGTGATGTTTAGTGGGGAGACCTGAGTGAAGGACTAAGGAATTCTTTGTACTCTTACAACTTTTTGATAATTTTGAAAATATTTTTTAAAGATCTCTATACTTTTCATGGCTACTGCTAAGAAGGAAAAACATTAATCAAATATTTAGCCTAAGGAGTGAATGCCTTGCTTTTCATAACAGTCACACAACAACCCCACCGACATTTTTTCCCATGTCCATGGACCATGAGTAGGTGCTTCTGCTGCCATTGGGTGGAGTTTCTAATTTTTCTCTGGGGGTATCATCATAGGACAGCATTATTTTTCTCCTGTTCATCCATCCTTGCTCTCCATCATTCTTACTGAGTAATGAGATCACTGGGCTGATAATTTGTGTGCGACCTTGTAATTGTCTATAATGTAGGAATTTTTGGTCTACTATAATTAAATGGACTACTAGTAAATAAAAAGTGCTTATCAGAAAATGCCCCGTTAGCTTGGAAGTCTATGACAAATCCTTTTTTATGTCCTTAATGTGTTACTATGAAATTCAATTACACAGCATACTCACCTTGCTTATTTCACTAGCCATAATCTAGTAATAGCTGAGGTGTGCAGTTACTTAAAGTATCTTAAAATATTCCAAATAGGAAATGGATAATTTTTACATTAAGGTACTTTTTATACAAAAAGCGTAAATAGCTTGCAAGGAAAATCTCTACTATATAGACTTGTAATCATTCTACCATCCTTTATTGGTTTAATGTCAACAGAATCCAATTCTTACCTTGGTTTATCATTGTAGATAAAGTCACACTATGATCTTCCTTGATAATGAAGATGGTGGTGATAATAGCTGAAATTTATAGAGTGCAACTTTGTACCCAGAGCCATGCCAAATGTTTCTCATCCATTTTTTTATTCAATCCTAACAACAAAACGCTGAGGTATTATTATCTCCTTTTTATAGATGAGGCTTACGATGTTAAGTGATCTGGCCAAGTTCTTACATTAGGAAAGGTGAAGCCAGGATTGGCCTGGAGAACCACTACTCTTAGTTATGGTTGGGACTATCTCCCATTATAGATAAAGGCTAAAGGAAGTACAGGAAAAAAATTGTTTAGTCAGGATGACATGCTTCTGTTGAGAAGAATAAGGTAAACCACAGGGTACTATATCAATGCAAGAAATAGAATTCATGTAAAATCCTTCACATTCCCCTGCTTGCTCCCTTCTCTAAAGAAGCACAAGAGCAAGTTTCGAGCTAAGAAGGGGTGAAGTAGAGTGCACAGGGACTCACATCTTCTGCATGTCACCCCTCGCATCACACCCTCTAGTGTCTACTAGAGGGAGCAGGGGACTGGAAAAGAATGGCGGAAGAAGGAAAATCAAGCCATTGGGAAAGGAGATTGGAGGCAGAGGGAGAGGGGATGTAGGAGGTGCTCCGGAGTGGTTTTGTCCCCAGGCCTAATGGGAGAACTGAAGTAGTGAGTCACTCAAGGGCCCGGCTCCCTCACTCTCCCTTCCTTCACCCCCTGCTGCTGTAGAGCCCCGAATTAATGCAGACTGACTCCCACCACTGTGGCTGGTGCACGATCACTCCAAGACTAACTTCTGTTTTGAGTCACCAGGTAGAGTGTTGTCATTCGTGGCATGTGACATGTGTCTTTGTCAGGCTTTCTTACCCTGAGGTTATAAGGAGCTTTGTCTCTGCTGCATTTTTTCTGAGTTATTGAAATAATGTTCTTATGTGAGAGAAACTGTGCTACAGTTTAATAACAAACTTTTGAGAAGAATGCCCTCTTTATGTAGTTGATGTATTTATTGAACAACTGCAGACAATACCTAATTCATGATGGTTCGACTTAATTTTCTGGCTTTACAGTGATATGAAAGCAATAGCATAATAAATTACCTGAGATACTCAACACCTTACTGTAAAACAGGCTTTGTGGTAGGTGATTTTGCCCTAGTGTAGGCTAATGTAAGTGTTCTGAGCATGTTTAAGGTAGGCTGGGCTAAGCTATGATATTCGGTAGGTTAGGTGTATCAAATGCATTTTCAATTTACAGTATTTTTACCTTATGATGGTTTATCAGGAGGTAACTCCATGGTAAGTCAAGGAGCTCTGTAGTTAGTTAAGTGATTGACTCTACATTAACCAGTTTATAAAATAAATATTAACTTTTGAACATCTTGTCTTTCTGAAATATAAACGAGGAAGATCCAGGGAAAGGTAAAAACTGCATATGGAATTACAGGCATGGTGTTCATTGGCTCTTTGTTTCTTTTTAGGGACTGGTTAAACATGCTGAGCCCACCCATCGTTCCTCCCAGTCGGCAGCCAGCAGAGCAGCATCAGGATTCTTCTGGGAGTTTGACTGCTCAAGGTGGGAATATGAAAAGTGCTATGCATAAAAAAATAAAAATAATTAACTATAAATAGAGAAAACTGGTCACTTTGAGATGCCACTTTTTTTATTAAATCCTGAACGCCTAGACTCCCACGCCCAAAAGCAGTTACCTGTGCCTCGTTTCATACAATGATGGGTTCTTTACAACTAAAAAGAACAAAGAGAGAAATTGTCCTTGTTCTTCTAAAGGTTACTCCAGGACAAAATATGGTTTAAGGAGGAAGAGCATGACTTTGGTGTCAAACTGACCTTCATTTGAATTCCAGCTCTACCAATTCCTGCTGTGACCTTCACGATTTTGGTTACTGCAGTTGTAAAGTCAGACTAATAACAGATAGTGCCCACCTGAAAGTTTTTCACGAAGATCCAATGAGGTAGACTGCACATGAGCACTTAGAACAGTCTGCCACATCCTATTATTGTGAAGCAGACTCATTCCAGTATCACTGAGATTCATGCTTTTTGTTGTTAAGATACAGTGGGGTTTGGAGGTTATTTTGGGGTTGTTTTTTTTTAATTTAAAAAAAATTGCCAATTATATTGACATAAAGCAAATGTTGGCACAGAGCCAAGATAAGTAGCGTTAGTAATGGAGAAATTGGAAGGAAGCAGGAATGAAAATTTGCCTGGGGTACCCTTTGTTGGAGAGAGCTGTAAAGATGAACCATTAGTTTCTGGCTGTGAGTAGGGAACATGGTTGTCAGCAGTGTAGAGAGGAGGAACACAAAAGCACGTTGGGTGGAAACAGAGGGCGTGAGGTGGGGGGCTCGGGGGATCTCAAGTTCGTAACTGGAGTGACAGCCTCAGAGCAGGACTCCCTGAGATGGTTTTCTGAGTTGGATTTTGACGACTGAAGCTCTGTATCAGGTTAAAAAAAATTTTAACCAATATAAATTGCTCCAACAAAGACGCCAGTTTGGGGGAGGGGAGAGTGGGGTTCTTAGTTGTCCCAGGGAGAAAGTGGAACATCCATTTTTCTTCAGACATGGATAATTCGGAGTGAAAGCTCATACATCTGAGTTGTACATTTGGGTCGCCCCAGGGATAGAGATGTCTCTGTGATTTACTATCTGAAATAGATTATGCCCCTCAAATTGGGAATCTTTTTAGAGGCGTACATTTATAATTACTTATGACAGAAAACTAGAATCTTGGCTGTCAGCGGAGACCTTGCTGTGAGGGAACAAATAATGTGTTATGTTAAGTGTCCTAAATAAGACACAGGAACAGAGACCACGGTCCTTGAGCAAAGGCACCCACAAGGTGTGTTATGAGAAGCAGGTGAAAGGATGTTGTCAAGTCCCCGTTGCAAAGGGAGGTTTTGACAGCAGGAGCTCAATTACGTTAAAAGTAAACAGAACTTTCATCGAGGACAAATGAACAAATTAAACTCAGAGGATTATAAAAATGTTCTGGTTAAAGTTAACCAGATCTGCCACCCCTTCTGCCTGTCACCCTAGATTTTGGTCAGCGGTCCCTTTCTCCTTTCCTGATATGCTCGGGTGGTTTGTAGCTAATTAAAACCATCAAAAAACCAGTGTCTCTTATTTGGTTTATCTTTACATGCTATTGGCTTATTTTTAAACAACATAGAACAGTTCATACTTACCAATATATCGAGATAGTATTTTTATCTGCTCTTATAAAGAATGTGCTTGTCAAGGAAAAATAATGGGGTCAGTTCTCCAGTTTACATCATCAGAAGAAGAAAGGAGGCACAGCTGTGGGCAGCCTGGGACGCTTTCTGCGTTTCTGTTCCATGACACCATTAATTTAGCACTTACTATGTGCCAGACACGTGCTAAGTTGTTACATTTAGCCCTCACAGCAACACCATGAGGAAGGTACTGTGTGTGTGTGTGTGTGTGTGTGTGTGTGTGTGTGTGTGTGTGTAGTTGTTTTTCACAGCTAAGGACACCAATAACCTGCCCCAGGTCACAGTCATTAGTGGAGCTGGGATGTGAATCCAAGCAGCTTTGTCCCAGAGCCCAATCACTGTTTTTATTCTTTTTTTTTTCTTAGTTTTGAACCAAGTAAATAGACTACTTACTGTAAAATATGCACAAAACCAGGAAGTGAAAGATTGTTCTTCTATTGAGAATTCCTAATCAATAGGAAAAGCAAATTAAAATATCTCAAGGGCTCAGTAGCTTAGTTCTTTAAGGAAAAAAACAACAGACTTCTGGTCACCTGTTTCAGCCCTGGACCTGCCTCCCCCCTCCCCAGGCTTGTCAGAAATGACAGGAGGCCACACTGCCTCCATGGGAGTGGCAGAGGGGTGAGGTGACTGCTGACCATTTCTAGGGCACGGCCACGGGGCTGAGGGGGTGCATGGAGGACAAGACCACTGGGCTTGGATCGCCAGGCCTGCTGTTTGCCGGCAGCCCACCTTCCCAAGGGCCTTTCTGGACCGTCTTATCTGCGGCAATCCGTCGCTCTCACTTCGCTGTGTTCACTTTCTTCACAGCCTTTTTACAGTTTGTAACTTGTTTACTGTTTGTTGTCTTTTTTCCCTAAGTAGCCTCTGAATTTTCAAGAGCAGAGACTTTGTCAGTTTTGCTCACTCCTCGGTCCGAGTACCCTATGCTGTTTCTGGTGTATATCAGATATTCTGAATTTTCACTAAAAGGAATACAGGAAGGGACAAAGGGAGGGAAAGAGGGAGAGAATGTTCAACTGGTCATTTCTTATCATAGCCTTGAAAAACCAAGTAGGCTAATTCATTGAAATCTGACTTTCCATTTTCTCCCTAATTCTAATTTTTCAGTATATTAGGTATATTTCTAAAATTCAACAATGAGAGCATTAAATTTAGAGCCATTAAAGCAGTTATAGGCAACATTATGTAACGGCTCTTAAACTTTATTTATAAGCAGTGAAAAACCTTTCTTTCAAATGAAATTTCATGTGGAATCCCAATATATGAGATAAAAGCAGAACTGCTTTGGCTAAAGGGGAAGTTAGGGTCTCAGAAACCTGCCCTGGGGCTCTGATGAACCAGTTAAAAACACTGATGTATCCCTAGCCCATTTGGCTCAGTGGATAGAGCGTCAGCCAGCGGACTGTAGGGTCCCAGGTTTGATTCCAGTCTAGGGCACATGCCCGGGTTGTGGGCTCAATCCCCAGTAGGGGATGTGCAGAAGGCAGCCAGTCAGTGATTCTCTCTCATCATTGATGTTTCTGTCTCTCCCTCTCCCTTCCTCTCTGAAATCAATTAAAAAAATATATTTAAAAAACAAAACAAAACACTGATGTAGCCCATTCCCTCAATTTGACCTTGCCTAAGGTCAAATGTTAGAACACAAGCGAGGATTAGGACCCAGGCTTCCTCCACATCAGTGCCTTTCAGCAGAACCATTGCACTGGGAAGTGAAGTCTTTCCGAAGGCTGGTTCACAGGGAACAGGGGTCTCCCATCTTCTGACTTCTAGGGCAACAACACTAATAACTAAGGTTTATTTCATCTGCCTGTGACTCAGGCCCCCGTGTGCACTTTAATCCACAGGATAGCCTATGAGGTGTAGGTGCATACTATTATTGGCCCATACACATGGACACTGGGACTTAGAGCAAGGAAGGAATCAGAGATGAAGAGGCTGAGATGCACCTGTGCAGCGGGAGGCATAACTGCATTTAACAGCAGGGGAAGTTGGCATGACCAAGACAGAACTCTGGAAAACTTGCCCCAGGCTCCACAACAGTGAGGGCACCCCTTACCTGGCCTTTGAGTCCCTACTGTATTTTTGTCAAGCCACAGTCTCTCTGGACCAGAATGTCTCAATGTATAAAAGCCACCTTAAGGTGAACAGCCCGGCTTCCAGCCGAGCCGGCCAGCCAGCCGGAGCAGCCTGCGCTCGGGCCATTCGGATGGAGGAGTGGACGGCTCTTCCCAGCGCCTCCTGGGCCACCGTGTGCTTGCGAATATCAGTTGCCATGGGCACGGAGCCCTGACACTTACTAAAAATGTCTTCCTGACGCTCCTCTGAAATGTAACAATGGGAAGGTAAGATTTCAGAACTCACTCAAGAAAACTACCAAACTGTCCTTTTGAAAGTGAACAGACTTTGCTTGAAATATAGTTGTCAATTTGTATTTGACATTTGTTTCTTTACAGATGTGACCCTTAAATTATTCACACTTACCAACTCCAAAGTAGAATAAAAATGACCTCTGTCTTCAGGCTTGCAGCCTCTCTTGCAGTTGACACAGATCTTGACCAAGAAAGGCATTCAGAAGAACTCTTAGAGTTGCCAGTCTCATAAAAATAACACTTTTGTACCTTTTGCTTAGCAAAACCATATAGGATATTCCTTTATGAATGTTTATTAATTTCACATGAGACATAAACAGGCAACAGATGCTTATTTTATAGATGTAGTATCTAAATTTCTAGTAAGGAACTTAGAGAAATCTCATGGCTCCTCACAGCCAGCAGAGAGGGGAATCTGGCCGCCCACTTGGGCTCTGATGGAGGACTACCTTCACACTTACCTGGTGTTGAGTACCATGTTGTGCCATATGATTATTTCACACTTACCTAGCACTGAGCAGTCTCCTAAAATCCGCTGTATTCGTTACCTCACCAGGCATTCTGTTTCGTCAAACAACTGTGCACCCTCAGTGGCACCTAGGATACAGTAAACACCCCATAATACTTACTGAGTGGACCAGTGAGTCTTCTTCCCTGGAAACAGGAGGAGGATTTGGTCTACTCTGGATCATCCTTATATCTTGAAGATTTATTTAAGATGTAAAGGAGACCTTCTCCCAGAAAAGTCAGTACTGATGATTAATAGTAATAACAGCTCGGCCAGCATGGCTCAGTGGTTGAGCATCGACCTTTGAACCAGGAGGTCACAGTTCGATCCCTGGTAAGAGCACATGTCCGGGTTGCAGGCTGGATCCCCAGTAAGGGGCATACAGGAGGCAATCAGTCAATGATTCTCTCTCATCATTGATGTTTCTCTCTTTCCCTCTCCCCCTCTGAAATCAATAAAAGTATATTTATTTTTAAAAAGTAATGATAGAAGTCAGCCTTAATAAAGCACCCACCATGTGCTGGCACTGGGCGGAGTTTTCCTGTGTATTTCCTCACAACCACTAGTCCCAGCACTCCCCGTTATAGGGCTCTGTCGTGTCCCCACCTTACAGGTGAGGTTAAGGTCACAGCCTGGGTCAACCGACCCACTGAATGTGGAGCAAGACGCTGACCAGGCCGCTCCACACCCTGAGCCCTGCGCTGTGACAGGACCACAGAATTCCCATTTGGGTTAATGAGAACTGGACGGCTGAAATGTCCACTGCAATTTCTTTTCATTTAGGAAGTTCTTTTTCTTGAAGCTTTCTGCGTTTTTTAAAAAAAGTATCTTCTTTAGTATTCTCCTTATCCATAGAGCCCCCACCTCAACTCAGCTTGTGACATGCTTCATTAGTATTTATGACATTCTTGAATCCAGAATCCCTGCCCCTCCCCTGTGAGGTAAGTATCGCCCTTTGTTCCCTGACTAACCTTGGAGCAGGGAGATGTTTTCTCCTGTGCAGCTATGCAGGGCCCCAGGGTGTCTCCTCTGCATAGAAGTGATTGGGAGTGGGGGGGAGAATCAACACTATCATTAAGATAAAGAGATGCCTTCCCCCACCCCCAGCACTGGAGGGGACCCTCCAGCAGAGAGGTGAACACATTGCTGGTGTCTGAGGCGCTCTCCCGTATTCCAGAACCACACCCCACCACTTACCCCTCACAGGGGCCCAGAGGGTGGGGCCCAGGAAGTGGTCCAGCGCCCCTTGCTGGGACCAGGTGCATTTCCACCAGCTGCAGTGCAGCACCTCCTGAAACCAGACCCCTGAGAGGTGATGGGCTCTGAGGCTTCCCAGCCCAATAGGCAGGCAGGGACCTTCCTTCATGTGAGACAAAAAGGCATTCAGAGTCGAAAGCCACACGATTGTTTTGTGGGAGTTTTCCAGCTTTGTGGAGACAGAATGGACAGATGACATTGTGTAAGTTCAAGGTGCGCAACATGATGATTTGATATACTGTGCGCATTTACAAGTGGAAACTACCCAGAAAGAATGAAATTGCAGTTAACTCCTAATTAATCATCTAAATCCTCAATGTGTCACTTTAAATGGCACTTTACAAGTAAAATACTGCCACCGGTGTTTACAAAAGGGGCGATGCACTTATTTCCCAAATGGAACCTGAACTGTAATCATGGCATGTTATTTGCCTTCCGAAAAACAATATAGCTTTCTAAAAGAAGAAGTATCTTTTCACTCTTCTCATTCCATTGTTGATCATTCATCTTCCCCGTTGAGAGTACGTATCTGCTGAAAACCAAACTTCAGCAGTTCTCAGAGGACTTCCTCAGGCTTTAGTGCAAGTTAATTTTGCCCTCCTGTGAGATAGGCTGGTGGGAGAGTTTGCAAGCACCTGCTTCTCGGGAGAACCTTATCTAAAATGTCATCTTTATTGCTCCTAAGGCTGACTGTTCCCTATGGTGATCCCTCCCCATTGGATTGTTTAAATAATAGTGTATTAGTATGCACATGAAAATACAGTCAATCTGTTCTCAAGATCTATAGGAGAGAAAATGCATTAACTTTTTTTTTTAATTCTAGATGGCAGCATCAGAAAATCGAAAATCAAGTACAGTGTCTTGATTCAGAGATTTTAAATCTGATAAAGTGGTGCCACATCATTTATTTTTAAGCTTGAAGACTTAGCTTGTGCATATAGGTTTTCTATTATTTCAGTTACAACGCATTAAATATAGGTAATTAAGCACTTGTATTAATTGACTTTCAAAGGGTGACCTGGAGGGATTGCTCGCCCGTTCAGCTCTGAGGGGAGGGCCTCTGAGGGGAGGCCGGGTAATGATGCTGCGTTCGTCTGGCTCCATTGGTCTTTCTCCAGTTATTGCTGTTAACCAATTTCAACGTGGATGAAGCTGAAAGTTTATAAATAGATTATTATCTGAAAGGCAATTTTATTTCACTAGAAATGGCTTTATTGTGTGCAGAAGTGTAAAAATGTAATTTGGATCCCTGACCAGATGCTCTTAGTCTGGTAGGAGAGAATGGCTTTATTTGTTAATTTGTCCTTTTAGAGTTTCTGCAGCCAGTCTTTAAATAGAGCAATTTCACATTTGGGGGAAAAACAAACTCTGCACTATCCAAGAATATAATTGAAAATTACCCCATACCCAAGCATAATAATTACCTTTCAAAACGTTTCCCATTGCTGGATATCATGGTGACAATTGCTTAATGATATTATAATTTCATTACGTAGGGATTACAATGGCAAAATGATGTAAGTTGGAGGCTTTGAAAATTAAGTTGTAATGAAAACAAAACCCTTTATGTAAGTTTAAAGCACTTATTTCAATGTAAAATTATACATAAGGTCACCCAATGTTTGTATGAATGCCAGTGTTGGTAGAGTTTAAAATTCATCCATTTAAGGCTTTAGTACTGAACCCCACAAAACCTGCCGTATTCCCATGGTTATCACGCATGAGGTCCGCGTTCTGTAGAGATGTGTACGGGACGAGCGCGTTTCTGCAGCAGTTACTGCTCCCGTCTGTCTGCGCTGCGTAGCAGGGCCACTCCTGAGGGTTGGGCCCACTCCGGCAAGCAGGCGATAAGACCCAGGGCTCATTACAACCCTTACTGACATCTTGAAAAACTCCTGACTGGTTATAAGAAGAATTGTTTTCTAAGTAAAATAGCATCAGCTTAAAACTTTATCCTTGGGGAAAGTGCAGGCACAGATGCACTAAATAACTAAACAGCCTGTAACTCTTTTGTGCCCAAAGTCAGAATCTCCCCGATGTGTTGATGACACAAGAAAAGCCGTCCGATGTAGCTCTCTGAGCTAGTTTAACTCATAATCCGCGATACGTGGTTTTAGCATTACACCTGACGGAAAAGTTAGTTTTACTTTTTGAAAAATATGTGATTGTTGGTGTAAAAACTGTTTTGATTTTCTAGTTGTGGTCTTCATTTTTCATTCAAACCAACTGTTTTTTCCTTTTGAAAAATCAGAAAGATAAAGTTTGGGGTGGGGAATAAGGTATTAATGAACATATTCCACTCGTGTCTAACTCCAATATCTTAAGTTTCCCATGGTGACGACTATAACAGTATTTATTGAATGCTTACTGAGTGTGATGAGTGTTACCTTATTTAGTTCTCACGTGTACTATCACAGGCACTGTTACTATCCTTACGGTACATGTGAGGCTCAGAGTAGTGACTTTCCCAATGTCCCACAGCCGGGAAGTGGTAGAAATGGGATTTGGACCAGGTCTGTCCCACTCCCTTGGCTACATGTCACACTGCCTGTGTCCATGAGCCCTTTTCTCATCCTTGAAGCTTTACCAGCGCCCCTGTTTTGTGTTACTAAAAACGTCACAGCCTCTAGTTCGTGATTTATTTTATTGTTATGATCCTTAATAGTAGCGGTAATGATCCTCATTGAACAGCTACTGAGTGCACTGTGCGATGCCTGGCACCCCGTGTCCAGGGTCTGCCACCGCGCCCTGTGAGAGAGGCACCGTTCTCCCCGTTTCACAAATGAGCAAACAAAGGGCTTGTGAGGTGGAATGAGCGAAGCAGCCTAAGGTGATCTGGGCCCGAAGCAGCAGGCTCCCATCCCTCCCAGGTTTGTGGCTTCTGCAGCCCCACGGTGCTCTTCACCTCTCTGCCGTTGCGCCTCCCAGTCCAGCTCCTTGTCTACCTGTAGTGGCTGCTTTTGTTTTGTGTGTGTGTCACATCTACAGCTGGACTGCTCAGCCACATCGCGGGCACACAGTAGTTCCTATTGATAAACTGGCTTGGTTCTGTTCTCTGCAGTCGCCCCAATAAGGAAGAGGTGATGGGTTGAATATGTGAAAGTAAACCAAGTGCACACTCTCCTTTGATGTACAGAAGTGACCTAACGGGGGTCCTTTTCGATATAAAACAGCCACTAGAAAAGCATTCCCAATCTCTGCTACGTAGCGGAAGCAGGTGGAGGCAGCGCCCTGGGCACCACTCTTAAGGTGACAACAGAAAGTGAAGGACAGGCAGCCTGCTTCTCCGCGCTCCTGTTCTCAGTAAGAAACTGCAGGGCGCTCAGGTCAGCTGCCACTGTGATGTGGCTGTTCGCTAAAGCCTGTCGCAGTTCTCGGACATAAGCCGCTGCAGCCGAGAGTCACAGACACTCATCAGAGGCCCCTCAGGGATCACTGGAGCCTGACCCCTGTCGTAGGCAAGGTTCAGCTACGAAATCGCGCCCAAATGGTTGCCAGCCCCTGCTTCACCTGCCCCAGGGTCCACGTTCCATTCCCTGGTCGCTCAGATGTTTAGAAAATCCTTCCTCCTGCTGAGCCAAAATCTATCCCCTTGTAACCTTCACCTGGCCACCCTATTGCTTTCTCCTGGAACCACACAGAACCTTCCTTTCTCGCTCATTTGCCACCTTATATACGTGAAGCCAGAGGCCGCTGTCACCTCCATTGAGCTGTGTCTTTTCTGGGTGTAGTAAGTAAGTCACGTTCCCTGGGGCTCACTGAGCTGTTCGCCTCTGCCTCCCACATGGACGCTCTCATCTTTGTCAGTGGTGTTTGAAATATGACAAATCAAATTTGTTTCCAAACCTGATTTTTTTAAATTTAGGACACCTTCACAATTTTACTCTTTTTCATGTTTAAATTCCTGTAATAAAATAGCTCCCAATTGAGTTGAGTTACACCACCTTCTTAATAAAACAGCAAGCTAGTATGGTCGAAAGAATACCTGAGAGTCTGGAAACCCAGGTTCATCCCTGAATCTGCCTCTAACCAACCACGTGACCCCAGATGAGCTATTTAACTTGGCGGACCCTGGTTCCTCATCTGTAAATTGGGCATGAAAAGTCCTGTCTATTTCACAGGACAGTGAGGGTCAAATGAGCTCCTGCATGAGAAGTTGCTTTCTACACCAGTGAGGGCCCTGCCAGAGGTCAGTGAGAGGGCAGACGCAATCATTCCTCTGTTAGACTCCACCTGAAGGACTGCCAGACTACATGCCCTAGACTCTAGGGCCTAGAGGGTCTGCTGATTGTGTTCCCCCACCCACCCCCGGGTCACTTCACACTCCTGACGGCCTGGTTCTCCTATCACCACGTCCCCAGTCCCCAACACCTAGCTCGGAGCCTGGTGCAGGGAAAAACCACCTTGAGTGTCTGGGGTGGTTAGCAGGAGGATGGGCAGAGGAATGGCTGTGGTGCCATTCCAGGCCCGCACTTCACCATCTTGGCTCCACTTCCTGGTGCTTAAGTCCACCCCGTCACTGTCCCAACAAGGTCCACGCACCAGCTTGATCTGATTTTGGGGGTGGCGGTAAAATGAAGCCCCACCGTTATCACCACCTTCCCTGACTCTGGGCCAGTGGTCGGCAAACTTATTAGTCAACAGAGCCAAATATCAACAGTACAACGATTGAAATTTCTTTTGAGAGCCAAATTTTTTAAACTTAAACTTCTTCTAACGCCACTTCTTCAAAATAGACTCGCCCAGGCCGTGGTATTTTGTGGAAGAGCCACACTCAAGGGGCCAAAGAGCCGCATGTGGCTCATGAGCCGCAGTTTGCCGACCACGGCTCTGGGCAATGACACTTAAGCTCACGGGCTTTGTTTCACAATCATTTATTCACCCTTTCAAAGAACAGTCAGTATTTATTGAGCCTCTATTGCATGCCAGCCCTGCCTATGCCCACCACCTTCCAAAACTGCCCCTGGTAAGCCCGTGACCCAAAAGTTTGGTTCTTAGTAGCCTATGACAAGGAAGACAGAAGAGCATTGTCTTAATCGTCCTTCCTACCTGAGCCTGCTCTGGTTTTCTCCAGCTCAGGAAGATCTTGCCTCCCAGCCTCTGAATTTCTGCTACGTGGATTTTCAGAAGTACCCAGAAGGCACTTGCTGATGATGGTGTCAGGTACCCAAGTACATAGCACACATTGGGCACAGAAAAGGTACACGGGAGTCATCTAGTAAAACAGGTTTCTCATTCCATGCCATTTGTAGGAAATCAAGCAAACCTTGCTAATAACTTGGGCAGTAGCAATTCTCTTCATGCAAACCATCCAAATGGCTGTCACAACAGCAACAACAAAAAACCTCGTCATGCTCACTATTCCCAGCAAAGTTCACATACTTCCCACCACTAAAAATTAAGAGTTATTAATTCAAATACTTTGCAGTGTTAATAAAATGACAGGTCACCTGGCATTGTGTTTCCGTATGCCTTCTGTGCTTTATATATCCTATTTATGTTTCTAAATATTTTTTAATTTTATTGAATTTAATCTAGTTAATAAAAGTATGTTTCAGATGAATAATTCTATAATACATTGTCTTGTATATTGTATTGTGTGTTCTAAACATTTTATCGTAATTCATGCTTATTTGGTAGTCTTTTTAGGCTGTATGAATGGGGATTGAGTTTTTTATTATGTCATTCAATTCACACTTTTGCATTTGCACAGCTCTGGCCCCGGAAGAAGCATAAAACTATGACGGCTGCTTTGAATCCTACGGGTTTCCCTAACCCTGATTCACATAACCCTCAGTCCTTTGGCCCACTCCTCCCCCCTCCCTGCCAGTTCTCCACACTCGGTTTTCCTTCTTCCCACCAAAGCGAGCCTGTGACTGCTGACTCTTCCCTGCCTTGCACTGCATCGTCTCATCACGTCTGCAGCGCTCCTCCATCGGCACCGACATCTACCCACGGAAAGAAAGTCCCCAGGGAGAGATGGCGATTCCTGTTTCCTCACCCTTCTGATGTTGCAGTTTAGGAATCTGGGGCGAGGCCAGTAGCTAACATGTCTGTGGTTCCCCTTCCCGCAGGTGAAGAAGACCTGAGTGTGGAAGAGGACGAGGAAGTGCTGACTCTTCTGTATGACCCATGTCTGAACTGTTACTTTGATCCCCAGACTGGGAAATACTACGAGTTGGTGTAACCCCTCCTTCCGGGGCAAAGAGTGGCCACCCCCAGGCCACGCAGGACAGCAGTTCTGACTCTGTGGACACCACAGTGTGCGTGTCGGGCAGGCCCGCAGAATCAGAAGTAACTGAGAGAAGTGAATTTCTTTTGTAAATAATGTTCGATGTTAAGAATAACTACATCCTTTTTGTAGACGTGTGTGCCTTTTTGGAACTGTGAAGGAATTAATACACAGGCAAGATTTTAGGGCTTTGAATTGGTTCTTATTTTTGGTTCTCATCTTACGTATAATTTTGTTTTTTTCATATAATTTTATGTAAAAATTAAGAGTTATTAATTCAAATACTTTGCAGTGTTAATCTGTAAATGATGGCTGGGTGTATAGAAAATGTATTCTTCTTTAAATGATACCTGAGTACCTTTTATTTTATTACCTATTTGTATTAAAAATAAAATATGATGATCAGAAGACTGCCTTTTAAACTGCTCCTTTTTATGTATCCCACTTTCTTTACCAGAATATTCCTAAGTAATATTTACCTTTTCTTAGACGCTTAAAAAAGGAAATGTGCACTGGTCAGACTTTATGATCACATTTTATTGGCACTGGCCCCACTATTTCCATTTCATTATAGTTCATCCAGAGTTTGCCGAGATCACAACATTGTTAATCACTTAAGCTGCTTAGCACTGTGCTTTGCTTTGCTGCTTTTTTTTTTTTTTTTTTTTTTTTTACCAATTACCTCTGAATTTTAACAATATGATCCAAACCTAGCTCCACGGATCCAGATGTTACAAGAAGTCAGCCGTTTGAGCACCCCAGACGCCTCACCACTTCCGTGCGTGGGCCCAGAGAAAGCGGGGAGGCTTCCTTTGGTCGTCAAGGTTATGTCACCGTAACCTTGCGATGCAGCAGGGAGAACTTGTGTGCTTCCTGAGTTTGAGGGGATGGCCTTGAAGTGCGTGCCAAGCATATTGATGTTGAGCTCAAGGAAGTACTTCTTATATTAGCTGGCACATGTTGTTATTTAATAAAGATTTTTTAATAGAGAAGAGTACCATTGGGGATGAAGAAGTACGGGCGTACAGTTGGGTTTGATGGCAGTGCTGTAATTTTATTTAATGTTGTTTGATAGAGGAAATAAGAGCTTCTTTCTTCAGGAGTAGATTTGGGCTCCTATGCAAAGGATCATACATTATGTAGGACCATGTTTGTGTATGATAAGCTTTTAATCTTATTGTTCACAAAGTATAGCTTTGTTATGAATTTCTCTCCAAGATTTTTATACTTACAAAATGCAAATCCATCACTGGGACTTCAGAAAGCATGCAGAATGATAAAATAGTTGGGTTATCTTGGTTATGACCTTGAAGGCTGGAGTGGGGCTTAGAAGGCCTTGTTCCTGCTTTAGTCAGTCTCAAAACATCCACATACATGGGGAAGTCAAGTCTGTACTAGTTAAGATGTGTAGTTACAAATATAAAAAACATCTAAGCTAAAAAAAAAATCTTAAGGATACAAGTCTGTCTCATGAACCCCAAAACAGAATGCTACAAAGCCTCCAAATGGACTCGAGCTAGAACAAGAAAACTATAGGAAACCGAATTGCAAGCAACATACACCCTTGATCCCAGAATTCAAGGATTTGTTGAGTGATCAGATGCAGGAGGTGCAGGAATCAGGGCAGCTCCGGGGATCCTGCAGCGGGAACCAACATTTTCTCCTGATGATAGTCACCAAAATGACAGCACCACCTTTTTCTGCCTGGAGCCTCTGCTCAGGGAGCAAGAGGCTAGTGGGCTTCACTGGTCTGTTATCCCCAGCCTGTATGGAACGGGAGTGGTATGGTCCCTGACCGAGAAAAAGACACTGTTAAAGTGGAGAGGGGTGCCAAGCAGGCAGAAATGACAGCTGTCTGCCTGGGGATCTAGACACATTATTACCTCTGATTCATCTTGCCCACCTCTTCTCTCTTCTCTTTCTTTCCATTTCTCTCTCTCTGTCTCTCTCCCCTCTCCCCTGAAACTTTCTCAGCTCCTCAGTCCACATGCCAGAACACTCAGCCATTCCACAGCCCACACCTCCCACCATACAGAAACATTAGCTCTCAGTTTCTGTTCAAAAATCCAGATGGGATTCCAAGTGGCCCAGTCTGGTTCAATGTCCACAAGAACCTTCGACTGTTCATTTCTGTTGAGATTTCTACAGAAGAGTTGAAAAGAAGCAGGTGTGCTTCACACTGCCGATTTCAAACCAAACGATACATCAAGTTTACTTGAAAATTTATTGACTGGGCTATTCTGCTTCACTGATTATCACATTTTGCTGCATATTAGAATCTTCTGGAAAATTTATAAGGATACTGATGCCTAGGTTCCACTCTAGAGAGTCTGATTTGATTCGTCTTAGGTGCAACCTGAGCAATGGAAAATTTAAAAACCTCCCCTGGCTCGGCCATGTGGATCAGTGGTTGAGTATCAACGTATGAACCACGAGGTCACGGTTTGATTCCCGGTCAGGGCACATGCCCAGGTTGTGGTCTCAATCCCCAGTAGGGTGCATGCAGGAAGCAGCCAACCAATGATTCTCATCATCTCTCTCTCCCTCTCCCTTCCTCTCTGAAATCAATAAAAATATATTTAAAAATAACAACAAATAAATAAATAAAAACCTCTCCTGGTGAATCTACTGGACAGTCCCAGTTGAGAACCACGAGGTGGACCAGATCCAACATGATGAGGGCAGGAGTGGTGCCTGATGGTAAGGTCTCTGTGGGGAGGAGTCTGTAATGCTATCCGTTTCCATTATCAAGACTTCTACTTTCCTAATCAAATGTGTGTCTGAAAGTGACTATTACAAATGGATCCTGAAAAAGTAGTTTGATTCAATATGGAAATACATCTTAAGTTCATTTGGGGACTGATCTAGTTTCCTGTTTCATATAATTTGGGATGCAACTTGCAGGTGACTTTAAGTCTTCAATCTCCAACATATTTAATTACAGAGCCCAGGTAATGAAAGTTATGGGGGAAACTGTCAGCTCATAGGTGACATCAGATCAATGATTGAGCTTCCCTAGCAATTATACCTCCTCTCTCTAATTAATTGTCTGTTAAAGGAAAACAATGACATTTGCAAAGTATAGACACTTTTGCAAGATAATTTGCCCTCTTGTATTTCTTCATATTTTATATTAGCTTCATTAAGTCAGTTATTTCAACCACATCTTGATTTTTTTTTGAAGTGCAAACTGTGATTAATAACCAAGAATAATGTAGATTGTACAACCTGAAGGACAAGTAATTAAAAGAACTAATTTTAAAGTTGGCCCTTGGCTTTAATCAAAGAGCTAGCTGCTGAACGTTTCTGGGCTGTTGTTTTTTTAAGTGTTTAATGAGAGCAAGCACTAACACTAAAGAGTATTCCAGGCTGCACCCTGTGACTGAGTTTTCAATCAAAATGACCAGACTAATGAGCGTTAAGAATCACCTATCCACATGTGGTTGTATCATAGGATTTCTACTTCAAACACCATTTATTTTGCATTCCAAAAAAGTTAGTTATAAAGAGAATTCTTGTCAAGCAAATCCTATCTTCTCCCATTGTGATAGCTGAGATAGAATCATATAATTGGGCCTAGAACGGCCAATCAAGATCATTTCTTTAACTCTGATTTTACAATTGAGAAAAGTGGGATTCAGATGGGGATGCGAATTGTCTACCGGTTGCAGAGGGGAGAGTGGAATCTATGGTTCCTCATGTCAACTCAAGGTGACATCACAGACACTGTACAGTGGGCACCAAACACCGTGCCGGAATTTGGATTCTCAGGTTCCCAGCATTCCCTTCCCTTTTGCTCTGTGCAGATCCTTTCTTCCCTTCGTTGTCAGCTTTTCACGTCAAGGATCAGCATTTCCCAAAGTGTGTTCCAAGAAACAGAAATTCCATTCGAGGTCAATCAATTTAATGGGAGTGGGCAAGAAGCCCATAATCAAACATGTTGGAAAATACTGGAGAAGCCGAAATAGTCATTTGTCTTTCCTGGAGAAGTTCTCCGTGGCTTTAATAGACCAATACGCAGGGGAACTCCGAGGAGAGGTGGCGGATGCAGCACTTGTCCAATTTCTTCGTCCTCAGAGCCCTTTCCAGGGAGAGCTCTCAGGGGCTTGTCCACCCACAGAACTCTCTCTCTCTCTGAGAAATGCTGCCGTGGGTAGGTGAACCCTGACTCCACCAGAACTCCCAAAAACGTGTCTCCCAGGCTGGTTGTGTGTGTGCTGTGTGTGTGTGTGCCCGTGTGTCGGTGTGTACGCCATTGCTGTTTGGAGGGCTTTTTGCTTTTGCTTTTGCTTTTGCTTTTGCCCAGATATTTCACAGGCCCCTTCAGCCTCTTTTCTCTAAAACAAGGTATGCTGGAGCTGAACACTTCTTAAGTCAGAAGCCTTGGTCACCTAAGATGAAGAATGTCCTTTCTCCTATTTTAAATTATACAAACTTATAACTGTAGGCAATACAGTTAACTTACGACAAAGGATAAATCTAAGTTCAAGTTCATTTCTCATGAATATTGGAGCTTTACATCTTAATGAATATTTTGCTTTGGGTTGGGTGGTTTTAATATAATTTAAAATCACATTAAGTCAAACTAATTTGACTTATAAGAATTAAATAACCAATAAACATGGCCCACAGATAACACTAATTTTCACTGCTGACATATTCTTCTGTAGTTAATCTCCTGTAATCCTGCGAAACATTACCGAAGTGAAGTGTGGGAAATGGTATTGATTGGTTTTCATCAGCTCAACTTATCATTGTCAGTGTTTATGCTGAACCTGGCAAGATTTAAGCACATAAACTTGCTGCTAATAGTAATGAGTACTGCCAATCTTTTAACCTGTGGATCGGGAGGAATTATAACAGTTCCCCTTGTCCAAGGGAGACATGTGCCCAGACCCCCAGTAGATACCTAGAACCACAGATAATACTGAACCCTGTATGTCCCATGTTTCTTTCCTCAACATACGTACCTATGATAAAGTTTAATTTGTACACTAGGCACAGTAAGGGATTAACAACAATAACAGTAAAATAGAACAGCTATAACAATATACTGTAATAAAAGGAGAATGTGACATTATTAAGTAAAATGGGGGTACTTTGAACACAAGCACTGCGATTCCACGACGGCTGCTTTGATACCCGAGATGACACTAAGTGACTAACCCGCAGAGAGCATCCACGGTGCAGAGACGCTGGGTGCAGGGATGGTTCGAGTCCCGGGCAGGACGGTGCCAGATTTCACTGCAATACTAAGAACAGTCCACGATTTAAAACTTATGAATTGTTTATTGAATTGTTTTCTTCTGGAATTTTCCACTTAATATTTTTGGACTGTGGTTGACCACAGGTAACCGGAAGTGTAAAAGGAAGTGAAGCTGCGGGTGAAGGGGGTTGCTGTACCTCTGATTTTCTGCAAAGGATACTTCCACAGGCATGGGGCAGGCGGGTGTGCCTGGGGCTGAATAACTGAGATAAGTGCAATCACCTGGCGTGTTTGGCTTCGGAAGTCCAGGAGGGGAAATTACTCTTTATTTCTGATAATATGCCATTTTGAATACAATTTCTACTAATGATGGAGTTTCAATAATCTGTAATTAAATCATGAGATGAGATTAAAACAAGCCCCGGTTTTGCTTTATGGCTTCCTAAACTCAAAATTATCCTAATTAAAGAAATCTAAATTTCACCCTTCATTTTTCCTTTTATATGCAAACGTGATTTAGACATTTCAAACCCTCAAAACTTACAAACTTTTAGCCACCTCAATTCTTTTAAAACCTTTTGGTTGGCCCTGGCTTGTTTGGCTCAGTGGATAGAGCGTCGGCCTGCGGACTGAAGGGTTCCAGGTTCAATTCCAGGCTCGATTCCCAGTAGGGGGCGTGCAGGAAGCAGCCGATCAATGATTCTGTCTTATCATTGATGTTTCTATCTTTCTCCCTCTCCCTTCCTCTCTGGAACCAATAAAAATAAATAAATAAATAAAAATAAAACCTTTTAAGAAATTGATAGCATCTTATTGTGGACTAATTCTAATATCAGAATCTCTTTTTTCCCCTAATACTTGTGTTTTCTTTTACTTTTGATATTTAAATGTATCTAAAATTCATCTAGGTGTCTAGGTCTGGACAATATACTTATATCTCCAAGTTCACTTATTTCAGAAGATTGTGATCCTCTCAGGTCAGGTACTTCACAAGAATACGTGCCATTATCAAAAAGTGATGGCTCCATTTAGCTAAGCATAAGAATCTATGAGGTGCTTCAGAGTCCAGACAAACAGAAAAGGAATTAATTCCAGAGATTTCTGTCCTAATTTTCTCTAATCAGAACATGCATTATCCCCAGCCTGGTGATGTCTGTAACCTTAATTCGTAAAGGATATCACTGTTTGCATCTCTCTCAGAATTTCTGAGATCCCTTCCCATGTTTTCTAATTGTTACTTTCAGTCTAATCTGAAAACTCAATCTTGCCAGCAGATTGCATCATCTGGGGACTCCATAATGCTGCTGACAGGGTCCTGCCCTGAGGATTTCTACCTCCTCGGGCTTCACAACGTTTAAGAGCAGCCAAGGCTGAGACCTCTGCCCCCAGCCATTCTCACTTTGTGTTACCGCTGCTCTTCCTTCCTGTGGGGCCAGATTCCCGAGTGCACAAGGTGGCAGGGACCTTGGACAGTTTCAGTCCACTAACTGTCACTTGATGGCTTTCACCTGTTGGTAACCCCGCAATGTTCTCACAACGTGCTTTAGCCATGCGGTTGGTGATTACTAGAAAGGAAAACATGACTTGTTTTATTTTGTTTAGCTTTCCCGATTCTGCATTTTATACAATTCAAGCGAAACTACTCATGCTCCTTCCTGGGTTTCAGACTATATTTTGTTAATGAACATATCTAGGTCCCACTCTAAATTATTAAAGGGGAGATGGCTTATCAAGTGACGAGTGAAAATCATGGGAGCCACTGTCTTAGGCTATGGAAGGAGTGTGTGCACATGTCTGAGTATGTATTCTGTAACTAGAATTCATCAGTTCACAAAACGGTTTACGACTTCCCATCATTAAATTAAATACTGTTAGGAATTGGAGTCACTTCACTTATACTGGTAGTAGCTCTTAGTGGGTCAGACCTATTTTTCTTCCACATAAAAGTGCCATTTTTCCCCATCTGAGTGAAGGTATAGAGCAGTGGCTTTCAGTTTTTCAGTATCTATAGCATATTTCTAAATAGACTACAGGAGACCCACTGAGAATTAAAAACCTTGCTTAAAGCACTCTCCTCAGAGTCATAAACCTTTTGTAGAGTCTGTTTTGTTCACAGCCTTGAATGGGAGGTGCTTTGGGGCTGTGAAGGAGTTAAGACAATTGCTCTCTAGTGAGGGACACTGTGCAGAAAAGAGAGGGGAAGAGTAGGAAGGGAATGCAGGGAGAGAGATCAAAAGCCAACAAGGCAGTGACCAAGTCAGAGGGACTGGGAGGAGCATGGGCCCCGGCCAAGGATCTGTGTAGAATGTAAATGGGGTGACAACTACTTGTGGAGTGAGACCTAGGTTAGTTCTTTTTCTAAATTTGAAAAGACAATCGAGAATTTAGAGACATCCGAGATGCAGATAAGTGACCTGCCCATGAAAAGCCCCTAACACACAGTGAGCGCTCCGCAAATGCTTCCTGCTGTGGTTGCTATCTATGCCCGGGCCTGGCGGGCCTCTGGTGAAGCACAATGGCTATGGCATTGCTCCTCAGAGTGTGAGCGGTACATAGTAAATCATGAGATGAGATCAAAACAATATAGTTTTAATGGTGTTTCTATAGTACGTTAGGATTTCATATTTTGCTATAAAACTAAGTTAAAAAAAATGTTTTACCCATACTCTGAAAGATAGGAACATCAGTTTCATGCAATAAGCAGCCAAGAAAACTTAACAGTTTCCTAAAAATTGAGGGAAATACAGCCAACACTGATTACAGATTTAACATGTAGGGCCATGTAGTTGGAAAACGAACACTCCAGAAATTCTTTCAAGCTGTATTTATTCGTTATTTGTAACAACCCAGGTCTAACCTGTATGGTTGAAATCATTGACTCCACTGTGAATTTTCAGAGTCTTACTCCTGAGTAAAGACCAAATCAACAGCAACTCCTCAAAACAAGGATTTCAGAAATGGTCAATGCCGAGCCAAGCAGCTAGTGTATGTTAAAGGAGGTTTCTACTTTTATTTCTCTTTAATGTTTTTATTGATTTTAGAGAGGAAGGGAAAGGGAGAGAGAGATAGAAACATCAATGATGAGAGAGAAACATTGATTGGCTGCCTCCTGCACACCCTATCCTAGGGATCAAGCCCACAGCCCTGGCATGTGCCCTGACGGGAATCGAACCAGTCACCTCTTGGTTTCTGGGTATAATATCAACCACTGAGCCACACCAGCCCGGCAGGGTTTCAACTTTTACTCTTCACGGTGGTGTAGGATTATTGCAAGCAGTCTTTCTAACTCATCTCATTTTATCTGTTAACCCTTCGCACTCGCTTGCTTTTTTCTTGATTCCTTTATTCTAATGCTAACCGTGTCGAGTCACACTCGACATCCGAGTGCAAATTAATACATATTTTATCCTGGGGCATATGAAAAGTATTTAAACTATATGTTTAAACACTGTCTGTAATCTGGCTCTCTTCTCCATAGACTAAATTAATGGAATTTTTGTAATAATTGGCTAAGATTGGGTTAAGAATTATGGAAATAATCATGTTCAGCTTTGCCTTTATTTGCTATTAGGAAGATAACCATCCTCTACAAATGTTTCTTCCCAAATTTCTACCTAGAACATAATCACAAGTTATCTATACTATAAGGTGACCAGACGTCCCGCTTTTGGCGGGACAGTCCCGATTTTTAACAATTTGTCCCGCGTCCCGCGGCGTTTTAAAAAAGTCCCGATTTTTGGAAAGAATGCCCGACAAACTAGGGAACGGCGGGAGAACGGGAAGGGAATATACAGTTTTCGGCGGCCATGTGGCTATTTAGCCAGGATATGAGTTTTATATTATTTTTGTTAATTTTATAATGTTAAACTTTAATAATAACAAATAATTGTTGAGAACTGATTATCGAGAACTGCTTATCAAAGTTCGCATTGTTGATCAGTTGTTGGAATTCGACCACCATCGTTTGGACTTAATGAACAATGGCATTTTTTGGGATTGGCAATGACAAAAACATTTTGTAACTGTCTCTCAGACGAGACACATCGTACTGCGTGCTAGTAAGCTAGTTAAACAAGTGATGTCATTACAAATCAGCTATTCAGATAATTTAGGTAAGTAATTTATTTATTTCATAAATACATAAATTTTCTTGAATTTAGCAGACAGTACTTGTATTATTTATATTTTATAGTGGCGGCAAAAAGTCTAGCGCCGGCCTTGAAAGTGACACGACTTACGTTACAGCAAATTCAGAGGAAAAATAATACAAGTTAGTATTGTTATTATTTAGAAAGAAATATAGGATTAAAATAATTTTTAAAATATAGTTACTTTATAACAATCAAATTAATTTAATTTATAAACTAACAATAAAATATGTTCATGTAATTATGTACCTACTTACTGTGTTTTTAAGCAATATGTATATAATAATTTATAATATAATTTTAAATTATTTTTTTTAGATTTTTAACATAATGAGTAAGAAAAGAGGATGCAAATTCAACGATGATCTAAGAAGTGAATTTCCTTTTATTAAAAAAACCAAAAGCGATTACAATATAGACCAAATTTTTAATCAAACCCCCGCCTAGGCCTAAACTGGTTTGGCTCAGTGGATAGAGCGTTGGCCTGCGGACTCAAGGGTCCCAGGTTCGATTCCGGTCAAGGGCATGTACCTTGGTTGCGGGCACATCCCCAGTGGGGGGTGTGCAGGAGGCAGCTGATCAATGTTTCTCTCTCATCGATGTTTCTAACTCTCTGTCCCTCTCTCTTCCTCTCTGTAAAAAATCAATAAAATATATTTAAAAAAAAAAAGACACCCCCCCCCCCCAGCCCCGTCAATGGTGTCCCGCTTTACCAATGTTAAAATCTGGTCACCTTACTATACTAATAAAAAGGTAATATGCTAATTAGACCGGATCTCTTCCGGACAACCTTTTGGACAGCCTTCCGGCTGCGGCCGGCCCAGGAGAAGCCGCTGGTGGTCCCGGGCAAAGCCGCTCCGCCAACCAGCCTCTGCCATGGACCTGAGCGCCCGCCGGATGTGGGTAAGTGAGGGGCCGCCCTGCCAGGGAGGAGAAGGGGACAGGCGGGCGGGCTGGTGGCGGCCTGGAGGCCGTGGCGCCTGAGGTGGTCGGCGGGAGGAGAGGGCAGGCAAGCGTGCTCGCCTCAGCCCGGCCCCAGCGTGCGCACTGCAGCCCCGGAGCCCTGGAGCGCTCCGCCATGTTCGCTGAGTAGGAAGAAAGGGCTCAGCTCGAGGCGCCGGCCCCTGCGGCCTCTGTGTGTGGCCCCCACGGGCCAGCAGCCCGGCTTCCGGTGCTCGCCGTGGGCCTGGCGCAGGGCCCCCCTCCTTCACACATGTGGCATCGGGGGCCTCTCTCCCGCAGCCCTCCGGCTGGGTCTGAATCGCTTTTCCCTTGAGCAACGTTTCCCCGCGCATGAGTATACAAGTTCAGGGTTTTGTTCTGGTTTGTTTTTACCTCCGAGATTGAAGGAATCGCCAGCGTTATCTTTCTTGTTTCTGAATCATCCTCTGTGCTTCTCTGACTTTCTGGTTGGTAGCAGTTTCCCGGGTCACGGGAAGTCTCCCTCCCCAGAGTCAGGAGCACCAGCCCAGGTCCACCCATCCGCCCGGCCCTGACCACTGGGGTGAGTTCCCGCAGGCTGGGGTTTGATCCCCACGCGTTAGCCGTAGGAGACCAGTGCCTTTGTTATTGCTGTGTGTCCGGGTTTTAATTGGACAAATGCCTGGTGGCCCCGGGCGAAGAAGCCGCCCACGGTCCGGGCGCCAGCTTAGCAAAATCTTGCAGGAGGAGAATTCTGTCTGGGTTTCCCCAAATTCTCTCAGCCCCAACTCACCCCTCTGTAAAGGCTCAGAACAAGTGAGGCCCCTTAAATAAAAATCAGAGGTCTCCAGCAACAATGGGCCTCGCTCATCACAGTCATTTGGACTGGATGACATTTGAGTATTTATCTAGGCACCATGACAGAGAAACACACGCTCAGGTCATTATCTCTGCCTTAAATAATTCACAATCTTATTAGAGCGAGTGGATGATAAAAGCACAGTAATGACATCAGAATGTAAGGCAACAATACAGAGAGGAGCAGAGGCAATTGCTAGGGTGATTTTCCAACAATTAGTACAAAGAGTATGTGCTGTGAATTAAATTTAAAAAGTATGTGTGGAAGTAGCTGCTTCATGAATATGGCATCCCTTCCTATTATAAAGGAAGCTGAATTCCATGTGAACTGTGTACTTATGCTATATTTGAGGCACAGAACAAGGGAGGCCCTAAGTGTACTATGCTTTGATATTTGAGACATTCTTTATTGTTCAATGTGATTTATTTCTGTACGCCTCAGTTTTGTAATAGTTAAATTACTAGAATAATGCATCTTGCTATAAAATATTACTAGAAGATCAAATGATCAGGTGACATTTATTGTTATTTTCTATAAATGAACACAATCTCTGGTATGCTAAAGTGATCGGTATTATAGAAATATTCAGATAGGGAGACCTACAGGCTTGATTACAAGTGAGGTTTACTATCACAACCCAAATTTATTGCTTAAAAAAAAAAGCAGGGAGCCAACTAGGAACTAAACTAAATATAAGCCCTTGAAGGGCAAATGTAAATTGCATAAGCTTTGCTATTACAAGAGCAACAAGAAAGAATTCAGAGGCAAGAATGAGAAGCAGATTGCTTCCACTCTAAGTTGCTGCTAAAGAAAAAGAATGGTATACTATGAAAATACTTAATACAGATTGTAAAGAGATTTGTTCAAAGAGGATTTCCTAGAGTAGGTGGTATTTCAGTTAATTTTTTTTTTTCAAATGTGAAGAAGTTAGCTAGATAAGAAAAAGATGTAGGGGTCCCGGATTGGAGAGGGTGCAGGCCGGGCCGAGGGACACCCCCCACCTCCCTGTGCATGAATTTCGTGCACCGGGCCTCTAGTAAATACAGAACAGTCCACAAAGGAAATATCAACTCGGAGTTTTGCATCCCTTTCTGTGGTGTTTGCTGCCTTCAACCACTGAGAAGAGGAAGGGAATTCACGGTTCCCCTCAGTAGATGTTTTTGCCACAGCTTTTATGCCCTGTTGGGTGTTAAAAACCTGTTATAGTGAGACGCAGTTTTTCTTCTTCCTTTCTTCACTCTTCCATTAATTCCAACACCATCCAGGTGTTATTTCCGTCTCAGTACCAAGCTGTAACAGAAATTGTACACGGCCTCTGACACAGCGTGTCCAGTAAAAGTCCCGCGATGCTCTCTGAAAGCTCTGTTTCTTCCTGGAGTGCGAAGAGCGATGAAAGGGCCTCTGGATGCGTCCCAGGCCACGCGAGGCCCTGTGTCCTCCTCCCACAAACAGCATCTGCATCATGCGCCTCAGAGCTTTATCTGCGAGACTCGGAGTTTATAGCATGCCCTCCTGCGGTTCTCCTGTAGCACTCTCCCACCTGAACTTGACAAATACCATCAGATCACACGTCAGAGTGAAATGGTCCATTTTGCTCACTTAACCTAACGACTCATTAGGGTGAGCTTTGGACTGTGACTCTGCTCAAAGCTTTACTCTGCATGGAAATGACTTGGCCATTGTCCCCCCCGCCCCGCCCCCCTCCCATCCTTACTGTCATCTCTGCAGCCAGGTATGGAGCTCTCACTGTGTTGCCATGTATCGCACTGAACTGTATGGATACATTTTCTCACTTAATTCTCATAACAGCTCTGAAATAGTCATTAGTCCCCTTTATAACTCGGGAAACTGAGGCACAGGCAGGTTCAGGAGCTCTCCCGAGTGACGATGCAGGATCTGTCAGGTCAGGCCGACGTCCCATCTCCCGACTTGCCTGTGGGCAGCGCTTCTGGCCAGCAATGGCTCTGTGATGGCCACAACCCACCTTCTTGGTGGGTTTGTTAGCAGAGGAAGGTGTTCATTATGGCACCTTGCTTCCTGACTACGTGTGAATTCCATGGTTGCAGCTTGAAAAAATATTTTCCCTATTTATCTGTTGTGTCTTATACTGGAAAAAAAAAAAAGAGTCCACAAAAAAAATTTAGTTTTAAGTCCCTGAGAAATTTACTACATACACCTATAAATACATTTTTAAAGATATTGCTATGTTTGCATATTAGGAGTGTTCCTTCCTATTATCTGCACATTTTGTAAAGGGAAGATGTTTACAGGTATCATTTTAAGAATCTCTTCTCCTTAAAACATCCTTTATGCTCTTCCCACTCCCCTGGTGTTTCTATAGTAACCTGGCATCCTCAGCTTCCACCTTTTCGTTGGCACTAAAAGATCGTTTATAATCAGTCCTCCACTTGTTCTGAAATGTGCCTCCATTTCATAACACAACAGACAGTGTGTAAGTTTAACAGGACCTGAAGCACTTCTTATCTTGAAACTCTCATGTTCAGGGGAGTGAAAATATCAAGAAACGTGGTGTTGACGGATTTAGCCTTCAGCTTCACAACTAATAAAAAGAACCGAGCTGGGTTCTGGGATCGTGGAAGTCAACCTTCGCCCTTCACCCCTGTCCCCCTCTCCTGCCACTTACACGATGGAGACCGCAACTGACCAGAGATACAGTCATGTCCAAGAAAAGAAGGTTTCGGAAAACCTATCTTTTCTAAAGTCGGTGTTCTGGGGTTTTTCCCCTGAAAAGCCTCTAACTCTGCTGTCTCCAGAACAGGATATGACAGGCTTTTGTCATTTCGATAACCAAATAACCTCTAGAATCCGGCACTGGTGTGGCAGAGGCAGAAGAGCCATTAACGGGCCTCTTGACCACAAGGCACGCTCCTGATCACCTAGTGGGCAAGACACACACAGGCATTCAACAGCCCCCCGCAAAGAGAATGCCATCCTTCATCTTCAAAATGAATCCGAGTTACTGAACCACCTCACCTGCAGTGGATGATGGATTACTTTTTTAAGAATAAATTCTATAATTATTTTATGAGCACCCAATTACATGGCATTCACCATTTGGGAAGATTGAAAGGGTTAATTTGTCAAACGCAAACATTCAGAATTCACCAAACCAGCTCCACTCACAGTCTTTCTCCAGCCCCGGTCTCCCCACCTCATCTGATGGCAAATCCATCCTTCTAGTTGCTGAGGACAGAAAACTTGGAAGTAACGTTGATTCTCCCCTTTTTCTCAACCTCACTTTCAGACTGTCAGGAAGTCCTCCAGGCTGCGCCCTCATATATCCACAACCTGACTCCTCCTCACTAAGCTGACCATTCTCGCTACTGTCTTCTCTCCTGTCTCATTGCACAGCCTGCAGCTGCTCTGCCTGCTCCCTCCAGCGCCACGAGGCCCCACCCCAGTCTATTTCATCACGGCAGCCAGAGCAACCCTTTAAAACATAACATATCAGAACGCTCGTCTGCGCAAAAGGCCCCAAGGGATTTCAATAACTTTCAATAATGGTGACTAATTTGGTGTACACCAAACCTCCCATTGGGAACAACTGGAAAGTCTACCCCCACCCCCCAAAAATCTGTCTTAGTCCACTCAGGCTGCTATAGCAGAATACCATTGACTGTGTGACATAGACAACATTTATTTCTCACAGTTCTGGGGGCTGGGAAATTGAAGATCAGGTGCTGGCAGATTCAGTGTCAATGAGGGCCCTCAGCCTGGCTTGTATCTTCACGTGGCAGGGAATTCGGGGGCGGGGAGGAGGAGGGAGGGGGCGCGCGCAAGCACTCTGGTCTCTCTATCCCCTTCTGAAGTCACCAGTCCCATCTGGGGACTCCACCCCCATGACCTCATCTAAACCCAATTCCCTCCCAAAGGGCCCTCCTTCAACACTGTCACACTGGGGATTAGGGCTTGAGGGGACACAAATATTCAGTCCACAGCAACCAACTGAAACCTGTTTGAAGGCATCAGAGAGTTACATGACAGTAGGTACTCAGGAGACAAGAAGATAGAACAATAGGAAGAATGGGCAATTCCCACATTCCTGCTTTTTCCTTTGCTGACAACCTGCAGAGGTTTCTGAAGTCGTATCTCCTAGAGAGACAGAGAACCTACCAAGAAGGAGCTCCGCTCGGCACCACCAGCTTGCCGGAGACCCGAAGACAGTGCCCTAGTGACAGCTTAGGTCTCACAAACACGGAAACTCACTTTGCAGTCGCTGGCTGGATCAGTTACCTACACCCATCCTCACTGCCCACGGCAAGCGAATACAAATCCTCTTTGTAGGAGGATACCACCACCTGGAGCCTCACATTAGCCTTTACCATTTTTCCAAAATTTAATCCCCAAAAATTATGTACAAAGGGACAAACCAAAATCACTGACAACCAGGAAAGCAAAGACCACAGGAACAGAAACATCTTTATCATATGTCAGTTCTTTCCATTATGACGTGCAGCGCCAATAGGTTTATCAAAGCTCTGATGTCGGAAGCCTAAAATCAATGGAACGCTGCCATTCATTCATTTCTCAAGTTTCTTAGCTCTGTGTTAATTCAACAGTAATCAAAAGTCTGTACCTCCCTTTCATTTCATCCCAATCATGTCTAATTTCTTCATTAACCTAAATAACATCTGGGAGGCATTTTTATCCACATCCATGTGAAAACGTTTTTATAACCCGACTAAATGGCTTGAATAACACCAAAATTGCCAAACTTCTTTAGTCCTTGGCAGAAACCTATTGGAACAACCAATGTTTAAGAATCCTTCCTTCTTGCCAGCTTTTTCTCTGCCATGAGGACTGAGCCTTCTTTCAACGACCTCTGCAGTAGGACAGCCAAAGGCACTTCCCGGTGCAGACCTTCAAGAGAGGTCCGGCATGCTTTATGTTTCATAAACATGCTATTTTGGTCTTATCGTGCTTGCCAGAATAATAAAAGTCACTAATTTTACAGTTTAATCTCACTAACTACTTTCTGGTTATGTAGATACATACTCATCAGATCAGCAAAAAACATATTTTTTTAAAAATAGTCACATAATTCCAACGTTTAATGATTCAGCAGCCCCCTCCAGGATGATCATGAGAGACCCCTCTGCTCCTCCCTCCACCATCAAAATGCGACCTCGCTCTTTCTGGGACTCCCTCAGCAGTGCTCACAGGCTCCGCAAATCAGCTCATTTGGCTGCTCACTGGAGCCGAGCCCCAGGTCCCAATCGCAGCTGCTCCCAATGTTTTAATTATCTGGTACCACCTCCTCCCGGGGTCATTCCCCAAAGAGGTCATTCTCACCACCTTTGGGCCAGAGATGAGGTGTTGGGGGAGCTCTCAGCCCTGAGCAGGCCCGGCAGGGAGGAGGGAGAGCCTCCTGACGCCCATAGGCCAGCCTGACAACCCCCCTCTCCCCAGCGAGGAGGCCTTTCAGAGGGATTAAACCACCGCATCCTGCAATGCAGACATGGCTAAGCTTCCTCTCTGAGCCCAGCGAGGGACTGTGTGCCCCGTTTCCATGGCAGATACACCAGGGCAACAAAATGTGTGCTTAAGGGACTTGTCTCTCCCATAAGTAGTCACTAGTATATTTTATATGGTGGTTGGCCTTTCTCAGAAAAAAAGAATTTTTTTATTAAACTCTACCCCACTCAGCCGCCTTAATCATCATGAAAGCCAATAGTCATTGAGTGCCACCCTGGGCCAGGCATTGCTGCATTGTGACCCACGTTATTTAGTCCTCACACTAGCCCTACAGGGACTGTACCACTTACACCCCATGTGGCAAGTGCGAAAACAGAGGGCCAGAGACAGAATGGGGTCTGCCAAGGTCACCCAGCGGATGACGGGCAGAGACCTGTGGTCACCACAGCCTGCTCCTGCCCACCGCGCAGGCGCTTCATGCACTAGGCGCAGAGGGCCGCGTGAGAAACTGTTACTCATCGATGCTCCCTTAGTTGCCAGTTAAGGTGCAAGAATACACCCTAAATTCAAAGTCAGAAAAGTTTCCGAGAAGGAAAGACAATGTTCTTGCGAAGAGAGGACATAAAGAGCAGCTCATGTGTTCTTCCGCATTCTAACTGCCGTTAAACTAGGAAAATTGCTGCAAGTGGGACGCGATTTACATCACGAGTTTAAGTTTTTCCATTAAAAAGTATAACATTGGATGATTGTGCACTTCGCCTGTGTGAAGGGGGAGCCTTTTTCCCTCTGAAATTGCAAATGTGGGTACAAAGTGTTGCCTATTTATTAGTCCATCTGCTGCGACAGCGTTGAAGGGGGAAACTTACTATCAGCAATTTATTCACAGTTACAGTTTTACCACCTGATGTGCAGAATAACAACACTCGGGAAGAAGTTGTTGTTGTGCTGAATATTTTCAATTTAGTGCATAACGTGTGAAAGACCACAAAAGTGGACGTTTGCTTAACATCGGGTTTTGTTTCCCTATTTTGGCTGGAAAGGATCATGGCGGTGCTTGCAGGGATCAGAGGAGTCGCTCACCAGCATGTCTCTCAGGGTTTACAGCCGCTTGAGGTTTTAGGAACCTGATCACGTGGCCACGGCCGTGGCAGCACTGGGTTACCCAAGCTGGCAAGGTAAGGATGTGAGAGGTGAGTTTGAATCAGATCCAGGGCAGACGGAGGCAGCTGCTGCACTTTGCTACCACTGAATCCAATCGCAGTACAAGCTGGGACTGCTTATCTCTCTTGGCAAAATACCAGCAGTGTGTATCAGCTGAGGGATCTTTCAGAAACAACTGATCCGAAAATAACAATTAAATAAGGATTCGGGCAGACAATCACAGCCGGCGTGTGACTTCCACACCTGGAGAATGGTGTAAAAAAAAAAAAAAAAAGAATTAAGCGAGTGCTCTATCGGCTCAACACCCTCTCCTGCCTCAACGCTGCCTGAAAGGGGCGAGGTGGGCTTCTGAGTGGAAGATGGTTTCCCGAAGGTGGTCCACCCCATCAGCAAGCAGAATTAGGGTCCTGTGAGAGACCCCCTGAGGTCCAGGCTGACCTTCGGAGCCCCGTGACTAGCTCCCTCCTGCTGCCCTTGGCAAAGCGGCCTATCTCGGCCCCTTTGACCTGTGTTCTGTTTTCACGACTGCCCAGCAAACCACCCCACGCCTACGTGGTGTAAAACCACAGCCATGGTGTTTACTCTGCACACAGACTCTGTGGGTCAGAAATTCAGAGGGGGTGTTGGACAGCTTAACTCAGCTACGCCGTGCCTGGGCCTCAGCTGGAAAGACTGAAACAGGCGGAGGTGACCGGGCATCTGGCAGCTGGAATCATCTGGCAGCTTCTTCATGCACACGCCTGGTGCCTGGACTGGGGTGGCAAAGGTTGTGCTGTGACAGGGGCTATTGACTGGAGCACCTACACGTGCCCTCCCCACGTTGGGGAGGGGGCTCCCCAAGAGGGAACACCAGGAAGCGGATGTTCCACAGAACCCGGTGAGAGCCGCACCAGCTCTTCTGAATGAGCCTCATGAGTCACACTGTGTTCTGGTGGCAGCCCAGCCTGCCAGGCTCCAGGGGGCAGTGGCAGGGCCGGGCTGCAGAGGAACAGGAGGGGGGCAGCTGCTGCTGCAGCAATCCTAGAGAACCCAGGCCGCGCCAGGTGGCCAGACACGCAGTCTCCCCCTGGGATTTGGCCCTGTGTTGAGAAAGGAACACAGGTCCCTGGAGAGGCGACTTTCGGAACATTTCTTTATTCCATCAACAAACCAGCTACTGTGTGTCCTCGCCATCAAGGTCCTGCGTGAGACAGTCCTCCCCCGCCCACGAGACTCACCTGGATCACGCGACCCCTCACTCTTCGGCCACTGACCCGCTTGGGTTGGTTGCACTTGTTCCTGGGTCCCGCTGCCTCAGGGCCTCTCTGCTTGCTCCCTCCCCTCCGCGGCTTGTTAATGCCCACGCGGCCTTCAGACCTCAGCTCACCCGTCACTTCTTTGTGAAAAGCTTTCCTGAGCCCCTGACTGGGTCACATTCCCAGAATAGACACTCATAGCACTACGTTCCTTATTAGGGTTATAATTTCTTAATATTTAATGTCAATCTTCTCATCTTGACTATAAATGAGGTCGGTAATTCTATTTTTGATGACCACTGTAACCCCCCCCCAGCCACACACACACACACACACACACACACACACACACACACTCACACACACAATTATGGACTCCTTGGCCCAGAGAAGGTGTTTAATAAGCAGGTGTTGGGATAGATTTATGTAGTTATTGAGTGTGTCCTATCCACCAGGTGCTGTGTTGGGGTGCGAATACAATCCCACTTCTGCCATCTTGGAACTCACATCTAGACGTGGAGACATGATAGACAGACAAACCTAGGGGATGTGAGTCGAAAAAGAAGGGCTCTGGGGGAGAAAAACGGGGCCCCTAACCTAGCCTTGGAATCTGAGAATGCTTTCTGAAGGAAAGGAAATATCCACCGAGCCCTTCTCCCCACCACACACCCTGAGTCCTCTGTCCCAGCCAAGCATGTGGGCACACAGGTCTCAATTTCTTCCTTTCTTCTTTCCTCAAGTGATAGTGATGCTCTGCCACAAATAGCAAAGCCATGTGTTTTAATCCCCCACCTTTTCCGGCCAATGCACGCATAGACATACACACACACACACACACACACACACACACACACACACACCCCTAAATGCTGCTCCCCAGATCCTACGAATGCTGAGACTGGTCAGAGCCTACTGGCTTGGCTTTGCTGGTAGAAGAGACCAACCTATTTCTAACTAACACGCTCTTCCTGAACACACCGAGGGCAGCCAGTGGAACAGACCAGAGTGCACCCACACCGCCAGGAGAGGAAGACCTGGGCATGTGGCGGGAAGGCGGAGGGCCCTCACCCTCAGGCCCAGGTGACTGAGGGACAACGGGAAACACATAGAGAGGCTGGGGTGGGCTTTCCGCTCTGGGCCAAGGCCCCCAGCATAAGGAGGTGTCTGAGGCAGGTGATGGTGCCCCAGATGGTGAAGGAAACGCTGCTGTTTGTTTCCTCTAACTCATTTGATCTTCCCCATAAGCACCTCCTGCCCCTTATGGTTTGAAAGGTCCCTTTTCAGTTTATGTGTCTAGTTTGTTCAAAGTGCACCTGCTCTGACAGGACCCTCCCCTGGCCCATGCAGAGCATGGGAAAGAGGTTGGGCCTGCCTACCACTCACAGCACAGCATCCAGCGGATGAGCTGGAACTGGCTTCCTCTTGTCAGTGCGGAGCCCCTCCCCAGGGCCAGAAAGGTTTGAAATGAATGGAGGCCTTTCCCACCTGTGCTGTCATCGGCAGGTGAGCCCACCGTCCCTGGGAGCCTTGCTGGTAGTCCCCGTGCTTTATGGTAGCTGACTCCGTGTCTCCCTCTGCATGATGTGTGCTCTGATGGCTGCCCAGCCGGGCGTGCCACCCTCTGGATGACCTGCCCTTCATCACGGCCACGGGTTTGCCCAGAGCCATTTGTTCAGACTACAGCCTCTTGGCTCCTTGTGACATGACTCCCACAGGCCAGCTGGAAAGCCAAACACAATAACATGTCACATCTATGGGGTAAGCAAAGGTCACCTTTTCTCTGTGGCCTCAGCGCAGCTGCCCAGGGAGATGAATTGATGGCCACGCCATCGTTTGTAAGGATGAAAGCCCGACAGCTAGCTCTTCCTATTGTCTGGCCGCAGAACAGAGCCAGAGCCTACGAAGGAAAAGCCAGGCGGTCTCAGAGACCAGGGGAGGCCTACCGATGGCAGTGGCCGGATGGCACGGGACCCCTGTGCGGTTACGGTCACCTGCTACCCCAGCCTGGGGTCCCAAGACACATGCTGTTTTCGCTTCTTAAGGACACCCCATCCGCTAGGTGTACACTTCAGAGGTTCCTGGACTTTCGTGTGGCATTTTGCACCTGAAGTTTGGCTGTGATCATATAAATTATCTATTGCTGTGTAACAAATTACCCCAAAACTTGGTAGCTGAAAACAACACAGCCTGTGGTCAGGAATCCCGGCTCAGCTTAGCTAGGGGCCTCCCACAAGCCCGCAACCAAGCTGTCAGCTGGAACCATGGTCTCATCTTAAATCTCGTCTTAAGGCTGAACTGAGGGAGGATCTGCTTCCACGCTCACCGGGGACGCCACTGGTGGGCCCTGGTCTCTCCCTGCCTCACTTGTGTCCTTAACAATGTCAGTAAAGCTGGGTGCTGGGTGAGACCTCTCATTCTTGCCATTTGATGTGGCATTCCAGTCTTTGTTTATCCCAGCACCCTAGGGCTAAAGAGGGTTTGAGCTGCAGAGACTCTAAGAATATGGACGGGGACCTTCTCTGGGTTAGGGTCTTTGTCGTGTCTGTGTCACACACTGGATCTGACCATAGGGGATGGTCGTTAACATTCACCCAGGGACTGAGTGTTGATTGTTCCATCCTAGGGATTAACCTGCAGGCCCCTGGCTGTGCAGCAGAAGCACTGAGTGGGTACATCTCCGGGAGGAGAGCAGCAGGAGGAAGCAGGTCAAGGGGAGAAGGCATTGCAGAATGCTGTGTATTTCCTCGCACCCACGTGGAAAACGTTAAGCCGCCACCCAGAAGCTGCAGCCAATGCGAGAGAAAGATCTGGCCCGGGGGGAACACCCTCTAAAGCAGTCCCATCAGCTCCACACAGTATTGCCTGCCCAGCGATAAACAATCCATGAATGGAAAAAAAAAAAAAATTGCAACAGAAACTATTACAACCTACCTGGTTGAATTTGAGAATTTTGTGAAAATCGCCCATTTTTAATGTTTGAGAACCTCACAAAAAAAGCTTCACAAAGCTCACCAAACTTCTCCTATTAAGAAAGGGTACCAAATCCCATTTCTTTCCCCCAATGCCACCTAATAATTAACATGGTACATATTTTGAAAAGAGTCAGAAATGGTAAAGAAAACACAACAGCCTTTGTCAGCCGTTTGTCTGAGATTCACACATCTTTAATGCAGAAGCAAAGAGAGAGAGGCTCGGAAAAACACGGAATTTAACATTTATTGGAAATAATTTTCCACAGCATTCTAATAATCCATCAGCCCCAGAATAAACCTGAAGATAATGATTGTTATCATTATGTGGCAATGTCTCGAATTTCCCAAGGCAAATAAAACCATCATTAGAAACACTGGTGCCTCTTTAATGCTCATTGTGGGTAAAGTAAAGCCCGTTACCTAGAGAAGGGAATGCACAGCGCTGACTGCCCCACTCCGCTTCAGTCTGGGCCCGGGGGGCGTCGCACACCCACGTTAATAGGACAAAAGCCCTGATCGGATTGCCACCTGGCGGTTCTGTTCGGAGGAGGGCTTTGGGAAAGGACCTCGCCACCTCATATTCTGTGTGTTCTCTACGGCACCCCAGAGTGTATGTTTAAATCTCACAGACTTTATGCTGGGGTACCAGAGTCCCTGGGCAGTGAGCACTGGGGTGTTACAGGTCAAGAGATACAGTGAAATAAAATGCTGTCTCTTCCGTCTCTGTCATATTCTCTCAACTGATAAAGTGACACTAGCAAAAGACTGTGTGTGTGTGTGTGTGTGTGTGTGTGTGTGTGTGTGTGACAGAGAGAGAGACAGAAAGCACAACAGAAAGGAACAGTAAATATCTCCTGGAAGTTGGGTTGAAAGGAAGGCCTGTTTTATGTTAGTGAATTGTCTAGACTCGAGTTCCTCCATCTTGGCACTATTGACATTTTGGGCCAGATAATTCTCTGTTGGGGTGGCTGTGGGCTGTGCTGTGCATTGTTGGACGTTTAGCCACATCACTGACCTCTGCCCACTAAATACCAGCCATGCCACCTGCTTCCCAGTTGTGACAACCAAAAATGTCTCCAGACTTTGCCAAATGTCCCCAGGGGACAAATTTACTCCATTAAGAACCACTGATCTAAGGCCAAGGTTAGGCCTTTGGAGGTTATCGATGGGGTCAAGAGACAAGGAGTAAACAGGCCACAGAGTCTCTGTGCAGCTGGCAGGGTGTTCAATGTTGCCCCAGGAAGGAATCCGCTCAGGACAGGAAATCTGACCTGCAGCTGCAGAAAACAAAATGCAGTTTCCAGAATCGTCCCACCTGTGATGTCACCAATATTAACTGTAAATGTATTCCTAGACTTCCCTCACCCCCTGCCCACACAAGAGAGTTCAGGCTTGGTCCAATGCACTAGTCAGGGTTCTCCAGAGAAGTAGAACCAACAGGATGTGTGTACATATACAGAGTGGGAGAGATTTATTATAAAGAATTGGATCATGTAATAATGGAGGTTTGATAAGTCCAAAATATGCTAGGTAGACTGGCAAGCTGGATACTTAAGAAAGTTTTAGTTCAAGTCCAAAGTCAGTGTGCTGTCAGAATACCTTTTCCTTTGTTCTATTAGTGCCTTCAACTGATTAGATGAGGCCCACCCACATTATGGAGGGCAATCTGCTTCACTCGAAGTCCACAGATTTAAACATTAACCTCATTCAAAAAACACCTTCATGGGAACATTCAGAATACTGTTTCAGCAAATACCTGCTTACCATGGTCATCCAAGTTTGCACATAACATTAACCTTTGCAACCCACTTCTCTTTTTGTTGTTGTTGTTGTTGTTGTTGTTAATCCTTGCTTGAGGATATTTTTTCCATTACTTTGAAAAGAGAGAGTGGAGAGGAGAGAGAGGGGGAAAATATACAGAGGAGAGAGAGAAACATTGATATGAGAGAGACACATTGATTGGTTGCCTCCTGCATGCACCCTGACCAGAGCCAGGGATTGAACCTGCAACCCAGGTACATTCCCTTGACCCACGACCCTTCCGTGCACAGGTTGACACTCTAACTACTGAACCACACTGGCCAGGGCTGTAGCCCACTTCTTGACTCCACCCTCCAAGGAGGGCCTGGCCCAGCCAGATGGGTTCTATGGGTTTGGGGATGGGAAAATTGAGAGGAAAAGAGGGTGAAGCAGTTTAACCGGAGGCAGGCAAGGGTGAAATCTGAAGAAGGCTTTCGGTTTTGTGTTTGTGGAGGGTTATGGGTGTAGAGAATCTGCTGTATGGGGGGAAGTAGATGACAGGGGTTTATGAAATAAGATTTCAAGAATATCAGTGAGAACTCTGTCATTGTGAGAGTGCTCAGAATAATACTTATAAAGGAGCTAGTTTACGCAAGTACTGTGTTCCTTCCGCCGCAATGCCTTTCTTGGGTCTTTGCTACCTACATATTACACATATGAGGGAGACAGCACTATGCCAACAGGTCCCTCAGCTGAGGCATGGCTACTGCTGTGGTGAGCAGACTCCAAGGTATTTATTCAGCCTTTCACAACAAGAGAAGGGCCCACATTTCCTCCAGACAGTCATTTCCTCCCTGCCTGACACCTCCAGAGAAACTCCCTGACCCCTTCTCAGAGGACGTTCTCAAGTGGCCCCTGATGGATGAGCAAAGCGACCAGGTGGCAACATGACCCAACCTCCAGCCTCTGCCCATTGGAGCAGGGGTGAACACTGGTGGACCGCATCGGTTCAAGATGCACCAATCAAATTCTCTCTCCTCAGAACCTGCAATAAGCTCCATTGGAATTATGAACAGAAGGCATTATAAAGCCAGGGCTGGCATGGTGTGGGCAGAGCACAGCCGACAACACAAGTTGGCAGAGACAGGAGAGTGAAACAGATGCACAGAGAGAAGTTGGGAGGATGCAGCTCCTCCATGTCCAGATGTCTGATGGTTGACGCACTGATGGCAGAGCATTAGAATGAAGTTCCCAGACCTGCCCTCACGCCTGCATTCTCTAAGACTCTGATATATCCCAATATCATCCCAACAAGTTTTCTTTTCCCTTCAGCTCATTGGAGTGAGTTTCTCCCTCTGACAGCCTAATGATGCTTGGTAAAGACAGATCACTGTCTACCTTGGCCAAAGGAGCAAGTCCCGCCAAGTTCTGTCTTTCTGGCACAGGAGCTCAGTCAACAGACCCTGCAGCAGTTTCCACTGACTGCCCACCAGAGTCCCTCCTTCCTCCTTGCTGGATTGACATGCACCCCCTGTAAACTTCAGAGGAATCAGTTCCACTCCACAGCCCCAGGGAGTACACCAGGGTTGGGCTAAACCACAACCCTTGCCAGTGATGGGTTTATGCATGACCATGTGACATCATTCTAGCCAATGGGACATCGGGAGAAACTGCTAGGGGCAGGGGGATTGTGGGGAGACAATTCTGTAAAAGATTTTACTTGATGATGAAAAAGAAACTCATGGAAGAAACATCCTTCTTTTCTACCAAAACACACATTTGTAAACAAACCAAGGAGGACTAGATAGCGCGATGAGGATAGCAGAGCAGAACAAAGAACCTGGGGTTTTTAAGATGTCTTTGAGCTCCTGGAACTACTCTTCTTGGACTTCTTGCTATGTGAGAGACTAAATTCCTTATTCTTAAGCAAGATGGACCTTTATTTTTTGTTATGTCATTTAGTCTGCAACATAGTTCTCCAAACTAAGAAAGTAGATCTACGTAATATAAGAGAAATCCTGTGATGATGGTGGTGGTGGAGATAATGATGACGGCACTGCTGGGGACGATGGGATGAAGGGGTGTTGGTGTTGGTGGCAATGAAGGGGCACTGCTGGGGACAATGGGATGGTGTTGGTATTGGTGCTGCTGCTGCTGATTGCGGCAGTAGCAATGGTGATGATGATAATGGTGATGGTGAAGATAAAGCTGGTGATGATGATGGCAATGGTGAGAGTGAGGTCAGCAGCTACCATTTGTCGACTGTTTTCTTTCTGCCAGAACAACTTCTGAGCAGGTCTCTCAATTTCTTGCACTGATATACAGAGAGAATGACTTAATAAATGCAGAAGTTTCTTAGAAGGATTAAACCAATCATTGCACTGATAATCCACTTATTAAACACTTAGCCCTACACTGGGCTATGATGTGCTTTAAGCAACTATTTTCTCATGACGGTCAGACTCCATCTTTAATGTTTGCCTGCTGACAGCTTTCAAGCCCCCACTATTCCCATTTTCCTTTGCCCCACACCTGGGCAAGCTGATAAAAGCCCGGACACTTCCTCCCATGGGGAAATTCAACCAATGCAAACCCTACTCATGTGTGCAAACTCTCACCCCAGCCTCACCCCTAACCATAGTAAGACCAACTTAGGTGCCTGACCAGTCCTCCCCCAGAAAGTCTCGTGCTGCAATAAATATTTTATACCCTTTTGGTGCATCTGTGACATCATCCGTCTCAAATCTGAACCAATTTGGGGTTGCAGAGAACAACCACAAAGTAAACCCCATGAGACAGAGAATCTAATTCTTCCCATTTCATTGATGAAGAAACAGAGGACCAGAGAGGTAAATCTACCTGCCTCATCACATAGTTCGCATATAGCAAAGACAGGATTCTGTCTGACTCCAGAACCTGAGCTTCTGGTCAACCAGGCCATCTTTTCTCCACTTCTAGAGGTGATTTAAAAGACGGAACAGGATACTCGTTGTGGGAGATCTTTGAAAAACAGAAAGCGTGTATTCACTGATTCTATCAATCATTCCACAAGTAATTAATTGTGCCCCTGCTACATACCAAGCTGCGGCTAAGTTTTGGGGACAGATATTTGCATATTTAGGGGCCTGGGTCTTTGAGCCAACTAGAACCAAATGCTCTTCTGAATGAACTTACATGACCCAGGGGCATGGTAGAGGTCAACCAGGCCACCCCCTATGGAAGATGAAAAAAGTTGTCCAAAATGAGCACATAGATCAAAAACAAAGGATGAGTGAAGGAACATAAAAAATCATAAAGCATAAGGCTCCTGCTAGAGCAGGATAAAAAAAATGGACCAGGAAAGAAATTCATTTTAATGAATCGTTATCTAAAATTGCTGATGAGAAAAGTCACAATAATCCTCAGCACCGTGGCCTTGTTTGGGAGACTGCCTTGCTACTCTAATTAATGAAATGAAGAATTAATTCATAAATCAAATACTCATTAAAAATTCAGAGGGCGGCAATCAATATTTTTCTGCTCGTTCTACATTCATCTAATTTTCTGTAATAAATGGCATTAGGAGATGATTATTGGTAAATTAACAGAACATCCAATTAAACCACTTCTTGAGAGTGTTTGCCAATTTAGAGGGCTCATTTATGAAAAAATGCAAGGCTTGGGTGGATCCTAAGGACGGTGAAGTAATTGTCTACTCACTGAGCACTGGAGAGCTTCGGTGTGAATGGCATGGTGACAGACCGGTGAGAGCCATTGAAAGAATTAGTAAACATGTAAAAACACTGGCTTTTTAATTTTCATTTTATTTTATACAAAATGGGTCAAGTCTTATTTTTTCCTGGAGCCTGAGGCCAATATTGACTCTGACCAAACCAAAGATGCGATTTTCCAGGATTTGGGATCCTAAGGCTGTGAAGCAAGGACAGGAGGAGGAGGAGCAGTTGAAGGAACATTGGCACAGTGGCCCGCTGACCACATCGCCCCTGCTGCCTGGCCCTGCAGAAGGTCCAGGATTTGTACCCATTTCCTTTTTTCTACATTTGTCACATTTTAAATCTATTTTTAATATATCTATTGATTTAAAAAGAAAGGGAGAAGGAGAGAGAGAGAGAAACATCAATGATGAGAGAGAATTATTGATCGACTGCCTCCTACACACTCCCCACTGGGGATCGAGCCCACAACCCAAGCATACGCCCTGACAGGAAATTTAACCATGACCTCCTGGTTCATAAGTCGATGCTTAAACACTGAGCGATGCCGGCCAGGTGGGTTTGTACCCATTTCCTAAGCTTGACCTTCAAGACATCTATCAATTCTGAGAACTCAGATGTCTTCTAAGAAATTCATTTATGCTGAAGATGGGCAGAGTTGGCAACCAAGACTTTTGACTGAGACATAAATAGCCTGAGGGAAGAGGCAAATTGTGCTTTAATCAAGTTCCCCATCAGGGTAGGCTCTCTGTGTGAGGAAAGAGGAGCTTGCTTTTAGAAATATGGGAGAAGGCAGCAGGAAACTACTTAGCTCTAGTACATGTGGGGAGTGTGGTTTGGAGGGCACCTGTCTGCAAGTAAAATGGGAACAGGAAGAATTATGACCAGAAAGAGAGGAGGGAGCGGGGAGGAGGTCGTTTAGCAGAGCACGCGAAATGAAGTCGTTGTCCAACAAACAGAGGGAAGAAGTGCTGTTCCGGCTGGTACGCGCCTCAAGGCCCCCGCTTCGAATGATGAGGATGGCCGGCAAGGTATGCAGGTCTGGTCACCAGCCAAGGCGGTGCTTCTTCCTGAGCCTGGCTGGCTGGCTCCTGGCCGTGCTCCTGGGATATGCTTCTCTAGCAGGGCTCCCTCTGCAAATGTCCAAAGCAAACGGATGGCACGTAGTCGGTGCTCAATAAATAACTGTTGAAGGAATGACCAAACTGGGACCCCAAAATGGTACAGCCTCTAGGAAATGCACTTAGCCATTTAAGAACTTCCACCATCTATTGAAGAAGGCTCACTCGGTATTTCTTTTTTTATAGGGTTTTGTAGCCAGCCTTTAGGATGGCCCTCAACGATTCTCTCGTGCCAGAATTCATGCCACACTGAATAGGGCTGATGTGTGTAACCAATGGGATATTGCTGAAATGATGGAGTGTGGCCTCCAAGACCACATCATAAAAGAATTGCAGCTTCCACCTTGCTCTCTCTGGGGTCCCTTGCTCTGGAAGAAGCCAGCTGCCATGTCGTGAGAACACTCAAGCCGCCTTAGGAGCGGTCCTCCTGGAGGAACTGAGGTTTCTTGCCAGCAGGCAGCATGAACCGGCCAGCCATGCTGGATTCATAGCCTCCAGCCCCAAACCAACCTCCAGATGACCACAGCACCTTGAGGGACCATGACCTAGAACCACTTCAGTCACTCCTGAATCCCTTACCCACAGACACTGTGGGAGCTAGTCAATGTCATTTCTGTTTTAAATGTTACTGCTGCTAAGTTTGAGGGTAATGTGTCCTGCAATGAAAGAGAGTGAATGCACTAGAGATATGTTATAATCCATAAGAAGTGCACAGAAAGATAGAGATTTGGGGTGACTTCTTCAGTCTCCTCCATCCCCAAGTTTCACTCCATATAACCGACCCTGTAGTCATCAGAAAATACCCCACCTATGGATCTGCTTCCTCATGCCCCTCCCCCGCACTTTCCCAAAGGCCAGCTCCTCATGCTCAGCCTCCAGGGTGAGTTGTTAGCTGTTCTCTACTCCATCCAACTCCACTGTCAGGGCCTTCACCCCTAAGAGGAAGGGGAGGAACAATCTTCTCCAAAGTCTCAACTCAACGTGGAGAAGCAAAAAGATAAAACTCAGACCTTTCCATATAATAAGTACTGACTCTCCTTCTCCAACGTACCTCCTATGTCGCTATACTCACCACCTGGCAAAAGCTAACAGATTCCCTGCCTGAAACCATAAGCCTGGCTCCAGAGTAAACACGATTCCTTATGCCTCACTCTTCTCTTCTCTGATGAATGCTTTAGCTCAATGTTTCTTAAGCACATGAACCTCTAGTCTTTTGGACAACCAGAGGAGGTGGGGGAAAGATTCTGTGGACAACATGTTAGGGAATTGCTGTATTCTGTAGCCCCCTCTTGGAGATCCACACATATGTTCATGTCCTACGAAGCAATCTTTTGGCAAGGAAGTTAACCCAGAGTTTCCCAAATTTGCCTGGACACAGAATAGTTATTCTTGCCTAATAGGAATTCCTGCTGAATTAGTGTTTAACAGAACCCTTTGGGAAACACTGTTTTATCCAAAATGTCGGTTTACTCTGTTTTCAATTCATATGTCCTGGCAAAGGCAAATCATGAAGCATCAGATGGGGGTGTCACTGCCAGGTAGGCAGAGCTCAGACGTGGAGTGAGAAGACCCAGAGTGCTTTGTTTTGCAGTTTTGTCTATTTGAACATATTTTATTTTGGAGAAAAAAAATGTGATAATCCCAAGAAACTGTAAAAACAGTACAGAGTTCCCATCTATACTTCACACGGCTTAATGGTAACATCTAACATTTTACCCAAAAAATGACATTGGCACACTATTAACTAAACTATTGTTCGATTCCACCAGTTTTTACATGTACTTTTTGTGGTGTATGGATTTATGAAATTTTATCACATGGATAGATTTGTGCAGCCACCCCCACAACCAGGATGCACAGCTGTTCCATCATCACAAAGAAACTCCTTCATGTTCTCTCTTTATAGTCACACCCTCTACCACTCCCAGCCGCTGGCACCCATCACTATAATTTTGTCATCCAAGTCGTTGGCTGTATCAACAGCTCATTTCTTTGTATTGCTGAATGGTATTTTGTTGTACAGATTTAACGCCATTTGTTTAATCATTCACCTGTTGAAGGATAAGGATATTTGGCCAACTTCCAGTTTTTGGGTATTACAAATAAAGCTGCTATGAACATTTGGAAATAGGTTATTGTGTGAACATAATGTTTTCATTTCCCTGGAATAAATACCCAGCAGTGTAATTGCTAGGTTGCATGATAAATATATACTTAACTTTACAAGAAACTGGCAGGCTGTTCCAGAATAGCTGTACCACCTTTTTTTTTCACCAGGAATGTACATGTGATCCACGTTCTCTGAGTTCATGTCAGCATTTGGTATTGTCAGTATTTTTTGTCTTAGCCAATATAATAGGTGTGTTATGGTATCTCATCATGATTTTAATTTACATTTGACTAATGGCTAATATGTTGAACAAATATTCATGTGCCTATTTGTCATCTGTATCCCCATGGGATGAAATGTTTGTTCAAGTCTTTGTCCATTTTTAATAGGACCATTTCCTACTGTTTCTGTAGATTGCGTTTAGAGAGTTATCTATATACTAGAGGCCTGTTGCACGATATTCGTGCAAGAATAAGCCCCTGGCTTCACTCCCAGCCGCCCTGGAGCCAGCAAGTCCCTGCTCCCCACCCCAGCGGCCCGGGAGCCAGCAAGTCCCCGCACCCCGGCTGCCCGGGAGCCCGCATGTCCCCGCTCCCGGGCCTCTGGGAGCAGGCAAGTCCTCGCTTCTTACCGAAGCACCACTCCAGTAGCTCCCTCCGCCGCCCCCCTTCCCCTCATAGCAGGCTTCACACTGCTCTGTGCCTGCATATGCAAATTAACCTCCATCTTTGTTGGGTTAATTTGCATACTCACTCTGATTGGCTGTGGGTGTAGCGGAGTGATGGTTAATTTGCATGTTTCTCTTTTATTAGATAAGATTCTGGATACAAGTCCTTTCTCAGATATGTAACTTGAAAATATTTTTTCCCATTCTTTAGCTTGTCTTTTCATCCCTGACCAGGGATTCTCACAGAGCGAAGGTTTTCATTTTGATGAAGTCCAATTTTTCAAATTATTTTCTTTTATGGATTGTGTTTTTGGTGTCAAGATCACTTGGCCTTAGTCTAGTCACAAAGACTTTCTTCTCTATTTTCTCCCAAAAGTTTTAGTTTTACATTTAGATCTATGATCCATTTTGAGTTAATTTTTTTTACAAGGTGTCAGGTTTAGGTCAAGATTCATTTGTGCTTTTTTGGTTTTTGGTTGTCGTCTAAGGGTGTCGCTGACCACACGCACCCACCCACCCAATTCACTCACACCTCAGGTGCACGGTGCCAACTGCCCACTCCGTTCCAAATATCCTCAGCGGCTCAAAGGTGCTCTCTGCTCCCTCCAGCCAGTCCCCCACTTGAACTGATGTTTTGATTAACCTCCCGCTACAGATCTTAGTCAGACCTAATGGGAGGGCTCCTACTCTAGTGCACACCACCCAAGGGCATCACCAAACCCTCTTCGGTGGTTATTAATTGAATGCACTGTCCCTAGTCACCCAGGACGGGTATCCCAGCTTCCTTGCTGTTGGAGCACATTTAGCGTGTTCACCCCTGGAGCTTCCGGGCAGGAGGGAGACACTGCCCAAGCTTCTCGGGGCCTCAGCTGAGCACCGCAGCGCAAGAGGAGTAAGGGGGCTTCTATCTGTAGCAGAGGAGAGGCAGGAGCCCCTCTGTTGAGCCACAAAGTGCCCCTCCAACCCTCCTTCCTCCCTGGGCCTTCCCCTCTTCCTCTTTCTCACGGGTTGTGATCTTGGCCTTGCCAAAGGGGTCGGGTCAGGCAGAAGAATCCATTTGTTTAAGAGAGCACATGCCAGCAGTGCTTAGAAATACATGATGCCCAACCCCAAAGCCCAAAGAAGGTCACATTCAATTGTGCATCAACCCACGGGCACAGTTACGTGTCGGGGGTGGCTGCGCAGTGTGCTGGTTACGATTCTCACCTTTGCCCATCTTTATTTCAAGCATGTATATGGAATAACGCCCACATGAGGGGGTTTGGACCCCAACATGTTCAAAATGTTTTCTTTTCCGGAGGGAAGTACCATGTGGCTTTTAATTATTCTCTCTGTGTTTACATTCCAATTTTTGGAAATGAGTGGTATAGCTTGTTTTATAGAGAGAGAAAAAAGAGATATAAAATTATTTTTCTTAAAATGAGTTCTGGTTTAAAGGAAATAGTTTCCAGAAGTCCATTTGTAGAGTGTAAGTCGGTCTGTAGCGGGCCTGTGAAGAGCCCCCTGACTTGGGCTGTGTTTGGGGTAAGATGGAAGCCTGCCTCGCCGTTGTCTCGAATGCTCTCTCAGCTCTCTGTCCTCTGGCTGTGATGAAACATGTCAGGAGGTACCAGGTGGGCCCTCCACAGACTCTGTGGCCCAACCCCCACCCACCACTTTCCAGCTGCGGGACTTTGGGCTGTGGCACTGCTCTGGGCCTCCGTTTTCTTTTTTGTAAAAAAAGAGTTTAATGACAACATTGCCTCGTGTATACTCATTTACATGAGCATGTAAACTGCTCGACACAATGCCTAGAACGTAAAAAGTGCTCGGTAAAATGTGGTTCTTTTTCGCCTGCATTTTCCTGTAAATGTTTTGTGAAACACAGATAAACAGGACGGTGCCAGAAGAGGCCCCTGTGCCCCCAGGTCCTAACTGTGGGGGCCCCCGGAGGAAGGTCTCTGGGCAGGGGTCATTCCACAACGACACTCCCGGGGAAACGGTGAGCAGGTAGGAAAAAGGGCTGCTGTTAAAATGTGTGCAGCAAACATGGCAGCCAACCTCCAAGGTGGCCCCAGTGGTCTTTGCCTCTCAGTGCCCTCGCCCACACTGAACAGGGCTGAGCGGGGTCACCATTAGGATCTTGCAAAAGTGATGTGACCCCTGAGGCCGAGGCATAAAAGACACGTGGCTTTGCCTCGCCCACTCTTAGGTCCCTCTCCGGAGGAGCCAGCTGCCATGTGCTGGGGGGTCTCAAGCCGCTCTATACAGAGACCCAGAAGGCAGAGAGCTGAGGCCTCCAGCCAGCAGCCAGGCCACGTTGGCCAGGCTGTGAGTGAGCTGGCTTGGAATCGAATTATCCAACCCTAATCAAAGCTTCAGATGACTGCAGCCTCGGCCAACATTTTGACTATGACCTTGTCATAACCCATTCAGGCTGCTATAACAAATATTCCATAAGCGTGTGGCTCATAAACAGTGGAATTTATTTCTCACAGTTCTGTAGAATGGGAAGTCCAAGATAAAGGGGCTGGCAGATTCAGTTTCTGGTAAGAGCCCAATCCTGGTTCTTCGATGGCCATCCTGTCACTGTGTCTGCACATAGGGGGAGGGAGGGCAGGGGAGCTCTCTGGGGCTCTTTTATAAGGGCATTAATCCCATTATTGAGGGCTCCACCTCATGAACTAATCACCCCTCAAAGGCCCCTCCTCCAAATTGAAGATTAGGACTTAATATATGAATTGGGGAGGGGGGGGCGGGGAGGGCAACAAACATTTAGTTTATAGCAAACCACTTAGGAGCCAGAATTAGACATCTAAACTTCTCCTAAATTCCTGACCCACAAAAAATGTGAAAGATTATCTATCTATCTATCTATCTATCTATCTATCTATCTATGTGTGTGTACATATGTATATATACATATATATATTAATTTTTTTATTTCAGAGAGGAAGGGAGAGGGAAACAGAGATAGAAACATCAATGATGAGAGAGAATCATTGATTGGCTGCTTCCTGCACTCCCCACACTGGAGAGGGAGCCCGCAACCCCGGCATGTGCCCTGACCAGGTATCGAACCGTGACCGCCTGGTTCATAGATCGATGCTCAACCACTGAGCCAAGCCAGTCAGGCAAAGATAATCAATATTTATTGTCCTTTTTTTTTCATTAAGTTTATTGGGATGACATTGGTTAATAAAATGGTATAAGTTTCAAGTGTACAATTCTGTAATACATCATCTGTGGTGGACACACAATCGAGATATATAGTCTTTTTAAGCTGCTCACTTTGGGGGTAATTGTTGTACAGCAATAGATAACTAATATACCAAGGCTGAGTCACCAAGGGACCCTTTAATAAAGTTGTCAAAGGTGGGGCACTAGTGAGCCCAAGAATACAGCATCCCCCCTATTCGTCAGCATGCGCCAACCTCCTTATCACAGGAAGCAACAGCATGTTGCATGAAATGCCAATATTGAATCTGCAGTCTGAGTATCATAGGGCTGCTTGGGTATCCACATTGTATGCCCAGGTCCCAGAACGTACAATAAGATGAGTTTGCAGTCAAGCACCTCGAACTCAGAGTGGGGTCCCTGAATGGTGAGGGGCACAGGGAAGGAAGGAAGGAGGTGACAGGAGCAGCCACTACATTGGTACTCTCCTCCCCAGGTGGCAAACATACCCAGAAGTTACCCCTCTGATTTCAGCCAGAGCACCTGGCCTTTACGGCCTCCCATTTCTCAGAAGCCCAGCCTATAAATAGCCACATGAAATCCTCCCCTTCTCCAAACATCGCTGGTCCTTCCCACCTCCTTCTGCTCCAGCTCCATGAGCAAAGGTGCACGTAGGCAGCCAGGTGGAAAGCTAAGCCCTTGTGAAAACCCAGATAACCTCTAGTTCTGATAAAGGTGGGTTGTGTGTGGAGAAAATACACCCAGCAATAAAAGGCGTGTTTGTTAGCAGGAAATTAGGACAGAAATGTGCTTGGTAATGATTGCTCTCTATAACCTAAAGCCATCCAGCTCTATGAATGTGGCCTCTAAAATATTTGGTCTTCGTTTTCAGTTTTTTAATCACAGTAACATTGCTTTATAACATTATATGAGTTTCAGGTGGGCAACATTATACTCCGATTTCTGTACTCACCACCAGAAGTCTAGTTGCCATCTGTCACCACACACTTGGCCTCCTTTGCCTGCTTCACCCTCCCTCCACCCCGTCCCCTCTGGTAACTACTGATCTGTTGTGTGCCTCTGTGAGTTTGTGTTGTTGTTGCTGTTGTTTGTTCATATTTTTGCTTGTATTTTTTTTTTTCAATGTTTGGTTTCCTTTAATGACCTGCATCTCCCTGAAGGATGGGTGCAGGCAGCTAGGCGATGGCAAGAGATGTTCACTTGAAGATCTTGCCCTGATGGAAGGCTGCTTTTGTTTTTATAGTCCACTTATAAGTGAAATCATACAGTATTTGACTTTTTCCATCTGTTTCATTTCACTTAACATAATACCCTCAAGGTCCATCCATGTGTCACAGCATGGCTGGTGTTGCTCAGTGGTTAAGCATTAACCTATGAACTGGGAGGTCACGGTTTGATTCCCGGTCAGGGCACATGCACAAATGGAAGAATTTCACTTTTTTATGACTGAGTATTATTCCATTGTGTGTGTGTGTGTGTGTGTGTGTGTGTGTGTGTACCACAACTTCTTTATCCAGTTGTCTGATGATGGACATTTAGATTTTTTCATATCTTGGTAATTGTAAATAATGCTGCAATGAACATAAGGGTACATATATCTTTTCTGAATTATATGACCAATTTATTCTTACTATTTTAAGGAACCTCCATACTGTTTTGCACAGTGGCTGCACCAATTTAATCCCCACCCACAGTGCACTAGTGTTCCCTTTTCTCCGGATCCTCTCCAGCACTTGTTGTTTCTTGTCTTTTTGGTGGTAGCCATTCTAACAGATGTGAGGTGATACCTCGTTGTGATTTTGATTTGCATTTTCTTCATAATCAGTGAGGTTGGTTATCTTTTCACGTGCCTGTTGGGTCATCTGTGTGTCTTCTTTGGGAAAATGTCTATTCAGATCTTCCACCCACTTTTTGATTGGGTTGTTTGTTTTCTTGTTGTTGAAATGCATGAGTTCTTTTTATATTTTGGATATTAACCCCGTATTGGATGTATGGTTTACAAATATCTTTTACCATTTCGTAGGCTGCCTTTTTGTTTTGTTGATGGTTTCCTTTGCTATGCAAAAGCTTTTAGTTTGATATAGTCCCATTTTTCATTTTTGCTTTTGTTCCCCTTGCTGTTGAAGTTGAATCTGCAGAAACACCACTAAAACTGATGTCCAGGAGCTTAGCACCTATGCTTCTTCTATGTATTTTGTGGTTTCAGGTCTTCTATTCAAGTCATTCATCCATTTTGAGTCAATTCTTGTGCACGGCATAAGATAGTGATCCAGTTCTAGTCTTTTGCATGTGGCTGTCCAGTTTTCCCAATACCCTTTATTGAAGCCAAACATCTGTTGTTTTTTCACATACAAATTACCCATTTTATTCCAAACATTTGTTTTGAATGTTTACTCTTTGTGGATGTGGGCAGAGATAGGCGGAGCAGAACAGGAGGCAAGAGGACCCATTTCCAATCATGGCATTAGGGATGGGATCCCCCCCACCCCCCCAATCACTGGCAGGTCTTTATCAGCTGGGCAGGAGATGGGGATAAGCTCAACCACTGAGTAGGGGGCTGGGAGAGGCAAAGTCTATACATCACCAGACATTGCATTCCATCCCATTGGGAAACATGCAATTAAATAATACCCTCCCGATGAATTGGTTAGTATTGAGAGGATTTCAAGTATCAGATACCTGGTGCCTGGCATCCTAGAGGAAGCTGGGAAGCCTCGTGGGGAGGAAAGAACCCAGGACTGGGAGTGTATGGCTTCGGGCAAGTTCTTTAGCTTCTCTTTGCTTTTATCAGTAAAATGGGAACAATGATCCTAGCAAGTCCCTGTATATTGAATATCAACCATGATCGAGGAAGTAGGCTATAGTTTATTCCCAGAATACTCATATCTGATGAGAAAGTTAAGCAGCTTGCTAGTCAATAGTCAAACTGGGATTTGGTCTCATGTCTCTCTGACCCCAAAACCTCACAGGGTCAAGTTGAGCAATGCAGGAGCAACTAATGTGTCAACCATAAAGTGATAAGCAGGTATCAGGGATGGCTGTTATTTTTAACAATTAATAGCTACGGGAATTATGGAGGCTAAGGCCAAGGCTTCTAGCAAATGACAGTCCAAAGCAGACTAGTGCTGGATCCAGATGTTTGTCATATGCACACAAATGGGGGGAAAGTAAACCAAAATATTAACAGATGGGTGAAATCTAGAGAAATGAAAGGACTAACGTTGAACAAAAAAGAGACAACTGGCACACCCATTCCATGCGGTCCTGCTTACCCATCTGCTGAAATCTCAGTCACTTTGCTGGTCCCTAAGAGAGCAAGACTCACAAGTAAATGTTGACAAATTGTATGCACATAGGGACAAAACCTCGATCAATATTTTCCCTGAACACTTCTCATCAAAGGACTGGAGGCTTAGCAAAACTAACAAGCTATTATCCTTCAATAGAGAGTCTAAATGCGACCCAAGTCAGCGAATTTACTCAGCTCTCTTTATGGATTTAGGTCAAGGTTGGCCTCTGCAATGAATGTCAAGCACCGTCCCAGTGGCCAAGTGTGTCTAGGGAGGCAGCCAAGGGTTGAAGACTGGGCTGGGACAGAGACCAAAATGAAGCTGTAGTAACGGGTTTACCACGTGAGCTTTCTGTTCTGGGAAAATGTATCCTGAGTTGGTGGCAGGGGTGCTCCCAAAGCAGAGGACTTCAGTTTCAGGAGGCAGAGACCCGACTCTTCTTCCTAAGCATGGCGGCCTGGAAGCTGGGAGCCCTCCTCGGAGGGAAAGGACAACAGCTGTGAGCTCCAGTTGAAAAGCTGTGAGGTGACCGTAAACACCAGGCTCTTCTCTCCAGACCATGGAACCCCAGCTCCCCCTGCGCGCCCCACCCCGTGCCTAGGAAAGCAGGTGGCCTGGGTTCACATTCCCAGGGTTTGTCTGCGTTGTTAAACCTGTGCCCGCAGCCACACTGTGGTCCTGGGGAGCCAGCACTCAGCTGAAAGGAGAGGCCAGAGGAGACGTAGGAAACTGATAATGAACTTTATGGTAATGATTATAAAGAGATATCTGGCCCTGACCAGTTTGGCTCAGTGGATAGAGCATCGGCCTGCAGACTGAAGGGTCCCGGATTCGATTCCAGTCAAGGGCATGTACCTTGGTTGCGGGCACATCCCCAGTGGGGGATGTGCAGGAGGCAGCTGATCGATGTTTCTCTCTCATCGATGTTTCTAGCTGTTTATCCCTCTCCCTTCCTCTCTGTAAAAAATCAATAAAATATATATTTTTAAAAAATAGAGATATCTGTTAACCATAGAACATGTAAGGGGTGAGGGGGAGAAGAGTTGTGTCAAGAAGGAAATTAAAATCGCTGTAATCCCACTTCCAAGAGACAAGCTGTTGATACTGGCTGTGTTGCCGTCTTCCATCCACGTGCCTGCCTGTTTCTTACGTTGCGTTAACTGGGATCCTTCACAGACACTGTTAGAAATCTGTGGGAAAGCGGGAGAGAGGCCAGATCCCATTTCCACATCTCTAAGCTCCTCGCTCCCTCATTTTTTGACAAGGAGGAAGGATGAAGGGAGTTCCAGAATGATGGTTGGTACTGAAATTCTCTGCACCCTGACAAGTAGAGGTTTGGAGTGAGATTTAACTTGATTTAGAGAAATAAAGAAACGTGGCATTTCTCATACCCATGGTGTGGAGCACAATTCATACCAGCTGGATGGATGGGTAGATTGACGGATGGCAGCTTGGATAGCAGGCAAGAGAGAGAGAGAAACAGAGGCATAGAAAGGGACAGAGACAGAGACCAGAGAGATAGATATAGGTATGTGCACAGGAAATTCTAGGAGGATGCTTAAAAAGTGTGAACAGTGGTTCCACCTTGGAGAACAGATAAAGGTGGACATTTAAACTGTTATTTCATATGGCTCTGCACTGTTCTGAATATTTTATCATAAACAAGCATTGATTTTATCATTCTTCGAACATTTGAAGCGATTTTCCCACTTCAAATACTGTAAGTATGTTAGGTTCCATGGCAAAGGGGAATTAGGCTCCGATGGGACTCAGCTTGCTCATCAGCGGGCCCTCAGGCAGGGAGATGATCCTGGAGTATTGGGAGGGGCAGGGGGGCGGGGCGCGAGGACTCAAAACCACAAGGGTCCTCAAAGTGGAGGGAAGCAGAGGCTCAGAGGAAGACGTGCATCTTTTCGACCCTAGAAGAGGGTCATAGAGATGCAATCCCGCTGCCCTTGACGAAGGCGGAAGGGGCCACCAGCCAAGACATGGGAGTGGCCTCTGGAAACTGGAAAAGGAAACAAGTTTTTCCCTGGAGCCTGCAGAAGGGGGTGCAGCCCCGAGACACCTTGAGTTTAGCTGAGGGAGGCCCAGGTCAGGTTTCTGGCCTGATTCAGCCACCGTTTCCCTGTCCCCACACACTGTGGACAGTTGGCTGGGCTCCTGGCGACCCAGGCCTCCGAGCCCGAGAGCCTCTGCCCGGCTGCCCACTCCAGCCCTGGCCTCGGAGGGAGACACTCCCACTGTTTGTCCGTCGCTGTGGTTCAGCGGAACAGCAGGAGCCCCGAGAGGCGTGAATGGAGGAATGAATTATTAATGCTTGGAAAGAAACGTCTAACTCTATTTGCATTCTGTCGTTGGCCGTGTCTCTGATGCCGAGGCACTGATTTTATTACACGGCAGACCAAGGCGCCAGGCACACGTGGCCACATTGGATTTGGTCAATTAACAAGGGTGGGAAGAACCGTAAATTGTGGGAGTTTATTGTGGTGGCGCTCGGCATAGTGGTGCTTTCTGCCTTTCTCCCCGCCTTCAGCGCACACCTTGCGTCTTTTGTGCTCAAGGCCCGTGGTTGCTGTGAGAAATGCTGCTGATCTGATGCTGAAGGTTGTACAGAAGAAATCCCTGCATAGGTCCTGGTCCAGTTTCTTCTCAAATATTAGAACTAGAAAAATCGATGTGGTAGACATTTATTTCAGTAGTAAACAATTCTTTTGTCTTTGGGCACCCAGAAGGTCAAATACAGCCTACACACACACACACACACACACACACACACACACACACATCTGTGAGCCCTGTGCACACACAGGCTCACACACGAGGGGAGCCCACACTTAGATGCACACACATGCCCACACGCTGTTGCTGCTCTGCCCTTTTGTCTCAGACGTGCCAGGGTGCCAGGGACAGGCCTGTTCCTCTCCGCTCTTCCCTCTGAGTGAAGACTTCTAATTCAGCACCTCCCAGCTCTGGGGAAATACTCATTAGATTCCTGTGTCTACCTGCCGGGAACATGCTCGATTTTTTTAAAGCGCCTTATTTCAGGAAATGCTGGGGACCCCTGTGTATCCCGAAGCCCCCAGAAAGATGTGTCTGCAGGATTCCAGAGTCCTCCTTGCCGACTGCAGCTCTCAGAGGGTGTGTGTGTGTGTGTGTGTATGTGTGTGTGTGTGTGTGTCCTTCCTCAGCTTCCTGCTTGCTAGCTATGTCACCACAGGCAAATTACTTAACCTCTCTGTGCCTCGGTCTCCTCATTGTAGGTAATAATGGTACTTTATTACCCCTTGGAGGGTTGTTGTGAGGATGAATTCAGGTATGCATGTGCCTGGTTTACCAGCGCGCCAGGCACACAGTAACTGCTTCATAAAAGCTGTGGCTGCTGTTATTCCTAGTCCCCCACTCATCTAAGCTCTCACCTCTTAATGTTACCAGTGGAAGTGGGGTATCCCTTCCCCCAGTGAGTGCTGGAGGTGGTGTCCTTAGGATATTTTGAGGAAATGAGACTGGCACCGGAGGATGAGCGATTTTCATTTGAGTGGGATTACCTCCCTGGGTGTCCAAAGTCCCGTTTCCCTTAGTCCAGCCCTGGAAGAAGTGGAGTTGGGGCTTCACAGAGCCGGGAGCAAAGTCACTGCCCAAGTTTCCATATTGCAGCCGGGGCCAGGCCAGCACCAGGCTGGCTGCAGTCTGTCAGTCCACTGTGTGCGGAGGAAGGGGAGCCGAGGAGCGCGCCCCCTGCAGCAAGAGACCCGCGGGCACCCAGAGCAGCAAGAGGGCCAAGCGCCAAGAGAGTGAGCGCCTTTGTTCAGGGCGTAACTACCTCACCTCTTGGTCCACCTGCAGTGGCCACGCCTACTCTGGCCAATGCCCTGTTCCCAGGTGTGACTGACAACAAGCACCTTGGCAAGTCCCCCCAACTTGACTGGACATGCATCTCTCTTTGCAGGACCCCTGGGGAGTGTGAAGTTTTAGCTTCCTGGTGAAGCTGCCCACATGACATGCCTATACTATTTGACCTTCCCTTTGCTCCTTTCCTGTTATTAATAACGAGAGGCCTGGTGCACGAAATTCGTGCACGGGGGTGGGGGGATGTCCCTCAGCCCAGCCTGCACCCTCTCCAATCTGGGACCCCTAAACGGGCAGTCGGACATCCCTCTCACAATCCAGGACTGCTGGCTCCCAACTGCTCGCCTGCCTGCCAGCCTGATCACCCCCTAACCACTCCCATGCCAGCCTGATTAATGTCTAACTGCTCCCCTGCCAGCCTGTTTGCCCCCAACTTCCCTCCTCTGCCGGCCTGGTCACCGCTAACTGCCCTCCCCTGCAGGGTTGATCGCCTCCAACTGCCCTCCTTTGCAGGCCTGGTGCCTCCCAACTGCCCTCCCCTGCTGTCCATCTTGTGGTGGCTATCTTGTGTCCATATGGGGCAGGATCTTTCACCACATGGGGGCAGCTATATTGTGTGTTGGAGTGATGGTCAATCTGCATATTACTCTTGTATCAGATAGGATAGAGGCCTGGTGCATGGGTGGGGGCCAGCTTGTTTGCCCTGGTGTCCTGGATCAGGGTGGGGGTTCCCTTGGGGCGTGGGGCAGCCTGAGCAAGGGGCCTGTGGTGGTTTGCAGGCCAGCCATGCCCCCTGGCAATGCAAGCAGAGGCCCAGGTATCTGGAATTTATTTACCTTCTACAATTGAAACTTTGTATCCTGGAGCAGAGCCAAGCCTCCTGCTCACTCCGTGGCCAGCAGCCATTTCTGTTGGAGTTAATTCACCTTCCATAATTGAAACTTTGTAGCCTTGAGTGGAGGCTTAGGCCGGCCAGGGCAGGGAAAAGCTTGGCTTCTTTTGTTACCAGGGAAACCCAAGCCTCCCTCCTACTTTCTCCGTGGCTGTAGCCATCTTGGTTGGGTTAATTTGCATACTCACTCTGATTGGCTGGTGGGTGTGGCTGGTGGGCATGGCTTGTGGGTGTAGCTGAGTTAGGGTCAATTTGCATATTACTCTTTTATTATGTAGGACTAGGTTAATTAAAACGGTATAACTTACACACACACACACACACACACACACACACACACACACACGTGGTGCTTGCAGAGGCGGTGCTCAGAACCTGGCCTTCCATTTGGACGGCTCTTTCCCTGGGTTGTGAAAGCACCTGATACTGTTTTCTCACTTTGCCTCATAAAGCCTGTGGGGAAGGAAGGCTGGATTTATTGGTTCCATTTTTTTAAAAGGGAGGAAATAAAGGTGCACAAAGGACACAAGGTGTGCCTGTAAAATCTCATTGCCATGTATTTACTCACACACACACATACACACTCACACACCCATACACACACACACACACGCACGCACGCACGCACGCACACACAGAAAAACACTGGCAGCTGAGGAGGGTACATGGGGATGGTGCTCTGTGACAGTCCTGTGTGGCCATTAAAACCTCACACCCAGCATTCCTCCTGGACGTGAGGAATGGAGCAGCCAGGGGGCCCACTGTACTCACAGGGTCCTCAAGAGCTGTGAAGAGAGAGGTAGAGGATGTGGCCATGGAAGAAGGTCATACAGATGCCACACAGCTGGCCTTAAAGATGGAAGAGGGGCCTTGAGCCAAGGCGTGGGGGAGGCCTTGGGAAGTGGAAAAGGGCCAGGAAACATTCTCCCGGAGCCTCCAGAATGAATGCAGTCCTGCCAACACCTGGATTTTAGCCCCGTGAGTCCTGTCAGACCTCTCTGGCCCACAGAAGTGTGCGCTATGCACTTGTGCTGTTTAAAGCCACCATTTGCTACAGCACAAACAGGAAACTAGCAGAGCCCCAAAGCTGCCTCCTGCGAGAGGTTTCCCTGACCAGCGGCCAGATGAAGGAAGCTCCCCTGCTACTTGCTGTCACAGGCTCCTTCAGAGTACGTATCAGAATTTTAACTTATTGATTCAATTGCTTATTTACTTTAAGCAGCAGGGTCGGAGGGCCTCCCAGAGGAGGTGACAGTGGAGGTCAGATCTGATTACTGAGAAGCACCAGCCCTGAGCTGAACTGTCCAGGCTGGGGAGAGGGGAGGGGAGACAAAGGCAGGGAAGGGGAAGAGAGGGGAGGGGAAGAGAGGGGAGGAGAGGAAGCGGTGGGAGCATACATAAAACCAGGCCCAAAACCAGTCAGGAAGCAGGAAAGCATGGCCTGTCCTCGATGTGCCCCCAGGGGACCCACCTCCCCTCCCCAGGAACCAGCTGTGCAGCCAGAAGGCAGGCCTGGGACCACCTCAGTCCCCAGAGCCTAATCCTCCCACCAGCTCCTAGCTACTCGTCCTTATTTTCTGAGCAGCTCCTTGACCTCCTGCCCCTGGATATTCATTTCAGGCCACACATCCTCTTTGGAAGCAGTCAGGGTAGAAATGACCAAGTACAGAAGCATCCCAACCGCAAACAAGTGAGGAAGGCCCGCGGGAGCCGGAACCGGTGCCTCCTGGGAGAGCACTCGTCCTGAGGGGGAAGGGCCCCAGGAATAACAATCCCGAGAAGTGACAAGTGGGGGGAGAAGGGGCTGTTGACTCTGGAGTGGGGGACACTGAGCCCCTCTAAATGCACCTGGAGTCCTAGGGAGAGAGGCATTAAACCTGCATTCACTGCTGCACTGACATTCTAGGCCTACGGGCCTCTCTGTTCTTCCTCCCTCCAGTAACCTCTAACTCCACGTGCTCCGGTGCCCCAAACACCAGACCACTTCTCTCTCTCTGTTCCTCACTCCCGATCAGGAGGGCCCCTTTTCATCACCCAGGCTCACTCTCTCTCTCCACCGTCCCTCCCACCCTCCTGTGCTGCCCCACCCCACACACCTGGCTGAATGGGTCCCGCCCCAGGCTCACCTCCCCCTCCCCCCAGCAGCCCCGCCCTGCCCCAGGGCCTCAGCCAGGGGACAGCAGCTTCACCCCACTTCATCCCCAGGCCTGGGAGGTGGTCTGCATGGGATCCGTTTTGGGGGCGGGCCGGTGTTTTGTTGTGTTTTGTGTTTTCAGGCAGACATTGTGGTATATCATTCCCAAGTTGCTCAAATTCCCAGCCGAACCTCCTCTGCCAAGGCCAGGACTCTGTGGGGAGCAGCCACTCAGCCTGGGCCCGAGCCAGGGCTCACTCCAAGGGGCTCCCCGGCCAGGCAAGACTAGAGACTCATTTCCTGCCAGGGAGCCCTTAGGTTAACTTCCTCCTTCCGGGTGAGGCTGCTTAAGAGGGCAGGGAGAGTTTATGGCAGGCCTCTCGGAAGGAGGGCAGCGCCTGGGCAGGGCCAGGAGGAGCTGGCCACGGAAGGTGATCCATGAGCCGCTTCATCCTCCCTCCGGGCCTGCTGCACCCACAGGGCCCGCCTGGGAGGCCCCAGCCCCTCCGAGACCCGGAAGCCAGACGCTCCGACAGGGTGGTGGTCGCTGGCTCAGGGACCCACGACCCCAGCTGGACCGACCCTCTTGCCTTCTTTCTCCACCGAAGCGGGGAAGCGGGAGCTTGAGCCGTCAGGTATGTTCCTATCAGAATGCAGAGGGCAAGGCCTCGGGGTCACATTATTGAGAGGAAGGAAAATGAAGGGGGGCGGGCAGCAGATAAGGAGAGGAAGCCGAAAGCAGAGGAGGGAAACCACAGCGTGAAAGAGATTTCTGAGGTCAGACTGAGGAAGGTGGTTTTATCTGAGGGGCCAGTGCTGATCGGTTAGTGGAGGACAGCGATGAGGATGTGAGGCGTTGAGCCTGGGTTCAGACTCGGAGCAAAGTGTGCCGTGATTTATTAGCTACATCTGCCTAGCTAAGGGCCCAAGAATGAGGTGGGGCTTGCAAGCCAGGGATCTGATAACCCACATGGCAGGCTTTTTTCCTTAACCACAGAGAGCTTTGGGTATTTCTTCATTCATTCACTCATCTGGTCATTAAAAAAAACACACTTGACCTTCAACTATGAGCCACACAAATATTTGAAGAAGGAATGTTGTTCTTTGGCCCCAACTCTCATTTTTCTCAAAAAATAATGGTCTGAAAAGTTACAACAAAGGTTCGTGGTCTGGAGAGGTTTTCTAGCCATGTAACGTCAGACTAACCCCTTCCTTTGATTAAGACTCAATTTTCTCAGCTGTAAAATGGGAGTGACCATCTGGATATCCCCTATTAGTCCCTGCAGTTCTCACTGTCTGGCATCTAGGATAATAATCACTAAAACGCATATAACAGCCAGGCTCTGTGCTAAGTGCTCTCTCTATAATAACACACTTAACCTTCATGTCACCTCTCTGAGGAAGGCACCATTACTACTCCCACTTTGCAGGTGGGAAAGCAAGGCACTGGGAGGTTAAACAGCTTCCCTCCCCGGACCGTGCTCCACCGCCGCAGCGCTGCCTCTGGCCCAGCTGATGCCGCCTCCACGGCTGGGAGAGGGCTGGGGCAGGCGCATCTTCCCAGATGACCCCTTCGATGAGCAGTTCAGCCTGCATGTCAGACAAACAAGGATTCAGTGATTTAAAAGACAGGAGAGCAAAGCAGACGTGGTCCTCACCTGGAAGTAAAACAACGGGTACAGGTGGCCATTTCAAACCAGGTTGGAAAGGAGCCATAGAGGAGACAGCCCGGGAATCAGGACAGACTTCCCTGCGATTACATTTGCAGGGGAGTGGTAGCAGGGGTAGGAGAGCAGGATGGGTAGGCACTTGGCGCACAGCAGACTCCAGGAGGAGGGGGAGAGGGAGGGGAGGGAGGAGAGGGAGGGGAGGGAGGAGAGCTCTGCAGAGGAGGCAGGAGCTGGTGGTGGGAGGTGAGGTAGCAGCCGGGTGGCGACTCCCAGGCCGAGCACGGTTATGGGGAGGAGTTGGGCTTTGCCCAGTGTTTGCTCCAGTCTGTCCATCTGCCTGTCCGCTCCAGTGCATCTGCCAGCCCCCATACATGCTGTCCACTGCCCACTCAGGCCAGGCCAGCCAGTATTAGACGGGCTGGTCTCATCTGAGGAGGAGCAGCTGCCGTTGGGGTCTGTCCTATGGCCGTCCTGTACACGCCTCCTTCTGAGCCCAACTCCATGTGCACACACAGGCCCAGCAACTCGGATCCAAGGGAAAGTTAGGAGCCTACAGAGCCAAGGGGTCCTTCCTGGGGTGGCGGACGCTTGAGGCCATGGTTTGCCAACATGTTGGGCTGGGCGCCTCCTCCTCAGATGAGACCAACCCCTGTCTAACATTGGCAGGCCCAGCACAGCTCCTGGTGGGCAGCGGCCAGCCTGGGTGAGGGCTGGAGGCCCCTGTGAGCAAGAGGTGGAACGTCCTCATCAGATAGGCCTGGGCCACCTGGCCCCCTGGAGCCAGAAATGGGGCCAGCCCTACCCACCTGCTGATGGTGTGAGGACGAGCATTAGAAGAAGGGAGAATGGATGCTGGACAGGTGACCAAAGTAACAGGGGGCCACCACCCCTGGCTCCAACCACCCCTACTTCACTTAACCGGTTACTGAGGTAATGAATAGCAATGCCTACTGGCATTCTACTTGTATGAGTCACTTTCTACTGGACACGTCACTTAATCTCTCTAAGTCCAATTTCTTCCTGGGTAAAGGGCAGTTAATAAAATAATCTGCCTCACAAGACTGTTGGGAAGATTAAATGAAAGGACACAGGGCTCAAAATGGACAGGCTAACAACAATAATACTTAGCAGGATCATTATCATGATTACTAGTAAGATTCTGTCTCCTCCCGAGATCTCTGGATCCCAGCTCCCCAGGGAAGATTTCTCTCCCAGTGCCTCCCCCGGACCTGGCCTTAGTTAATCCAAGCAGCCACCACCCAGCTGCCTCTTCGGGAAGGAATAAACCCACCCACGGGGTCTGAAGTGCGCTTCCTCATGCTCCACCTGCTGGAGTGATTCAGACAGGCCACCAGCTGGCCTGCTGGGTCAGGGCGGGACCAGAGGCTCCAGGCAGCCCCTCCCTGGTCCCATCAGTCCTCTCACAGCCAGGCTTTCAGCAACGAGGCCCAAACTGAAGATGCCCAGCAGCCTCAGGTCATTCCATCCCCCCAGCACTAGGGGGAAGGGGCTACATGATGGACCAGACAGCCTCCCCCTTCCTCCCGCTGCTCTGGCAGAGCCTGGAGAAGCCCATTCCCCTCTGGGCACACTTCTCTCATCCTGGAGGGGTTTCTGCCTCCTTGGGAGGGCGGGGGAGAGCGGAGGGCACAGCCCCAAGGGGCAGAGCAAGGGGCCTGCTTGCTTAGTGGTCAGGAGCGCTTCCTCAGTACCGTATTCTTTGGGCGAATTCTCTCATTTAACCTTCACCGCATTAAAGATTGTGGTGACCGTGTACAGATGAGGAAGCTGAGGCTGAGACAGGATTGTGTCCAAAGCCCCCACTCTTAACTGCCCTGTTATACAGACGCAGTTCCCAAGCCAGAGGCGGCCTCTGCAAACCCAAAAGTGCAAATATGGCTCGGGCTGCCCCTCCCTGGGGGCCCCTGGGGGCTGGCACTGAGCAAAGCACCCTCGGGTTATAATCTGGTCAGTGAACTGGGAGGACAGTCCCCCTGGAAACCCACGTGAGGACAGAGCAGGAAGCTGAGCCCTGCAGAGCAGGGGGGCTGGCGGAGCCTCCCCCTGAGTGAGGGGGGCTGAAGATGAGGGACTCTCTAACCAGGGGTGGGGGACATCGCATGAGGGCCATCTAAGGCCCGGGAAATCATTTGGTCTGGCCCGGCCAAGGCACTGGGGTGAGTTCATTAAATGTTTGACCAAGTATAGCAGGCTAATGGTTAAGCTGATAATTCTGTATGGCCCTTGAATGATGTTATAAACACCCTGATGGCCCTTGGCAGAAAAAGGTTCCCCACCATTACTCTAATCCCACCACCGCGGCAGCCCAGCCCACCAAACCCAGGCACTGCCGCCCATCAAAGGGAGCAGCAGGGCTCACGCCCACCTCGGGCTAAGGGGGGGCCACACCTGGAATTGGGGTCCACAAGCTACAGCCCACAACCAATTCCTGCCCACCACCTGTTGTGGTAAACAAAGTTTGATTAGAACACGGCCGTGTGCAGTCATGCCCACATTGTCCGCGCTGCTTTCCTGGGCAATGGCAGAGGTGACTTTCGTGACTGAGACCAGGGGCCCCCGAAGCCCCGAAGCTCTCCTCCCTGGGCCTTCCCAGGACGCTCTGGGGCCTGGCCTGGAGGAGTAGAACGAGTAGCTGAGAATGCGGCCCCCAGGTCCGTCTCTGCCTGGGTTTGTCTCTGAGATCCTTTCTTCCTCTGCCTCCTCCCAGCCGTGAGACCTGACCTCTCTGTGCCTCAGTTTCCCCAGACTCCTCACTGAGCTGCTGTAGGATTAACTTAGTGGAAATAAGGCAGGCCTCACCCCAGTGCCTGGTGTCTCAGTCTGGGGAGTATTTCAGGAATTTTAATAAACGAGGCCTGCAGTCTGCGGCCTCGAGTCTGACACGCTTGCTGTGGACATGGGAGTTCACACGAAGGGCCCTTCGGAGGAGGAGGCAGCTCTGGTTACTTGATTACCGCACACAGGCCTGGGCCCCAAGGCGGGAAACTCAGGGCAAGAGAAAACTGGGTCCAGGCAGGTCACACACATGCCTGGTTCTAGGCCCTGACACGCGTGTAGGTGTGTGTGTGTGTGTGTGTGTGTGTGTGTGTCACACAGGGCTGTCACTGTCGGTCTCTCAGTGTCTCTCCTTCTTCTTTGCTCTGTTCCTGTCTGTCTACCTCGGTCTCAGTCTTTCCTCCCGGGTCCCTCTCCCTCAGACCCTGTCGCTCCCTCTTCGGTCCCCACCCCCCCTCCCAGGCATGCGGGCCTCCCTCGCCATGACTCCCTGCTCACACACCGCCCAACAGAAAGACGCCAGGGGAAACAGAGAGAGCCCCTGCCTTTGGCGACACTTAATCCACAGCATTTCCAGGGATGAGGAGGAAATGGCCCGAGCTGGAATCTCCCGAGGAGGCGCGTGAGATTCTAAGGGCTGAGCAGGTCCCCTGGACGGAGCTCAGCTTCGGAGAAAATGGGGGGCCTGGGGGGAGGAAGCAGCCACTTAGATGGAGGCAGCAGCTCCCAGTTTGTCGGTCTGTGTTTCCTCATGATTCTCCTTTTCAAGCAGAAAGCCACTCTCCTCCCTCTAACGACAGCTGCCGCACGTCCACTCTGGGCCTCGGTGCCCTCTCCGCCCCGTGGGTTCCGGGAGGCCACGGGGGAGCTGAAAGGCCCTTTGTACAGAGGTCTCCGAAACAGCAGGAAGCCCAGGTTCCGGCTCCCACAGGGCCATTAAGAACTGTCACCAGCGACCAGGAGAGAGCTGCGTGGTGGCATTGTGGCTGCACACAAACAACAAACATCCGCTGGGAGCCTGCCATGGGGTGCACCAGCAGCAAGCAGCAGGTGGCGGGGCTGCCAGCAGGGAGGAGCCGGGCGGAGGCCAGCAAACCCCCTCCGGACAGGTGGCCTCCCTGCCCCACGCCCTTTCCCACCAGGTGGAGAGCATCACCCTCCTGGTACAGAATAGGGAGCCAAGGCCCCAGGACACACAGCTAGTAAGCGGCAACTCCGGTCTGCGGGCTCACAAAGCCCACCCTCTTCCCCAAGGTCGCAGGCCTTTCGCTGCCTGATTCTCTCAGGACCGAAACCACACGGAGCGCCCACTGCTCGGCCCTGGCATTCGCATCTGCTGGCCGACTGGTCTGCAGCAGGAGGTGGTGTGTGTAACAGCCCAGAAAGGGACGCCAGCAGCCCCAGACGTACTGCTGTCTAGCTTAGCATTATCGGGAGAAAACCGCCTCCTCCCCAGTTCCCGTAAACCCATCCAAGGAAAAGCTCTGATTGGCCTTGTTTGGGTCACAGGCTCCTTCCTGATCCAATCACAAGAAAACTCAATGCTTTGCTTGGCCCAGCGCCTTCGGACAGGGTCAGGGCACCGTGGTGAATGTCCCCCCATCCAGGAGCACAGGTGAGCGGTTAACCCAGAGGAAGCGACTTCTACGCTGAGACCTGCAGGGCGAGGAGGAGTGTCCCAGGCAAAGAGGCGGAAGAACAGTGCTCAGACAGAGGGCCTAGCCATGCAGAGGCCCAGGCTGCTCCGGAGGGTGGCTCGCTCACAGCCTGCCATCCCACCAGCGCTCAGAGAATGCTTCGGGAATGAAATCCAGAATTGGCTGTGTGGCCTTAGACACGTCACTTGCCCTCTCTGAACTTCAGCTTCCTTCTCTAGCTGGTAGCTTAATCAGCCTAACCTTCTAAGACGATGCAAGAATCTACCCAAGCACTTCCTCCGTGCTCGACTTGTGCAGAGACAAGGCCTGCCTGCCATGAAAAAAAAAGCTTATACACTTGGCCAGACCTGCAGCCAGAAATCAGAAGGGGCCCAGGGGGAGGGGCAGGATAGAGAGAGGCTCAAGGACAGTGAGGCCGACGACGGTGGGCTCTCCAGTCAGGGAGAAGCGAGTCAGTTCTCAACTTCCCACTCCCCACCCTCCACCCCATCCCCTACTTTCCACCCTCCCACCCCATCTACCTCCTTGGTGATCACACACCACCCTGGGCCCACGGAGCAACCACACAGGGGGGACAGGACATCGCTCCCTGGCCCCTGGCCCCGGAACACCCTAACCTGAATAACAGGTTGTGACATCTCAGCAGGAACGAGGAAGAAAGGAACTGTTTGGGGTTTGGGTGGCTGCAGAGGGAATTCTTGTCCACCCAGCCTGCGACCCTGTCCCTGGTGCCGTGCTCCCTCCCACCCCCAGCAGGCCAGGCCTTGGGCTTCAACTCCAGAGCAGCCACAGCTGGCAGGGCGAGCCATTGGGGACTCAGGAGAGCAGAGAGCCCTGCAGTGCTGAGAGGGTAGTGGGGGCTCATCCAGGAGGGAGGGCAGGCCGTCCCTGTCCCTCCCCTGTCCCTGCACTGAAGCCAGAGTCCCTGCTTGGCCTGGGCATGACAGCAAGAGTCTAGCTCCCTGCCCAGGTATATGCCCTGCCCCTATCGCTTTTCTCTCTCTCCCACCATGTCCCTCTCTCTCTCTCTCTCTCTCTCTCTCTCTCTCTCTCTTCTCTCTCTCTCTCTCTCTCTCTCTCTCTCTCTCTCTCTCTCTCTCTCTCTCTCTCGTTCTGTACACAGGTGATAGTTTTTCTTTATCTCTGTTCTCCTCCTTGTCCTAGTCTCTCTTCTGTCCCTGTCTCTCCATCTCCCTCTCCCCTTGTCCTTGTCTCTCTAGTCTGTCTCTGTGGATGCTCCCTGTGGAATATCCACGTCTGTCCATTCATCTGTCTATCCCTCTCCCTTCTGTCTGACCCTGCCCCTGTCCTTCGCTCCTGTCCGCCCCAGTTATCCTAACTCCTCCATGCACAGGGGACCCCACACACTGTCCTCTGAGCCTCATCCAGGTGCCTGAGCTCCTGGACTATATAGGTCACCCCTAAGAACATTCACGAGATAATACATTTTTATATGGCGGTGGGGGGAGGAGGAGGGGGCGTTGGTCACTTGAATTTCAGAAAGTTAACTTGTACAAAATCTCTGTGGGTGGGGCCAGACCACCACTCCACTTTCTCATCTAGAAGGCCCTGGAGGGGTCGAGCCAGGACGGTGGATTTTATATAATTCTCAAGAGGAGACGTGGATTTGCCTTTGTTGTCGCTGTTGTTTAAATACCAACGACAGATCCAGCCCACCTGCCTCAGTGCCAGGTCCCTGGCTCGGCTCGTATCTGGGTCCTTGGCGGTTGGGCTTCGGACCCCATGTCTGTTGAGATAGATTCTTAGGGTGAAGAAGATTCTGGGGGGGTTGGGAGACGGGAAGAGCGGTGGGAGCCGGTCGCTGCTGTCAGAGGCCCTCAGAGGCCCTGGGCTGGCTGTGGGGAGGCCCAGACCTGGGACAGGGTCTCCAGCCCAGCATCTCCAGTCCTGCTGGGGGTCAAAGCTGCCGAATCGCTGGTAACTGCCCAGCATCTGGGGGTCGGCCTGGGGCGAGGTGGGCCCAAGCATGACCCTCCCCTTGCCCAGGACTCAAAAGGGGAGGAAACTTCTATTTCAACTCTCATCTCAGACAAAAATCAATCACTGGAGGGAGGACCCTGTGGGGATGGGGTGGCCAGACACCCACATCCAGATTCCGACTCTGACCCTTGCAAGCTGAGCAACCCTGAGCTTAGCCCTGGCGAATCTTAGCTACTCCCCGAAAATGCTGGCTGTGAGGATTAAAGCAGATGATGCACGTACCGTGCAAACGCACCTGCAATACACAGGCCCTGATCGCTCTTCATTTGCTACATCAGCAAAGATCCCTGATGGTTCCCATGGGGCTCGCTAGCTCATGTCTCTCGGATGGATGGATGGACGGATGGATGGATGGATGGATGGATGGATGGATGGATGGATGGATGGATGGATGGATGGACAAGTGGGTGGATGGATGGATGGATGGATGGATGGATGGATGGATGGATGGATGGATGGACAAGTGGGTGGATGGATGGATGGATGAATGGATGAACAAGAGGATGGGTGGGTGGATGGATGGATGGATGGATGGATGGATGGATGGATGGATGGATGGGGAAATAAATCAATTCTCTAAGAGATGGTGGCTGGCAGACTGCACCTTACTCTATTTTCTAATCTCTGCACTCGAAAAAGCCATGTTGACTATCAAATCCCAGTGAAGGAGAGGTGGAGGCAGAGAGGGAGAAAGAAAACCACTGCTCTGTCCACGTGGCAGATGGTGAGGCACCGATCTGAAAGGACGGCGGCCTCCCTTAGAGGTGCCGGTCCCTAACCTTCAGTCCTGTCAGTCTCAGACCCCTTCTCACCCTCATGCAAGAGCCAAGCTCCGGTTTTGAATTCGATTTTTTTCTCTCACAGGCTCCCGCTGAGCCCGAGCCGCCCCTCCTGGGACAGGATGAGACCATCAGGTAGGACCAGGAACGGGGATTCTAGGGCTCGAGGTTGGGTCCGAGGTTGGTTTGGAATCCTTTTTCTGTCAGCAGCGTCTGCTGCTCTGGACTCAGAGGTCATCTGGCTGTATCTGGGACAAGGGGTCAGGCCAGAATTCCAGGAGGAAACCGATCCAGGGCGAGCCTGGGGAGTGGAGGAGGCGACTCTGCCTCCAGGCTGAAGGGCTAGGAAACCTTTGGCGCAGGGACCCCAGTGCGGCCGGGATCATGGGGAGTCCTCAGCTTGGAAAGCCCTGACCCTGATTGGAAATTAGGGACAAAATATTTGCTTCAAGGAAAGCTCTTCCAGAATCCTCATACCATCGAGCTGGGCATGAAGAGAACTTTGCCTTCTAGTCTATGCCCTCATTTGGACAGATAGAGAAACTGAGGCACTAACTAGGAAATGAACACAGTTCCCTGACATCCCAAAACAGCCGTGAGGGAGTTGAGTTTCAAAGCCAATTTACTAGCCTGGCTTCAAGTCCCACCCCCATCACTTACTCACCAAGTGACCACCTCCCTGAGCCTCAGTTTCCTCATCTGTAAAATAGGAATAACCAGTAGGATCCAGCACAGGGTTGCTGTGAGGATGAACTGAGATAACGCATGTAAAAGCTGTTGGCACGGTGCCTGGCACAAAACGAGTGCCATGTAATGTGATCCCCGAGAGAAAATCCCACCAATAGCCACACTGTGTCCTTGAGGATGAGGGTCCCCCACACCCCTGCGCTCCACCCCACAGTATCCAGGGGGCCTTCTCGCTCACCCCAAGGAGCTTGGGACCAGCGCAAGGCCACAGAGCTGAATTCAGGGCTGAGGAGAAGCGTGACGCCGAGGAGGAGGAGTGGGGGGTGGTCAGACAAGGAGCAGGGCTCTGGCCTGGTGGTTGGATTGGATCCAGAAGCAGCAGCAGCCACCAGAGTCCTTGGGCGGGAGGTGGATTGGAGCCTGCTTCTCGCCCTCATGGAAGAGCAAAGAGCAGGGCCAGGGGCTCAGAGTGGTCCATCCCATGTGTGGGTTGGTCCCCAGCGATGGGATGGGGTCAGGCAGCATGTGTCTGTGAGGCAGGGGAGGCCGCCTCTGTCTGGTGTTCCAGTCGAGACCTGTGTGTGGTTATCTGTGGTGGCTCTCGGGGGGAGTTGATGGAAAATGTGGGGACAAACACCACCCCCAAGCCACCCTGGAGGCTGCCTAACGGTGACAACAATCACATTTCTCCCAGCAAGCATGGGCTCAGTGGCAAGGGTGTCATCATATTCACTCTGTGACTGAGGGACTCCGACTCAGAGAGGCCAAGCTCCGTCCGAGGCCGCACAGCGGTGGGTGGCTGCCCGCACTGGCCAGGGCCCTCCTGACGGCTGTGCAGGCTCACCTCCGGGCTGCCTGCAGCAGAGCCCGCCTCCTGCCCGCCTGCAGCAGGTGCCCAGGCCTCGCCCCTGGAGCTTCTCTCTCTGGGGGGCTCCAGCAAGGTGTGTTTCTCACTTTCTCTCCCGCGGCCCCACTTGGGGGACGCGGCCCGTCATCATGCAGCACCATCTCACCGTTCTCATCATCACGTGGTTCACACGGCTCTCAGCTCGGGGGCCCGGGGGCTGGCCCACGGTGTGGATGCGGTGTGACCTACAACGCGGGGTCTCATGACGTGGCCGCACTGTGCGGACCTGGCAAGGACTCGCAAGCCGTCTCGCCACGTGGCTTAGCGATGCCGTCTGGTGCTGTGGTCTCATGTCCGTGTCTCCTTGCTCTGCAGGACTGTTTCGTTTCCTGGCCGTCATCTTTGTCCTGGTCACCTCACTGATCTTTATCCGCAGCTATATGAGCATCGGCGTGAAAACCATCCGTCTGCCCCGCTGGCTGGGTGAGTGCAGCTCACTGCTGGGGCAAGGCCTGTGGACCAGGGCTGAGAAGGGCCGAGGATCTCGCCCTCCCTCCATCCCTGGGGCCCCCGGGGACATGACAGAGTGTGGGCTTGCCTTTGGCACCCCGGCCATTGTGGGGTGGGAGGTGAGAGAGGACACCCCAGCCTGTCCAAAGCCTGGAGCCCATGGGGAACAGAGAAGTGTCCCAAGGCCCTGGCCAAAGCATGTGCCTACTGCATCAAGGGCTAGTTTGGAGATGAGACCCGAGAAGGAAGGCAGAGAGAAGGAAAGCAGGGAGGGGAGGGGAAGAAAACTGTGCATCGAGTGCCTTCCACCTGCGCTGGCTGTTCCTCCGCCGGGGACCCTCTTCACGCAGATCGCCCTGTGGCCAGCTCCTTCTCAGCCTTCAGGTCTTTGCTCAGATGTTACCTCTTCAGATGCCTTTCCTGACCTCCCAGCTACAGCTGCATTTGTCGTCAATGTCATTTATTTGTTTTTCACTGGGTTGTTGTCTGTCTCCACCCTCTGGAGTGTAAGCTTCCTGAAGGCAAGGATTTTAGCTTGTGCACACCCATCTCTCTAGCACCTGGTACAGAGCAGATGCTCAGTAAACATTCGCTAAGTGAAAGAAAAATGGATGGATACATGGGTGATGAATGGATGGGTGGAGGGGTGGATGAATGGTGATGGGTGGGTGATGGGTGGAGGGATGGATGAATGGTGATGGGTGATGCGTGGGTGATGGGTGGAGGGATGGATAAATGGTGATGGGTGATGGGTGAATGGATGGGTGGAGGGATGGATGAATGGTGATGGGTGAATGGATGGGTGGAGGGATGGATGAATGGTGATGGGTGATGGGTGAATGGATGGGCGGAGGGATGGATGAATGGTGATGGGTGATGAGGGGTGATGGGAGGTGATGGTTGCTAGCGACTTTACAGTCATAGTCTCATTTAATCTGCACAAAGGCCCCCAGGGTGATCCATGTTGTGACTGGAGTGCACTCAAGCTTGACCTCATGTTGTGGGTTTATGTGTGGTCTGAGAAAACAGAAGCTTCCAAATTCCCCTTGTAGATGTCAGAATAGAAATGGGAACCCAAGCCTCCCAGATCCAAATCCTATCAAAGGAAGGAGAGTAAGGGAAGTGATTGATACCTCTGAATTTGTCCTCCTCGAAGACCAAGAGCCACCTGCAATGGCATAGCCAAACATAATAGCGTATAGCGGCCCAGGCCAGCCCATAGCTTCACAGCAGCCGGAAGCCAGGCACCCTGTCTTAACACATGCTCCCCACCATGGAGTCTCAGCTGTCCCTCACCTCGTCCACTTGTCAACCACGGTTTATACCCAGATCAGGATGATTTATACAGATGCATGCTGGCCGCCATGTCCCCAGCCCAGGGCACTGCTTTTATTGACTAGAGATTGGCTGGGCTGCACTGATGGCCTTGGAGGAGATGAGCCCAGGTCGGTGATGGAGGCTCAGACAGGAGTTGAGAGCAGAGGTGTCCTCTGGAGGAGAGAGCCCCAGCCTGAGGTGGGAGAGACCCCAGAACTCAACCACCTGGGGTTTGACAAATCAATACCTCCAACCAAAATTATCAAGTGACTATTCTGTTAGGTCCCAGACCCTGAAGTGAGGACCATGCCCCTCCACCCCCACCCCCAACCCCCAACCCCCACTCACAGTTTGAGCTGGGGAGACAAACAGACTTAATTACAGAATATACAAAAACAAGAGTGCATGATCCCGAGTCCTGAGAAATGCTCACAGTGGCAGGAAATAGACCAGTGGGAAAAGTGACCATCAAAACCCGTTAGTGTTGCCCTAGCCAGTTTGGCTCAGTGGGTAGAGTGTTGGCCTGCAGGCTGAAGGGTCCCGGGTTCAATTCCGGTCAAGGGCACGTACCTTGGTTGCAGGCTCAATCCTCGGCCCTGGTTGGGGCATATGTGGGAGGCAACCAATCGATGTGTCTGTCTCACATCGATGTTTCTCTCTCTCTCTCTCTCTCTCTCTCTCTCTCTCTCTCTCTCTCTCTCTCTCCCCCCTCCCTTCCACTCTGTCTAAAAAATTAATGAAAAAATATCCTGAGGTGAGGATTAACAACAAAAACACATTTGTGTTTGGTGCAGGAAGAGGTAACGTTCATTTACTTCAGAGATCCTTAACCGGCTGCCCAGACCCCACCTTGTAGATAATGCATTAATATAGAAGCACATGTATTACTAGGATACACACTTACCTTCTAATATGTTGTGATATATTGATATACAGTTGGTTTTCTTTCTAATCCAATCTATTTTGTTTCATGATTTGGTAACTTGCAGTCTGTTACGGTCGGAGGTGCTAAGTGCCTCTAGAGAATTGGGAATAAATGTATCCATCGGCTTTCCCAAACCACCACAGGTCCATGGCACCGAAATCAGGAGACTAAGAACTCCTGGTCTACCTGCAAACTGGGCAGGCTCTTTCCGATGGGCGTGACGAGCCCAGCTCTAACTGGTTGAAACGTAACGGGATGTCTGTGCCATGTGACTGGGGGTCCATGGATAGCGGGCTTCAGGCGTGGCTGGCCCTAGGGGCTCTCACAAAGCCTCCAGAGTCCCCGGGTCCTGCTCTGCTGGCTGCTACTCTCTCTGGCAGGCTGGTGGCTACCAGCTCTCCAGAGGCTCGTCTTCCCACTGAACGGAGACACTTCCCTCTCCCTCGGGCGATATTACCCCCCCACCCCCACCCCCGGGAATGGCTGTCCCCAGGAATGTGATATCAGGACGCTCCCGCCTGGGTCCCAGCCTACTCCTGGAGTCTTGGACGCAGAGGGAAGGGACACTCCAGGGTGCACAGCCCCCTGATGACAAATGGAAAGTGTTTCCGTGGGGGGCCCCCAAAAAGGAGAGTTCCCAGCCCTAGGATTTCTGCAGGAGCCCTGTCCTCTAGGACTCACTGCCAGTATCGGGGGAGACCTGCCGTGGAACCCCTGAAACAACGGGATTCAGTGTGAACAAGACGTTAGAAAGTGACCACGGCCCTGCGCCCGGAGCAGACAGTCGGGCGGGGGGTCAGGAAAGGGACACTCTGACCTGGCTGGCCAACACCAGCCACTGCTCCGCCCCGTCACTGAGGCCAGGGCCCCAGCCTGACCTCACTGGATGGTCTCCACAGCCTGCGAGGGGTGTGGCGGCCTCCACTGAAGTCAGGGGAACCCACACCCGGCTCACAGCCAGGAGCAGGGCTCCAGCTCCGCGGTCTCACAACAGAGCCCGGCTGCTTTCCAACCATGAGGGGTGTGTGTGTGTGTGTGTGTGTGTGTCCATGAGTGTACACGTGTGCCTGTGTCCGTGCATCTGCATGTGCATATATGTATACATGCTTTTGTGTGCATGCATGTATATGTTTTGTGTGTTTATGTATTTGTGTGTCTGTGTGTGTTTGTATGTGTATGCTTATATGTGTGCACATGTGTATGTGTATGCTTGTGTGTATGTTTGTGTGCGCTTGTATGTGTGTGTATGCTTATGTGTGTGTGCATGTGTCCATGAATATACACGTGTGCCTGTGTTAGTGCATCTGCATGTGTCTATGTGCATGCATGTATACATGCTTGTATGTGCATGTATGTGTACGTTTTATGTGTTTATGTATTTGTGTGCCTGTGTGTCTCTGTGTGATTGTGTGTATGTTTATATGTGTGCACATGTGTATGTGTATGCTCATGTGTATGTATGTGTGTGCATGTTTGTGTGTGTATGTGTATGCTTGTATGTGTGTGCAGGTATGTGTATGCGTGTGTGTGCTTGCGTGTGCATGTTTGTGCATGTATGTGTGTGCTTGTATGTGTGTGCGGGTATGTGTATGCGTATATGTGTGTGCATGTGCGTGCGTGTGTGTGTGTGTGTGTGTGAGAAGGGGTATCAGTGGCAAGTGAGGAAGGACAACCTGAGGAGATGGGACTTTCAGCTCATTTCAACACCTGCCATGGGAGGGGACTCTGCTCAGCCAGGCCAGCACCACGCTCAGTCCCCTCTTCCCACTCCCAGCCCAGCCCAGCCTCCATCCTGCAAGGAGGGCCCTGAACCCTTTCTCACTAAGCAGACTCTTCTTCTCTCCAACAGGCCCACCCTCCAAGAAGATCGGTAAGTATCTCCCAGAACCCCCTTGGCCTTAGTGAGATGCTCAGGGCCTCTAGCCCCAGCCCTTCAGGTCCCAGAAAAATCTCCTTTCCAGAACCTGCCCGGCTCTCTCCTCCCACCGCCCAATGTGCCCTCTGACCCCCTGAGCCCTGTGGCAGGGCCGGCCCCTTCCCAGCCATTCAGGCTGATAGGAATGGCTGAGCTGCCCCCTTCCCCAGCCCCCCACCCTGCAGTCTGTATGTGCCTGTCCCCACCTCCCCTGTCCCAGCGCCTGGCCCTGCACTGCTGCCTCCCCTTGACTCCCCCCCGCCCCCATCCACCCACTGGGAGCCCTGAAGATGGAGGCTGTGCTTATTGTCACTGTGGCAATGACCACAAGCTTGGCTCACGGTTCCTGCTTCAAAGTACCATACAGGCACTACAGGGGCCCCAGAAGGGGGTGCTGATTATCTGTTGGGGGAGAAGTGCCAATTGTGCTGAGAGCAATGGGGCAAAGTGTTCTGGGCTCCAGGAGGGCCACCCCTGCCCATGGGATGGATGGCGTCAGGGAGGAGGTGACCTTCAGCTGTGCCTTGTGGAGGCGGGAACAGCCTATGCAAAGGCTCAGAGGCAGGAAGGCTGGGGCTCCCGTGGAGACCTTGGCTGCAGAGTCAAGGACATGAGTAGAGTGGAGAGAGCACTGGGAGGGCAGGGATGCTGACACCCCAAATGCTGGACATGCAGATGTCTGAACAGCGAGGACCCCAGCCCCCTGGGTGGGAAGAAGTGGAGGGAGAGGCAGCTACGATGATGAGAATGGTAACGCTGATCGAGGGCTAATGTGTGCCAAACAATGTATTCAGGACTTTACAGACACCTCATGCAATCCTCACCACAATCCCGTGTAGGTGCTGTAATTATCCCCATTTCATAGATGAGGAAACTGAGGCTCAGAGAGGTGAACTGCAGATGGTGGAGTGGGAGTCAATCTCCTCATCTGGTCCAAAGCCCACGCTTTCAACACCTCCTTACAAGAGGCAACACCCCAGGTCCCCGGTCCCTCCTCTCTCACCCTACGCGGTGCTGACCGAGCGGGAAAGCAGCGCCAGGGGTGGGACTTGACCTGATTGAGAGGCCTGAGGTCCAGTGCCCTGTGGGGTTACAGAGCAAAGACTGTAAGGATGGACACAAACATTCACCCTGCACCCCGCTCCAGCTCCCTGACGCCTCCGGGGCCACCTTCTGAAGTAGACACAGAGTCACAGCATCGCGGTGCTGAGCGAGCACTCAGAGGCCGTCGGCTGGGAAGACGGCAAATGCAGGCACACCTGTGCCGCCCACCTTGCCCGCTCCCACGGTGGGCATCACCCACCGATCCCCATGAGGACCCAGGGGGGAAGCCACCATCGTTATCCCATTTCACAGATCAGGAAGTTGAGGTGCAAGTAGGTTGAAGACTTGCCCAAGGGAACCCACTGGGGAGAGATGCTCCTACCCACCATGCCAGGGCCCCGGGGGGTCAGCGGGGGCCTCCCTGGAGGAGAGGGTGCTCCACAGGCTGCCGTGGCCCCGGAGGAAGGTTCTCAGGAGAATCTCTTCGTCACGGTGCCTCTGGCATTGCCCACTCTCACCGCTCCACACGCACTGACCGGGGGCCTGCGCTGGGTGAGGCACTGTGCGTGGGGCTGGGGCTGGGCCTGGGCCTGGGGCTGTGACGGGAAACCCAGAAGCGAACTCTGGGTGGTCCTACACACAGCTGCTGCCACCAAAACTGGTCTGTTCCCTCCCCAGAGGTCGTGAAGATCAAGTGTGGCCTCAGCAAGCCCTGCCCAGACAACTTCTTTGCGTTTAAAATCCTCAGCGGGGCCGCCAATGTCGTGGGCCCCTCCATATGCTTCGAAGACCACATGTAAGTACCAGAGGGCTCCCGTGCTTCGTTTCCTTTATTGCATCCATCCATCCATCCATCCATCCATCCATCCATCCATCCATTCGTTCGCTGACCCAGAGGCTGTGGGTGCAGGCCCTGAGGCCAGCCCACACCTCCCACACACTTCCTTTTACTCCCAGTGGGTGAGCCCCAAGTCCCAAGAACCCTAACAGCTTCCAGGTCCGCCAGCGCCCCGCTCAGTGCTCACCGCACCGTCTCACCCAGCCCCCCACACTCCCAGCGGGAGGCTGCACCTGTCCCCTTTGTAACGATGAGGAAACCCAGGCTCAGGCAGGGTCCCTGGGCTAACTGGTGGTGGAGGCAGGACTGGGACTCGGGTCTGTCTGACAGCCACGCGGCCGGGCTTCCCACGAAGGGAGGTGCCTCTGAGGAGGATTCAAGGTCAGGATCCAGGTGTCAACATCTAGATCCAGGAGGTGCCGGGACTTCCAGGTGCAAGAGAAAGAGCCGGGTGGTTGAGGCCCTGGGATGGCAAGCTCACCCCACGGAAGGAGCCCGAGGCAGGGGTTTCGCCGGGAATCCGAACCTGCTCCGCTGGCTGAGGCAAAGCAAGGGCCTCAGTGGCTCCCGTACCTAAAAGGCCAGAGGCCGTGGCTTCAGGACCAGCGGCATCCAGGGGTTCACACCATGTCATCAGGGTTCCCTCTCGCACGGTCCTCAGCTCTGCTTTCCTCACCGAGGACAGGCCTCGGCGTGTGGAAAGAGGGGGGACCACAGCAGGTCCGCACGTGGGCCCAAGCCAGCACCCCGTGGGGGCGAGAGCGTCCCACCCGAATTGCCCCGTGAGAGTCCCCAGGGCCCATGGCTGCTGAAGCCTGGGAGGGAGGGTGGTCCTAGAACCACCGGCCTGAGATGGAGGCCAGTGTTCCCAAGGACACCAGCAGACAGGAGGGGGACCCTGGGCCCTTTGCTCCGAGCAGACTGCTCCGGTCCGGACAGGCCCGAGTGACTCCTCGGAGAACCCCGCCCTCCGCCGGGCCCAGGAGGAAACACGGCCTGAACCCGCCGGCCACTTCCTGACGCTCTGCCTCGCCCGCGTGGGCCCTCTCCGAGTCCAGGCGGCGGAGCCGTGTTCTTTCCACACTGGGGACCCGCTGTCCTATTTTGCTTTCCTTTTCTTCTTCAGGATCATGAGTCCTGTGAAGGACAACGTGGGCAGAGGCCTGAACATCGCCCTGGTGAACGGTGAGTTGCTGGTCCACCCCTCAGACAGCCCCCACTGTAGGGGGGTGTGGGGGGGACCCTGGGTGCATTCATTCAATTCCTGCCACATGCCCTGGGTCATCCGTGGTGTCAGGCAGGGAGGCCCGCGGGCCTAGAAGGTATGAAAGGCCCGGTCCTGCCGCAGCCCTGGCCGGGCCCTGCCGTGTGTGTGTGTGTGTGTGTGTGTGTGTGTGTGTGTGTGTGTGTGCGTGTGTGTGTCCCAGGAGACATGCTTCTCCCTGGGGTTTAAACCGACACCGTGAGACCTTAAGAGACAACGATGACAACATGAGATCATGGCTGGGTGCACACCTTCATTCGTTTATTCAGCCACGTCAACAGCAGCTGTGGTGGGCCAGGCCCTGCCCAGAGCGCTGGGGGCGGGCCGGGGGTGGGGGTGGGGGGCGTCCCTGGCTTCACAGCCCCTGCGGGTGTGCATGAAGTTCACACACAGCGCAGTGTGGGAGCGTCCGAGGAGCCGGAAGCACAGAGCTGGGGCAGGGTGGTCCGGGAGGGGAGGTGATGGTTAGATGAGGCCTGAAGGAGGGTAGGATGGCTGGGAGGAAAGTGGGGAGGCTCCTCCCAGGCAGGGGCCGCACCGTGCAGGGCGCAGGGAGGCGAAGAGGGAGGAGAGGCTGGGGGTCTCTCTGGCTGCACCCCGCAGCCAGGCAGTGGTGGGCGGCGAGGCTGCAGAGGCCGGCAGGGCCAGAGGCTGAGGGGCTGTGCGTCCCACTAAAAAGTGTGGCTTGAAGCAGAGGGCAATGAGGAACCTCGGGAAGGCTTTGAGCAGAGCATGAGGCCCAGCCCTGCATTCCAGAAACTTCTCTCCTACTTGAAGTAGGGGGGCTGGGGGCAGGGAGACCCAGGGGAGGCCCCAGTACTACTGACCCTGCCTCTCCAGCAGGCGATGAACGGGAGGCCAGTTGCAGGCCAAGCCTGAAATGGGGAGGCATTTCAGGAGGGGGTTTGTTTATGGGATTCGAGTAAGGACCAGGGGCCTGGCCCCAGCCAAGACCCCCTCTCTGCCTTCAGCTCCTAGATGGGGGGAACATGGGCCATTTCCCTGGATCTAAGAGCCACTTCCCGGACAAAGGGCAGGCAGGCGGGAAAGGGCACAGTGGGCATCAGGAGGGGAAAGGTCAAGTGTGTGTGGCACGTGACCACAGTCCCGCACTCAGGAAGCGAGGGGGTAAGACTGGAACTTCTGGAGGTGCGTTTCCCAGGAGCCTGGCCAGAGCGGGGTCACAGGCGGCCTGACAGCTTCCTGGAAGCTGAGGAAGGGTGGGGGCGGGGAGAGGAGGAGGCCAAGAGGTGGGTCTCCTCCAAAGTCTTGAGGAGAGAGCAGCCTGATTGCCTCCGATGGTGGCCCCTCCCGGAGGGGGGGCATGCAGGCCGCTGGGACTGGTCTCAGAGCCCCTTCAGGCTGCAGAAAATGCTCCTGCCGCCGCTGACCAGGCTGAACCTGCTGGTTTTCTCTCCCCCCCTCCCCCCCCCGCCCCGACCTGGGCCCCTGCCCGAGAAGACCTCTCAAAAAGTCTCTGATGACAGGGGCTCAGGGCCTCGTTTCCTCACCTCACAAAGTCCGAAGATGAAAACAACGATCAACAACACCAAAAGCTAGCATTTAGTGAGCATTTACTACGGGCTCGCTATTTCATCGCCACGCTAGAATGGCACGATGCTCAGTGTCCCCACTGCCAGGTGGACAAATGGAAGCTCGGAGAGGTTAGGCGACTTGCCCCAGGTTGCACAGCCAAGAGCATCATCTAGATTTTAACCCGGATCTGGCTGGCTCCAGGTCTGCATCACTCACCTGAACCACCTCCCTAGACTAGAAATGTCTCCAAGCATGTACACAGCACCTACTGTATGCCAGCTCTGTGCGAGGCCAGGGCCGCCTCTGCACAGGGAGCCAGAACACAAGGACTGTCGAAGACTGGCGCTTTGCAACCTTTCAGGGGGCAGTTACTTTGAGGAACTGTTCAAACTATATCTCCTCCCTCCGATTCCAAAATATTCCGCAGATGCCCACGGTCTCAGTTTAACAGGGTCACGTTCCCCTTCCAAGAGGCCAGGTGAAGTGCCCAGGGGCTTGGACCGCAGTGGCTGGAAGAATCCCTCCCCCACCCCACCCTCCACCCAGCGGGAGACCCTCCACCTCCTGGGCCCAGCCCCACTCTCTTCAGGAATCCTGGACCTACTATTGGGTGGCAGGGGGAAGGACCCCCGGTGAGACTATAGCGCTGCCATCCCCTCTGCAACACCTCCATCTAGTGGCACAGAGCGAGAATGCACTTTTCCTCCAGAACTCCCGGTTCTCTGTAGGTCTTGGACCCTTTGCAAAACCCACAACACGCAATTGAGATTACTGAACTCAAGACACCGAGTTCGGTTCACCCCCCTGCAAATCCCTTTCCCTTCAAGCGTCAGAGGACTCAAATTGCAGAGCTCTGACGTAGGTGGGAGTAAAGATGACAATTGTGGTTATTTTCATGACTAGTTTGTAGCTAAACTGTATCTTGTATGCTGACTATCTACTTTAAATACATCTTATTTAGTTCCCAAAGCCCATTGTTCAGATGAAAAAAAAAAAGAGGTCAAAATGCTCAGTGGTGCATTAGGAAGTGAAAAGGCAGAACACAGACCCAGATCAGTGGAATTCTGTTCGATCCCGGAGACCTTCCTCCATTATGTTGTGCCACTCACATCAGCCCAGAAAGTTGCTTAGTCCTGCATGCTTTCTACAGGACCTGATTTTGTTCCATTATTATTCTACTAGAGGCCCGATGCACGAAGATTCGTGCAAGAATAGGCCTTCCTTCCCCTCTGGCTGCCAGCACCACCTTTGCTCCAGGCCAGAGCCGCCTTCTGCCTCTCGCCTTGTTGCATCAATTTGCATATTCCCTTCTTATTGGCTGTGGGTGCTGCCATCTTTGTCGCAGAGTTAGAGTCAATCTGCATATTCCATCTTTATTAGATAGGATCTTTAGACTTTAGACTAAAAAGTACTCATTTTCCACCAAATGACAGGCAGAACAACACAGCACAGCAAATAATAGTTCTGCTCTCTCACCCCTCAGGAACCACAGGGAAGATGTTGAGACAGGCCAGTTTCGACATGTACTCTGGAGGTAGGTGGGCACCTCTGTTGGCAATGAGGTCACGGGTGGGCTGAGCTCCTTCCTGTGGCGAAAGAGCTATTGGGGTGCTGGGGGGCCTGGCTCTTGTTTCCACAGAAGACAACCAGAAGGAGGCGTGGCTGGGGTTCACGCCGTCCTGCGGCCTTTGAAACGTGGTGATCTCAGACAGTGTCAGTGGAGAAGTGAGATGGGGAAGGGAAAGCAGCCGGTACAGTGTGTTATCAAGAGACTGAACGCGGCAGGCAACTGGAACTCGGGGGCCAGAGTCGAATACACGCCTCAGAGATATCCCGGAGGGGCAAGGGAGCTGGGGGGCTCCCACCCCTCATTCCGTCGCATTTCCACACTCTGGCCTGCCCCAGGGTACAAAAAAAGAATATGGAGGCCAAAGAAAACCTTCTGGCAAAGACATGCTGGGGCTGGAGTTGGAGGCCAGGCATGTGTGCAACTGATGTGCTAAGAACGAGGTATAGGGCCCAGTTTGCTCTGCTAGATAGAGGGTGTTTATTTATTTTTTAATATATTTTATTGATTTTTTACAGAGAGGAAGAGAGAGGGATAGAGAGTTAGAAACATCGATGAGAGAGAAACATCGATCAGCTGCCTCCTGCACACCCCCTACTGGGGATGTGCCCGCAACCAAGGTACATGCCCTTGACCGGAATCGAACCTGGGACCCTTCAGTCCGCAGGCCGACGCTCTGTCCACTGAGCCAAACCGGTCAGGGCGAGGGTGTTCATTTTAAGGCCACAGGGGTCCTTAGTGGGTGAGGCCTCCTGGGCCCAGAAGGACAGCTCTGAGGCGCCCAGCTGCCTTTTGGCAGCATCTTCTCTCTCTGCGCAGACGTGCTTCCTGAGCGCCTCTGTGCACAGGCCACCCCTCAGGAAGTCACAGTCCGCCTGGCCCTGAGCAAAGCCAGGCCCCTGTGCAAGTTGCTCCATATCCAGAGAGCCATCTGCATTATTAGAATTTCCTTCAAATCGTGCCGCTTTTTAATCTAAATAAATATATCTTAAAAGGAAATTATATCATTGTCCTGAGTAGAAAGACATTATTGCTTTTTTGGTCATCAAAGTAAGCACAACAGGAACAAATCAGAGTCCTTGAAGGAAGCAGGGAGCTGATGCCCGCCTCGTCCCCCAGCCCAGCCCGCACCTAGGCCTGCTCTGGGTCAGATGCAGCGCCTTCACAGTGCAGGGAGGTGAGAAAGATGCAGATGGGACGGGACCTGCTCCTTAATATAAACTGGCGAGTTGTAGGAGCCTAAATTCTCTCTCTCTGTGACCTGCAGTCCAGTGAATGTGCCCTCCGAAAAAATCCAAATCACTAACTCAAAAAGACATATGCACCCTTAGGTTCATTGCAGCATTATTTACAATCGCCAAGACATAGAAGCAGCCCAGATGTCCATCAATAGATAAACAGATAAAGAAGATGTGATTATTACACTGAAATATTACTCAGTGAGATATTACTCAGCCATAAAAAAGAATGAAATCTTACCATTTGTGACAACATGGATGGACCTACAGGATATTACGCTAAACGAAATAAGTCAGACAGAGAAGAATCCCGTATGATTTCACTTATGTATGGAATCTAAAAACAAACAAACAAAAAACAGAAACAGACTCACAGACACGGAGAAAAGCTGATGGTTTTCAGCGGAGGGAGGGATAGAGGGATAGGATGGCTGAAGATGGTGCCGGGGAATAAGTTTATGACTTCTAGCTATAAAATAAGTAAGTCACCGGGGTGCAATGCGCAGCTCGGGGAATACAGTCAACAATGTTGCAGTAACTTTGTATGGTGACAGGTGGTTCGTAGACTTCCCGTGGTGTCACTTCATAAGGTAGATAAATGTCCAATCCCGGTGTTGTACATGTGAAACTAATATAACATTATATGTTAACTATACTTATTTTTAAAAATGAAGTCAGCAAGACCAGCGAGGCTCGTAGCCACTGCAGAAGGGGGTGTCGGGGGTGTGCAAAGAGCCCCGAGCTCCTGAGAGTCGACTGACCTCTGACCCCCAGTGGAAGTCCCCAGGGCCCTTCCACCAGCTGCACGTCCGAATCGCCTGGGAACTTGCCAATTCCATAACCGGGGCCCAGACCACCGGAGCGAGGGCGCCCTCACCCCTCAGTGCGGGAGCACCACCCCGGGAGGCCGCCTCCCGCTGGGCCCTGAGCTGCCCGGCCACTCCTGGGTCACCCGGGCGGGAGGTGGGAATGAGAATGGCCAATGGTCTTTCCCTAAGTGACCCGCACCTTGCTCTCCTTGCTCCCCCAGATCCTAAGCTCCTGGTGAAATTCCTTAAAGCAATTCCCGAGGGCATGCTGGTGCTAGTGGCCTCCTACGATGACCCGGGGACCAAGTAAGTGGGAACCCCCACCTGCTGGGGGGAAGGGAGCCAAACCCTCCCTGCCCTTTCTCGCTCCCCACCAGCCCCGTCGTCCGGCAACTCCTCCTAAGGAAATAGCAGACAAGCGCAGAGAGAGGTTCTAGAAGGTCATTGCAGCCTTGGTTACAACCGTGACGAACTGGACACATAGTTACAGAAACCGTGGCATGTGGTGACATATGACATGTTTCTGTATACACGGAGGAGGATATACTGCATCGAAAATGGTGATGTAGAAAACAGTTAAGGACATGGAAGTACACTCATCCTTCAGTATTTTTTATTTCATTTTTGATTGCAGTTTGCATTCAACACTATTTTGTCCTGTTTCAGGGGTTCATCCCTTAGTATTAAGTAGGGGGAAAGCTGGTTACAAAAGAGTTGCTATAATTCCCCCAATACATGGGGGAAAGGACATGAAGGAAATGCATTAAAATTTTACAATGATGGTGTCAAGAGGGTGAGGCTGTAATTTTTGTTACTTTGTGATGTTCCATATTTTCCGAAGGAACACCGATTGCATTGTAAACAGAAGCGAATCATTCTAACACCTCCCAGCTCACACCCCCCACCCCCCCTCCACCTTCGGAGAGGAGTCCCGTCAGGCCCCGCCCCCCTGCTCCCCCTGGCGACTCGAAGCCTATGCCCCCCCCCCCCGCCCCCTTCTCCAGGCTGAGCTGATCATCCTCTCTGTCCTCTGCAGGATGAACGATGAACTCCGGAAGCTCTTCTCCAACTTGGGCAGCTCCTACGCGGGGCAGCTGGGTTTCCGGGACAGCTGGGTCTTCTTGGGGGCCAGAGACATCAGTAACAAAAGCCCCTTTGAGCAGGTGGGTTCCTGGTGACTCCCGTCCCAGCGAGTGAGGGGCAGGGCCTGGATGGATGGACAGGACGGGGGTGGCTTGGGAAGGACACACAGGGTAGTGTGGGGAGGGCCATTTAGCTGTCATCCACCCCAGAGGTCAGGGTGGCCTGCTTGGCTCACCCCAGAAGTTCATGGTGTTGACCACTTTGCCAGGATCCTATCTAATAGAAGAGTAATATGCAAATTGACTATCACTCCAACACACAAGATGGCTGCCCCCATGTGGTCAAAGATGGCTGCCCCCATGTGGACACAAGATGGCCACCACAAGATGGCCAGCAGGGGAGGGCAGTTGGCGGCAATCAAGCCTGCAGGGGAGGGCAGTTAGGGGCAATCAGGCTGGCAGGGGAGCAGTTAGGCATCAATCAGGCTGGCAGGGGAGTGGTTAGGGGTGATCAGGCTGGCAGGCAAAAGCGGTTAGGGCAGTGGTAGGCAAACTCATTAGTCAACAGAGCCAAATATCAATAGTACAATGATTGAAATTTCTTTTGAGAGCCTAAAACTGACTTCTGCACATGGGCCATGAAGTTTCAATCGCACTGTATGTGTGCACCTGCATGTGATATTTTGTGGAAGAGCCACATGTGGCTCACGAGCCGCAGTTTGCCGACCACGGGGTTAGGGGCAATCAGGAAGGCAGGCAGGTGAGCAGTTGGGAGCCAGCAGTCCTGGATTGTGAGAGAGATGTCCCAGATTGGAGAGGGTGCAGGCTGGGCTGAGGGACCACCACCCCCCTGTGCATGAATTTCATGCACCAGGCCTCTAGTATTATACAAATGCATAGGCACGTGGCTGAGTACCAACAAGGAGGGGGAGGAGAAAAGAAGGGTACCCGGCAAGTGAGGCATGGAAGAAAGATAAATAGATGTAGAGATGAAGCCTGCATGGTGGGGGGAGGGGAGCCCAGCACAGGGGTCAGGATGCCTGGCTTCTGGTCCCACCTTAGCCAAGCCCCTCCTCCCAGGCCTCAGTCTCCCCACCTGTAAAGGGGGAGAGGGGTTGGACCAGGGGAGCCTGAGGCTCCTTCTGAGTTCCCTGTGGACAGGGTGACCTTGCACCAATTAGGGGACTTGGGGAGCCCACCTGAGTATGTGGGAGGAGTCAGGAGGGGTCCCCCATAAAGGATCCACGGTCACTTCCTGGGGTGGCTTAAGGAGAGGGGGTCAGGGAGGCCCCCAGAGGTGGAGTTTGAGGTGAAGGGGGGATAAACAGAGGGTGGGGGGGGCCCCAGGGAAATGCTTCATCTCCCCTTGTCCAAGGCGGTCCCCATCTGTGCATCCCCTGCCCAGAGCAACTCTGAAACCTGAGGGAACTGGCCAGGCCTTCCCCGGCGGTGATGAGAACGCTCAGCTCTGCCCAGCTCCAAGACAGGGAGCTAAGGTCAATGAGTCAGACATGCAGGGCCACTGAGGTGACTCTGTCCTGGGGGGCGGCGGGGAGCCATGGGAAGCTTAAGAGGGAGAGTGACAAGAGCAGATTGATAATAAGAACGCCTAGCATTCAGCAAGCACTTGCTCTGTGCAGGCACTGGAGCAAGTTCCCCCAGGGTTCTATTTAGGAGCCACCATGAGGTGGGTACAATTACCGTCCCATCTCACAGAGGAGGATCCAGAGCCTTGCAGAGGCTTTAGCCGGTTGCTCGGTCTCAGTGAGCCAGATGGATTTCTCATCCAGGTCTGCTGCCTCCACAAAGATGTCCTGTCCTGGCTGCTTTCAGAAGGGCCGCCCTGGCTGAGCTGGAGAGCTCTGTGGGCGGGACCTTCAGAAGGCAGGGAGGAGACACGGGCCAGCAGCCTGGAGGGGCAGGGGCTGCGGAGGCAGAGCCGGGGCAGAGTCAGAGGCCACGTGCTGAGGCCAGGGAGGGAGCCAGGGAGGGGACAGGGAGGGGGCCACCATGGGGCTGCAGGTGTTTGCCCTGTTGGAAAACGTGGGCCTGGTTCATCGGCATCTGCTTCTAAGAGAATGTATCCTAATTAGAAGTTACTTTTTAAAAATAAGAAATAATACAAACTAGCTGGAGGTGAAAAGGAGACGCGCCTCTGTTATACCCTCTGGGTGGAGGACACAGGAGGCAGGGGCCAGGGTCCCCAGAACATCCCTGAGGGAGGTATGGAGTGGGGGGGACTTTCTAGGAAGATGCAGGGCAGGCCCTGTTCTTCCTTAAAGCACAGCTTCTAGACCCATCCAGGCTGGGCCGAGACAGCAAAGAGGAAGCGTCAGCGCCATCCTTCCCCTGAAATTTATGACCAGCTGACTGAGACCCATCACCCATCAGTGAGCCGAAGACCATGATGGATGAAAGCCATCGTGTCATTTGATCCCACACCTGGGAGCCGGGTTTTAGAGGAGGGGCATCTAGATTCTAGTCTTTCTTCCTAAGGGTTAGCCACGACTATTCCAGCCGTAGATTTTGCCATTTACAGTTTTTCTTCCAAAAACTAAGCCTGGGCATTTAAACACAATCTTTAACTGATTGTATCCCCTTGGGAATGTATCAATTATGTGAATTAATATTACACAGCGGTTCCACCACGTACCAGCAGGGTGGCCATAAGCAGTTACTTTGGTCCCATGTGCCTCACTGTCCCCATCTGTGTCACGGGATGTTAATAGTATGCACTTCTTAGGGCTACTGGGAGGATTAACTACCTAAGACACTTCGTGCCTGGCATAGAGCAAGCATTTAATAATTGCTAGGAAGCTTTTTTTGTTATTATTGTTACTAGAGGCCCGGTGCACGAAATTCATGCATGGGGGGGGTGTCCCTCAGCCCAGCCTGCACCCTCTCCAACCTGGGACCCCTAGAAGGATGTCCAACTGCCCATTTAGGCCTGATTCCAATGGGCAGTCGGACATCCCTCTCACAATCCAGGACTGCTGACTCCCAACCTCTTGCCTGCCTGCCTGCCTGATTGCCCCTAACCGCTTCTGCCTGCCAGCCTGATCACCCCTAACCACGCCCCTGCCAGCCTGATCGACGCCTAACTGCTCCCCTGCTGGCCCAATTGCCCCTAACTGCCCTCCCCTGCAGGCCTGATCCACCCCAACTGCCCTCCCCTGCAGGACTGGTCCCCCCCAACTGCCCTCCCCTGAAGGCCTGGTCACCCCCAACTGCCCTCCCCTGCAGGCCTGGTCACCCCCAAATGCCCTCCCCTGCAGGCCTGGTTGCCCCCAACTGCCCTCCTCTGCCAGCCCAGTCACCCCTAACTGCCCTCCCCTGCAGGCCTGATCACCCCCAACTGCCCTCCCCTGATGGCCATCTTGTGTCCACATGGGGGTGGCCATCTTTGACCACATGGGGGTGGCCATCTTGTGTGTTGGAGTGATGGTCAATTTGCATATTACCTCTTTATTATATAGGATTATTTTGGATGTTCCAGAGAGGCTGATAGAGAATTTGGGAGAGGGCCTAAACTCTGCAGCCCCACCCCCGCTCTTGGTGTCCCCATCACCACCCCATGACAGTCAGTGATCCGGCTCTGACCCCATCGCTGAAATCTTGGGCAAGTTGCATCCCCTCCGGGGCTCAGTTTGCCCGTCTGTGAAATGGACTAGTAATACCCGGCGCTGTCCACCAGGGGGCAGTGGTGAGAACGAAGTAAGTGAAAGCATTTCGGTTTTAAAGCTCCAGGCAAAAGCAGGTGTGCGTTCTGCGCAGCCTCCCCCGTTATCGCTGTTCCTCCCTCTTCTCGCCTCTCCAGTACTTAAAGAACACCCCCAACACGAACAAATACGAGGGCTGGCCGGAGCTGCTGGAGCTGGAGGGCTGTGTGCCCCGGAAGGTGTTTTAGGGCTGCGGCTCCGCCTGGCGGCCGCCAGCGGGACTGGATGGAGCTGAAGGACAGCGGGCAGCGGGCAGCGGACAGCGGGCAGCGGACAGCGGACAGCGGAGGAGGCCGGCCGAGCAGCATGAAGGTGCTGAGGTCCCCGCACTCTCTGCAGCTTCCCCTCCCGGCGAACGCAAGCCCCGATGGGCGATGGGCGGAGGCAGCTGTCCCGCCCGGAGGTGGCCAGCCTCGGAGGGTCCTTCCGGAGCCGCTGTCGGCGGAGAGAACAGGTGCTTTCCCTCGGGAACTCTGACCGGGGCCCCGGGAGAGGGCGGACTGCCCGCACCGGGCAGAATTAAATTGTGTTTTGCTCGTGTTGAATGACCTTTCTGGCCACTCGGTGTGCAGCGTTTCTCCCTGAGATGGAAATGGCCTAGACTGGGGTGACTTGGGCTCCACCTTCAGACAGGTCGGTGACAGCTCCCGGGGCCTGGTCTGCAGCCAGGAAGGAGGTGGATGGCAGAGGGATTTCCGTGTAGGCATGAGTGATGCCGTGGACCCCAGCACAGGGTGTGAGACCCCCGAGAACAGAGCGAGGGCGGGGCGCAGAGAACATGCACCTGCTGTTGGAGTGGGAGCTGGAGAGGACAGGGAAGGGGGGACCTCGCAGGGGCCTGGAAGGCAGGCCTCAGGGAGAGCGTCCCCGCTGTCTTCGCCAAGTACCCAGGCGCACCCCTTAGGTTTATTTAGAAAGTGGTTCTAGAAAACAGAAGAGAAGGAGCCCATAAAGGCTGTATGTGAGCGAGTGGAGCTAACCCCAGGGGCACACCCCAGAGATCTCTCCATGAGCGCCGGGAGCTGGGGTCCTCGTGCGCCCCGCCCCTCGGGCATTACTGGGGGGCTGCTAGTGCCCGCGGTCATCTCAGCTTCACACAGCTCTTGGCCCAGAGCTGTCCATCCCAGCCACTGGCCCCCACTGACGTGAACGCCCGAGCAGTGGCCCCACAGAAGCTGAAGTCCCGAGCCCGTTGGGGTGGGCTCACAGCCCCCCAGCCCTGGGGACAGAGCTGGGTCCCACACCCCTTGGTCTGGGCTCTCAGCTCCCTAGTCCTGGGGACAGACATGTGCTGAGGGGACCTGGAGAGGAGAAGGACAGGTGTGGGAGGCTTTGACAGGGCCATGGTGGGCAGGACACGGGCTGCAGGCGCAGTGGGGTCAAGATCAAGGTTAAAAGCCTGATGGGTGGCTTGAGCAGGCTTGGCTGAGGAAGGAGCCGGGGCAGCTCCATCGACCCCTCCTCCCGCCCTCGGGGATTAGAAGGGGTGGAGCGGTTGCTGGCTGCCCCAGCCAACCACTCACACAGACACCACGTCAATATCCAATAGGATGCTTGCAGCTTTGTAAGCAAACAAATGTGCTCCACTCCTCCCAGGTGGTCCCAAGCGGCCAGGCCCCCTGCCCACCCCGGACACCAGGTGCTGACAAGGGGCTCCCACTGAACCCCAACACCTTCCTTCCCGGCCCCCAGGCCTCACTGAGGAAAGCTGACGCCTAACGGAGCCCCTCCTTTCCTCTCAGCTGACTCCCTTGTTCTCATCTGCAGTCACCCACCACAGCTGGAGTGCTGGCTCTGCCGCCTGCTGGCGTCAGCAGGTCATGTCTCCGCCCTGAGCCAGCTCCCCCTCTGGTAAATGGGAGATTCTATCCGTTTCTCAGGGGTCCGTGGGCATTAAATATGACAAAATAGCCACATCACCCAACGTGGTAAAAAAATAGAAATAAATTAAATAGAAAACTTCTGACCAGATACTTACTCTGGAATGGAGATGGCAGGAAGTTCCCTTTGTCGCCATAAACCACCTCTGTATGTTTGAATTCTTTTCTTTACAACAAGCAAGAACGCCTCATGAAATCGACTTCTATGCACAGCACCGTTCCTCCTGGGCTCAGACAGAAGCCGAGACGTTGCCTGAAAGCTCCCCTTTGCTTGTTGCTTCCCTTCCCCATCCTGCTGCCCGCTCCCTTACCATGTCCCCCGGGGGCCAGGCCTTAATAGAATCCTCTTCCCAAGAATCCTCTTCCCAGAGCCAGCTTCTGGGGACCCATCCTGAGAGGCAGTGGGCATGGCCCCTGGCTGGGCCTGGGCCTGGGCCTGGGCCTGGGCCTGGGCCTGGGCTTGGGCCTGGGCCTGGGCTAGGGTCCGGGACCACGGGCCTGCAGGAACTGCCGCTGAAAGTCAGCTCTCCGAGGGAAAAGGCTCAGAGTGAGGGAGCTGCACCTGCTGGGGAGCCGCTGGGAGAGGCACCTGCTGCTGCTCACTGGGAACACGGGGCCGAGGCTGCCGGCCATGCGCCGCCCCGCCCCACCCCCCACCCCCGCCCGGGACAGGGCTCCGTGGTCATCCTCCTGGTGGGCTACGGAAAATGAGCCCAACAAGCCGTCAGCGGCACCACCAGAGCCCACCGGGGAGGCAGCATGCTAGAACCAGCCCTGGGCCCCCCTGGGTGGGCACGCAAAGTGGCCAACGTCTGCCAGACTCAACATCGTTCCCAGGGCACCACAGGGACCCCTCATCGCTCAGGATTGGGGCAGGTCAGAGCCCAGGACAATGGCTGTAGAGAGTTGTCTGTATCATTGAGCCAGTTCCTCGCTCCTCATTGTTCCTCACCTGCTGTGTGTCAGCAACTAGGCGGCACCGGAGACACTGCAGTGAAGACACCCAGGCACAGTCCCTGCTCGTGGTCTGGGGAGGGGAGAGCAGACCAAGAAGCAGCAGGGCTTGGTAAGGGCCACATTGGGAGAAGGACTGCAGAATCAGGGAAGGCGTCCAGGAGGGAGCTTCGGGAATGCAGAGGAGTTCACCCGGCAAAGGGGAGGAGGAGTGTGCCAGGCAAGGGAACAGCATGAACAAGGCCTGGAAGGGCAGAGGGCGGGTGATAAAGGCTGAGTGGCAGGAATGAGAGCCTGAAAGGCCTTGTGGGCTGGGAAAAGGGCTTGGACTTAGTCCAGGGGCCACGGGGACACAGAGATTTAATCTGGGGAACGGCATGATCAGATTTGCATTTTTTTAAAAATCCCTCCTGGCTACTGTGGGTAGAGGCAGTAGAGGCAGGAAGGCCAATGAGGAGGCTGGCCTCATCCAGGGGCGTGGGTGGTGGCAGCGGCCAGGAGATGGCATGGGGATGGACAAAAAGGACCAGCCCTAGGGATATTCAGGAAGTGAAATGGACAAGACGTGTGGAATGATTGTCTCATCATCAGGGTGGACATGCCATCATCTGGATCTCTACAAGCTACTCCTGGTCTCAGAATGTGGGGCTAGTATTTCCCTGCCCTCCTGGTCAACTTGCCTTTGGTCTCTGCCAGGGGCGTGAGGATGGGCAGTGAGGGTTAGCGCACAGCGAGCGCTTTCCAGTGGCTGTAGTTCCAGTCTTTGCCACTAGGTGGGAGCCCAAGATAGAAAGGGAAGGGCGGCCTGGTTTCCCCGCCCACCAGCTCTTAGGAAAGGTTTTGTGCTTAATGGATAGTTTACCTTGGACTTGCCAATGGGCAGGGGGTTTACATCACTGTTATTAACAGCACCATAACAGCAGCACCTGACTTCTATGGAGAATTGCTGTTGTCCAAAGATTCCCTATGCAGAGTTTTACATGAATTACTTCATTTCATCCTCACAGCCCCGTGGGGTCGGGGGCCATGGTTATCCCCTTTTATACACGAGGAAAATGAGGCTCAGAGAGGTCAAGTGACTTGTCCAAAGTCACACAGCCAAGGAGCCTCAGAATAAGGACTGGCATTCCAGTCGATCTCCATCACTACAGGAAACAGACTTTTCAGAAACCCTTCCCCTAAAACTATTCTGAGGTAAGCATTGACCCCTACCACCACCTCCTCCTCCTCCCCCTGCCTTCCTCCTCTTCCTCCTGAATGCCGCTGAAGACATTTGAATTGCTCAGAACCTCTGAATCAACATTTTTACTGCTCTGGCTGACTGCCGTTCAGTCATTGCCCTTTACCTCTCGGGGGATGCTCTTCTTACTACAGGAAGTCAGAGCCTGGGCCCCAGCCATGATTGGGACAGAAAGGAAAGGAACAGCAGCAGCGGGGGCGGGACCCAGGAGGAGGGGCAGAAGGAAGGAGCCACGCTTTTGCTTGGCCGGAGGGGACACGGGTGTGGAGGGACACACAGCAACAACAACAACAGCAGTACTCATCATTGCTGTGCAGGGAGCACTGGCGATGAGGCGGGGCTGTGCTAGGCACTCTACCTGCTTCGCCTGTTTTATGTAATCCTCCATCACTTTCCAGCCATTCCACAGTGTTTGCGGAGTGATGGCAATGTGCCAACCACTATTCTAGACCCCGGGGGAACCCAAGGAACAAGTCAGACCAGGTCCCAGGCTTTGTAGAGCTGCCATTGCAGGTGGGGAGACAAACAGGAAACAGAGAAGATACCATTTCGGTTGCTGATAAATCTATGGGAAAAAAAAACAACAATAAACAGAAAGCCTGGGGAGCTGCTTTGCACTGGGGGTCAGGGAACGCTTCTCTGAGGAGGTGACCATCGAGCCTGAAGCTTAGAAAGGGAAGAATTATGCAGTTTTCAAAAGACGGAGTCCCGGGAGAGAGACGGCAGAGAGAACCGCACGTGCAAAGGGCCTGCGGTGAGGGGCCAAGTGGTATGACCCAGGAACCATCAGGGAGAGAGGTGGCGGGAATGAGGTCGCAGGGCGAGCGAGACGTGACAGATCCTGTGTGCACCAAGAACACCTGGTGACCCCGGGGGCACGGGCAGAGCCGGATCCGTGCCTGTCCTTGCCTCTCCCACCAACGCCCATTCCGCAGTCCTCACGACCTCCCCGGGCCAGGCTCTGGGCCAGACGGAAGGGAAGCAGGACAAGTCTCCCCCCACCCGCCCAGCTCTTGGACAAGTGTTGTGCTTAATGGGCGGGTTACCTTGGACTGGCCTTGGGCAGCGGGTTTGCCGTCACTGTTCCTAACCGCATCGTCTCCGCAGCACCTGACTTCTGTGGGGACCTGCTGGTGTCCAGAGGCTCTGTGCCGAGGTTTCCAGGAATTGCCTCATTTCATCCTCACAGCCCCGAGGGGTGGGGCCGCCCTTAGGCCTCTTTGGCCGAGAGGAAGGTTACAAAACAGAGAATGACAGGATCTGATTTACGCTCTGACAAAACGACGGCTTCTGATACACACGCCCTCCCCTTCCAGCCCCCAGAGCAACGCGGTGCGGTGTGATGATCTGACCCCCACACGGACGAAGAGACTGAGGCTCAGAGTTCAGTCCTGTGCCCTGGCCCACACCGCAGTGAGGAACAGCTGCGGCCAATGGGCTTCCAGCCGTGATCTCGCCCCCGTGTTGGCGAGCGAGAAGGAAGGGGCTGGCGAGTGCGGAGGAGGGGACTTCCAGGGGGGACTCTGAGAACTGGTCCCCTGGCCTGGAATCTGGCCTCCGGATATTTCCCTGCCTGAGCTCCCCCGGCCGCCCCAGCCCGCCCCGCCGGCCGCTGCCCTGAATGGAGCGCTCGGCCCGCAGAGCGTCTGCCTGGGCCAGCCCGGCCACAAGTGATTTCCATCTATTATTAACGGGCTGTCTGGCCTGAGCCTTACATCCCCACGCAAGCCGCCCAGCCCGTGCCCCGGCGCCCCACGCAGCCTCCGCCGTCTGGGTGAGCGGTGCCCAGCCTGCAAGAAGGCCAAGTCCTGCCCGCCGGGCCGCCCAGATGTCACCCGCTGTCCCGAGCTGCCGGCCGCAGCGTGAGAGGACTGCTTGCTTCTCCCCAGCCCTGGCGGCCTCAGCTTCCTTCCTTCCTGAGAGGCAGGGGTCTGGTGTGACGAGCCACAGAGCCCCCAGGAGGGTGTGTGGGCGCCTGGGGACACCAGGCCTCTGTCAAGGCCAATCGCCCTGAGCCCGTCTGAGGAGCTGCAGGCCCTGGAGCAGCTGTGAGGCGCCTCTGTGCCCCAGGAGCATGAGACGCGAGAGGCCGGGGGGCCCTGGCCCAGGGAACCCCTCGGGCCCCAGCTCCTGAGCTCAGCACCAGCAGGAGGACCCCCAGCCTGGCCCCCGAGGCCCACCCAGGCCTGGTGCCCACTTCGTGCCATGGGAGCGACCCAGGGGAAGAAGGTAGGAGCCCTGCGGGTCCTTTGGGGCCCTGGACACGGGAAGGGAGACCAGGTCTGCCAGGTGGGAGCCTCACACCCCACCTGCCAGCTCCTCGGAGCCTCAGCCAGGCACTGCCCACCTGCCCCTCCCTGAGCTCACAGCCAAGATTTGCATCTAGAAACGGGGGCTCAGGGCACGGCCGGTAACTGGCCTTTCCATCGCTGGGACCGACCTGGGGGCTGCCCGATCCCTCAGCACCCCGCTCTTATACACGCGGCTCTACCTCCTTGCACACGGGTGCCGCCCCCCTCCCCCCCCCCCCCCCCCCCCGCCATGTCCCAGGGCCTGTTGGTACCGGTGAATGCGGGGCAAGATAAAAAAAATAGGATCATTATCAGCAAGTTGGCTAACCGGTTGTTACCAGATATAGGGCCGTGGGCAAGTTATTGGAGCTTTCAGTAACTCACTTCCTCCTCTGTAAGATGGGGAAATAGGCGTCAGTATCTCAGAGGCTCGCGGTGAGAATTAAATGAATTAAAATATGTGACGTGTGGGAAACCGTGCCTGGCACGGCGTGGGCTAAGTGCACACTGTGCTCTGTTGTTGTTAGAATGCTCTTGAGCTCGTTACCCAGCGCCTTTAAAGCTGGGCTCTCCGCGGGGCGTCTGTGGCAAGCACAGCCAGTGCTGTGGTTATGGGAACGTGGGGCGTAGACGCCCCGGGCCAGCACTGGAGATGCGTGTGGGAGGGGCTGACCCAGACCTCCGGGGTCAGCTCTCCAGGGATTCCCATTCATGCTCACGGCTCACAGGGGGCCCGGTGGTGTGGGCAGGCTGCCCTGGCCCCAGCTCCCCCACCCACCTGCTATGGTGAGGAACTGAACCCTCCGGATCAGCTCCAGCGTGTCAGAGGGGCTGGTCCCACCTCCTGGGAGACTCCATGAGATGGTGCCTGACACCCCAAGGGCCCCAGTCAGCAGGGCTCTCTCTTCAAACAACCCATGACAGCCTCGTACATTAGAGTTGGGGAACAGTGGAGGGAGGGGGAAGCAGGAGGCGAGGAGTGGGGGGAGGCAGGCTCTTGGCCCCGTTCTTCTTGAGTCCAAACTTTCTGCCAACCTAGCGCATCCCACATTGTTTTAAACTTAAAGTAAAACGCATCAAGGACCCCATGGAGGAAGGTCTCTGGACCTCAGTTTCCCCATTTGCAAAATGAGGGTGGTGGCCAGATAACAGCCAGGGGCCGCCTAGTGCTGTCCCTGCTCCTGCTCCCTCGGCAGCCCCCAGTGTCACTTTCCTAAAAGCTTAATGTCCTGGGACTCACTCCCCGCCTCACGATGCCCACTCCTGCCTACAGGGGCCAGTGTGGGGCACTCAGCCCCACGGGAGTCCCGGAGCCGTCTTCCCAGCCAAGTCCCAGCCCTGGCCCCAACCCATCCACTCTTCCTGCTCCCCCTCTCCCGCGGGGGAATGAGCTCAGTCTCCAGATCCTAGCTCTGCTGAACGTGAATGTGGGGAGAAGGTCACCTTGGAGACCAGCTTCCTGGGCCTAGAAAAGACCCTAAGAAGGTCTAACCCAGGAATAGCAAAATATGTCTCATGTACTGCCTCTCCCACTTCCCTCACCATGGCAGACATCACAAATCAATCCCGGAACCCTTTCCCACTAAGTCTAGACAGCCTCAGAATCCTTCCCATCACAGCATCCAAGGCTCCCCCAGTCAGTCCGAACTAGCCCCCAGGTTGAGAGCCATGCCTACCCTGGCCCTGTCCCTCCCCCTGCATTCAGGGAGAAGCCCTCCCAGGGGGAAGCAGGGCACTGTGATTGAGAACATGGGTTTAGCCCTAGCTGGTTTGGCTCAGTGGATAGAGCATCGGCTGTGGATTGAAGGGTCCCAGCTCTGATTCCAGTCAAGGGCATGTACCTCGGTTGCAGGTTCCCCAGTCCTGGGTCACAGGAGGCAACCAATCGATGTGTCTCTCTATCTCTCCCTCTCCCTTTTCTCTAAAAATCAATGGAAAAATATCCTCAGGTGAGGATTAACAACAACAACAAAAGAACAGGGGCTTAGGGTCAGGCAGGCCCTACTCAGTTCCTCCGCATCCTCTGTGACCTTGGACAGGTTGCTGCACCTCTGTGGACCTCAGCTTCTGCCTCAATAAGCTAAAGATGATAATCCTCATCAGCGTGTGGTCAAACCTAAATGGCATCATGCCTGGAGCAAAACTGGCACCCAGTGAATGTTGTCTTTCCCCGAATGTGATCCTCTTCCAGCTGCATCCTCCTCTGAGCTCACCATGGCTCCTTTGGGCCATGAGGGTATCAATATCACCCCAATGGCAGATGAAAAAGCTGGTCAGGGGTGGAGCCAACGTAGAGAAGAGCTGTGAGCAAGCCCAGGCCAGGCCCCCTCAGCTCCCTACCCGTGGACCACCCCACCCAACCCCCACCACGCCCATCTCTCTCCGGATTTCTGGAGGCAGCAGCTGGGTATGATGTCTGTGACAGGCCTGGCTGTGTGGAACAGAATGCCCAGCACCCAACCACTTATTCTCCCGCTGGCTTGTCCGATAAAGCTCACTCTACTGTCCTCAGACCCCTTCCCACAGTATAGCTTAATCAGAGTCATCAAATAAAAGCTCTGGAAAACCCTTAGTGATATGGTCCAGTCCCCTCCCCATTATACAGATGGGAAGACTGAGGCCCAGGGAGAGGAAGGACTTGCCCAGGGCCGGGCAGCTCCAGGCCAGACTGCAGAAGCACACGGGAAGGCAGCGGTCTCCTTCCTCAGCACCGGGAAGGGCAGAACCAAGCTGGCCGTGGAGATGACCTGTGTCCACCAAGGCACTCTCTCCTGGTACATCACTCTGTCTGCCAAATCCTCATTTGCTCCCACACCACCCTCCCGCAGAAACACAAAACACCGAGTACGTGCCACCCTGTGCTGAGAGCTGGGCCAAGGGTGGAGAAGCAAGGTCCCTGCCCTCACAGCCTCCCTATTGGTTGGAGAGACTGGACATAAGCAAATAATGATAGTCACAGTGGAGACAGGGGTGGCTGGCCAGACGAGCAGGGACTGCGTGTGAGGACTCCAGGTCGGAGAAGGCTGTGGAAACCCCAAAAATAGGGACTTTTTTAAAACGCCGTGGGACGTGGGACAAATTGTTAAAAATCGGTTTTGTCTCGCCAAAAGCGGGACGATCTGGTCACCTTACCATAACTCAGATGTTTGCTTAGGATGTTGTCCACTGTGAGGAAAGGAAACCCCAGCTCCAGCCAGCTTCAACAATAAGGGAATGCACTGCGTTCATCTAACTGGATATCCCATGGCTCAATAATGTCTCCAGGACTCTTCCCAGAAGCCCCCAGCCAAGGTTCCCTTGAATTTCCTTGGCTCACATTAAGTCATGCTCTCATTCCTGACTTGTCCCCTGGGGCCACTGGCTTTGCCTGGAACCCTGAACCTGTCGATGGCAAAGGATGGAAGTGGGACCGTGGGACCAGAGCCCCCCTTTGAAGCTGGAGAGCAAATCCCCAGTGGCAGGGCTGCTGTTCAATGGGAGGGGTAGGCTGGATGCTGGACTTCTAACCATAATGTCCCACCCTGGGGGGGAGGGAGCCGTGCCTCTGACCACGGTGCGTACAGAGGGGATGGAGAGAACGTGAGAAGTCTGAGGGTGTGGCAGGAAGAGTAGCAGGCCAGAAATCGGAACACGGACATTGTTGCTTCTATTCATCCTGTTAACTTCCCTTGGATGTGGCATTTTTTTAATCTGCAAAGTGGTACCCTGACCACTATCATGATGTTTGCAAGAAGCAAATGAAGATGTTTCCCATACATGGAAACAATGTCTCCGTTTGGAATATTCCCGAAGCTGCAAACATTGGCCCGATGGGCACGCGTGGATACTAGAGAGAAGAGCGCAGCAGCGTGTCCTGGATAAAGCCTGTTTTGAGCTCTTGCCTTGCACAGCGGGGCCGCAGCTCCTTGGGCAGCAATGGGCCTTGGAAAAGCAGCTCCTCTGGGCCTCAGACACCAGCTGAGCATCCAGAGACCTCAGGGTCTGGGGCTGCGTCCCCAGCCCCATCAGCAGCCAGGGCCTCTCCCCCAGGGAGGGGACGTGCCCACAAGCTTCCACAGGCGATTCCTACCTAAGTTCAGCACCCCAGGCCATGATCTTAATTCCAGCCTTAAAGAGGTTGGTACTAAATAATGCCCTGACGCTAGCTTTTGCACTAAGTCTCTGATTGAATCTTCCAGCTGCTCTTGGGGGTGGGTGCTTTACCTACCCAAACAACCCGAGGCCTGGAGAGAATGGTCAAGAGGCCAGGCCACACAGCTGGTGTGCAGTCTAAAGAGCCCGACCTGTAGCCCGTGGGCTTCAGCGCGGCGTGCGTGAAAGTGGGCTCTTGTGCAGGCAGAACAGTGTGCGGGTCCCACCTGGAACCCCTATTGGGGCACCTTGCTTAGCCTCCCTGAGCTCCGTCTCCCCTCTGTCAAGGAGGATGACTTCACCTTCCACACTAGGACGAGGTGAGGGGCCTGTCTCACAGCAGGGGCTCGGGGATCTGTGGGGGAGACCTAGTGCTGCCCTAGACGCTCAAGGTGGCGTTTCAGCGCAAGGGGGCTGGCTGGGCCCCCAAAGGCAGCTGTCTCACCTCCCTGAATCAGCCCTGTGTTCCGCCTGCTGATGTTTGTCAAGACGTCGTCGCTTCGCATCCGTCTTCATGAGCAGAACGTTTCCCCGGCTGACACCGACGGGAAGGAACACGGGCGATGTGGCCCCGGTGACGAATGGCCTGGGAGAGAGTGTTGGTCCTCAGAGAGCCCAGGAGGCATACAAAGGGCCGGGCCCTGCTGGCTCTCCCTCCGCACACGATCCCCGGTGATGGAGGGTGCCCGCTGGCTGGCCCCCAGCTCGCTGGGGCGTGAGGACCTCGTCAGGAGGCTCTCCCTGTCTGTGCCCCGCTGTGGACCCAACCCTGCCCACCCCCTCAGACTGCTTCTCTGAGGGGAGCTGGGGCCAAGCACCCCACTCCTCAGCTGGGTTCCCCAAGGGCCCGGAATGGGAGGCTTGGGGACAAGAGAAGGTTGTCAGGACCGCCCTCACCCCCAACAAAAGCAGAGCTCAGGCCCCTCACTGAGCCCTGTCTCCCCATATCACTCAGCCTCCCAGTCTTTACTCACACCAGGTGCCCTTAGACTCTCCTCCCCACCCCCCAATGCCTACCCACAGTCCCAGGCCCGGTGCCCGCCCACCTGCTCTTGTAAGTGTTCCTGGACCAGGTGTGTCCTGGGTTCTGACCGCACAGCTGACAGATAGCCCATCAGAAGGTGTGAGGGATGAGGGGTGGGGGTCTCAGCTAATGAGCACCCCCCTTGGCAGCCACTAAGCCAGGTGTTTTCACCTGCTTTCCCTGCAGGCACCCCAGCGAGGTAGAGGCTGCCACGCCCACGTCTGGCTGAGCCCTCTGCCCTTCCTGCCTGCTCTGGGCCTCGGGGCAGAGGCCTCGCCCCACCTGCCACTGAGCGCCACACGCCCCCCACTTTCCTCATACCGTCCTCACAGAGGCCCCAGGAGGAGGCTGCTGTTCCCGTCCCCATTTTATGGACCAGGTCACTGAGGCTCAGCGGTCCCCAGCGGAAGTGGCCGAGTCGAGGCTGCACGGACGCCTACCCGGCCAGTGGGCACTCCCCCAGGCCGGCACTTTGCATCCTCAGCCCAGATCCCCCACCACCTCACCCCATTCCACAGCGGAGGAAGCTGAGGCCCAGGCGTCAGGCGCAGGGTTCCTGGGGAGCAGGCGGGCCAGGGCGGGGCCTGGTGTGGGCTGAGCTCTGCGCTCACTCCCGGGGTGTCCGTGCCCCGGCTTCCCATCTGCAAAGGGGGGTGAAAAGAGCACCGACGTTGGCATTATGGTGTCGGGCGTAAGTGAGGAAGTGCCCAGAGCACCTCGGACACACTCCTCTCCCCCTGGGTCTCGGTTTCCCCACGTGGGAACTGAGGGTTCAGGTAAATGATTCCCAGCCGTGGTAAAGGTGACAAACGGCAGTCAATCTGGGGAGGGGGCGGGCCCCTTTCCAGACCTTGCAGCTGGGGGCAGAGATGGAGTTCAGGGCACAGACCTCGTCCCTTTGTCCTTCTTAGCAGGACTCAGTGCAGAACGAAAATACGGGGCCCCTTGTTCAAAAGTTATTACGATTATTCCTTCTTTTTTATGGCAGCGTAGTATTCCATTGTGTAAATGTACCTCAGTTTTCTGATCCACTCATCTGCTGACGGGCACCTAGGCTGTTTCCAAATCTTAGCTACTGTGAATCGTGCTGCTATGAACATAGGGGTGCATATATCCTTTCTGCTTGGTGTTTCTAGTTTCTTCGGATATATTCCTAGAAGTGGGATCACTGGGTCAAATGGGAGTTCCATTTTCAGTTTTTTGAGGAAACTCCATACTGTTCTCCACAGTGGCTGCACCAGTCTGCATTCCCATCAGCAGTGCACGAAGGTTCCTTTTTCTCCGCATCCTCGCCAACACTCGTCGTTTGTTGATTTGTTGATGATAGCCATTCTGACAGGTGTGAGATGGTACCGCATTGTTGTTTTGATTTGCATCTCTCGGATAATTAGTGACTTTGAGCATGTTTTCATGTGTCTCTTGGCCTTCCTTCTGTCTTCTTTTGAAAAGATTCTATTTAGGTCTGTTGCCCATTTTTTTATTGGATCATTTATCTTCCTTTTATTAAGTTGTATAAGCTGCCTGTAGATGTTGGAGATTAAACCTTTATCAGTGATGCCATTTGCAAATATGTTCTCCCATGCAGTGGGCCTTCTTGTTGTTTTGTTGATGGTTTCTTTTGCTGTGAAAAAGCTTTTTATTTTTATGTAGTCCCATTTGTTAATTTTCTCTTTAGCTTCCATTGCCCTAGGGGCAGTGTCAGTGAAGAATTTCTTTTGGCATATGTCTGAGATTTTGCTGCCTGTGGATTGCTCTAGTATTTTTATGGTTTCCCGTCTTATGTTTAAGTCCTGTATCCATTTTGAGTTTATTTTTGTGTATGGCGTAAGTTGGTGATCAAGCTTCATTTTTTTGCATGTATCTGTCCAATTTTCCCAACACCATTTATTGAAGAGACTGTCTTTATTCCATTGTATGTTCATGCCTCCTTTGTCATTTGCAGCAACCTGGATAGAATTGGAGAACATTATGTTAAGTGAAATAAGTCAGTCAATGAAAGAAAAATACCACATGATCTCACTCATTTATGGATAATAAAGAACATTATAAACTTGAACAAAAAGATAGATACAGAGACAGTAAAGCATCAAACAGACTGTCAAATTACAGGGGGAAGGTTAGGGAGAGGTGGGGGAGATAAGAGATCAATCAAAGGACTTGTATGCATGCATATAAGCATAACCAATGGATGCAAAACTCTGGGGGGTGAGGGCATATATGGGAGTGGGGTGGGGGGGCAATGGTAAGATATGTACACATATAATACCTTAATAAAAAAAATTGGGAAAAAAAAGTTATTACGATTAACTTTAGGGATTAACCCAAGCACAAGATCCTTCTGCGTGCATTTGCGACGGCAGGGGTCCCAGGCCCCGGTCATTAGTGCCAGCCGGGGGCATGGGTGTGGGGCCACACTCCTGGGATCTGGGATGAGGCACACGTACACATGGGAGCCAGGTGAGCCTGGCTTTCCAAACCCCGACGTGGCCACCCAGTCCCAGGCTCCCCTTTTTCTCCATCTGGTCACCCCCTGGGTCGGAGAGCCCCAGATGTTTTCCTCCAGCGCCTGAGCCCATCGGTAGACGCTGTCTTTCCCTTCACTGTGACCTGTCCCCCCACCTCATTCACCCGCCCCCAGAGCAGCTGGCCAGAAACCCTGGGAGAAGTTGGAGTTGAAATGTCTTCCCTGGGGAAGCCAGGGACGGGGTGGGGTTGGAGAGCTGCAGGGGTGCCTGAGGGCAGGCAGGTGGCCTTTGGAGGCAGGAAAGGGCAGTTCTCTGTCCCCAAGGCCACCCGGGGGGCTTTCCTCCTCCTCCGCCCTCGCCTCCCCGAGGTTGGTCCAGGAGTCGGGTGCCCCGGGCTGCCTCGAGCAGCTCGGGCCCAGCACAAAGCCGTGGGGGGGCGGGTTAGCGGGTGGAAGTCCAGGGCACCTCCACGGGGGAGCCTTGGAGCAGGTGCTGGCCAGGTCTGCCCAGAGGAAGGAAGGTCGCTCTGTAAGTAGACAATGGCACCACGTACTCCCTGCAATCGTCTCTTCCAAAAAAAACTTCTCCTCCCCGTCCTTATGTCTTGAAGCCTGCTTGGGAGGAAAAGAAATCAAAGGAGGGGAAAGAAGACAGAGGCCGGCTCAGCTGACACCTCTAGGAAACCTTCCCTGAGTGGATCTCACATACCTACACGGGGGAGGGGCTTAGGGCAGGGGCGAGGGGACAAGCTGGTCTCAGCGGTGCCTTTGCAGAACTGGACTCGGGTTTCACTAGGCCTGCAGATTACCAGGGCAGCTGGGAAGGGGCGGAGAGATTAGAAGCCGTAAGGCTTCCTCAGGGACCCCAGGGCACCACCACTCGCCCTGAGTTCCCCAGACGAGGGCAAATCCCATTATGATCTCAATAGTCTCCACCACTCTGACCACAGTTGTAATTTTGCGTGTAATTCTGTGATGTACCCATGAGGGGAGAGACACTGCATTTGCCTTTTGGCGCACCACGTGTCCCTGGTACCCAGCAATAATAGGTGCTCAGTAAGCTCAGGAAGGAGAGGAAGGAGAAAGGCGGGCTGGGTCCCCTGGAAGTAACACAGGGTGGAGTTAAAGACCAAGCTCCTGCACGGGCCCCACAGGGCCTCAGGCTGGGGGAAGGGTGTCCTTTATCCCACACGCCCCCTCCTTGCCTTCCAATAGCTTTCAGGCTTTGACCCACATTCCCACCTGCCGACAACACACACACACACACACACACACACACACACCACACACACACACACACGTGCGCGCGCACACGCACACATGCACACACACACCACACACACACGCACACATGCACACATACACACACCACACACATACATGCACACACACACACTTTTCACCTGTACAACTTCCTGGCCAAACGCAAAGTCCTCATTGGTTGTTCATCATTCATTCCACCAGCACAGACAGGGCACCTACTGGGTCCCAGGGTCCCAGGCACCAGAGACCAACCAGCACCCAGGTCCTGTCCTCGGTGCACAGCCCAGCAGTAGAGAAAGAAGTCCCCGGTGACGACAGGGCAGGTGCCAGGTGCTCTCAGAGGACCCAGGGCACAGAACGGGACCTCCCACGCTGGGATCTGAAGAATGAAGAGGGTTAACAGGCCGGGGGGCGGGGGAGCTGGGAGCAGCTTCCGGGGCCACCCCAGCATCCCGGAGGCTGTGAGGCATGGCCTGTCCCTGGAACTGGGAGAACCTCGTGGTTTTCCAGCTCCTCTTCCCGAGCTGCGTGGAGCCTCCTCATTCCCGGTTCTGGGGCAGGGACTGCTGTGGGGCTGGTTCAAGTGGGGCCGTAACTCCCCTCTCCCCCAGCTACCCCCCTGCTGGCCCTGCCACCGCACCCCCAACCCCAACCATGCTTCTGCCTCAGTCTCTTGATCAAGAACTTTTGTTTTCTCTCCTTCCTTTTGCTCAATTATTCAAAGTGGAGGTGAGAGAAAGAGAGGGACTGAGAGGGAGAAGGAGACAGAGATAACGTCAGGAAGAGCGGTCCCCCGAGAGCAGACGGAGGAAGCCCCAAACCTGTCCTCCTGGCCTCACCTTCCATTCTTTACTCCCAGGTGTTTTAATGCCTCCAGGTAAGAAAGGGGGAGGAGCCAAGAGGGCCGACTCAACCCCCCTCAGGCCCGGGGCCACACCTCCCGCCTGGATGGGAGAGAGAAGGACATTCCTTTCATTCTTTTTCGTTGCCCCACACGTGCGACCTCCTAGTGCAGGCCTCCCTGCCCACTGACATGAAAGTCTTTGCCTCAGGGGTCCTGAGTGACCCCCGGCGAGACACCCTCCCTGGGCTCCAAGTTTCCACCCCCACCTCCCCCACCCCATCAGGCTTGGCAGCTGTGCTACCCCATGGGTGAGAGGTAAATGAATGGGGGGGGGGAGGAAATGGGGAACCCTCACCCCCAAAAGATGTAGGGCACATGCAATGTCCTTAGCCCCTCTCAGGAGCCTGGCCCGGGTTGTCTTCCCCACTTCACACTTGTAATGGAGTCGGGAGAGATCTCTGAGTTAATGCAAGGCGGTCTTCAGATTCCTCCCCCACCCCTCCCCCACACACACACCGAGGGCTGCAGGGACCCCACACAGCACAGCCCAGCCTTGGCCTACACCCACAAGAGGGACGGAAACCGCCCAAATGGTTCAGAAGCTTAAGCAGCCACAGTTCTGCTCAGGCCTCTATCCTCATCTGTAAAATGGGTACTTCTTAAAGATAAAAATAAGAATGCCTTCCTGCCCAGCTAGTATAGGTCAATGGTTGAGCATTCACTCATGAACCAAGAGGTCCCAGGTTTGATTCCCAGTCAGGGAACACGACTGGATCTCGGGCTCTGTCCCCAGTAGGGGGCATGCAGGAGGTCGCTGATTGCTGTTTCTCTTTCATCCATGTTTCTATTTCTCTATCCTTCTCCCTCTCTCTCTAAAATCAATTTTTTAAAAACATTTAAAAAAATAAGAAGAATGCTTTCCAATAACTGAACTCCCCCAGAAACCTCACCACAAACCCAGCTTCAGAGGTATGAGGTCCCCGTTCACCAACGCAAAAACCCCGACAGAGCAGCCGAGTTCACCGCTCAAGGTCACAGTCAGCGAGGACCCGGGCTGGGGCTTGAGCCCAGATACATCTGGCTCCTCAGCCCACATTCTCAGTGACTTGTTTTTCAAATGTCAGGGTGAAACTGCATCTCAAGCCAGAATAAATCTCCACCTTGCTGGGTCGAGTCACTAGCCCGCGGTGGCTCCAGTCCCGCTGGGAGCAGCGCTGGAGAAGGGACTGAAAGTTCAGTCGAATTTAATTTCCATCGTGAAAGGGCTTGGAGGTGGGGCAGGAGGGGCCAAATCCAAAGCCGGCTTTTGAGGAGGCAGAAACCCAAAAACACCCTCCCTGGGCCCCAGGGATCTGCTTTCAGAACACTGTGTCTCTGAGGCCTGTGAACAGGGCCTTTGTTAGCGAGAGATCGGATCTCAGGGCCCGGGGCGGAGAGAAAGGGCCAGGAGCTGGGGCTCTGCTTTGTGATCTAAAAATCCAAGAGGAGGCCAAAAAAATCAGCAGGCCTGTCCAGGGAAGCTGGGAGGGCCCGGCTTGGACTCAAGGAAACACAGGATGAGGCCTGGGGCGTCCCAGAGGGCTGTCACACACAGAACCTTTGAAACGCGGGCAGAAGCTGGGTGGTGATGCTGTTCTGGGGGACCACCAGGGCCTTTTCCTGATGCGCCCGAGCTCTGGGGAACACTTTGGGGTCGTTTGGGGTATTCAGTGCGGCACGTTCATGGCAAACATGATGTGGCCGAAGCACCGCTGGTGGATCTTCCCTGTGCCCCCTGACCCCTCCAGCTAAAGCAACCCCATCCCGGTCCCTAGTCCTGGACTGGCTCCTCCGAGCTGACCACCATTTGGTTCTTCCTTTAACTGCTTCACATCTGGTTTTCCCAACCAGCATTCCGCTCCGTAGGGGCAGGGACCCTGCCTGTGGCTCACGCTGGATGCTCCGAGCCCAGCACAGGGCGGACATATAACAGGCCTGAGTGAACCATGGCTGCCAGGCAGGGAACTCACTCCTCCACTCCACAGTTATGCCCTGAGCATCCACTTGGGAGCCAGATGCTGCCCCGGGCCTGGGGCACAGAGGGCAGCCCAGCCCCAGGGCCACTCAGCTGCTAGTCTGCTCAGGGAGCCAGACGGCACGGCCGCCATGAATGGCTGGCAGGAGCGGGTTAGGAAAGGTGCCTTCCTCACAGCCTTCCCCGTCAGCTCCCGGGAATCGTAAGATCACACTGCATTCTCCACCATCACCACGGTTGGACGCCAGCGTGGAGATCCCCCAAGGACCAGCTGCCCCCTTCCTGGTGCCTCTGTACCCTCCTCCCCGGGAGCCTCCTACCCTCAACAGCCCGGGGGCAGAGCAAGAAAAAGCAGGATCTCAAACTCATGCCAATGTCGTTTCTGCCAACCAGCAGGCTGGGGACTTGACTGTCCCTTGGCATCCCTGAGAAGAGCCAGTCTGGCCCCTGGCTCGCCCGTCACAGCCTCCCGGCCTGCTCAGAGCCGCGCCGTCCAGGCAGCCCCTGTTGTGGGCAAGCACACGCTGTAAATCCCACGGCCTGCGAGTTCCTTCAGGCGGGACTCTCCCAGGAAGTGGCTTCAGCCCTGGCCCCGCGGAGGCCCCACTGAGGTCACTCCTGAACTTAGTTCTTGTCTTTCTTCCAAAATCCCCACTTGGGTCCTTTCACACAATCGGGCCCAGGCTTTCCTGGAGAAAGAGTAGAGAATAAGCTGATCCTCACGTAAGATCTGTCACATTCTTCCTCAGAGATGATTTGTGGATAGATGAACAAATTTGTGTTGTAATTATTAAATTCTTTAAATCATTTGAACTAAATATTAGTTACAAAAGACTACTTGGAAAATATGCATATGTAGGGTCCGATGAAGCATGGCCAACAAACGCCCAGGATCTGACCACTTAGCTAAAGAAAAAGCCCCTGAGCACCACCTGGGAGGAGCCTGGGGCCTGCCCACGCCTCCCCTCCCCTCCCTCTCAGAGGCCACCTCCCTCCCGGCCTGGGCACAGAGCCCTACAGTGTTGAGATTCCAGCTCTGCATAAGTGGGCGTGGGATGTGGCGTCTGCAGTTGCCTTTCTCCGTTTACCATGTGTTCCCGAGGGTCGTGCACGGTGCTGGGTGTATCTGAAAGGTGTGTGCAAGGTCAGATAGTGTCTCACTGTACAAATGTGCCGCGACCACCTAGCCACACTACGGCTGGGGGCCCTCGGTTGTTCCCCGAACTTCATCGTGAAAACGTTGCCGTGGGCTTCCCTGTGTGTGTCTCAGTGTCCGCGTGTCTCCCAGGTGTGGACCAGGAGGTGGGACTGCTGCGTCTGAGGGCACATCCATTCTCACCTGTCAGGGGGCCAGACGTCACCTCCACCTCAGGGTCGGCACTGGGCCTGGGATGAAATCAACCTAAGGCAGATTGACAGGAAAAAGGCTTACAGGGTTTTTCTTACGTGGGAGTCCCCATAGGAGAACGACACCCCACAGTGAAGAGACCCGAGTTATTACACACCAGGTTGAACAAAAAATAGGAACTGAGGAAAAGTAACTGAAATGCCATCCTTCGCACCTTTGCTAGAAAGAGCCAAACTGGTGATAACAAGTCACCTCCCACCACACTGTCTGTATTCAGCTGCCCCACATTCTTAGCAACGTTTTCTAGTTTCAAAACATCTTCACTTTTGTAAAGCTCATAGACGTACATTGGTATCTCATTATGGTTTTACTTTCTTTTTTGAAAATGGCAGACTTGGTTTAAAAGATATATTTAGAAGCCTATACATCTTTTCAAGCACTCACGGAGCATGTACAAATACTCCACATGCTAGGTTCCAAACTAAGTCCAGGTACCAAAGAATCAGACACATCATCGTGTGTCAACAGCATGATTAAAGACAATAACACAAATTAAAAAAACTGACATATGTTTGGAATATATAACACTTGTAAATTGACCAAAGAAAATACTCAAGACAATATTTAGACCTGAATGATAATGAAAATACCATAAATTGAAATGTCTGGGATGCAGCTAAAATGACTTAAATGCAGATAGAAAAGAAGGCTGGGATTTAATGAGCTAAATGTCAAAGTTAAGAAGTTGGTAAAAGAACAATAGAATCAATCCAAAGAATACAGAAGAAAGGAAAAAATAGAGCAAAAACTAAAGAAATGGAAAACGAATGTATAATAAAATCAATATGGCCAAAAGTTGGTTTCCTCTAAAAGATAGTAGAGAATGATGTGGCAGACTTTATGCCTGTAAAATTTTAAACTTCCGTAAATTATAGGCCAACCCGCCCATGGACATTAATGCAAAAAATCCCCAGCAGGACTCCAAAAGCCCGCCCAGGACCTGGCGGCTCGGGGACTGGCGGCACGGGGACTGGTTTTAGCCCTGTCACCTCCCTGCAAGTCTGCTCTGAGCCTGAGCAGCGGAGGGGTTCACGGCTCCCTCTCCTCTGGATCCTGCTACTCCAGAGTGGCCCAGAGTCCATGGAAAGTTCCAGCGGCAGTTTTTCCAGGGACGTCTCAGCCAGGCTCAGCCAGGTGGACACTGGAGAGGGAGGGTGACTTCGCTGGCCCAGTCTGCAGCACTCCTCTGGCCCTGGCCCGCTCCACCCCAGCCAGAATCCTCCGGCCGCAGAGCCCTGGCTGCCTCCCCGGGGCCACGGGCTGCAGGGAATCGTGGTGCCTACAGGAGCTGAGCCAGAAGGCTGTCAGGTGTGGCATGAAGACCTGGGACTGGCCATAAGGACTGAAGCTTCCTGCCATCTGCCTCCTGCCTGGCAAAGGCTCCACCATCCCAGGGCAAGGACTGGGCAGCTGTGGAGGCTGAGCACCTTAGGAGGGATGGGGAGGGTCAGAGAGCAGGGCCTCCTCCAAGCTCACCCCTCACAGGGAGGTGATGGCCCAAGGGTACTCAACCGTAGGCATCAGGGAAGGCTTCCCGGAGGAGGTGCCATCTAAGCCGAGCCCTGGACGGGGGAGCCAGACCAAGAGGAGGGTGACAGTATTCCAGGTGGAAGGGAAAGAGGCCTTGCCACCACTCAGGGGACTGCAGGCAACTCTGGGCAGGGCCAGGGCAAGCGTGAGCGCTGTAGGATTGAGAACAACAGGGGCAGAGGTTGATGGGGGCTGCAGAACCAGGCCAGGGAGCTTGGTATGGTAGGCCTGCGGTCAGCAGTTGGAGTCAGTTCTAGCATAGTATTAGGAGCCTGGGCTGTGACGTCAGAACTGTGGTTTAATTACTGGCCCCTCTACTCACTAACTTTGCCACCTTGGCCACCTCCTTGACCTCTATTGGCCTCAGCTTCCTCATCTGTGAAATGGGTTAATAAAAGAACCTATTGAACACAGTAGGTACTTGGCACTCAGTAAGAGTTCAACCAAAGGCTACTATTTCTGTTGTTATTTTATCTGGCCAAAGAGTCAGCCGCTCGCTTGGGCTGGAATTCAGGGGCAGTGGTGACTGGTGATACGGAGCTGCCAGCCATCAGCAGCATGTGTGCTTCCAAAGAGACTAGAACTGAAGCCCAGAGAGGCAACGAGGGGATGGAGGTAGAGCCGTAGAAACAGATCCCCGAAGGGCGGGGTGGAGGGTCACGCAGAGTTGCGGCCTCGGTGAGAACAGATTCCGTACAGCTGCTATTCGATCAAAACAAACCTGACCCCACACAGGGCAGAAAGGCGGGTGAGAATAGGGATGAGGAGAAGGAGGTATAGCTGATTTGGTTTTTTCCTCTTTATGTTCCAAACTTTCCGCAGTACTCCATTTCTCTCATTTAAAAGAGTAAACTTTGCTCCTGTCCTTTTAAAATACCTTTTTATTCTTTATTGCTCATAGAATGCATTTTTGTAGAAAAATCAGAAAATACTGATCAGAAAAGGGAGAGAAGTAAAATCACCCATCATCCTTCCATCCAATAAAACCACAGCTCACACGAGGTGTGGACGCCCCCTCAGCTCCTGTGTCGTTAGAGCTGCGTAATGACTTCCTCTCCACACTCCGCGACTGACCATGGGTACCTTTTCCTTTTTCGTAGTTGCATTGTTTCCCACTAATTTGGACAGGTCACAGTTTGCTTGGCCAATCCTTGATTTGGGGGTACTTAGGGTGTATTTTTTATTCTCTCGCGTCCTAGTAGATATATTTTGGTGCGCATCCTTTGTCCTTTCCTTGGGATAACTTGCACGTTTAGGCTCGTGGGTGGGTTTCTTTGGACTTGGATATAAAATGCTGTGTGCACGTGAGGTTGTGCAGACTTACCAAGAAGAGGGAGCATGGCCATGTCCGCTCTTTAAGGGAGCTGGTTTCCCAGGTCTAAACCTGCACTGCACGGGACACAACCTGCAGAATGTGGCCTGTCGCCTCCCTTTCTTCATTCTCATACAGAGCACTTGGGCCACTCAGACCACAGGGCTTCAGACAACTTCGTTTCAAGGAAATAATTTCCCACTTAATTGGTAATTATTGTGTGCCAGGCACCATCAGAGTCCTTTACATGGACCATCTCACAACAACTACAGGGAGTCGGTGCCCCTGGGATCCCCATTTCACAGCTGGGAGACTGAGCTCAGAGAGGTTAGGTGCCTTGTCCAAGGTCACACAGCAGGTCAGTGGTAAACCCAGGAATCAGTGCCCAGAATCAAGCCCTGAAGCAGCAGTGCCCCTGCCTCTCCCAACCAAGTTGTCAAGGCCCTGAGCTGAGTTTCCGTCAGGGACCTGCCTGCAAACAGGAGCTGCAGAAACCAAGAGTATCTGCCCGAGGGAAGGAGCCGTCCAGGTGAGCCAATGCCCCATGGGCCTGGCTGGTCCTGCAGCTGCCCTGCTCCACCTCCCCCTGCTCAGGGCAGCACCCTCTCTGCGAGTACGGGGAGTACAGGGCCGGGCCGCTGTGAAACCCTGCTGGTTCCTCATACTGACAGGGAGGGGGAAGCAGAGTGGATAGAGTGTATGTTAGGGACTTTGGGGCACGACCCCTCTGCCCTGCCACCTCCTTTCACATTGGGGTCCGCGTCTGCAACAGCCCAGGCCAAGGGCAATACAAAGCAGCCAACTCCACATTCCGGGGAAGACCAGTTTCCTGGAGCTAAACCAGCCCCCGCTCTGCCACCATTCAGGTGGAAAGGGGGGTGGCCCTTGAAAATTCAATACATCTTCTGGGAATAGCAGTGGAATAGCAGCTGGATTTACTGAGCATTTTCTATGCCCCAAACCTACGCTAGGAGCTTTATGTTATCTAATTGCACCCTCTCGACAACACTTTTATTATCCCCATTCTCCGGAAGGGAAACTGAGGCTTGGAGAAGTTAAGAGATGACAGAGCTAGCAAGTGTCAGAGTAGAGATCAAGACAGCTGACCCCAGAATCCACAGCCTTCTCCCTCCACCACTCAGCTAACCCAGGGAACTTGGGAGAAGTTCCAAGTTCGGGCTTGTGCCGCCAGACAGTGAGCTCCCCAGGGGCCGGGACCAGGCCTTGCTCATATGGACAGGCTCGGCCGCATGGGTGAGGGATCCTGTATCAGACAAACCTGGAGTACAGTCCTTGTTTGCCACCTGCCAGCTGTGTGGCCTTGGGAGAGTTACCTAACATCCCTGGGCCTCGGTTTCCTCATCTATGAATAGGGGCGAAGAGAACCATTGAGTGTGGCGGCTGTGCGCAGCGTGATGACTCGGCACAGTATCTGCCCACAGTGTTGTACCTGATAAATGGAAGTGGTGGCCACCAGCGCTGCTGTTACTTCCATCCTGCTGTCTCCTCTGGCTCATTACAAATCAGAGTCTCCAAACGGGAATGGCCTCGGGCTGTCCAGCTCCCAACTCGGAGTAATGATGATGGAACAGTCGTGTCTGTGGCTAAGGTGTATGGACTGCACTCGGTGTGCCAGGCTCCCGATCTAAGCGCTTTACATATTCACTAGTGAAGACGCAGCCCGGGGAGAGGGCCGCAGCTTCCCCTCCGGTCCTCCAGGGAGGAGAGGCCGGGATTGACAAGCCAGGCCCAGGCCAGCCCATCTGTGCACCAGGCCGGCGGCAGGGGGAGGTCACAGATGTCCCTACCAGGGGCCTCCAGGCCCCACCGTGGGCCCCACATCCAAGTCTGGGGCCTGCGAAGTGGCTTTCCTTCCCCATAACCCCTCAGATGGCTTTGAGCGGGGGCTCAGAGCCGGGGGTTGTCGCCAGAGGGCTGGAAACAGGAAGAAGGATGTGGCGGGTGCTGGGGCCCAGGGCCTAGGGCCTAGGGCAGTGGCCAATACAGGTTTCTTGACCGACTCTATGTGAGGGTTCCATTTTTAGAGCACAGTGGCTCAGGCACTGGGCCCTCCCAGCTGTCTACATATTTTATACATGCGTACGAAGAAGCCTGGAAGGATATATGCCAAATGTGAATCCTGATTAGATAATAGGGAAGGGGCAATGGGGGGCTATAATGGTCATCTTTGTGGGTTGTGGGGTTTTTTGTACTTTCTTAATTGTCTATAGTGAACAAGTACTAATTTTATGCTCTGAAGAAAACAAACTTTTCTGTGAGTTTAGAACTCATCCCATTTTACAGCAGAAGAAATGAAGGCCCAGAGGGGGTAAGCCATTTGCCCAAGGTCATAGGACAAGGAGGGGGTGTTTAGGACAGGCCCAGGTCTGCCATCCCGTTCCCTGCACCCCCAGGGAATGCGGGCCCTCAGGACTGGGGTCCCCTCCAGCGGCTGCCTGGTGGGGCCTGGGATCTCCTTTTCCCACACCCACGCCCCGAAAGCGCGCCCTCCCAGTCCTGCCAGCTCCCCATTTCCTGAGAGAGGGATCCCTGCAGATCCCAGGAAGGTGCCCAGTGGAAAGAAATACATGTGACCCCCCCCTCCAGCTCCACAGACTCGCTGCTTATTCATAAATAAAAGAATGCCCAGGCTATTTTGGGCACCTGTAATTTTCTACTTGAATAACCAGGGAAGTGGCTGCCTGCCCACTTCTCTGCCTGCCCACGGCGCCGGAACAGGGGAAACGCGATCTCCCCTGGCGTAATGAGATCTGGGGCCAGGCCTCACTGCTGATTTCCTTGCCTTTGCCCCGTTCCAGAAAACCCAGGTGTCCCTCAGGCTACCTCCTCGGGGGTCTGGGGAGGGAGAATCCAGGCCAGGTTTGGAGGCCATGCACTAGGTGGTTCCTTCCAGGTGCAGGAGGCAAATCCCAGCTCTGCCACTTGTCAGCTGTGGGAATTTGGGCAAGTGACTCAGCCTCTCCGAGCCTCAGTTTCTTCATCTGTAAAATGGGAATAGTTACATCACCCTGCAGATTGGGTACAGTTGAGGGGCCTGGCTCATAGGGTTGTTGTTGTTGCTGCTGCTGCTGCTGCTGTTTCAGGTATGAGGAAGGATTCTCAGGCTTCAACTGGCTCTAATGCTGCCTAGATCTGGGCTCTTACGTAAGTCAACTCTCTCCTTAATTATTTTAAGAAAAACGTATTTTTTTCTATTTACCAAAGCAATCCATGATAGGTGTCAAAAAACTTAGAAAAATACAAGAAAATTTAAAATCATGATAACTCTTAACTGCCACTATTTATTGAGTACCTACTCTGTTCCAGACCATGTGCTAGGTGCTTCCCATCACTAGCTCCAATTCTCTCAAGTCTGCACCTGTTTGCAGATGAGAAAACTGGGCTCAGAGAGGTGATGTGACTCATGTAAGGTCACAATGCTGGTAAGCAGGGCAGAAATCAAACCCGGGTCTCTCACTCTCCACAGCCCATTGCACTGGTTTTCTACTGTGGTAACAAATTATCACGCTATCAGCAGCTTCAACACTCTTTATCACGATTTCCATGGGCTGGAGTCCTGGCCTGGCATAGCTGTGTCCTCTGCTCAGTCTCACAAGGGGGTGGCCGTCAGGCTGTGTCCTCATCTGGAGGCTCAACTGGGGAAGAACCTGCTTCTGAGCTCCATCAGTTTGCAGCAGGATTCATTTCCTGTGGTTATAGGACAGAAGGTCCCAGATGTTGGTGTTGGTTGGAGCCTGGCCTCAGTTCCAGAGGCTGCCAACAATTCCCAACACGTGTGCTTCAGTTCCTGACCTTATGCTCTTCTCAGCATGGCTGCTTACTTTACCAAGTCAGCAAGGAGAATCTCTTGCTTGTGCATGCTGGCAAGACAGATGCACACACACACACACACACACATAAATGAAAACATATCCTATACTAGAAGCCCGGTGCACGAAATTCGTGCATGGCGGGGGGTTGTCCCTCAGCCCAGCCTGTACCCTCTCCAATCTGGGACTCCTGGAGGGATGTCCGACTGCCCGTTTAGGCCCGATCCCGTTCGACTGCCCGTTTAGGCCCGATCCCAACAGGATCGGGCCTAAACGGGCAGTCGGACATCCCTCTCACAATCCAGGACTGCTGGCTCCCAACTGCTTGCCTGCCTGCCTTCCTGATTGCCCCTAACCGCTTCTGCCTGCCAGCCTGATCACCCCCTAACCACTCTGCTGCCAGCCTGGTTGATGCTTAACTGCTCCCCTGCCAGCCTGTTTGCCCCCAGTTTCTCTCCTCTGCTGGCCTGGTCACCCCTAACTGCCCTCTCCTGCAGGGTTGATCACCTCCAACTGCCCTCCCTTGCAGGCCGGGTGCCTCCTAACTGCCCTCTCCTGCTGGCCATCTTGTGTCCACATGAGGGCAGGATCTTTTACCACATGGGGGCAGTTATATTGTGTGTTGCAGTGATGATCAATCTGTATATTACTCTTTTATTAGATAGGATAGAGGCCTGGTGCACGGGTGGGGGCCAGCTGGTTTGCCCTGAAGGATGTCCCGGATCAGTGTGGGGTTCCCTTGGGGCATGGGGCGGCCTGAGCGAGGGGCCTGTGGTGGTTTGCAGGCCGGCCACGCCCCCTGGCGACCCAAGCAGAGGCCCTGGTATCTGGAATTTATTTTCCTTCTACAATTGAAACTTTGTAGCCTGGAGCGGAGCCAAGCCTGCTGCTCCCTCCGGGGCGGCAGCCATTTTCTGTGGCAGTTAATTCACCTTCTACAATTGAAACTTTTTAGCCTTAAGCGGGTGGGCCCGGCCAGGGTGTGCGGAAAGCTTTGCTTCCCCTGTGGCCGCCGGCAACCCTGGCCTGCTCTCTCAAGCTCCATTCTGCCGCCATTTGTTTCAATTTGTTTACCTTCTATAACTGAAACTTTGTAGCTTGAGTGGAGGCTTAGGCCTGCAACGGCTATGGAAAGCTTGGCTTGCTCTGTTACCTGGGAAACCTTGCTCTCTGTGGCTGTAGCCATCTTGGATTGGGGTTAATTTGCATACTCGTCCTGATTGGCTGGTGGGCGTGGCTTGGCTGGTGGGTGTGGCTTATGTAGCGGAGTGATGGTTAATTTGCATATTACCATTTTATTAGAGAGGATAATAAGAGGCTAATATTGACCAAACGGCGGAACCACTGGTCACTATGATGCGCACTGACCACCAGGGGGCAGATGCTCAACTAGGAGCTGCCCCCTGGTGGTCAGTGCGCTCCCACAGGGGGAACGCTGCTCAGCCAGAAGCCGGGCTCACGGCTGGCGAGCACAGCGGTGGTGGTGGGAGCCTCTCCCGCCTCCATGCAGTCAGACATCCCCAAAGGGCATCCCAGACTGCGAGGGGCTGAGGGGACACCCCCCAGTGCATGAATTTCGTGCAATGGGCCTCTGGCACTACCATAACTGTGAGAGTGACAAGCCACCACCTTTGCCATAGTGTATTGTTAGAATCAAGTGAAGACAGAGGGAACCTAGGTGTGCGCTGGACTTTGACTACTGGCCATGATGGAGGACCAGGTACCAGACCAGCCCTCCCACCAAAAATAACTTAACACTTTACAGAATAATAGACAACTGCTGTCAGGCAGTGGAGAGCAGACAGTGTGGAACAGGTGCTGTGATTCTGAGGGGAGGAAAGCTCCTCGGTGAGCCCCCTCCCCTCCTGGGCTCTCCTGGGATCATTGCACCAGCATGGCACAGGGCAACGGACACCCAATAGAGCATGGCAGTCCCTCTGAGCTTAGGAGGCAAAGATCAGAGTCTGGGGCACTGGGGGAACAAAAGCAGAAGGAATCTGTGGGAAAAGGGGGACCCCAGAAGTCTGTGTAGGGTCCCAGGACCCAAAAGTCTTTGTCCAAAGCCTGGGCTACACGTGCCTGGGGTGAGACTCTCCAAGGTTTACCAGATAGCCGCTGTTAGGAGCTGGGGAGTGAAGTCACTACAGGTCAAGCAGTGCTGGGAGTCATTGGAGAGACCTTCATCCCAGGCATCGAGCTGAACCAGAAAGGCCATGCCTTCGGAGTGAGGACCGAGCTCCAGTGTAGGGGCTGCTCTGGACCTGCCCTAACAAAGCCTGAAGCCAAGTCCTTCAAGATCCTTAGAGGGGAGAGTCTGGAAGTGAGTCCTGCCAAGTTAGGAAGGCTTGGGAAATAGCTTGAACTTTGCGTGAATCCTCCCTAACGAAGCATAAAACTAAGCCCAGGGGATTTCAAAGGGATCCGCCAGTAATTGTACTGCCTGCAAAAACAAAATGTAACACTCTTCAGAAGACAAAAACAGATCCAGTCTCTAAAATACGTCACATCCCACATATAGTATACGATCAAAATTTTCTAGACCTACAAAGAGACAACAAAAGGTGATCTTTAGTCGAGAAAAAAAAAAAAAGGCAGTAGAAACTGACCCCAAGACAGTGCAGAGGTCAGGTTAGCAGGTGAAGATGCTAAAGCCCCTAACCCCTGGTTGGGCACATAGTAGATGCCTAGTAAACGCCAGCTGCTCAGCTCCATTTGAGCAAAGTAATCATTTGACCCCCACAAAGGCTTTGAAGCCCAAAGATGAGTAAAGAAAAACTCAGCCAGTCCTCGCACACTGAGCGCCTGCTGTCTCGCCATACAGGACTCAGGGTTGGGGGGACTGGGGGTGGTGGCAGGAACTGCCTTGTGCAGGAATGAGAGAGACGAATCAAGACCCCTCCACTAACTCACTATGTGAGTCTCTCAACTCCTTGTGCTTCCGGTTCCCCGTTTATGTAATGGGGAGAGTGGGCAGGTCATCCCAAAGGGCCCTTTGTCCCCAGGGTTCGGAGTTTGTCTGGCACAGAAACTGTTTCCAGCCAGGATATGCTCCAAGCTGGGGCCCAGAAAAAAACAGTCAGAGAAGGAATTGGATCTACTTCCAATCCCCGGCAGGAAACACGTGCTGGGATGTCTCTCTCCCAGGTGTCATACGTGGGTCTGTGGGCAGAGCCCGAGCTCCTTCTCCAAAGGAACCTTTCTTGAGAAATGTCTCCTAGCAACCAACTCCACCAGTGACAACCTTCAGGGACCTCTGCAGAAACACAAAGGCTTTTTGTGGCTCCCTTCTTCAAAACCCTACGTTGGAACTGCTCATCAGCCAAGATACCAATGGGAAACACAGAGAGTAGATGGGGGGGAACCTGGGAGGGGGGGGCAGGGGTAAGTGGGAGGATAGCCAATCTCCCCCCCACCCCTCTGCTCGGTGAAATGACCAGCAGTCTCGTTTCAGAGCTCAGAGCAAGGGCTTCAGACCTGAGTTCAAAACCCAGCTCTATCTCTTACTAGCCGGGGAACCTGGGGCAAGTTATTTAACCTCTCTGAGCCACAGCCCCCCTCCCCATTTGTAAAACGGGGATAATAATATGAAGGAGGTTGGTGCTCCACCTGGATCCCTTTTACTGATCCCGCATACCCATCCCCCGCCGTAATTAAAGAATTACAACGCTGTGAGCATTGGCTGCTAATCGCTGCACTCTTCTCTGAACAATGGCCCTTGGCTGAGGGGAGGTGCCTCACCCAGAGATCCCTGGGAGGTTGATGCCATCTCCCTGGTTATTCCTCCCCATCGTCCCATCGCCAGTGGCCAGCCTCCTGGCCTTGAAGGCGGACAGTGCTGTGGTGTCATGCACAGTCCAGCGCTCCCCATCAGGGATCAGGCTAAGACTAGACTTCGGCTGAACGCACATCTTTGCTTAACTTCTCTTCCCGCTTCATCCTGCATCCCTCCCTGACTCCTTTACAGATTTCCCATGAGAGCTCTCACTCAATGCACCACTGGCACCAAGTCCCCACTGCAGGCTCTCCTAGGGAATCCAGAGACGTGAGAGTGCCTGTGACCCAGGCCACTGTGCGGACCCAAAGAAAGAATGCGCTTGAAGTGCCAGCCAATGCCTGGATGCAGTGTGTGCTCAGTGCATGGACCTCATTATCCTCCTCCTCTTCGTCGTTACTATTGTAATCACAGCCTGGGATCGGAGGGCTTCTACAGCAGACAGGAGCTGGGGACAGGCTTGCATTTAGACTGGCTAATACCGCTGAGACAGAGGCGTCGCTTTCCAAACTAAAATATTAACAAATTACTTTTCCTATTATGATAGCAACACAGGTTCATTGCCAAAAAGAAAAACCCTCGGGAAACTTAAAGAACTAGAAAAATGAATTAATGACTAAATGCTGTGAAAAAAATTTCCCACCATTTAAATATAATCACTGAGGAGATTTTCATTCATACCCTTCCAAACATTTACTACGTAAATTCACATTATATACATATATAGACACACATAGACACCTATATCTACATGCAAACGTATATATTATTTATATGTGTGTATATATGTAACACTAAATCTAGAGCAAAACACTACATATGTAAAAATACATATAACCAATTTTGTTTCCAAAAAGCAGAACCACAAATACTATTCTATAACCTGTTTTTCCCCACTTCTGTGGGCATCTTCCAGGTTAGTAAACACAAGTCTACAGCATCAATTTTAGCCACAGATTCACCGTTTATTTAACCAGTTCCCTACCTCTGGGCATTTGCCTTGTCGCCAATCTTTTTGCTGTCATGAACAATGCTGGATAAGGCACCTCTTTGTCCACATACCCTTGTGCATTTGCTCAGTTATTTCCTTTCAGCCATTTCTAGAGGTGGGATAGCATCGACCTGAGAAAGCCAGTTTCCTGCTAGCGACCCTCCCTCCACGAGTGCACCTGTGTGTCCATTTACCCACATCAGGTATCAACACTCCAGCACGAGGTACCATGTTGTTTTAATTTCCGCCCATCTGATAGGTGAAAAATAATACTCCATTGTTGCCTGAGTGTGCGTTTCTTTGGTTTCTGGGGAGGCCAAGCATCTTTTCTTACTTTTGTGGGCCGTTTGGATTTCACCTACTGGGACCCGCCATTGTCCGGTCCTTGGCGAGGCCCTTCTGGGTGTCTCCTGCCTTCCCCCTCCCCCACCAGAGCCCCAGGCTGTGGCTCCCTGGGGTGCTCTTTCATAAGCAGCAAAGCCCTGCTTCCGACTGGGTTGGCCTCCCAGGGAGGAGAGGGTTGGCCCTCAGCCCCAGCAGCCAGCCAGGGCTGGGGTTAGTGGGGATCAGTTCCTTGACCTGCTGCTGTCCCCTGGCTACGTCCCCTCTCCTGGCCCTGTCCACATCCCTACCCCACAGAGACTTTAGAAACCAGAGCCGCTTAAAGAAAAAATCGGTTTTCTCCGGAACTCCAAACCCACCCAACAAACACATTCCAGGGGTGATTGCTAGCATGACTTAAGGAGTCTTTTCAGAAGAACATACTAGAACATTCCTTTGAAGTTCAGTGCTCCTGAGAGGTTTTAAGTGACATTGTACATATGCAAAGATCTATTACGGTTTAAAATACCCCAGCCATTGACCCCCGGGTTCTACTGGTGAAAAGAGCCCCTCTGGGGGAGTGCTCTCGTCCACGTACAGAAGGACGTGTGTAAAGTGCTCCTTGAAACATCACTCGCAACAGCAAAATAAATGGTTAACAACCTACATGTCCAGCAGGAAGGACCTGCAAAATTAGTCATGAATGACCTTCACTGGGAAGCACTGTGCAAACAGGAAGATAATGCGGTAGATCTGAACCTGCACATGTGGGAAAATGCCCTCGAGATTTCTTAAAGTGACAGGAGCAAGTTGAAGAATAATGCATTTAGTGGGGTCTCTTTTGTGCGTTTCAAAAGGGTAGATTGGAATTGTTCTAGGTGTTTATAGAAGTGGAGACATATCCGGCATGAGGGCATAGGAAACTACTTACAATGGTTTCATCTGGGAGGGGGTAGAGTATTTAGAGATTTTTAGGTCAGGCTTTATACCCATTGGCATTGTTTAAATTACCAGTATTACCATAAATATGCTTTACCATTATATAATGAAAAAACATAAAAGCTTAACAGTGAGCCCATAATCCATAAAAGCAATTGTGATAATAGTATGACCACTAAATAGCTTATCAAATGCCAATTCTGTGTATTCTCTCATTTCATCTTTAAAGCATCTTATACATGAGGAAACGGAGTCTTGGGTTAAGAGACTTGTGAAGGCCACGTCTGAGTACGAAGCCCTGGCTCTTTCCACGGGCGTGGTTCTGGGGCCCAAAATGAGAGCTGGCTCTGTGGGCGCTTTGTCAGGACCTCCCCAGTGCGTCCCTCCTGGTGGGCTCGATGGTTTCCCACGAGGGCAGCTGCTCAGTCATCTGTGCCCCGCAGCTCTTCTCCCGACCAGACCCCTTAGCGTTACCCTGTCCAACAAGCGACTTAAATTAATTAGAACTAAGGAAGACTAACACCTGGTAGCACGAGCCACATTTCAAGCGCATTAGGCCCCTGAGAATATTTGGCACTTGAAATGTGGCTCGTGCTACCAGGTGCACAAATATCGGACATTTCCGTCATCGCAGGACCTTCTACTGGACAGCACTGCCTCGTCACAGCTTTAGAGCCAGCAGGAGGCCCCCAACTTGCTCTTCTACTTACAGGGTGAGCTTAGTAAGTTGTGTAACCTTTCTGAGCATCCATGTTCTTAGCTATAAAATGGGATCACAGTTGAGCTACCTCACTGGGCAGTTGCAAGGTTTCCTTGAGATCATGCCGTTCGCACAGTTAGCCCAATGCCTCGTCACGTGAGCCACCTAAGGGTGGCGAGGAGGGGAGGAATCTGCAGGCAGACAATTTCATGACCTTGGGCAGGGCACCTCCACTCTGAGGCCCGCCTCCTTCTCTGTAAAATGGGGCCAATGGGTCCATGTTAAATATTCTGCCTTTAAGAATTAGCTTGGCGGGGAGGCTGGCCCGGCTGACTCCACAGAGAAGGGTTCCTTTACTCAGTTTCCTTTTCTGTGAAATGGGGTGCAGGCTCTTGCCACGACACACACACTCATGCACACACATGTATGCACACACTCACATACCCCATTTGTGAATGGGATATTTTTTTATTAATACTTTTCTTCCCACCTTCTAAGTTCTTCTGGCTGGACTAATAAGCAAATTAACAGAGACAGATGAACAGGAGAAAATAAAAATTTAATACATGCGCATGGGAATTTACATGGACATGATAAATCCATAAAAATTCCCAGAGACAGGGAGGCAACACTGGGTATATAAGACCTGTTGGACAAAGGAAAAATGGGCGGGTATTAGATTTCAGAGCGAGAGTGGGCCCACTCTCGTACCTATTTACCTGGAGCGAGGCTCCGAGTCGGACTGCCTCATGGTTGCAGGGCTGCCGCGTGTTAGCCGTGTCTTAAGCTGTCCCAGGCTCAGCTTCCTTCCTCATCTCTGATTCAGGAACCTCACTCTTCCCTAATGGTCAAAGGACCATTATGAGGCTTAACTGAGACCATAGGGGTAAAGTCTCACCACAGTGCCCAGCCATAGGGCATGCTCAATAAATGTTTGTTACAATTATTAAGTTGGTTTTCCTTTACTAAGCACCTATGTGCCAGCAACTATGCTACACATTGAAGACACCCCTGAATAAGTCATAGTCTCTGTTCTCACAGTATTTACAATTTATTGGGGGCGGTGAAAAAGACACCCAGAGACACACCTCCCTCTGATTCACTCCAGGTTACAAGGACAAACACTCTCACATCCCACCTCATCTCTCCCAAAGTCACAACTCGGGCCCATCTATGTTCATAAGCTGTAATTTTGCTAATACCTCCTGCGTCTTCACCACCAATCCAAGGCATTATGCACAGAAGTGACCTCAATGTTTCAAAAAAAAATCTATGTTGTGAAGATATCAAAAATACAACACATAAATTGATACAATCACTGTTGACGGTATCTACTATAGCTAAACATTCACCTACCTTATGACTCAGCAATTCCTCGGCTGGGTATTTGCCCAACAGAAAACACACTGTGTTTACCCAAAAATTCATAGAAAGATGCTCATAGCTGCTTTATGAGTCAGAGCCTAAACTGGAAGCCATCCAAATGTCCATCCACAGGAAGACAGACAACCACACCGTGATGTAGCCGTAGGATGGGGTACGACTCAGCAATAAAGAGAATAGCCTGCTGATACAGGCAACAACATTGATGAATCTCAAACATGCTGCTGAGTGAAAGAAGCCAGACTCCAAAGAATACGTTTCCTGATTCCATTTATATGAAGTTCTAGAACTTAGACACAGGGAGCCCCCCGGGGTGCCGGGAATGCTTTATGTCTCAGTCTCGGAGTGGCTGTGTGGGTGAACACAAATGGCTAACTTCACAGAGCTGCATACTTGGAATGAGTGCACTTTATGGATGTGTTCTATACCGCCGTTGTTAAACGTTTACAAACAAAGCAAGGTCCCATAAGTGTTCCTTAGTGCACGCATCTTGTAGGGAAGACTAAGGAGGATGTGTGATGGGTCCATGGTCCCTTTGACATGTCTCAAACAGAGGCATCAGCCTCCAGAAGCAAAGTGAGGAAGAGGGGGGGATAGACTCATGGAAGGTCACCCAGGTCCAACCCCGAGAACATTTCCGCAACAATCGGGGCATGAAAAGGAAGCAGGCGGTGGCCACAGGAAGGACAGGAGAAATGCAAATGTCTTTGGCCTCGGCCAACAGTGGGCTGTGTTCAGACATAGTTGGGTCCGTTGTACAATACACAATGGCATCTCCTCTGGTATTGTATTGTGTGTGCTACCTCTCACGAACCAAAATGATAACTAATCCAGCATCTTCCAATCCCTAAACGCTGAGAACAAATGAGGATTGGCTGTATTTCTCAGCACAGTCCTTAGAAAAGACTATCCATTACCTGTAATACGTCAGCAAAGATCCAGGTGGCTTTTCAAATTAGCTTCGCCTTCACAGGGGGCTGCGTGCAAGTGAGCGTTTTCTCCTCCCCAAGCTCCGGTCATTAAAGGGACAGGGGCCTCTGACATAGGTTGCCCTGATTTCAGTCTTTCATGCAAGGGGGGGTGGGGGGGGGGCGGGCATGCAAGGCACAATTGTTGGAACTCTGGTTCTGGGAGCTGCTCCTTCTGCAGTCCGGGCTTTGTGATGCTAATGCCGCCCTTGGGACCCACCCCCCTCCCCAGGTCTGTGCAGGGAGACATGAGAAGAACCCCCAAGAGCCCTCAGAAGCAGGTCCTTTTTCTATGTCCTGGAATTTTCTTCCACAGATGAGGTTACTGGTCCTCTCAATGCCTTTGTTAAAAAACACAAAAGAGGCTTGGCCAAATCCCAAAAAAACGCCCTCCCTCCTCTAAGGCCTCCTCTGTAGCAGAGCTCAAAGTGGGAGCACCCTGGGAAAACGTCAGGACCCCAGGCCCTTCTACCCACCCTGAGCAATCCCTGGGGAGGCAGCAGGAGGCCTCCCTCCGTTCTTGCTCTCCGTGGAATTAGCCACTTTCCCTACATAGCCCAGAGCTCCCCGAGTGGGTGCATTCATTCATTCACTCACTGCATTCATTCTTTCAATAAGTTGTAATTGGGCATCCAATCCAAGCCCAGCTCTAGACTAGGCCCTTGGGAGACAGCTACAAACAGGCCAGAACAGTCTAGTTGAGGAGCTGGTGGTGAATATTAATATAAGGGAAGTCCAGGGTGCTGTGGGAGCACGTGATCAAGGGGACCTCCTTGAGGATGTGGCATTGCAGCCCAGCCTACAGGGTAAGGAGTAGCAGGCAGAGCTGCTGAGTGCATCCTCATAGAGAAAACCACTGTGTGTGAGCAGGAGTGAGAGGCAGCATGGCTTTCAGGGAACCCAATAGTCCTTTTTTTAAAATATATTTTTATTGATTTCAGAGAGGAAGGGAGAGGGAGAGAGAAATAGAAACATCAATGATGAGAGAGATTCATTGAGCAGCTACCTCCTACACACCCAACACTGGGGACTGAGCCTGCAACCTGGGTATGTGCCCTGACTGGGAGTAGAATCATGACCTCCTGGTTCATAGGTTGACACTCAACCACTGAGCCATGCCAGGCGAGCCCCAGTAGTTCTTGGGACTGGAGTATGGAGGTGAGGGAAAGGAGCCCCATTTTCTCACTGACCTTCCCTCATATGACTGCCCCTGTGTCCCCTCCCCTCCAGCCACCTTGGCCACCTTGCTGTTCCCTTGCTGTTCCATGCTCCAGCCCCAGGGCCCTCGCTCTAGCTGTTCCCTCTGTCTGTGACACTCGCCCCAAGATCATCTGTTTGGCCAAATCCCCCACTTCCTCCAAGGTTAGTGCTCACCTCTCACCTTCTCAGTGGGACTCTGAGCAGCCAGTTATTGGCCCATACTGCCCTGGCTTACCACTGACTCCCCCACCCCCTCTCTAATTTCCCTTTGGTCCACAGTACATCACCTTCTAACATACTATCCATTTCACTTACTCATCATTGTCTCTCCCCCCCACTAGAATGTCAGCTCCACAAGGTCAAGGACCTTTGTTTTCCTCACTGAAGCATTCTGAGCCCTTGAACGTTTGAGGAAACAAATAGATGAGATTTGAGAGGCTGGCAGGGAGGGTCCAGGTTGCAGAGGCCTTGAAGGCCAAGGGAAGGCATGTGAGTCTGGTTCCAAGTGCAAAAGGAAGGCACTGAAGGGTTTTGAGTAGGACAGGGTCAGGGTTTGAGTTACATTTTAAAAGCTTGCTCTGGAGTTTATGTGGACCATGACCTGAAGGAGAGCAAGCGACTGCAGGCATCCAGGCGTACGGTGGTGGGGGCTCGGCCAGGCCAGGGTGGAGGCACCGGGAGGAGTGGATGGATTGAAGAGATCCCAGGAGGTGATCCCACCATGCCTTGGTGACCTGAGGACTGTGGGTTTCAGAAAGACAGGGCGAGCAGACCCCCAGCTCCGGAGTGACAGGGCCGAGAGCCACTTGCTAAGCTGGAGGTCCAGGGGATGAACTCTGGAGTGGTCCAGAGTTCTGTTTGGGCCACTAAGCGTTGGGCCTATTAGACTCTCAAGTGGAGATGTCGGGTGGCCTGTTGGGCAGCGTTTAAGCTCACGGTGAAAGTCTGGGCTGGAAACACACGTTTGGGGGTCGTTGGCTTAGAGCTGTTTTTAAAGTCATGGGTGTAGAGGGAGGAAAGAAGACGCCCAAGAACTGACCTTGAGAGGCAAACCCTGAAGCCTTCTGAGTTGCCCCTGGAAGGAGAAGGAGTTAGCCAGGAAGGTGGGGAGCAGGCAGGCCAGGAAGAAGGAACTGTGTGTATAAGATCCCAACATAAAAAAGACATGACTCTCAGTACTCTTCAAAATTGTCAAGGCCATCAAAACCAAAGTCTGGGAAATTGTCAGAGCTAAGAGAAGCGTAAGGAGGCATGGCTTTAATTATTAACAATATATCAAAATTAATTCATTAATTGTTACAAATGTGCCCTACTACATACATGTACAACTACATACATGTAAAATATTAATAATAGAGAAACTGGGTATGAGGTATAAGACATTCTCTGTATAATCTTCTCAATTTTTCTCTAAGTCTAAAACTGTTCTAAAAAGTAATCTATTTTTTAAAAAGGGCATGAGTCTCATAAATACCCCCCAACACACACACATGTGCACTCCAAGGACATAGTAATGTGTTTCTCTGGGTAGTATGAGTGGACAGTATGAAGATTTTGACCCTGCCCAGTCCTTTCTGTAGTCAAAAGACTCAGGGACATTGAATATTTCCTCACTCCTCCCCTGCCAAGGAACAGAGAGGCTCACCTCCACCTCCTTTCTTTCTGTTCACAGAAAGATTACTCTCCTCGGGCCATATTTCATAATGAAAATGAGAAGCAGAGACTAAATGGCTCAGGTAAGTCAGATCCACCTAGGATCCCCGAGGGGGGAGGGGTGCAACCTGAGTTAATCCTCTGGGAATGCTGTCAATGCACATTCCTTAGTCACAATTTTCCTGAACCCCCACCTCGTTCAATCCTGGCTTGGTTTCCCCCCTGCAGCGTTGGTGCCATCTGGGTTCAAATTCCAGTTCCACAACTAACTAGTTATGGGATCTTGGGCAACTCACTTGAGCCTATTTCCTCATTTCTAAAAGGGCCTTAACCATACTTTATCGAAGAGTGGATAAAATGAGATGAATGGTAAATTGAGTGCAATTTCATCCTCCGAAGAATAGATATGAGATAGAGAATGCCAAATGTCTGGCATGGTGCCTGGCACGCATGGCGGCTGGTTGTTGATGACAGGCATGGTCAGTCCGGCCAATCAGTGAAGTCCCTGAAGATCCAAGTGTGTCACTCGGGTCCCTGGGGCCCAGGGTGCTGACTGAGGATCAGGGAAGTACAGGGATCTCTGAATCAGGGCAGAAGCTGGGACTGGGCAGTGGCCAAGGGCCAGCCAGAGAGGGCTTTGCAGGCAGATGGCCTGGGAGGCATCGAGGCTGGAGAGGACTCAGAGGCAGATGGAGGTGATACTGTGTGGCTGAGGCCCCAACAGCCAGCTCAGGATTCCCTGGCCCACGCAAGTGCAGCCTTAACAGATGCCATCCAGTACCCTGGACAGCTCCAGGGGGTCCCTAGGTTTGAGGGGCACTAGTTTGTGGGTGGAGTCTGGATTGGGTCTTGGCTCCTCCATCTGGCTGTGTGAGCAGGAGCCAGTCACCTCACCCCCTGAGTCTCAATGATCTCATCTATAACTCCAGATAACACCTGCCCTTCAGCGCTTTTGTAAAGAGTCCATGAAATAACAGAGCAGCCCATGTCTGGGTCAGACCACTTGAGTTTGTATCCCAGCTCCACACTCTGCGGTGGCAGAGAAATTGTTTAACCTCTATGAGCCTCAGTTTGCTCATCTGCAAAATTGGAAGGCTAACAGATGCTAATTGATAGGGTTGGGAAGATGAAACAAAATAGGACATCAAGCACACAGTGGAGATTTGCTTTTTGTTTTGGAAGAGAGCACAGCGCCCAGCACAGTAGATAATCAACACTCAGTTTCTTATACAGTATCTTCCAGATCCGCCTGGTTGACTGCCTCTTCGCTTTCAGATTCTTTTGGTTGGTCCTCCCATCTCTGCTGTTAAAAGAGTCCACAAAGCCAGAGAAGTCAATCTTGTGCATCCACAGGCTTCCCACCACAACCCTCCTCCCCCGGTGAAGTCCCCTGCTTCTCAGTGCCACCCACCCCAGATGCCCTGGAACACTTTTTAAAATACCAGAATATCGTGTTCGTTCTGTGCTAGCCACTGTTCTAAGACATATCAGTTACCCTCACAACCCTGTGAGCTAAGTACCCACTTTACAGATAAGAAAACTGAGACTTTGCGAGGTTAGGTAATTAAATCGTGGGGTCACACAGCTGTTAATTGGTGGCGCTGGGTTCCGATCCCAAGGATAGCACCTCAGAACCCCACACCTGCTTGTACAAGCTCTCAGCGAGGCCAGCGGCCAGGGGAAGGAAGCAGAGTAGGTGGGAGACCACCTGGGAATCAGGACACCCGGTTCTCGCCTTGGACCTGGGACCGGGGCCCAGGGGTCCTCACACCAGATGCTTGCCCGCGCCCTGCCGGCTGCCTGGCGGGGTAGACCTACCCTTGCCCTAGCTCCGGTCCCTCCCCCGCGGCGCCTCCGCGCCCGGCGGCCGCAGCGCCGCGGTAACCTGACCCGCGGCGGGGTTTTGGCCTCCGCCGCCGAGACTTGCCGGCTGCGCTGCACCGTGCGCTCCCCGCCCGCAGTGCCGGCTCCGCTGTCGGGCGCGCGGGCGCATGGCGCAGAGGCTGGGCGAGCGGGCACGGGTGCCCGCCGAGGCCACCGGGCTCTACCGGGCAGTGCTGCTCAGGTCCGGTAAGTGGGAGCAAGACCCCTCCCCCGCCTCCGTCTTGGAGGAGCGCGAAGAGGGCTCGGTGGGCGCACCGAGCGCAGCCCCGGGCCAGCCGACCACGGCGCTCTGGTCCTTCCTTGCTCTGCTTCCCTCCTTCCCTTTCGTTCCTTCTTTCCTCCCTTTCATTATTTTAAATTACTTTGCTTTCTCCCTTTTTTATTTCCTTTCGTTCCTTCTTTCCTTCCTACATTCTTCCCTTCGGGGGGTTGTATTCCTATGTGTGGGCGCGCGTGCACACGCTCGCTCGCTCACACTCAGTGTCCCGACGACAGACGTCCTGCGAGCTTCCTCTCTCGGCCGGTCCCGTAAGCGGGGACTCGCACGGGCGCGGGGCGCGCGGGGCGTGGGCGCGCGGAGGATGGGTGAGGCCGGGACGCAGGCGCTGGGCAGGAGGGAGCGCGAAACGGACGGGTGTCCAGGGGAGTGTGAGGTTAGCGGGGGACGGTGGGAGGGGAGAGCAAGTTACTGGAGGCGAGGAACCGTTTTCCATACGCGTCCTTTAAGGAGAAAAAGATTTGTCAGGAAACACGACGGCGGTCGCTTTTGCGGGTGGGAGTTGAAAGTGTGTTTTCTCCTATGTGTCCTTTTATTTGGAGTAAACATATTACATTTCTGATCAGGACAATGAGAGATGTTTTTATTTAGGAAAATGAAACCAACGTAAGATATGGTCAATTTACAAGTAATTTGGAAAACACGGGAATGTAGAAAGAAGGAAACGCTGAATGTCCGAATTCAGCGTTTGGGACAGTTCCTTCTGGATTTGTGCTTTAAAGTGACGGTTGGAGAAGGGGAAGATCGGTCTCCTGGGGGTCCGTGCCAGTTGGGGGTACGCGATTAGAAAGCCTCGAGGGCCTTGGGCGCCCGGGGAGCGACCCTCTGCCCAGGGCAAGGAGCGCCCCACCCAGCGGTCCTGCCTGCAGATCGCTGGAGGCGAAGCGAGAGGCCAGGGCTGTTTGCTGCGGGGCCAGCCCCCGGGAGCCGTCCGCTCCGGGACCTCCGGGACCGATTGCCTTTCCCACCGGGACCGGCTCCCGCCGCGGAGCCCCTGCTGTGGAGCTTGGGGACGAGGCTCTCCAAGTCCAAAAGCAAGAGCTGGCCAAGCCTTGGGGCTGGCGGCGCCTTCCGGGGGAGGGTCTTAGATCTGGCGGCGCCGGCCGGCCGGCAGAAGGGGAGGCGCGTTCTCATTAGAAGAATCTGATTTCAAATCCCAGCTCCAGCGATTTCCCCACCAAGCACTCTCTAAGTGTCCCCGCCCAGGTCCTATCTCCTCACAAAGATGCGGAGAGGGCGCAGCTCCAATCCAAAACGCTGCGTTCCCTCCAACTGCAGCCAGGAAGAGCCTTACTCCAAAGGTAGCATGTTTCACTCGCAGCCCCTCCAAACTCGCAGACATGTTAGAGTCGTTCCCGGCGGCACATGTCTGCCTGGTAACTGTACTGCACACAGCGACACAGCCAGGAGGGCACAGAGGCCTGTGACTGGGCCACCTCCTCTGTGCTAGGCACTGGGCCTCTGGCCGGCTCCACAGCCCTGGAGTCACCGCTAATTGTCATGCCCATTCAATGGATGAGAAGACCGAGGCTCAGAGAGAACAAGCAGCTTGCTGGCCCATGGCCCTGCTAAGGAACCTTTTCTAAAGGGTAGAAAACACATGCAAACTTGGGTCCATGGATGCCGAAGTCTGCACACCTTCTGAGAACAGTAATAACAATGGCAAATTTTTGTTGGTCGCTTGTTACTGCCATTCTCTCTGCCAAATGCTGTACATCTCATGAACTTCATTCATTTAATCATTCAACCAGTATGTATTGACCACTGTTTTAAACATGAGGAAACCGAAGCTCAGAGGGTCACACGACTTGCCTACGGGGTCACACAGCCCATCGGGGGTGGGGCTGAGATTCAGACCCAGGGCCGCCTGCTCTGGCTGTCTCACACAGGAAGAGCAGTGAGTATGACTGAGGGGAGAGGAGCCAACCCCGGCCATTTAGTCAAGAGGCAAGATCCCCCTTCAGCAGCTTCCGAGGACAGGATCGTAGAATCAAAGCCAGGATGGCAGCGTTTTCATACAGTAGCCTCAACTTATGCCCCAAAGTACTACAACGCTTTTAGAAAAACTGTCATCTCAAATTATTTTAAAATAACTGAATATTAAAATAATACAGGCTCACCATGAATATTTTGGGAAATCGAGAATAGAGAGGGACGGTCATTGACCTAGAATCCCACTAACCATAAGCAGGCCCTGGTAACACTGGGATGTCCCCTTTTAATCTTTGCTGTGCAAAGTTGGTGGTCGTGTGTGCTTGCTCTTCGTCGCTGAGATTGTACTGACTCTGGTCTTTGATCTCACTTTCTCACTTGGCTGAAAATCTTTCATGCTCTTAAACGCGTGATCCAGAAAACAGCTCCCGCCGTGGAGCCCAGACTCTGGGGCCGGTACTGTGTGAAGGGCTTCCCACCATGTTGTGTCCCCTTCACTCCTCAAAAGGATGTCGGCCCCCTTTTGGAGATGAGGAAATGGAGAGTTGAAGGTCACAGGTCACCTAGCTGTGCAGCCTGGAGCCAGGAGTGGTGTCTGTGCTGACACCAGAGCCCAGGCTCTGACCCACTGGGCTAGCAGGGTCCCCTCAGGGGAGCACGCATGCTTGGCCATGCCTGGTGGGCTGTGCAGGGCTGTAGTGAAGGTCCTCCTGCAGTTGGTTACCGGCATCCTACCTGGAGCTCAGGCCAGGTTCCTGGCCGGGAGGGAAGCATGTCTCTGTGGCACAGACAGAGCCACACCTCTGCAGCCCGAGGGGCAGCCGGAGCCTCCAGCCCCCCCTGCCACGTAGGGTTGCCAGGTAAAACACAGGGTACCCAGTTAGATCTGGATCTCAGATGCACAACCAATAACATTTCAGAGTCTAGAAAATCATGCATTGCTTATCTAAAGCTCAAATTTAACTGGGCATGCTGTATTTTTGTTTGCTACGTCTGGCAACCCCACTGCCAGGAATCATGGAACTTTGCGTGGCTTGACAGGCGATGGTCTGCCCAGGTTCCTCTGTACACACACACTCACCCTCACTCACATCCCTCTCCCCATCCCGAGCTCCCCTGTCCATCTCCTGTCTGGCTACAAGTGAACTACCATGTACTGGGGATGGGGCACCCCAGGCTCTTCTGCTGCTGAGAGATGAACTGCCTCACGGCAGCGGGTTGACAGCCAGCTTTCTGAAACAGGACTCGGTTCTCCCTCACTCCCTCGCACTTCCCCGTTTTCACGCTTGAAATCCCTCCACCGGGTAAATTCTTCCTAGTTCAAACTTGTTGTAAAGGCAACTCTCATTACTTTTATAATCTCTCCGTGGATCCCATGACAAGTTTTTCTGCCAAAGCAGCTCCCGCCCTCCCCCATTCCTTTCAGCCCAGCATGTAGGGGGCAGGGAGGTTGGATTCTAGGGTTGTTGTGTGGGTGGCTCTCAAAACCCTCATTGAGGCTTGAAAAGTGGCCTTGGAGATAGAATGAATGCAGGGCTGGGGAGGAAGTTTGGAGTTGCCATGGGAACTTCTTGTCTGATGTTTGTGGGCCCAGATAACTGCTCCTGGTTCCTGTCGGCTTGGAGAAAAGGGGCAGAAATGAAAGGAAGGAGGGTTTGGGAGTTTTTTAATGAAAGCTGTAGCCACCGCCCACCGTAGAGGCAGGAAGGTTGCCAGCTCCCACTCACCACTGCCTCCCCTGGTCTTCACTGCCCTTCCATTTGCACCTCTTGTTCTCCAGGAAACAAGCGTCAGAGGGGCAGGAAGGATGTGTGGGAGGGATGTGCTCAGCGCTGGGATCCCCTCAGTCCTCCACGGATTGAATCTGATCCCCAGAATGGGGAGGCCTCAGGGAAAGCCACACCGACCCAGCAGGAGGCAGCTGGGGCTGCGTTCAGCCGATACCTGGAGGAACCGGCTGAAAGGTTCATTTTCCCAGAAGTCCCCTGCTTTCCGACACGGCCGAACCAGATGTGAAGCATAACTACAGTTAGTTGGAAAAGGTTGCTCTTTTTCATATTTTTAATCTTTATTGCTTTTTTCTGACAGCAAAAGAAATCGATGCTTACTTGTCTTTTTTAAGCCACAAACACTACAATAATGTAGTGACAAAGGAGCGAGCTTGTCATTTTATGCCATGGAATAGTGGTTCTCAAAGTCCCAAATATAAACACATCCGCAGGGGACATGCTAAAATCCAGATTCCTAGGCCTCTCCCGCATAGGTTCTAATACAGCAACGGCCCAGTGATTCCACTTTACCCCTCCTTCTAAGTGATGTCTAGCAACGATGTTCAAGATACATTGATCTGGAACTGACCTCCGTTAGTAGGTTAGTTAGTGTGCCTGCATCCAGGTTGGTTCTCCGTGTATATGCAGTTGACCCTTGAACAAGACAGGTTTAAACAGCACAGGTCCCCTATAGGAAAAATTTTCCAATAAACACTGTAAATGTATTTTCTCTTCTTTATGAGTTTCTCACTAGCACTTTCTTGTCTCTAACCTACTTTATTGTAAGAATACATTATCTATATATATAAAACCCTAATATGCAAATAGACCAAATGGCAGAACAACCTAACAAACAGTCGCTATGACGCACGCTGACCACCAGGGGGTGCACGTGGAACATGGCGGGCGCCAGCTGTGGCGGGATGGTGGAGCAGGTGAGCAGGGGTGCCAGACCAAGGCAGGGCACCGGTTGCTGTCATTGGGGCGAGCCTCTGGTGGTTATTGAAAATTCTTTGCTCCTGCACACCACGGTCCCACCCAGCGCTCGCACCCGCTGCCAGTGCCAGAGCCGCTGCTCGCACCTGCTGCCGGCGCCCGACACTGGCCCCCATCGCTCAGAGCTGTCACCCCTCAGGACTTCTCCACTTCCCCCTGCTCCTGAGGGGCGATCGGGGCCAGCAGCTGCCTCTCACACCCACTGCTGGCGCCCGGTGCCAGTCCCAATCACTCAGCGCCATCAGCGGGTGCAAGTGGTGGCTGCCAGCCCCTATTGCCCCTGAGGGCTTCTCCACCTCCCCCTGCTCCTGAGGGGCTATTGGGGCAGCAGCCGCCACTTGCACCCGCTGATGGCGCTGGCCCTAGTCGCTTTGCACTGTCAGCAGGTGTGAGCAGGGCCGATGCCATCAGTGCATGGGAGCAGCAGCAGCAGGAACAGGGCTGCTGGCAGACAGGGGACCGGGGGCCGTGGCAGGAGGGGCCGGGCGGGGGTGCGGAGGATGGGCCAAGACCCACCCCTGTGCTCACTGCAGCTTCGCAGCCCCCAGTTCCTTTCAAGGTGCATGAATTCGTGCACTGGGCCCCTAGTATAATACATATAACACAAAAATATGTTAATCGACTGCTTATGTTATCAGCAAGGCTTCCAGTCAACAGTAGGCTATTAGTTTTGGGGAATCAAAAATTGTACGTGGATTTTTGACTGCACAGGGGATCAATGCCCTTGACCCCTTGTTGTTCAAGGGTCAACTGTGCTAACTTGGATTTGGGGGAAAGAGGAGGGGGGGAGTTATAATACATGTGGTTTTTCAGTTTGACTTTTCACTAAACATGAAGTGGACACCTTTTCAGCTCAATAAATACACATGCTATGGACTGCATCCTATTAGGGGGTGCAGCATGCTCTCTCCCCGATGGGGTGTGGCTGGGGAAACGGTTGATCACCAATCGCACACAGAAGATGGTGCTGTGACGAGCTCGGGGAAGTCAGTGCTTGGGCGTCTGCGTGTCAGTGCTGTTGCTGAGCACCGTGGCCGGGGAGAGGCCTGCTAAGGAGGATAGGGAGGCCCTGCCCCAGGCTGGCAGTCACATGGGGGAGCCTGATGGGTTATACAGAGGTTGAACCATGAGGAGAGCTTTAGTGGGGAAAGTGGCACCCAACCTCAGGGGGTGGGGGGCTCATGCCCAACTCTGCTTGGCTCTGGTTGCTCGGGGGCTACCATTGGAGTCTTCTAATAAAGGGGCACAAAGTAGGCCGGCGGGCAAGCTGGCATGGGAACCGTCAGTGTCTCCTCTGGAGGGAGCTGGGTTCTGGAGCTTCTTCTCCAGGTGGGAGCAGAAGCTGTCGGCGGTCCCCCTGCCCCAGGACCCCTTGTGTTGCTCCAGCTGTCAGCGGGCACTGGGATTGGCTCAGACAAACCACTGTGGGCCCCGGAAAGGCCCAAATACCCTGAGTGGCCAGATTATTATGATCTCTGAATGCATAATAATCTGGCCACTCAGTATATAGATATTAGAGGCCTGGTGCATGAATTCGTGCATGGGTGGGGTCCGGCCAGCCTGGCCAGGGGGAGGGGACATGGGCGGTTGGCCGGCCTGCCTGCTGGTCAAACTCCTGGTCGAGGGGACAATTTGCATTTAGCCTTTTATTATATAGGATATACACTGAGTGGCCAGATTATTATGCGTTCAGAGATCATCATAATCTGGCCACTCAGCATAAATAGCCGTCTATGGGACCAGGGGCAGAGGAGTGGTCTGACAAGGACTTAGTTGTTGTCCCCTGTGTCAGAATTTAGTGAAATTGAAGCCACATCAGAATGGAAGGCTGGGGGAGGCTACCACTCAAAGTACCTCAAGAGAAGCAGCATTTAGGAAGAAGAAACAAAAAGAAGAAACAAAAAGGGACATACGTTGTTTCCACAGAATTACTTTCTACCGGAGAACCTGTGACCCTTAAGTGGCCCTGGAAGGGCCAGCGTGGCCAGGTCCCTGGGACATGCCTGACCTGCCCCCTGCCCCCTCTCTAGCCCCGTCTCCCACCTCCTCCTCACGCCCGACACTCAGCCCCCTGGCTTCCTCCATCACCCCAAGCTCATTCCCCCGCTGGGCCTTTCCACTCGCTCCTCTTACTCCCTGCAATGCTCTCCCCTGTGAGCAGACTTCACACTGTGACTCCTTCTCACCCTTCAGCCTCCCTAAAACATCACCCCCCAACCCGGTCCAGCTTCCTAAGCCCCAACTCCCCGCCCCCTTCACCTCACCCAGAATTACTCCCATCGTGGCATTCAGCGAAGCGCAGCGTTTTCTTGTCTCCTTATTTTTTGTCTGACCCCCACCCCCTGGAATGCAGGTTACCTGAGCACAGAGATAGCCTCTTCTCATTCACACTTGGAGCAGTGCCAGGAACATAGTAGGAACTCAGCAGATGTTGTTTAAGTGATGATAGAGGCCAGAGGACAGACGCTTCTGAGAAAGTCAAGGTGGGAAGAGGCCAAGTGTGGCTGTAGATGCCAGCTTCCTTGCGAGGGCATGTGTGTCCGTGGCCTCTGGCATCGACACACGTTCTTTATTTTTGCATCCACACGTTTGCTCGTTGAGCCAGGACGGTGGCCTGCGCTTCCTGCCGGGCCCACTGCCGCATGCTGGGCCCTCCCACAGGTCACACGGAGTGCAGCTCTCTCTGCAGGAAAAGTCCCGTTTGCTGAGCGTTGACTAAATGCTTTCACTGATGTCATCTCATCCATGTTTTCTCCCATCCACCCTGTGATTCTCCACAAACACAGAAACCAGGGCTCAGTGGCTGCCAAGGGGCTGGTGCCCAAGCCAGGGCTGACAGAGGGGGGGGCGGGGTGCTGAGCTTCCACTCCCCCACGCTCCCCTGGGCAATGTCCTGTTGGCGCTTCTCTGAAGTTCAGACGAAGTTCAGGGCACCGAGTAAATAAAGTGCAGAGAGTTTTGGACCCGCCGGTGGGTGGCCAAGAACTGACCCAGGGTGGTTCCCCCTCCCTTCACCCCAGAAGACGGGGCACCCAGCAGGAAGCCGGCTTCCCTTGCGCCAGGCGGTGCTGGCTGCACTCTTGCCGACCCTCCCATTAGAAACGGAAATGCCTCCTCACTCAGAACAAAGCTTGGCATGTTTCTTACTCTGCAACAAGCTGACAAAATAGGTATTTATTTGTGTCTCTCAAACGTGTGGCTTGGACACGGTGTTCCGCATTGTGGAAGTGGCTGTGCACCGAGTGAAATACTTGTTACTATAGTAACAGTTCCTTTTTATTGATACCAGAATAAACAGGAATGCAAAGCTGCCTCACTTGCTGGCACATTTCGGCCGCCTGGCCTGTGATCCCGGGGGTTTAAGAACCGCCCTTCGGAGGCGGCGGCCCTGTAGCTGGTCTGGGACTTCTAGGTGGAGCGAGGAGCCCAGCAACACCGTCTGAGTTCCCGTACGACGTGGGCAGAGAAGTAAGACCATTTCTCTTCTGTTTCACCTGCTGGGAACTGGGTGCTGGGCCAGGAGGAGGTACGGGGTCAGGAGGGCAGCCCTAGAGCACTGGGGTGGGCTGTGGGGACTGGAGCTGTTGAAGCTTAGGTACCCAGGCTCTGCCCCAGCTGTGAAATGACGGGGAGGTGCCTCCGGCACCCTGGGCCTGGGGAGAAGATAGGAGACCCGTGGAGGGAGCACGCCGATACCGCCCTCCATTCTTGCTGATCTGTCTTCCTCAGAGGGATCCGAGTTTATACAGGATCTGACTCCCCCGTGTCCATTATCAGCCGCGTGGCGGTTTCTCTTCATCGCTGACGGACAGAAGGCTGCAGGGCGGCACCTGAGAGCACAGGTCTGGCCTCAGACAGCTCTGCCCAGATCCTGGCGCCTTCACTTGCCGGCTGTGTGATCTGGGGAAATCACGTGGCCCCTCGGAGCCTCAGTTCCTTCGTCTGTAAAAAGGGACACGATAGTACCTACCTCCTCGGTCTGCTGTCAGAGCTTCCTGAAATGTGGCTGAGGTGCCCAGCACGGTCTGTGGCTCATGGCAACGTTCGCATGCCCCCCTCCCGCCTCTCTGGGGCACTTGGCTTTTGCGTTTTGCGGTTCGAGGCCAGAAGTCGGGTGTTATAGGATTGGCTGCGTCACTTTCCGGCTGTGAGGCAGAAAAGCCGTGTCTCCAGCTGGTTTGGACCCGGAATGTCACTTAGCTCTGCTGGTGGGTGGTAAGTACCAGCCAGGACCTTTCTCCCTGGCATCTGCCAAGTGGAGAGGGGCATCGCGCCACGGGTGGGCCAGAGGAATGCCTGGCCTGCTCTGTTCCTTGGCCAGCTGCACGGCCTCTCCACCAGCCTGGCTAAGGGCCTTCCATGTCCAGCCCTGGCACTGGGAGGTCCGAGGGGCCCCGAGCAAAATGTTCAGGAAGTTTGTCTGGAGTCATTTTCTCATGGGGTGGGGAGGCTGCATCCAGGCCACGGGCTGCTGGGAGAACTGGAGGTGGCTCCCAGATACACAGCTCTTTGGTTACCGGCCAGTGAAATACAAACGGGCACTTTCCCCACCGGGAGGGGGAAAGGGAGGCGCGTTAGGAAATGCAGTGGCCACGCTTGTCACTCTTACTGAATGCCTCTTTCTCCTCTGCCCCTCCGCCTCATGGCATGGTGAAGCGGGACGGTCCGGTGGGCGTGTGCTGAGCCCAGCCGCTCGGATAGCAACGAGGAGCAAGGGCGAGGGAGGGAAGGCAGAGGAGTGCAGACGCTGACCAACCCCCGGGAGGGAAGGCCCCGCGGGTCCCTCCCAAACAAAGGCCGGCCGTGGGCAGACAACCTGTGGAGTCTGTGTGCCCAGCCCAGCGTTGGTATCTGTGTGGCTTGGATGTCCTCCAGTTGCCAGGCCTCCGTTTTCTCATCTATAAAATGGACTCACACGGCCTCTTCATTGGGGTTTCTTGAGTATCAAGAGAGAGAAAAGAGATGTAGACCTACCTTGTGCGCCGGGAGGAGTGGAGTGAGTAGAAAGAGCGCTGACGTTGGAGTCTGAAGGTCCCAGTTTTGCCATTTATTCTGTGTATCTTGGGACAAGTAGCTTGAGCTCGCTGAGCCTCGATTTTCTCATCTACAGAATGGGAATGATAAAATAGTAGCACTGGCTGCCCCCTAGGGCGATTGTGAGGTCCACGAGGAAGTGAGTGAGCTTTCTTCCAATGCTGAGTGCTCACCACAGGGTCAGGGGAGCCACAGTTTGCCTCGCGAGCACCGCTGTGCCAGGCACTGGGCCAACCACATGGCGCACATTGTATCATGTTACCCTCCACACAGCCCCATGAGTAGGCGTTGCTATTCTCCCCACTGTACAGGGGCTCAGAGAGGTTAGGCTATTCGCCTAAAGTCACACAGCTAGGGAGGGATGTGGCCATGATTCAAATCCAGTCTGTCCCTCTAAAACATCTGCCTCAACCATGCTGCTTTTCTGGTCCATGTGCCGTTTGTTACCATTGATGTCATCGAAGACGGAGCCAGAGCCCCAGCAGGGAAGGCAGGTGAAAGAAGGGCTCGGTACAGCCTAGACAGCCGAGGTCCTGCAGCTGTTCTCAGGGTGAACTGTGACCTGGTCTCCCTCGGCACCGCTTTCCTCCATCTCTTCTGTTGTTCCCTGTGGGGAGCGGAGGGGACTGCTGCCCCCCTACGTTAGCCCCACCTGCCCCAGCAGCCTGCTGAGCTCGCTGGGGAGCAGTTAGTGACCCCAGCTGAGCCGTGTCTGGAGGGGGCTGGCCTCCTGTGGAGCTTTGGGGAGGAGCTGTGGGACCTCTCGAGCCATCGGCAGAACCAGGGAAGAACCAAGGCCGATCTCCCGATCTTCCTCTGACCTTTTATTACCCCCCCTCCCCCAAATGTGAGGTCCGTCCCACAGTCTGCATATGAAGGGTGGATGATTTGCCCATCTTGTCGTCATGCAGAACACTCCCTGTAGCTGTCACCTCCCGGCTGCCTCTACCCCCTGCCCCGCACTTCAGCTCAGCCAGTCCTCACAGCATCTTGGTTTCACAGAGGAGGAGGGAAGGGTCCCTCCCAGGCCACGGAGCTGCTAAGAGCTGTGGCTTCACTCGAGATAGCGAGGTCAACAATTCAACTCAGGCCCCAGCGAAGAAGCTTGATTTTTAACCCTGGTTTACAAAGTTGGCTGACGATTGGAATTACCTGGGGAACTGTGTTAAAATTCCAAAGCCAGGCTGCCTCCCAGGCGAATGAAACCAGAATCCCTGGGTGCACTCGGGCACCGGTATTTTTCAAACGTCCCCTGATGATGCCCGTGTGCGGCCAGGGTTGAAATCCCTGGTGTAACCAGTGCAGCTTTTAAGGAAGATGAGAAAGCTCAATCTGAGACTGGGGATGGGACTTATTAGCGGCCATTGCTAACGGCTAGCAGGTGGCCACACTGTGCAGTTCCAGGGGCCACACTCAGTTTAAGGTACAGGTGTGAAGCCCTGCCCTGCCCTGCTGTATGTGGCTGCCCTATAGCCAGCACTTCGCGTCCTTGGCTCTCCAAGCATCTTGCAAGTATCACCTCATTCACTTTGCAACAACCTCACGAAGACTGCTGATCAAGAGCAGCTTCCATAGCTACTCAACCCTGCTGCTTCTGTGGAGAGCAGGCAATACGTGATGAGTGGGCAGGCAGAGCCAATCCGGGTTCTGATGGCTCCGACATCCGTACACCTAAGCTTCCTTCTGTCTTTCTTGGACAGCCAGCGAAGGGTATTCACTAGCCCAGTGGTCGGCAAACTCATTAGTCAACAGAGCCAAATATCAACAGTACAACGATTAAAATTTCTTTTGAGAGCCAAATTTTTTAAATTTAAACTTCTTCTAACACCACTTCTTCAAAATAGACTCGCCCAGGCCATGGTATTTTGTGGAAGAAGCACACTCAAGGGGCCAAAGAGCCGCATGTGGCTCGCGAGCCGCAGTTTGCCGACCACTGGGCTAGCCCCTTAACCCTCTCTGAGACTGCCTCTTCCTCCTCTCCAGCTCCAGCTCTTCCCTGGGGCGTCCATCTGTCCTCTTTCCAGAGACCACCTGATGGAAAGGTGAGGATGGCTCACCTCACCTCACCTCACCTCACCTCACCTCACCTCACCTCTCCTCACCGCCCATTATGGTCACTTCCCAGAGTCTCGGTCTCTCAGGACACCCCAGCGGCCTGAGAGACTGGCCAGAGCAGTCCTGAGGGTGGCCCCACCTCTGCCCAGGAGGCCCGCTGGCCCCCGGGGGCCCAGATGTTTTGAGTCACCAGCACTTCACTGAGCAGCCCCTTTGTTCCGGCATCTTCGTAACCTTTTGCACACGGAGGCCCAGCACCCTCTAAGCCCTGCCCCCGCCCCCACACGTGTTGTCTGCGGGAGTTCAGCGCCCTAACCGGGAAAGGCATCCGTGTTCGTGTTCGCAGCCTGCAACTCTGGGCTGGAGCGCCAGCCTCATCCTTCAGGATCCCTGTCCCAGCCTCCACCCCGCCCAGGCCTCCGAGAAACACCAGCCCTGCAGCTCCCCGCTGATTTCATTAAAAAAAGAAACAAGTCTGGAGCAGATCTTTGAGCCAGAGCTGCTCACGGATTGGACTTGGGGTGCAGGACTAGCTACCGAGTTTGCAGGGCTCAGTGCAAAATGAAAAGGCAGGGAACCCTCTTCTCCGCAGACGCTGAGGGCTAGGGCCCGCCCGGGCAGCAAACCCATTGGCCAGCTGGTGGTCTATGGGGTGAATGAAGGTCCTCAGCCTGGCCAATCAGACGTTTTCCTCTGGGATTTAACGGGAGAGACAGAGGCCGCCCCTGGGCAGTGAAAGAAAAGGAAGTCGGATAAAAACATTCTTCAAACCTGCTGACAGTTTTCCCACACACAGCAACGAGAATGGCCTTTTCTAAAGCCAATCGGATGCCATCTTTCCCGGACTTGAACCCACCCGTCCACCCGCCACTCTCCCGGTCGGTCGCTCGCTCACGCCACTCCGGGAACACTGTGCCTTTTTGTTCCCTGCACAGGCCTAGCTTGTTCTAGGTACCTGAGTCACACATGCTGTTCCCTCTGCCCCTCTCAGCCTCCTTGGGTCTCAAATGTCGCCTGCTCAGAGAGGCCCTCCCCCTGCACCGGGCTGACTGTGGGTCCAGCTGTTGGTCTCAGCCCCCCCTGGTTCCCCCAGGAGGCTCCTGGCGAGTCGGAATCCTTTCTTCCTATTGGCCGGTGTACTTGTTTACTGTCTGCCTCCCTAGTAGATGTCAGCCTGTGAGAGCAGGAACCTCGCTTGCTTAGTTCACCTCTGTGTGTCCAGTGTCTACCACAGTTCCTGGAAAATTATAGGAGCCCAAACAGATGGCAGAAGGAATGTTTATTATCGTGTACGCTCCTGTGATGTGGGAGCTCTTGGTTTTCTCTGGTTACGTTGTATCTGACCACATGATTGAACTCTCTCATTAGTCCCAAATGCTTTTCTGTTCATGTATTTGGGAATTCCAGGTAGATAGTGATCGCTTATGTAAATAGTAATTCTGCCTTCTCCTGAAGTTACACAACTTATTTCTGTGTCCTGCCTTATTGCTTTGGCTACATACAGTTCGTTGTTTTGAAGACGGTGTGACGGATTAAAATTATGAAGCACTGGAAGGTTTGAGGCTCAAGCGGACTAAGGGAGCTGCTGAGTAAAGTGTGGTGTGATAGGGGCCTGCATGGACTATAGCTGAGAATTACTCAATAAACAATTGATGGGACTTGGTAACAGAAATAGGTATCATGGGGGAGGGAGGGGAGACTTCTAAAACTCCAATCTGAATCAGAGTATTCTAAGGCAGTGGTCGGCAAACTCATCAGTCAACAGAACCAAACATCAACAGTACAATGATTGAAATTTCTTTTGAGAGCCAAATTTTTTAAACTTAAACTTCTTCTAATGCCACTTCTTCAAAATAGACTCACCCAGGCTGTGGTATTTTGTGGAAGAGCCACACTCAAGGGGCCAAAGAGCCGCATGTGGCTCGAGAGCTGCAGTTTGCCGACCACTGTTCTAAGGTATTGGCTCCCAGACAACTTCATCCCATCGGCTAAGAAAATATTCACATTTCTAAACAGGGAGGTAACTACTATAGCCAACTGTTTATTTTGTCAAGTGTAATAAAATAACAAAAAACAGCGTAATGAAAAAATAGAAGAAAGGAAATTAATTAGAATTTTTGTTTTAGAAACAGTTCTGAGAATGTGAATTCAAGAAAAAAAATTAGCAGGTATGTCTCTATGCTCTGACACTTAATCTGACTACATCCAAAATATCTTGTAATAATTAACACTTTTCCCAGTTGACACAGCACTTTCACAAATGTGGTTTCTCTTCATCCTCCCAAAGGCACCCTGCAATGGGCAGTCATAGAAATGCCAGGCACGTTTCCGGTGGGACACCATTTGCAAAGCATCGCCTTCCCTTTGATGCCTGCATTCCCTGGCATGTCACCTTGCAATTTACAACCCATCAGACCTCTGCTGTGCCCAACCCCGCGGAGCCATTACCCACTTCCAGGGTTTTGCACAGACCCGCCATCCCCATCTAGTTTACTTGGAGAACTCCTGTTCATCCGTACAACCCGTCAGGCAGAGAATGGCTTTCATCTGCTCCCAGTAAGGGGGGGGATGGGGAGTGTCTGTCCAAAACCAACATGGTGGCCCTCCAGAGAGGGGACTGACCCTGGTGTGTGAAGTGGGGACACAGTCCCTCAGTGGCCGCATGGAAACCCCACGCCTTAAGGCGCTGGTTCCTCAAGACCAACCTCTGTGAGCCTTGGTTTCCTCACCTGTACAACCTCAAAGTTTCTATTACCAATTTCCAACAAATATTAATTGGCTACTATGTACAAGACCAGACACTGCCAGTGCCTGGCATGTAGTAGAGGCTCAACCTCAGAAAAGCAGGACTCATGAAGGGGGCAGAGCCAATGCCCAAATGTTCACTCTCATTACTATAAGCATCCAATGGGCCAGGCGGTGTCACCCTCCTGAGACTTTTCCTTAATATCTCTCTCTCTCTCTCTCTCTCTCTCTCTCTCTCTCTCGCTCTCGCTCTCGCTCTCGCTCTCGCTCTGCACTTGCTTTTGAGCACTTCAGGGATATGTAGCCAACTTGTAGAGGAGGGAGCCCTTCCGCCTGAATTTAACCGATTTCAGGCTGCTCTGGCGGCAGTGAGGCCATCGCGAAGCCAGACATCTGCTCACGTCCGACAGCCCTCCCTTCGTAATCGGAGGCAGAGCAGCCTCGGGATTCCACACGCTGCTCCCTGCTCTGGAGAAAGGGAAAAGCTGGTCACTTCCACGACGCATTCGGAATTATGGATAGGGAATTTGGACCATAAGGGGTGATATTTTCTTTTAATTACAGCACTCATCCAAATTGTCGTTACCAAGTACATATTTGCTCTTTTTACATAATTTCTTTTTCTGGACTTATTGAGAAACAGAAACTCAAGTGTAATCCCTTTCATAGGAGGGAAAGTGTTTTTTTTCAAAGTCAGGCTAAAACCATTTGCACGTGTCAACCCATATTTTGTGGCCCAGTCGCTCTTGACCTCTATACCCCACTTTACAAACATCATCTCCAGCCCTTACAACAAGCCTGTGCACGGGTTCAGTTGTTTGCAGCTCACAGTTGAGGAAACTAAGGCTCAGAAAGTCAGCTAGTCTGCCCAGAGCCACACAGTAGCAGGTGGCCAAGGCGACCGAACCCCTTGCCCTTCCGCTGTGCCCACGGGGGTGGGTGCGTGTGTGACCTGCTCTGACCCACGCCCCGCCCATCTCTACAGCCTCCATGTACTCAGAGATCCAGAGGGAACGGGCAGACATCGGTGGCCTGATGGCCCGGCCCGAGTACAGAGAGTGGAACCCAGAGCTCATCAAGCCCAAGAAGCTGCTGAACCCCGTGAAGGCCTCGCGGAGCCATCAGGAGCTGCACCGAGAGCTGCTCATGAACCACAGAAGGTGGGGACGGAGCTCGGCTGCCTCAGCCTGGCACGCAGCTGCTCGGGCTGCCGGGGCTTGAGGGGGTGCCCCTCGTGGAAGGCAGGCCTGGTGGCAATTCTGGGGCTCCTGGGAGCTTGAGGAGGGCTGAGGGTATCCCACATGGTGACCAGCAGAGACTGTGAAGGTCCCAAAGCCCTGTTCTCCCATCCAGCTCCCCGCTGTGTGCCGGACCTCCACATGCTTTTATTGAGCACCTACTGTGTGCCAGGCACTAAGCCAGACCCTGGGGGTTCAAGAAGGAATGCTCCTGCCCTTATGGAGGGGATGGATGCGTAGCCAGATGGTAGGGTGGGTGGTTCCATGGCGTATGTTTCCAGCAGATGGGTGAGCCTGTGCAACCGGACGGGAAACACCCATCGCTCAGTGTGGTTGGAGCATAAAGTGTGAGGGAGGCCAGAGGAACCATGCCGTCCTGGGGAGGGTCCCAAGCAAGAGTTGTCACAACCCTGGAGGGGCCATGAATGGAGCAGGGAGGCTGGGGATGCAGTGAGAGACAGGCCTGGGGCAGGGCTAGAACTCGCAATTGAAGGAACGTGGAGGAGGGGAGAGGGGAGCTGAGCCTCTGTCCACTCCCAGGCCTGGAAAATAGTCCAGGCTCACCAGGGCCAGAATGAGGCGTCGGCGCCTTCGCAGCTCCCTCTCCTGGCCGCTTCTGGGATTGGCGCGGGCGGGGATTTGCAGTCTTGTTTTCAGCTGTGTGCAAAGGATCTTCCCGCAGATAACAGCTTGTATCCTTGGTGGTGTTTGCTTTCTTCTTTGTATATCAGAAGTATTTCTGCCTTTGAGAGTCATCCCTTTTAATGCCAAAAACCACTACCACAGTTTTTTAAAAAACCTAAAGACAAGTCAAGAGAGATATTTGCAATATAAATAACAGACAAAAATTAATATATACATACCTCTTATAAATCCATAAGAAAAAAATGAGCAAAAGACAGGACATGCAGACAGCTGGTAAACAAATCAAAGGCTGTTTGCTGTGCTAATAATCAAAGAAACAAAGGAAAACCAGGTGTTATTTCTTGCCTACCAGCTTCACAAATACAAAAGGATTGGGTGGTGACAGGGGAGAAATAGGTACCCTTGTACCCTGTTGACAGAGTATAAATTGGATAATCTTTCCTAAGGGGCAGGTGGAAAGTCGTCCAAAATCTCTTAAAGGAGACTGACCCAGCAGTTCCACCCTTAGAAACATGTCCCGAGAAACTAGCCTGAAATAACATAAACCTGGTCTCGGCAGCCAGCCAGGCCCGGGTGCAAATCCTCCATCAGCCCCTTCGCATCTGTGACTTGGACCGGGTCTGAACTCCTAGGAGCCTCACTCCCCGTCTCTGTATAAGGGGCAGTAAGGGTTCCACACGCCCCGCCTGGGGTTGCCAGGAGGGTTGCACGAGATAATGGTAGTGCGAGATGGGGGTGGGGAGTTGGGGTCTCCTGACAGCTCCCCCCGCCCCAGGGGCCTGGGTGTGGACAGCAAGCCGGAGCTGCAGCGCGTCCTGGAGCACCGCAGGCGGAACCAGATCATCAAGAAGAAGAAGGAGGAGCTGGAGGCCAAGCGGCTGCAGTGTCCCTTTGAGCAGGAGCTGCTGAGACGGCAGCAGAGGCTGAGCCAGGTGAGTGAGGACACCAGCCCCGCTGCCCTGGCCCGTCGTCCCCCAAGAATGCCCGTTGGCCCAAGGAAGAGCCCTGTGTGTGGCCGCAGCTGGCCAGTGGAGCCAAATGAGGGCTGGACCGCGGGTCCACCGCTGGCCTGAGTCCTCACTCTGCCACTCACCTCGCTGGGTGACTTTGGGCCAGTGGCTTCCCCCCTCTGAACCTCAATCTCCTCATCGGCCCCATCGATTGCGTGTTGATGCTGATTTCATTCTCACACTGCCCCTGAGCCAGGTAGCGTTCCCATTTGAGAGGTGAGGGCCGAATGAGGTGACCAATTTGAACGAGGCTTCACAGGGGGAACTTGGTCTCATGATCTGTCCTCCCAGCTACCAGGCTGGTGGCAAAACTGGCCCCTGGTTCTATTTCCCAGAGAGAACCCTGGGCCCAAACCCAGTGGCTTTTGAGCCTCGGAATTCCCCTAGCCCCACCCACTTCACACCTCTCCTCTCTCCTTCAGCTGGAAAAACCACCGGAAAAGGAAGAGGACCATGCCCCGGAATTCATTAAAGTCAGGGAAAACCTGCGGAGAATCGCCACGCTGTCGAGTGAAGAGAGGGTGCTGTAGAGCTGGCTGGGGGAGCCCGGGCACCCCGCAGCCCTCCCCCGGCCCCCACACCCTCTCCAGCCCTTCTGTATCTGGCAGCCCCGAGCCCCCATGATTTGGGACATCTGCTATGTTCATGCTTGCTCCTGTAAACTGCATTGTCCCAGAGGCCCTGCCTATCCCTCCTCCGCCACCCCCCGCAAGAGCTGGGGGTCCTGAAGCTCACAGGAGCTTCCTTCTGAGCACTCACCCCTCCTGCTCCTAGAGGAAGCCATTTGGGAGAACTCTCACCTCCCAGGGCACCGCCCAGCAGCCCTGCCGAGCCCTTCCTGGCAGAGTGGGGAGGAGGGGCAGGGGCCTCCCTGGCCCGACAGCTCTCCATTCTGCCCAGGCCCCCAGGGGACCCTGAGCCTCTGGGCAGCTCCACTCGCAGGTCTTGGAGAACTTCCCTGCCCGCGGTTTTACCTGCAGCCAGGAGTGAGGCAACTCGTCGGAGCATCTCAGGACACCCGTCCTGAGAGCCAGCCAAGGGGAAGAGGTTCAAGTGCATTGTCCCTGGTGAGGAAGGCGGGCAGCCCGCAGGTGGCTCCCATCATGGCAGGTGGGGAGGGCACTAACAAAGACAGCTTCTTAGAGTTTGCCAGCCTCCCCCACACCCCTCTCCCCGGCCCCCCTGGTCCAGGACTCGAAACCACACCCAGCCAGGGCTGCAGCCTCCCTGCTCCCAGGAGTCTGCCACAGTGCTTCGCAGACGCCATCCTGCCTACGACCCGCTGGGATCTTGCTAAATTACGGTGTCTGCGTCAGTAGCTCTGGGGCGGGGCTGAGAGTCTGCACTTCCATCACGCTCTGGGGCCACACCAAGCAGCAAGGCTGGAGCGCCAGGGGTGCTCAACATTGGAAACATCACCCCGAAGCCATCCTGCCCCCCAAGTCCCTCAGGCCTGTGCCCTGGGGTTCCCACCTTCCCCTGCAGCCCTCAGGGCTCTCTGTGGCCAGCCCACCCAGGGCCCCAGGCCCGAGAAGGCTTAAAGCCTAGCAGGTCGTGTCAGGTTTATGACGGGTTCTCACCAGACATCTCACAGTCTAGAACTGCCAATTGCATTTCTACCGCACTGTTGTGGTGCAATTCTAGCCAAAAAAAAAAAAAAGTGTGTGTTTTTTTTTTAATCTAAAGCCCATGGAGAGCACATACACAATGGTTTCCAATAGGTTTCTGGAAATATCAACAGTGATTGCAGACGCCACTGCCACCCTCACGGTCTGGCCCCTGTGAGTCCCCGTTTTCAGCCTCTGAACCTGAGACCCACACCCCCTAGCTTCTGCCCCCCTCCCCCCGCCCCCCGGGCAGCTCCAGGGACCTCACCCACTGCTTCCCCAAAGCCCTCTCACACAAGACCAAAGGGTTTCACCTTTTGCCCCCATTTTTCAAGATTTAAAGAATAAACCAGGCCTGTTTCGTTCTCCCCTGAAGAGCAAACCCTGCCTCTGGCTTTGTAAGCCCACCATTGACGGTTCCCGGGTGGTGCTGGGAGCATTTCTTCGCGCCCAGAGACGGCTGCCACGGCGATGCCCTGGATTCTTGGCCAGTGGTGGGATCTGCAAGAGGGAGGCCATCCCGGTCTCCCTCCTGACTGCGTACTGTGAGGGGGACCGAAATGTGGATAGCGACAGGCTGCATGCGTGCATGTATGGGTGTGTGTGTGCATGGGTGGGTGTGTATGCAAGTCCAACTCTAAAAGGCTCTTGGAGTGACTGTCTTCGTGAGGATGCGGTACCGCTGTTTTAAATGTCTGCCAGGTGAGGTGATGCTCAAGACCCACCCTCCCTCATAAAGACCGCTGCTCCCCAAGAGAAGCCACCTCGGGGTCGATGTGTTGTTCGGACGTGAAGAGAAGCATGAGAGGATGCCTCGCCTGGAATCGGCCCCTTAGGGTTCCACTCAGGTGTTGCCAGGGGAGCTTCAGGGAGGCGGCCAGTCACAGAGACAAAAGCCCCATAAGCAGAAGGGACCTCAAGTCCCACTGGTCCCGTGGAGCCACGGTGGACACCCCTGTCCACTCCCCAGTGGGCAGTCCCCACTGCTCTCTAGTCACCTCCCACGGTGGAGAACCATCCGGATTCTCCCTGTCCCAGCCTCCTCTGCAGCCTGGGGGGAGCCTGTGCCCAGGGATGGGCAGTGGAATGTGAGAGGAAGTCCACAGGAACTTCTGGGAAAGCTGATGCTCTTCTGACAAAAGAGACGGACCTGGGTCCCAGCTTCTTCCTGCCTTGACTGGGGATGTGATGCCTGGAGCCACAGCAGCCCTCGCGCTACAAAGAGAAAGAGGCCAAGAGCATCTCAAAGACATTGACCTCCTCATCATTAGACCAAGCCAATGCCTGCAACCTTCCTCCTGCAGAGCCCTTATAAACAGAAATAAAGCTCTCTTTGTTTAAGCCACTGTTGGCCAGTCTCTATTATTTGCAGACAAACATTCCTGACCCAGAAAGCCAGTCCTGCTGCCCAGAACTACCTGAGGCTGTACTGCAAACCCAGCTTCCTCTTCCCATCAGAAACCTGGGACCTGCCCTTCTACACCTTCTCCCTGTGGCCTAATGGCACCTGGCATCTGGACACCCCGAATTCACACACCATTCCGTAAGTATCGGTTGAGTGCCTGCTCTGTGCCAGGAAGCATGTCGTGTGCTGGGGGTGCGGTGGGAAATGAAACATCTGGAACACTGGGGTGGCCTCCGAACTGGTCTCCTTGTTTCTGCCCCTGCCCGTACGTACAGTCTGTTCTCAACAGAGCGGCCAAATGGCCCTGTTAAAAACCCAAGGCAGATCTTATCCTTCCTCTGCAGAGCCCTCCACTGGCTCCCAGGAGAGTCCTTCCTGTGACGGAGAAGGTCCCAGGTCCACTCCCTCTTCACCTGTGACCTGTTTCCCCCTGTCCCCCCCCCCTCACTCACGCAGCTCTCCAGCCTGGACTCCTCACCACCACCCCCCCCCCTAAGCACACCCCACCTCAGTGCCTTTCCACCTGCTATTCCCTGGCCAGGAGTGCCCTTCCCCCAGGGAGCCACACAGCCTGCTCGCTAAACAAGGCCCTCCTTGGTCACCCCATCTGAAACCTCAGCATCCGCCCATACCCTCTGCCCTCCTTCCCTGCCTTGTCTTTCCTCCTTACCATTTGTCACCATCTAACATATACTTCACTTGCTGATCATGTGTCTCTCCTAACAATCATGTCAGCACCGTGAGGACAGAGACTCTTGTCTGTCTTGTTCACTGCTGATTCCCAAATGGCCTTCCCCCCCCCTCCTCCTTCTTGGCCAGCAGGTGGCTGGGCTCAGGTAAACCTGGCAAAGTGGGCCCAGGGACCAGAATCACAGGCCATCCCACTTCCAGCTTTGAGAGAAGGCTACGGGCCAAATAGGGCATAGGGCACTCAGCAGGTGCTCCATAAATGTTTGTTGAATCACTGAGAAACCAGTTCTTCCCTCTCCCCGGCCTCTTCCCAGGGCCAGCCGCTCCCATCCCCATCCCCCCGCCTGCCTCCTGCCGCCACAGCTTTGACCCTGCCCAGAGCTGTCAGCCTGGTCCCGAAGCTTTCCTTTGGTCGCGTGGGCTTCCGTCAGGACACCGGGCCCTCTGGCATTTGTGCCTGCAGGACCCACATGGAGCTGGAGACCATGGAGAAGGAGGAGCCCCAGCATCAGGCCTGCCCAAATGGAGGCCAAGAGCAGCAAGCCCTGTTCTCACGGAGGCCACATTCCCTCCTGCCCGCAGGGCCACAAGCTGGGTTTGGGTTTGGGTTTGGAGGGCACCCTCTTCAAGGGTGCTCCAGCACCCAATACAAAGCCCGGAGGGAGGGGGACAAAGGGACCTCCCTCCCTCCCTGCTCTTCAGCGTGTGCTCCTGGGCCCTCGCCAAACTCACTATTACACTAATTCCTGGGCTGTGAGGGCAGGGTCCCTGCCTGATGCTGCTCACCCTTACCAGTCCCAACCCGGGGCTCTGAACACAGTAGGTGTTCAAAAAGGTTGTGCATGGGTGTCAGTAAAGATCACTGCATTTGTGGAAGGCCAGCAATGCCACCACCACGACAAGTCAGGATCGTCATCACCCGTTGCCGATGAAGAAACACAAGTGTTTAAACAGCGTTTTTACATATATACCAGCACTTTAAACATGAATTATTACCATTTGAAAGACTATCCTCAGGAAAATGTAAATGACGGGACCTGAGAGCAGTCACGGAGCAATGCCTGGGGCGGGAGGGTCACACCGAGCCGGCTGTCTGCACAGCCTGCCTTTTCCTGTGAAGGCGGGGCCTGGCGCTTAGAAGCTCATAGGAGGCCCCTGTGCCTTCCTGACCTTTGGCCACGAGATTTGAGAACCTGTTGCACCTTCTGTGTGTGATTTGTCCATCTCAGTGTAAGGGATTCGACCTCCACCTGTAAAAACAGACTCAGGCCAACTAGACCGACATGAATCCTGGGGTGAGGACCGTCTGCACACTGTCATGGCCCCACCCCTAATGTCACCCCAACCCCCAAGCCGCAGTCTCTGGGTACAGCCAACAGGTCCGAATCTACCATCGTGTGCCACTCCTGCCCCTTGCAGGACTGGCCCTACGGCCGAGCGATTTGATGTGTCTGCCCCCAAAGACCCACCAACGCCCTCCCTCCCCCCCGCCAGGGCCTTGCCTGAAGGTACCCCCTTTCCAGGCTTCAGGAGAACAGAGCCTCACCCTCCTGGTATGAAACTGCCCACATCTCAGCCTGTGCCAGTTATTTGAGTTGAGGATGGCTGGCGCTCACCCAGAGAGGACACGGGGCTGGGCTTGTTTCCCGAAGCCGGCCCGCTCAGTACGTGTGCCCATCTGCTTCCCAGAAAGGACTTGCAGAGACGCGCAGAATTGCCCAGTCAGGGGCCCCAGCAACGCTCCTGGGCAACAGCCAAGCCAGTGGGGCTCCCCCCGCCCCTCCAAGGAAAGGCTTCCCATGGGACCAGGGCCCCTAACTCTCCCTTTTGGGTGCCTGACCTCACTGCTCCTTCCCCCTGCAAGGCCAGGGTCAGGCTTGCCCCGGAAGAGGGCTAATTCTGGGCCCAGGCCTGGAGTCCAACCCCAGCTCAGCCAGTCAGTATGTGTCACAAGCCGGGCAACTTGCTGGACCCCATTTTCCGGATCTGTGATGCAGGGAACGACCTCTGTGTTGATTGAACATGGAGTGTCTTGCCGGGGACTGGGCTGGATATATGAATCCTCTCATTTTCTCCCCCAGGACTGTCATTGCCTCCATTTTACAGGGGAAAGATCCAGCGTTTAGAGAGGACAGCCCCTGCCCAAAGGCTCACAGGCAGCAGGTGGCGGAAGCCAGGGGAGCGCACGCCGCCTGACCGCCGCACATGTATCCTGGCGGCGTTGCCGGTGGAGGCTGTAGGAGGATGTTTTGCAAAGCGCCCACACATAAGCTTTCCCATCTGTCCCCAGACGCATCTGCCAGTGCTCAGGCCCAGCAGCCTTCCTCCCCGTCCCTCCTTCCTCCTTCCCAGCCAGCCGGCGGCCTGGCCCACACCAACCTTGCGGAGTGGACCCAGGCCCCAGGCTCCCAGCTGCATCCCCTCACAGCTTAGACAAAAGGCAGTGGCCAGATGGGGCCCAGGGGTCCACATGCCTGCCCTTTGCCCAAGAAGTCCGGGGAAGGCGCAGGATGGAGAGGCACGTGCATCGAGCCCCTCCATGTGTCGGGCAGGTCCTGGAACGTGAGTGGCTGGAGTGCCCAGCCCAGGGCCTGGCACATTTCAAGGGGTGTCAGTTCCTTCTCCCTCTTTCTGTCTCCCCGTTAAGGACATCTTGACAGGTGGCACAGGCTGTCAGATTGGGGGCGGGGGCGGGGTGCAGCTCTGCCACTCTCCAGATGGGTGACCTTGGACTTAACATGGGTGACCTTGGACAAGCTACTCAACATCTCTGAGCTTCTTGTGTTGCGTGAGGCTTCGATAGCACCAGCACCACTGGTTGTCGGGAGGACTGACAAGCAGAATGTTTGGCAAGAGCCAGGCGCACGGCCAGCGCTCAATACAAGTTAATCATCCTCTTCCCGCCCTCGGTGGTTCCACTCTGTCCTCTCTGCCAGGACCCGACACCTCCAAGCCCCGTGTCCACTCGGTGATTCCTCTTAGCCCCGAAGCTCGCTTGACAGGGCTGGTCGCCCCAGACCCCCTGCCCTTCTCTCGGTCCCATACTTCCTCACACCCCATCCCTTCTCCATCCCCACACTATCCGCTCCTTTTACTGCCGTTTTAAAATGACTCCTGGGAATTTCTTGTCTGCTTTAACCCACTGCGGGCCTCTCCAGACCCCAGGAGGCCAGGAGCACCTGCGTGGCCGGCATCCCCGTGGCTCCCTGGGCAGTTGGAGGACTGCCTCCTACCCCCGCGCCCCCTCGGCAGGGCCCGGTGGCTAGTTCTGGTCCGAGGAATGAGAGAGGAAGGAGAATGAGGGTCCCTCTGGGCTGGGGCAGTGAGAAGCCCCCGGGGACCCTCCGTCTCCCTCTCCCCCAGCAGCACGTGCAGGAGCTTTCAGCTCAGGTGAAAGAGCCACAAAGTCAGAGCAGCCAGGCTCGCTCCGGCCCCCGCGCGGGCAGCCGTCCCGGACTGCTGGCACACCGGCCGCGGCGAGGCCTGAGAAAGAAGCAAACGTGTGCTTCCCTTTCCGGTCCGGGGTGACCCCAGCACAGGCCGCCGCGCTGCCCAGCATTCGACCCAGACCAGGGCCACAGAAGTCTGCGCGGTCCCTGAAGAGGGATAAGGTTCCAAGTGATGTTTCGAAAAGTAAATGACATGGAAGCTAATTTAACTCAAAACGTCATTTATTCCAATAAAATCATTAAAACGCTGATCGGAACAAATGGGTGAAAATGGAGACAGAGGTGGTCCTCTGAGTTGGGAAGATGGATTGATATTGTCCATATTTATCTAGGGACATTGTCATCTTTTCTAGATTGTAAATCCCCAGGAGAGACCTGAGACTTTGACAATAAACTGTACTAATCAAGACTCTTTTGGTGGCGAGTAAAAGAATTTAAGAAGAAAAGGAAATTTATATTTCAAAAGTATAAAGTCAAGCCTCAAGTATGGCTGGATCCAGGGACTCAAGGCATCAAGCTCTCGTGTTCTCTCTCTCTCTCTCTCTCTCTCTCTCTCTCTCTCTCGCAACTCTCTCCATGTGGGGGGTGAGATGACTGACTCTTGGTAGCCTCTGACCCTCCTCCAACTAAGCAAGCACAGCACCAAGTGTCTGTCCCAATTAGGAACCATTTGGGGGAGTGGGTGGTCAGAGAGGAAGGTTTCTGATTGGCCCATCTTGGATTGTGTGTTCATTCCGGAACCAATCACTTTTGACCAGGGAGATAAGCTACTGTGCTTGATCAGGACTGGGCCATATGCCCACTTGGCTGTCCCCAGAGAGGCAGGAGCAACCTCACCCAGAGCATATGGGTTCTTCACAAGAAAGGAGGATTTTCTTACCCAAATAAGGGGAAGGGGAAGGGTGGCTGAGCAGGCAAAAGCAATAGACGTTCACTTCAGAAATTCATCTCGAAAAAGAAGCAAGCAGGGAGGCCAAAGGGGGAAATTGAAGAAATTACACACATACACAGAAATATGTTGGGTGTCCCCCAAAACTGTATACACACACTTTGAATAATTAAAAGGCAGTGTTTATTAAAATAGATTTCCTTTTCAAAATTGAGCTATCAGCTGTTAAAGTGTGTATACATTTTTGGGACACCAAATTTTATATATATATAAAAATGATGAGCCCAACTCTACCAAATTTTAAATTTCAAAACATAAAAAAGGATAATTATAACATCATATGATATCAAACTAAGGCAGAAATAATGAACCACTGACACAGAACTGATATTTTCAAAATAGAATCAAGCAAATATAAGAAGTTAATATATGAGGTGCTAAGAATAATACAATATCCTCAATATTTATTTATTCATTCAGCAAATGAATTTGTTCTACAATAACAATAAATGTCTCTGTAAGAGAATAATGATACCAAATGGATAATTTAGACCCACACCTTATACATACACAGAACACAATGCAAATGAAAATTAAATATTTTTAAACTACAAAAACAAGAACCTAAAATAGCATTTTAACCTTATCCATGCGGAGTTAAACTTCTGTCGGCAAAACAGGATGCATTTGAATAAAGAAAAAGAAAAATGTTATGTACACGAGGCATGAAAAAGCAAATAAAGGAACATTGAGAGTCTGGCCTCCGAACAAATTCGAATGGAAGCACGCTCTAAAGAAACACCTGACCAGCACCCTTCAAAGCGCCAAGGTTACAAAAGACTATGACTGAGGGACTGACCAATCAGAGAGACGGGACCATTACGTGCAATTGGGATCCTGGGCTGGATGCCGACCCACAGAAAAGACATTATTGGGAAAACTGGCAACACCCAGTGTGCAGTACGTGGCTAACTCGGCAGGACTTCAAACCCCGCACATTCCCAAGAAAAGGCTGGCCCTTGGCAGCTCCTGGGAGATGAGCTCTAAGCTCGTGGCATATCGTTTCTGAAAAATGTTTCTGTCTGTGTGGGACCGTGGGCCACGCCCGGCAGTTTACACTAACAGTGTGGTTCACGTGGGGCCGTGGGCCACGCCCGGGGGTTTACACTAACAGTGTGGTTCACGTGGGGCCGTGGGCCATGCCCGGCGGTTTACACTAACAGTGTGGTTCACGTGGGGCCGTGGGCCATGCCCGGGGGTTTACACTAACAGTGTGGTTCACGTGGGGCCGTGGGCCATGCCCGGCGGTTTACACTAACAGTGTGGTTCACGTGGGGCCGTGGGCCATGCCCGGGGGTTTACACTAACAGTGTGGTTCACGTGGGGCCGTGGGCCATTCCCGGGGGTTTACACTAACAGTGTGGTTCACGTGGGGCCGTGGGCCATGCCCGGCGGTTTACACTAACAGTGTGGTTCACGTGGGGCCGTGGGCCATGCCCGGGGGTTTACACTAACAGTGTGGTTCACATGGGGCCGTGGGCCATGCCCCGCGGTTTACACTAACAGTGTGGTTCACGTGGGGCCGTGGGCCATGCTGGGAGATTCACACTAACAATGTGGTTCACGTGGGGCCGTGGGCCATGGGGGAGATTCACACTAACAGTGTGATGCACATGGGGCCGTGGGCCATGCCCGGGGGTTTACACTAACAGTGTGGTTCATGTGGGGCCGTGGGCCATGCGGGGATATTCACACTAACAATGTGGTTCACGTGGGGCCGTGGGCCATGCTGGGATATTCACACTAACAATGTGGTTCACATGGGGCCGTGGGCCATGCGGGGAGATTCACACTAACAATGTGGTTCACGTGGGGCCGTGGGCCATGCTGGGAAACTTACATTAACAATGTGATTCACGTGGGGTCGGGAGCCATCCCGGGAAATTTACATTACCGATGCGGTTCACGTGGGGCCGTGGGTCATGCTGGGAGATTTTCACTAACAATGCGGTTCACGTGGGCCACGCGGGACGTTTGGCCGCTGCGGGGCTGGAGCAGTAGCAGGTCAGCCGCACCAGCATGCCAGGCCTCTGTGACCCCGGCCTGACCCCCGGACGCCAAGGCTGTCCCCGGAGAAGGAGATGCTGTCCACACAGCTCCCCGGGAGGACAGCGGGGCCAGGCCTGGTCTCCCCTGAAGCTGCCGAGGGCCCAGCCACCGCGACGAAAGGCAGCCATCAGGAGGAGCTCTGTGGAGGGCTCAGCGTCAAGGCCAGATTCTTGGAGCTCAGGAAGCAGGTCAGAGCTCTAACCCAGACTGCGTGACTCCCCGGAGGGGGCACCTCTGTGGTGAGAGGACCGGAAAGGGGAGCTGGCCAGGGGAGCGGGAGGGCTGGGGAAGCAGGGCCGGGGGAGGGGGCCAGAGGCTTCCGTGGAAACAAGTTATAAATTCCTCGGGAGTGGCTGTGTCTAGGTTTTCCTGCCCGGCCCTCCTGTAACTATCGGTCTCCCTGAAGCCCCCACTCCCAGCCGGGAAGCTTCCCCGGAGCAGGGCACTAACCCAGTTTAGTTTAGTTTAGTTTAGTTTAGTTTAGTTTAGTTTAGTTTAGTTTAGTTTTGCTTCTGCGGTAAGTACCCCAGTGCATTGTGGGCACTCAAAGATTTGTATTGATAAGGAAACAAATCAATGCATCCTGTAAACCTAGGGACTCTCGCCTCTGCCCACAAATACCTCACCAGCAGACCGCCCCAGAATCAGAAATCCCACCATTAAACATCACTGCTGGGGTTTAAGAAATGTGTTTTATGGGGAACCAGGAAAGCCGTAATAATCTCAGATTACAAACGCGTGGGGCTTCACAGCTTACCGGGAGCTTTCCCGTGTAGCCTGTACGTTATAGACCAGGGAAGGGGGGCCTGGGAGGAGGGGGGACTGTCACACCTCGGAATTCGAACCCAGGGCTCTGGGCTCCGGGCGGGGCCGTGGGGTTCTTCATGCGGAGTGCGGGGAGCAGGCTCTGGGAGGCAGGGCCGGGGAGGAGGGGGAGGAGGAGGAAGACAGAGGCTCCGCCGCTGGCACTCACTGAGCTGCCCGGCCAGCTTCAGGCCCAGCTCTCTATCCTGCTTCATGGCGCGGCCCCAGCTGGGCACAGGGCAGCCCCAGCCGCGGGAGGGAGACGCGGAGAGAGCACACAGGGAGCTCAGCTGGGCCAGCGGCTGAGGCCGCCAGGGGTGCCGCCCCTCGGGGGAGGGGAAAGGGGCCGGGCCGCTCGCCGGAAGCCTAGGCCTGCCACAGCTGGGAGGCCCGGCCCACAGTGCAGACGCGGGACAGAGGTGAGTCGATCCGGGGCTGAGGGACGGGGGGACTGGGAGACCCCTGCCAACTGGACCAATGAAGTAGGGGCCTTCCCCGCGGCTCCCAGGGACTCTGCGCACTGCTTTCTCTAACTGACACTTACCTTCTACACACACCTCCGGGCCAGGCCCTGTGCTAGGGCTGGAGCGGCAGCATGAAGGTGACAGAGGTCCTTGCCCTCTTGGACTTTACCTTTTAGGAGGGGAGACAGCAGTAAGCAAAAACAGAATAAATGAGTAAATTATCTTGTGTGACAGGACACCTCGCAAAAGAAAGAGCAGAGCAGAGGGAGGGAGACTGGGAGCCGGGGCAGGTGTGACTGATCAGACCTGAAAGACCCATGGGCCCGGGCAATAGGGTGGTGAGGACCTGGGGGTGGATAGGGCTGGGAGAAGGGGGTCGGGGGGCAGGGAGATATCTGTAATACTGTCAACAATTATATATATATATATATATATATATATATATATATATATTATAATTATATGTATATATTTAAAAAGACTTGAAAGAGGTGATTAGGGAGCCAAGGGACGAGCCTGGGGCTGAGGGGTGGGGAGCGTGCTCGCTGCAGGAGGCCGAGAGGAGGTGGGGCAGGAAGAGAGGAGCCGGCTAGGTGGCCCTGCAGGGATCCAGGGGGCCTGTGACCGTGCCAGGCCCACAGGGCGTGTGGGTTTGGCAGCCTGCATACGAGTCCCATGTGCCCCGTGTGCTGCGAGGCCTTCCCGTTCTCCTCCCTCCCTGAGGCTCCTGAGCTCTGTGCAGCAGCCGCGGTGCCAGTAGAGTGTCTGCAGGGTCGCGGTGAAAGAGAAAGGGGATCGAAGTGGTGGCCGCCTGCGGAAAGGCTTGACGGCCCCCGTGAGCGAGGCCCCGGGACAGTCCCGGGCACTCACGGCCGGGGGAGGCACATTGGAGCACATACGGCCCCGAAGGGGGGTGCTTGGCCTCCCAGGGGGTGCCGCCAGGAAGGCTGCTTAGAGGAGGGGTCGCTGGAGGCGGGGACTGAGGAGGAGCACCAGGGGACAGAGCAGAGGCCAAGTGGGAGGAAGGGAGAGCGTGGGCTCCGTCCACAAGCGGAGGGTCAGGAGCAAACTCCAGGAAGAGCCGGGAGAACAGACAAGAGCCCCTGCGGCCCTGAGGGGTGAGGGTGCTGGTGGCCCCAGGGCGGAAGGAGTTGAGGAATTTGAGAGGCCCGGGAAGGCCGAGGGGGTGCTATGGAGGATGCAGGACCCACCGTGGCTACGAGGGACACACAGGGCCTCCAGGTAGAACACTTCACAGGCCAGGAGCCAGCTTCCTCCCCGCAGCTCCACAGCACCCTCCAGGCTCACAGACATGGGCAAGCGAACCCGAACGGGGGACTGAGGGGACCCCGTAGCTGGGACCACAGGTTCCCCCAGGGGCCCCATGGCAGGGCTGGAGCATGTGCTTTGTGACCAGAACCCATCCAACCCCTGGCCACCTCCAGCTGTGCAGCTGAAGGCCACGCACAACCCCGCCAAGATCAGGTTCTTCCTGACCCTCACTGACTTTTCGCGAGGACCTCCCCAGGCGATGCTTGTCGCACGGGCTGCAGTGGCAGCAGGAGCTTCGTGGTCAGATCCTGCCCCGATCTTGGCTAATAGGTACTGACCTTCCCCTTACTGAGCAATCCCTGCTTACGACACCTGGACAAGGCCTGGGCCTGGGCCACAGCCGATGCCCCAGGGAGGAGCGTGGGGTGGAGGGGCACCAGGCAGCCCCTGGCTGGCACTCAGTCCTGGCACTCCTCCTGCACACAGGCTCTCAGCACGCCTCGGCTCAGAGCAGCCAGGCCAGGCGTACGGCTGCCCCCGCTTATCCGAGAGTGATCTGTACCATGACCCCCGTCGATGCCTAAAACTGCTGATAGTGCTAAACCTTGTACATACCTGTGATCAAGCATGATGTATAAATTAGGCACAGTAAGAGATTAACAGCAGCCTTAGCCGGTGTGGCTCAGTGGATAGAGTGTCAGCCTGCGGAATGAAAGGGCCCCGGTTCGATTCTGTACCTCGGTTGCAGGCTCAACCCCTGGCCCTGGTTGGGGCAAATGCAAGAGGCAACCTGTCCATGTGTCTCTCACATCGATGTTTCTCTCTCTGTGTTTCTCCCCATCCCTTTTACTCTCCCTAAAAAAAAAATTTTTTTTAAATCAATGGAAAAATATCCTCGGGTGAGGATTAACCACAATAAAGAGAATAAAGATTGACATTCCTGATTTTTTAAAAAAGAGGTTAACAGTAATAACTAATAGAACAATTATAACAATACTAGTATACAGTAATAAGAGTTATATGGATGTGGTCTCTCAAAACATCACCTAAAGGACGCACTGTGACTTCTCTGGCTTGGCCGCGCTGCCAGCTTCACGCCTCTCGCTCCGGGGCGTCACTAAGTAAAGTAAGGGTGACTCAGCACAAGCTCTGTGACACGGCAACGGTTGACCTGATAACTGAGCTACTAAGTGACAAGGGGACAGGGATGGATGCAAAGGGATGACTCACGTTTGGGGTAGGATGGAGCTGAATTCGAGGGGTTTTTATCATCCTACCCAGAATGCTGCACAACGTAAAGCTGGTGAGTTGTTTATGTCTGGAATTTAACCATTTTGGACGGCGCTCGACCACGGATCGCCAAAACGGTGAAAAGCAAAACCTCAGCTCAGGGACCGCTGTTTCTCTCCTCAGACAGCAGGCAGATCCGGGCTAGGATGGGCAGCCCAGCACGAGTGTCGATGGGGGATGCCTGGAGCTGGCAGGTGCACCCCGACATGGAAAGCGAGAGGCGCCAGCCGTCCTTCGACGTGGAAAGGCTCACCAACATCCTCGACGGAGGAGCCGAGAACACTGCGCTCCGGAGGAAAGTGGGTAAGAGGAGGCGGGACTGGGCGTCTGCTGTGTGCCCATAAGCTGTTCTCGGAAGAAGAGTCTCTCAGTGGCACTTCCACCTTCAAATGACAGAGTTTGCTCTCAAAATGCGACGGCTGCGGACTCCCTTCGGACTCGAGGGCATCGTTCTGAAGCCAGCAGCCCCTGAGCCCATCTGAGGGATCGAAGGAAGAGTCCGCGCAGCAGGCGGCCTGGATGCTGGTCCTTATGCTGCCGCTGCCATAGCTTTGTAACTTTGGGCAAGTCACCTGCCCAGCTCTGGGCCTCAGCCATCGCAGCTGTCAAGTGACAGTAACTTTTTTTTTTAAAATATATTTTATTGACTTTTTACAGAGAGGAAGGGAGAGGGAGAGAGAGTCAGAAACGTCGATGAGAGAGAAACATCAACCAGCTGCCTCCTGCACACCCCGTACTGGGGATGTGCCCGCAACCAAGGTACATGCCCTTGACCGGAATCGAACCTGGGACCCTTGAGTCCGCAGGCCGACGCTCTCTCCACTGAGCCAAACCGGTTAGGGCATGACAGTAACGTTTGACTTCCTTCCCACGGCCAGCGGCAAGTGGGTGGAAAGCTGTGGAGGTGCCAGGAACCTCCTGCGGGTCCCTAAGCCACTGTTGTCTGTTCCTGGCAGAGAGCATCATCCACAGTGACCCAGAGTTTAGCCTGAAGGATAATTATTTCATGAGCCAGAATGAGCGTTACGAAGCCGGCGTTAAGAAGAAATTCCACCTCCAGATGCTAGCACAGCGCCTGGGCTGGTCGGAAGGCAGTCGTGAATCACGTTACGCTTTCAGGTGCTCACTCCACGGGCAGCCCCAGCCGAGAGGGATTCACCTGGGGTCACCCAGAGCCCCAGCCCCAGGAACTAGCTTCCCCAACAACGGCGGTTCTTCTTGGGAAAGCAGGACGCGAGGTGCCCCTTCCCTCCTGCACCTGCTCAGGTGAGGGCCCCTGGGCCCCTGTCTCAAGCACAGTGTCTCTCCCCCCACAGGGCCGTCACTGGAGACCTGGCCTTAGGGTTACACCACATCTTCTCAAAATCCCTCCAGAGCCTGGGCTCAGAGGAGCAGATCGCCAAGTGGGCCCCGCTCTGCAACCAGTTCCGGATCATCGCCACATACGCCCAGACAGAGCTGGGACACGGTGAGCCAGGGCCTGGCGTGGAGGGCCCGGTTCCAGGGCCCGTTCACGGCTCAGTCATCACAGATGTGCAGACTGACAAGGAAAGTGAGCTTTGTGATCAGATCCTGCCCAAATCTTACAGCCGGTGGCAGGCAAGGGTCTGGGCGAGGGGGTGGTGCCCTCTTCTGATTTATACAAACAATGTCCAAGCTCACGGCGTGGCAAGCTGTTCTTCCCGGAAATGTCAGCAACCATCCTTGTCATGGGCTGGCCGCGTGTCCCCCACACAGCCCGGGGGGAAGGAAAGCAATGCCTATAAGCACAGCTGGGAGGTACCCCCAGTTGTACCGAGCTGGTGCCCGGACACTGCTCCGCAGGTGAGATTCCCACCCTGGCCCGAGTCTAACTCACCTCCTTGACTCCCAGGGACGTATCTTCAGGGACTGGAGACGGAAGCCACCTACGATGCAGACACCCAGGAGTTTGTGATGCACAGCCCCACATTAACTGCCACCAAGTGGTGGCCGGGTGACCGTGAGTACCCATCCATCGCCCAGCCCCATCTGTCCCCAAGGAGAACAAAGCTGGATGGCGGAAGAGCACTAACCTTGATGCCCATCCGACCTCAGATTGATTTCCTGCTCTAGGCTAGTGGCCTTGGGCAAGTCAGTTCACCTCTTGGAGCCTCAGGTTCTTACTCTGTAAAATGGGGGGGCGGGGGGGGCGGGCGGGGAGTTGAAGATTTCATCCGTGAGTGGCTGAGAGGCCCCAAGGGCACTTGAAGTAACTAAGGAAGTCGACCCAACCTTTGGGGGCTGAGGCCAAAGCCCCTCCCACAGGCACACACGTGTGCATGCACGGAACACACACTTGGCTTAGTCCCAGCGCTCCCCACAATCCCAGTGCCTCTCATCTCCCAAAGTTTGCTGCCAGCTGGAGGGCACAGGCTGGGATTAACAGCCCTCAGTGTCCCTGCTCCAGACCCACCAGCAGCGCCAATCAGGCCGCGGCACCTCCCATGGCCGCCAGGTGGCGTCCGCGCTTCCCTGAGGCTCCGTGATGGGCCCCGAGAAGCGGTCTCCCCAAGGCCCTCTGCCTCCTGTTTGAGAATACACTTCCAAGGACACATCCGTGGCAGCTGGGGACCCATTAGTGAACGCTTATACGGAAAAATACATACACAACGAATTGAGGAGTTCAACCAAAGCAGAAAGAGAAACACGGAGGTGAGAGACTAGCAGAGAGGGAGACAAGAGAGGCTACAGAAATCAGAGGGACATAGGGACATGAAAGCAATGAGAGAGAGAGAGAGAGAGAGAGAGAGAGAGAGAGAGAGAGAGAGAGAGGGGGGGGGAGGGGAGGGGAGGGGAGGGGAGGGGAGGGGAGGGGAGGGGAGAGGAGAGGAGAGGAGAGGAGAGGAGAGGAGAGGAGAGAGGAGACGAAGATGGAGAGACAGAGAAAGAAAGACTGCTGTCACAACTGCAGAGAAAAGTAACTAGCCTTTGAAATCAGGCAGAGTTCAAATCCCAGCTCTGCCTTCTCCAGGTCAATATTACCTTGAGGGGTCACTCAGCTCTATTTGACTCAGTTTCCTTCTCTGGAAAATGGGACTCTTCACCTGCCTTGTCAGAACTGGAAAGCACCAGCACAGGGTCTGGCACCACCCGGGTTTTGATAAATGATAATTAACTGTATTTATTATAATTAGGTTGATGGCAAAGTCATTTTTGTAATTTTTTTTTTTTCAGAGAGGAAGGGAGAGGGACAGAGAGATAGAAACATCAATGATGAGAGAGAATTGATTGGCTGCCCCCTGCACACCCCATACTGGGGATTGAGCCTGCAACCAGGGCATGTGCCTTGACCGGGAATCGAACCATGACCTCCTGGTTCATAGGTCGACACTCAAACCACTGAGCCACACCAGCAGAGCCAGAGTCATTAGCAGGTTTTCGAGGACAGAAAAGAACAAAAAGCTTGTTCACAGTGCCTTTAGCGGGCCCCCCTCCCTGTGATCAGCGACTTTACAAAGGGGCCCTTCAGCCAGGTGGGGACAGCGGTGAGCACACATCCCTGTGCGTCTGGCCTATGCTCTTGCCGCGCATCCTCACATACATACCCCTGTCTCCTTGACCCCAAAGAAAATGACTCAAGGGCACACCCTTCAGGCAGAAGACTGTCGTAGAACGAAATTTTAATAGATGCCAAGCTTCCCCAGATTGCTCCATTTGGACTGTCTTCATTAAAATCATTAGCCTTTGTCAGCGTTTGACTTTGGAAGCGGGAGAACCCAAAGGGCGTGGGTAGCTTGGTCCCCTCGATGTCCCCATCAGCCTCCTGAGCCTCCTTGTCCCATGGGGGTCCTGCCTACATAATTGTAGTGTGCTTGCTACACAAACCTGACATTGCCACACCAGCCCCTATGCCTCCAGCCACCAAATGGCTCTCCTACCCAGTGTATTCTAGAATCAGACACACATTAAAGCTCTTTGCATGGTTCCAGTCATATCCAACAAGTCGGGGCCCTGTGAGTTGAGGGGAACCTGAATGAGCATCCCTTTGTGTCCTGCATGCTACCTCCTCTCTGCCTAGTCCCCCCTAAGCCTATCCAGTCCTCAAGCTTCTGAGCCCGCTGTTCCCTCTGCCTTCACACCCTCTCCCGTGTGACTCCACTGGAAAACGCTCTCTCGCCCTCAGGGCTCCTCGTGGTCCTCCCCTGTCCCACATCCTTGGAGGCAGATCAAACCAACCCCATCCGGCCTCAGAAAGTGCCCTGCCCTTCCCCGTGCCACCCCACTGGCCCTCCTAACACATAGCCTCACACACCCGGGGTCACACTTGGCCTCTCGTCTCTCTGCCCTCAGTGGGACGATCAGCCACCCACGCCCTGGTCCTGGCCCAGCTGATCTGCTCGGGAGTCCGGCAGGGCATGCATGCCTTCATTGTGCCCATCCGGAGCCTCCAGGACCACAGCCTCCTGCCAGGTAAGCCATGCTGCTCCCTCCAGGACCCCAGCCAGAAGGAGGCCCCCCACCAGCACTCCCTGCAGAGGGCTTCAGAAGTCCCTGGGAAAAGCCGGATTGGTCACTCTGGGGCAGGGAGGAGTCTAGCTGGACAGACCTGATGCTAACTAGCTGGATGATCTAGAGATGCAGCATCTATCTGACTCCAGCTTGGTCACCTGCAAAACAGGTGTAACCACCCAGTGCACAGGCTGCTGTGAGGCTCAGGAGTGTGTGTGTGTGTGTGTGTGTGTGTGTGTGTGTGTGTGTGTGTGTGGTCCCTGGCATAGAGCAAACACTCAATGGACCCACGTTCCCAACTCCACCTCCTCCTAGGAGTCACTGCTGGAGATATCGGGCCCAAGATGGACTTTGAGTACATAGACAATGGCTTCCTGCAACTGGACCACGTGCGGATCCCCAGGGAAAACATGCTGAGTCGCTTTGCACAGGTAGGGGCCTGGGGAGTCTGCCGGCCCGCACTGCCTGGAGAGGGGATGGTGGTCCCCCGCAGGTGGCTGCTGGCTCTGGGCCTCCTCCATAGAGCCGAGTTTGGGGCATTTCTCCCCCAGAGAGGCGCTGGTGTCCCACAGACCTGGGTAAAACCCCGGCTTAGGAGCTGTGTAATTTGGGGCAAGTCTCTTGGCCTCTCTGAGCCTCAGAGTTCTCGTGGGTAAATGCTCACCTCGTTAGATGGCAGATGGATGGCGAGGCTATCTGAAGAGAAGAGGGATGGGGCGGAGGATGCCATGCATATGTACCTACAGTGAGGCCTGGACACAACCAATCACTGAACAGACACCAGCCAAGTGCTGGAGCAAGCTCTAGAGGTCCACAATTGGCCAGGCATTACCTGTAGCTATGGCCTCTGGGAAGGCCCAGGGTGTCCCAGGAGAGGAGCTGTGAACCGGGGCACTTGAGGCAGATGTTTCACTTCTAACAAGCAGCGTAGTCACATGAGCACATCTGGGCTGATGGCGGGCTATGTCTGCTCTGGGTAAGTGGTTCGAGGACTGTGGTGTCCACCGGGCACGGGGGACCCCGGTTCTGGGTGTAGGCAGGCAGGGAGCCTTGGCTCAGACCCAGCACCTGTCCTTGGTCTACCAGGTCCTGCCAGATGGCACCTACGTCAAGCTCGGAACAGCACAGAGCAACTACCTCTCCATGGTGGTGGTGCGGGTGAGCCTGCTGTTGGACGAGATCAACCCGCTGCTGGAGAAGGCTTGCATCATCGCCATCCGCTACTCAGTCATCCGCCGCCAATCCCGGCTCCGGCCCAGGCAAGGGAGGGCAACTCAGTCCCACGGTGCCCTAGCAAGGTCCCCTCTGCCCGAGCCCGTGCTGAGAGCAGGCACTACCCCTCAACACACACATCCACCCGGGCCTGGCCCATCTGGCCACATCTGCGGGGTCTCTACCTGTTCCCCTAACTCCACTGATCAGCTGGCCCGGCCTGTGTCTGTCGGTGTCTGTCCTCATCGGGCCGTGTGAGCGTCTGTCTGTCTGTCTGTCTGTCTGTCTGTCTGTCTGTCTGTCTGAGTCCAACTAGGTCCTGCACAGCTGTGTCTGGTCAGCCGGTTGCCAGCTGCAGGTGACTGGCTCCTAAGTTGGTTCTGTCAGGGGGTGAGTAATCGTGTCTGGCAAAGCCCACCGGCCACATCAGACTCCACAGGCTGAAGTGGGTTCTGTCTGGCTGTGAATGTCAACTTCTGACTGGTCTGTCCAAGCTTGGATACGTTTTGTTGTACATGGATGTCTGTGCTAGGCTGACAATTTCCTCCACTCCATGCACCAAATAGCAAAGGCTGAGTGTGCCCTCTGTTTTAACGTGTACGTGTACCCAAGTGCACAGGCATGCACACACACATGCACACAAACACACACACACAGTTGTCAGATTCAGCAAATAAAAATACAGGTCTACTAGTTAAATTTTAATTTCAGGTAAATCACTTTTTAGAATCAATATGTCCCAAATGGACACTCCCAGGATGTAGCAAGTGCAGCCTGGGCATGTGGTGCCGCAGGTTGAGAGGCTACAGCTGGGCACAGGGCAGAGCCGAGCACAGAGGGCAGAGCCAGGTCTAAGGCAGAGCCAGGCCTAGGGCAGAGCCGGGCACAGAGGGCAGAGCCGGGCACAGGGCACAGAGCCGGGCACAGAGGGCAGAGCCAGGTCTAAGGCAGAGCCAGGCCTAGGGCAGAGCCTGGCACAGAGTGCAGAGCCGGGCACAGAGGGCAGAGCTGGGCACAGGGCAGAGCCACGCACAGAGGGCAGAACTGGGCACAGAAGAACTGACTGAATTCGTGGTGCTGAGGGACAGGCTTCACCCTGGCAGTTCTCATCCCCACCCGGCTAAGTCCTCTGCCCGCTCTGGGTCTGCTTTCCCGCTTGTAGAGACTGGACCTTGGAGCAGCCAGTCTGAGTCTGATGGTGTCCCATGCAATGGGCTCAAGGGTCCAGGAGTCCAGTGCAAAATGGACTGCGGGTCGGATGCCCGGCAGGCCTGCGGGCCACCTGTCAGTGATGGGAGCTAGGCTAGCTGTCCCACCTGTTGGTCCCTCACGCCCTCATCTGTAAGCGGGCACGACAGGAAGGGGCTTTCAGGGTGGTGCTGAGGATGAAACGCAGTCAGTCGTGTCCGGCCCTTGGCCCTGGGTCCTTTCCTCTGGCAAACCCAAGGCTCCCTCGCCAGCCTGGGCCTCCATGCTGGGCGGAAGGTGTCTGCTCTGGAGAACAGAGCGCTGGGCAGGGGCTGCTGTGATGTCCTGGCCAGAGCCCGGTTGTCTAGTTGCAGAATGTCCCGCGGGTGGTTAGAATAGTGCATCCATCCCAGCTGAGGGGCTGTGCGTAGAGAAGAGACTCCAGGTTTCCCCCCATCAGCCGTGGGAGGCTTCTCACTGCCACGCCTTTCAGGAACAGCCCACACGCTGGCCTCCGTCTCGGGCCCCGAGGACGCAGCACTGGACAAGGCAGGCGCAGTCCCTCTCTGGCGACTCCATCGGGCCGAGTTTACAGCCTCAGAGTTAGTAATTCGGTGCAACGCTTTTCCCAGCGCCCAGCAAGTGCAGCTGGGTTGTGAAAGGTCAAGGTTCAGATCATCAGGAGTACAGGGCCACAGCCCTCACCCCAAATCCTTGGGACCACGTGTGTTAGAATGCAGACCTTCCCAGATGTTAGCAGGATGTGCTGTCATTTTGTAAACCTCGCCCACAAGGGGCAGCACCCGTAACCCATAGGCAAATGACCGTCTTTCTGCAGTGACATGAGTGGTTATTCATGTTAGGTGGAATTTTAAAAGGGTATTACTAGCCTCATGTCATTCTGGGTCAAGTTTTATTTACTTATTTTTTTTTATTAAGGTATTATATGTGTACATATCTTACCATTGCCCCCCGCACTCCACTCCCATACATGCCCTCACCCACCCCCCGAGTTTTGTGTCCATTGGTTATGCTTACATGTATGCATACAAGTCCTTCGGTTGATCTCTTATCTCCCCCACCTCTCCCTAACCTTCCCGCTGTAATTTGACATTCTGTTTGATGCTTTATTATCTCTGTATCTATCTTTTTGTTCAACAGTTTATAATTTTCTTTATTATCCATAAATGAGTGAGATCATGTGGTATTTTTCTTTCATTGACTGGCTTATTTCACTTGGCATAATGTTCTCCAATTCCATCCAGGTTGCTGCAAATGGGAAGAATTCCTTCTTTTTTATGGCAACATAGTATTCCATTGTATAGATGTACCATAGTTTTCTGATCCAGTCATCTGCTGACTGGCACCTAGGCTGTTTCCAAATCTTAGCTATTGTAAATTGTGCTGCTGTGAACATAGGGGTGCATATATTTTTTCTTATTGGTGTTTCCAGTTTCTTAGGATATATTCCTAGGAGTGGGATCACTGGGCCAAATGGGAGTTCCATTTTCAGTTTTCTGAGGAAACTCCATACTGTTCTCCACAGTGGCTGCACCAGTCTGCATTCCCACCAGCAGTGCACGAGGGTTCCTTTTTCTCCGCATCCTCGCCAACACTCGTCGTTTGTTGATTTGTTGATGATAGCCATTCTAACAGGTGTGAGATGGTACCGCATTGTTGTTTTGATTTGCATCTCTTGGATAATTAGTGACTTTGAGCATATTTTCATGTGTCTCTTGGCCTTCCTTCTGTCTTCTTTTGAAAAGATTCTATTTAGGTCCGTTGCCCATTTTTTTATTGGATCATTTATCTTCCTTTTATTAAGTTTTATAAGCTGCCTGTAGATGTTGGAGATTAAACCTTTATCAGTGATAACATTTGCAAATATGTTCTGCCATACAGTGGGATTTCTTATTGTTTTGTTGATAGTTCCTTTTGCTGTAAAAAAGCTTTTTATTTTTATGTAGTCCCATTTGTTTATTTTCTCTTTAGCTTCCATTGCCCTAGGGGCAGTATCAGTGAAGAAGTTCTTTCGGCATATGTCTGAGATTTTGCTAGCTGTGGATTCCTCTAGTATTTTTATGGTTTCCCATCTTATGTTTAAGTCCTGTATCCATTTTGAGTTTATTTTTGTGTATGGTGTAAGCTGGTGATCTAGTTTCATTTTTTTGCATGTATCTGTCCAATTTTCCCAACACCATTTATTGAAAATACTGTCTTGACTCCATTGTATGTTCATGCCTCCTTTATCAAATATTAATTGAGCATAGTGGTTTGGGTCAATTTCTGGGTTCTCTATTCTATTCCATTGATCTATATATGTCTGTTCTTGTGCCAGTACCATGCTGTTTTGAGAACTGTGGCTTTGTAATACAGCTTGAAATCTGGTATTGAGATCCCTCCTACTTTATTCTTCTTTCTCAGGATTGCTGTGGCTATTCGGAGTCTTTTTTTATTCCAGATGAATTTTTGGAGAGTTCTTTCTAGGTCTGTAAAATATGCTGTTCGTATTTTAATGGGGAGTGCATTGAATCTATAGATTGCTTTGGGTAGTATGGACATTTTAATGATGTTGATTCTACCAATCCATGAACATGGTATGTTCTTCCATCTGTTTATGTCTTCCTCTATCTCTTTTTTCAGTGTCCTGTAGTTTTCTGCGTATAGGTCTTTTACCTCCTTAGTTAAGTTTATTCCTAGGTATCTTAATTTTTTTTGCTGCAATGGTAAATGGGATTGCTTTTTTAGTCTCTCTTTAAGTTCACTATTGGTGTATAGAAAAGCCAAAGATTTCTTGATGTTAATTTTGTATCCTGCTACATTGCCGAATTCATTTATTAAGTCTACTAGTTTTTTGATGGAGTCTTTCAGGTTTTTTATGTACAATATCATGTCATCTGCAAATAAGGACAGCTTTACTTCTTCTTTTCCAATTTGGATGCCTTTTATTTCTTCTTCTTGTCTAATTGCAATGGCTAATACTTCCAATACTATGTCAAACAGGAGTGGTGAGAGTGGGCATCCCTGTCTTGTTCCTGTTCTTAGGGGAAATGGTTTCAGTTTTTGCCCATTGAGTATGATGTTTGCTGTGGGTTTATCATATGTAGCTTTTATTATGTTTAGGTATGATCCTTCTATTCCCACCTTGTTGAGAGTTTTTATCAAGAAAGGGTGTTGGATTTTGTCAAATGCTTTTTCTGCATCAATTGATATGACTATGTGATTTTTATCTCTGTTTGTTTATGTGATGTATCACGTTTATTGATTTGCGGATATTGTACCATCCTTGCATTCCCAGTATAAATCCCACTTGGTCATGGTGTATGATCTTTCTGATGTACTGCTGGAGTGATTTGCTAGAATTTTGTTGAGGATTTTGGCATCTATGTTCATGAGGGATATTGGCCTGTAATTCTCTTTCATTGTGTTGTCTTTATCTGGTTTTGGTATTAGGGTGATGCTGGCTTCATAGAAGGAGCTTGGAAGTGTGCCTTCCTCTTGAATTTTTTGGAATAGTCTGAGGAGGATAGGTTTCAGTTCTTCCTTGAATGTTTGGTAAAACTCTCCTGTGAAGCCGTCTGGCCCTGGGCTTTTGTTTGCCAGAAGTTTTTTGATGACTGCTTCAATTTCTTCCATAGTTATTGGCCTATTGAGCTGTTTAGATTCTCCCTGATTGAGTTTTGGAAGGTTATATTTTTCTAGGAATATGTTCATTTCCTCCAGGTTGTCCAGTTTGTTGGAATAGAGTTGTTCGTAGTATTTTGAAACAATCCTTTGTATTTCAGTGGGGTCTGTTGTTATTTCATCTCTTTCATTTCTGATTTTGTTTATTTGGGTTCTCTCTCTTTGCTTCTTGGTGAGCCTGGCTAGAGGTTCATCAATCTTGTTTATCCTTACAAAGAACCAGCTCTTGGTTTTGTTGATCTTTTGTATTGTTTCTTTGGTCTCTATGTCGTTTATCTCCGCTCTGATCTTTATTATTTCCTTCCTTCTGCTTACACTGGGCTTTTCTTGTTGCTCTCTTTCTAACTCTTTGAGTTGTAGGGTTAGGTAATTTATTACCATTGTTTCTTGTTTTTTTGAGGTAGGCTTGTAGAGTTATGAACTTCCCTCTCAAGACTGCTTTTGCTGTGTCCCATAGATTTTGGATTGTTGTGTTTTCATTGTCATTTGTTGCCATGATGTTTTTTATTTCTTCCTTGATCTCTCTGGTAACCCAGTCATTGTTTAATAGCATGCTGTTTAGTCTCCATGTGTTTGATTTCTTTGGATTGTTTTTATTGTAGTTGATTTCCAGTTTTATGCCATTGTGATCTGAGAAGATGCTTGATATGATTTCTATCTTCTTGAATTTGGAGAGACTTTGCCTATGTCCCAACATATGGTCTATCTTTGAAAATGAACCATGTGTACTTGAGAAGAATGTATATTCTGTGGCTTTGGGATGAAATGTTCTGAAGATGTCAATTAATTCCATCTGGTCTAGTGAGTCATTTAGGATTGATGTTTCTTTGCTGATTTTTTGTTTAGAGGATTTGTCCAATGGTGATAGTGGGGTACTAAAGTCTCCAACTATGATTGTATTGCTGTCAATCTTTCCCTTGATATCCTCCAAGAGATTTTTTATGTATTTGGGTGCTCCTGTATTGGGTGCGTATATGTTTAACAGAGTTATTTCTTCTTGTTGGATTGCTCCCTTTAGTATTATGAAGTGGCCTTCATTATCTCTTGTTATGTCCTTCACTTTGACATAAAAGTGATATGTCAGATATAAGTATTGCTACCCCAGCTTTTTTTTTGTTTTGTTTTCATTCGCCTGGAAAACCTTTTTCCATCCCTTCACCCTCAGTCTGTGTCCGTCTTTTTTTCTGAGGTGGATTTCTTGAAGACAGCAGATATATGGGTCTTGTTTTCTTATCCACTCTGTTACCCTATGTCTTTTGATTGGGGCATTTAATCCATTTACATTTAAAGTTATTATTGATAGGTACTTATTTGTGGCCATTTTTATTCTATACCCCTGTGTTCCTTCTTCGCTTCCTATTTCTTTTTCTTTTTTTTTTTACAACAGACCCTTTAGCATTTCTTGCATTGATGGTTTGGTGGTGATAAATTCCCTTAGTTCTTTTTGTCTGTGAAGCTCCTGATTTCACCTTCAATTTTGATTAATAGCCTTGTTGAGTACAGTATTCTTGGATTGAGACCCTTCCTTTGCATGACTTTGTATATTTCATTCCATTCCCTTCTGGCCTGATGAGTTTCTGTTGAGAAATCAGTTGCTAGTCTGATGGGGGTTCCTTTGTATGTAACTTTCTGTCTCTCTCTGGCTGCTTTTAAGATTCTTACTTTGTCGTTGGTGTTTGCCAATTTAATTATAATGTGCCTTGGCGTCGGTCTTCTGGGATTCATTTTGCTTGGGAATCTGTGAGCTTCTTGGATTTGTGTGGGTTTTTTCTTCCCTATATCAGGTAAGTTTTCTGTCATTACTTCTTCAAACAGGTTTTCTATTCCTTGCTCAGTTTCCTTTTCTTCTGGAACCCGGGTCAAGTTTTATAGTGAGATATAAAACGCCCTTTTTAAGGCTTTGTGGCAGTGGGGCTATGGGAAGGTGAATGTAACTCGCACAGTCTTCTAACCCTCCCACGTTTCTTGCCCCCAGCGACCCGGAGGCCAAAGTCCTGGACTACCAGACGCAGCAGCACAAGCTCTTTCCCCAGCTGGCCACGGCCTATGCATTCCACTTCATGGGGACCAGCCTCCAGGAATTCTTCCAAGAGTCCTACAGCGCCATTCTGGACAGAGACTTCAGCCTGCTGCCTGAGGTACCTGCTGTCGGCTGGTGGGCAGAGCCAGGAGGGGGCTGAAACGTCTCCGCCCGCCCTCCCTCCCCGGGGCCCTTCCACTTGCTCCTTCCCCAGCCTTCCAGCATCCCATCGCACCCAGGGGGAACTGCATCCCGACAAGGAAATCCACCCCAGATGGCCCCCCAAAAGCCCAAAGAATGTTAGAGGCAATAATCACACCTAGTATACAGAACACATGCACAATCCCTGATGCACATTTAAACCCCAAAAGCTCTGAAAAGCAAGAGTGTTGACAGCTCATTTGGTGGCACGGTTTGACCCGAACTGGGCGGATTTACCCCTTGAGTGTGATATGCTTTACAGCAGAAACATTAATGTGTGTGATCACTAAGGCTGCCTGGACTCCTCGTAGGGGTTTTATATATAATCAACCTTAAATGGCTGCTTTAGCTTTCTAAAATTCAAAATATGGTTCTGATTCTAAGACATCTGGCCCCCAGGGTGTCGGATAAAGGGCTGTGGACTCGCATGTACTGTGAGCTCAGCCTGTGCTGGCCTGTGCTTTATGAGCATTTAAAAGCATCATTGACCCTTACCTGCCCAGCAGGCACCGTTCACGCCCCGTTTACAGGTGAGGAAAGTGAAGTGCAGGCAGGTTACGGAACACAAACTTCCTCCCAAGGACTTGAAAGGAGTTTTTTGTTTGTTTTTTTGTTTTGTTTTTTATTGTCTAAAGTTTTACATATGTCTCCTTTTTCCCCAATTGACCCCACGCACACACACCCAGCCATTCCCACTCTGGGCAAGCCCCCACCGCCCCAGTGTCTGTGTCCATTGGTTACGCTAATGTGCATGCATACAAGTCCTTTGGTTGCTCTCTAACCATCCCCCTCCACTGCCATTTGTCTCTGGATCTATTCTTGTTCATCAAATTATGTTGATCATTATATCCCACATATGAGTGAGATCATATGATATTTATCTTTCTCCGACTGGCTTATTTTGCTTAGCATAATGCTCTCCAGTTCCATCCATGCTGTTGCAAATGGTAAAAGTTCCTTCTTTTTTATAGCGGCACAGTATTCCATTGTGTAGATGTACCACAGTTTTTTAATCCACTCACCTGCTGATGGGCACTTAGGCTGTTTCCAAATCTTAGCTATTGTAAATTGTGCTGCTATGAACATAGGGGTGCATATATCCTTTCTGATTGGTGTTTCTGGTTTCTTGGGATATATTCCTAGAAGTGGGACCACTGGGTCAAATGGGAGTTTCATTTTTAACTTTTTGAGGAAACTCCATACTGTCCTCCACAGTGGCTGCACCAGTCTGCATTCCCACCAGCAGTACACGAGGGTTCCTTTTTCTCCGCATCCTCGCCAGCACTTGTCGTTTGTTGATTTGTTGATGATAGCCATTCTGACAGGTGTGAGATGGTGTCTTGTTGTTTTGATTTGCATCTCTCAGATGATTAGTGACTTTGAGCATGTTTTCGTATGTGTCTCGGCCTTCTGTATGTCCTCTTTCGAAAAGGGTCTATTTAGATCCTTTGCCCATTCTTTATTGAATCATTTATCTTCCTTTTGTTAAGTTGTACGAGTTCTCTGTAAATTTTGGAAATTAAACCCTTATCGGAAATATCGTTGGCAAATATGTTCTCCCATACAGCGGGCTTTCTTGTTTTGTTGATGGTTTCTTTTGCTGTGCAGAAGCTTTTTATTTTGATGTAGTCCCATTTGTTTATTTTCTCCTTAGTCTCCATTGCCCTAAGAGCTGTGTCTGTAAAGATATTGCTACAACATATGTCTGCTATTTTACTGCCTATGGAGTCTTGTAGGATTTTTATGGTTTCCCGTCTTACATTTAAGTCCTTTAGCCATTTTGAGGGTTTTTTTGTGGATGGTGTAAGTTGGTGATCTAGTTTCATTTTTTTTGCATGTATCTGACCAAATTTCCCAGCACCATTTATTGAAGAGACTGTCTTGACTCCACTGTATGCTCTTACCTACTTTGTCAAATATTAATTGAGCATACTGGCTTGGGTTGATTTCTGGGTTCTCTGTTCTGTTCCATTGGTCTATATGTCTGTCCTTGTGCCAGTACCAGGCAGTTTTGAGAACCGTGGTAATATAGCTTGATATCTAGTATTGTGATCCCTCTTTCTCAGGATTGATGTGGCTAGTTGGGGTCTTTTTTTATTCCAGATAAATTTTTGTAGAATTTGTTCTAGATCTTTGAAATATGCTGTTGGCATTTTAATGGGGATTGCATTGAATCTGTAATTGCTTTGGGTAGTATGAACATTTTAATGATGTTGATTCTAACAATCCATGATCATGGTATATTCATCCATTTGTTTATGTCTTCCTCTATCTCTTTTTTCAATGCCCTGTAGTTTTCTGAGTACAGGTCTTTTATGTCCTTAGTTAACTTTATTCCTGGGTATCTTAATATTTTTGGTGCAATGGTAACTGGGATTTTTGTTGTTGTTGTTGTTTCTCTTTCTATGAGTTCATTATTGGTGTATAAAAAGGCCATAGATTTCTGGGTGTTAATTTTGTATCCTGCTATATCGCCAAATTTATTTATTAGGTATAGTAGTTTTTTTGATGGAGTCTTTGGGGTTTTCTACGTATAGTATCATGTCATCTGTGAATAAGGACAGTTTTACTTCTTCTTTTCCAATTTGGATGCCTTTTATTTCTTCTTCTTGTCTGATCGCTATGACTAGCACTTCCAGTACTATATCGATCAGGAGTGGTGAAAGTGGGCATCCCTGTCTTGTTCCTATTCTTAGGGGAAATAAGTTTAGATTTTGCCCATTGAGTATGATGTTGGCTATTGGTTTGTCATATAAGGCTTTTATTATGTTGAGGTATGATCCTCTATTCCCACTTTGCTGAGAGTTTTCATCAAGAAAGGGTGTTGGATTTTGTCAAATGCTTTTTCTGCATCAATTAATATTGTTATGTGATTTTTGTCTCTCAATTTGTTTATGTGATATATCACATTTATTGATTTGCGGATATTGTACCATCCTTGCATCCCCAGAATAAATCCCACTTGGTCATGGTGTATAATCTTTCTAATGTAATGCTGAATCTGATTTGCTAGAATTTTGTTGAGGATTTTAGCATCTGTGTTCATCAAGGATATTGGCCTGTAGTTCTTTTTTTTGTGGTGTCTTTATCTGGTTTTGGTATTAGGGTGATGCTGGCTTCATAGAAAGAGCTTGGAAGTGTTCCTTCCTCTTGAATTTTCTGGACTAGTCTGAGGAGGATAGGTTTTAGTTCTTCTTTGAGCGCTTGGTAAAACTCCCTGTAAAGTCGTCTGGACCAGGGCTTTGGTTTGCTGGAAGATTTTTTTTTATCACTGCTTCAATTTCTTCAGTAGTTATAGGCCTATTCAGGTTTTTTTATTCTTCCTGATTGAGTTTTGGGAGCTTGTATTTTTCTAAGAATATGTCCATTTTGTCTAGGTTGTCCATTTTATTGGAATAGAGTTGTTCATAGTATTTTTCATAATCATTTGTATTTGTGTGGGATTGGTTGTTACTTCACCTCTTTCATTTCTGATTTTGTTTATTTGTGTCCTCTCTCTTTGCTTCTTGGTGAGTCTGCCTAGAGGTTCATCAATCTTGTTTATCCTTTCAAAGAACCAGCTCTTGGTTTTGTTGATTTTTTTTTTTTGTCTCTGTCATTTATTTCTGCTCTGATCTTTATTATTTCCTTTCTTCTGCTTACACTGGGCTTTTCTTGTTGCTTTCTTTCTAACTCTTTGTGTTGTTGGGTTAGATCAGTGGTCGGCAAACTCATTAGTCAACAGAGCCAAATATCAACAGTACAACAATTAAAATTTCTTTTGAGAGACGAAAATCGACTTCTGCGCATGGGCCACGAAGTTTCAATCGCACTGTACGTGTGCGCCCGCATGTGGTATTTTGTGGAAGAGCCACACTCAAGGGGCCAAAGAGCCACATGTGGCTCGCGAGCCGCAGTTTGCCGACCACTGGGTTAGATAATTTATTACCATTTTTTCTTGTTTTTTGAGGTAGGCCTGTAAGCTATGAACTTCCCTCTCAAGACTGTTTTCACTGTGTCCCATAGATTTTGGATTGTTGTGTTTTCATTGTCATTTGTTGCCATGATGCTTTTTATTTCTTCTTTGATCTCTTTGGTAACCCAGTCATTCTTTAATAGCATGCTATTTAGCCTCCAGATGTTTGATTTTTTTATTGTTCTTATTGTAGTTGATTTTTAATTTTATGCCATTGTGATGAGAAGATGCTTGATATGATTTCTATCTTCTTGAATTTGAAGAGACTTTACCTGTGTCCCAATATGTGGTCTATCTTTGAAAATGACCCATGTGTACTTGAGAAGAATGTATATTCTGTGGCTTTGTGAAATGTTCTGAAGATGTCAATTAATTCCATCTGATCTAGTGAGTCATTTAGGATTGATGTTTCTTTGCTGATTTTTTGTTTAGAGGATTTGTCCAGTGGTGTTAGTGGGGTATTAAAGTCCCTTCTATGACTGTATTGCTGTCAATCTCTCCCTTGATATTCTCCAGAAGTTTTTTTATGTATTTGGGTGCTCCTGTATTGGGTGCATATATGTTTACCAGAGTTATATCTTCTTGTTGAATTGCTCCCTTTAGTATTATGAAGTGGCCTTCCTTATCTATTGTTATGGCCTTCACTTTGAGGTCTAATTTGTCAGATATAAGTATTGCTACCCCAGCTTTTTTTTTCATTTCCATTCACCTGAAAAACCTTTTTCCATCCCTTCACCACCAGTCTGAGTTAGTCCTTTGTTCTGAGGTGGGTTTCCTGTAGACAGCAGATATATGGGTCATGTTTTCTTATCTCTCAGCTACCCTATGTCTTTCGATTGGGGCATTTAATCCATTTACATTTAAAGTTATTGATAGGTACTTGTTTGTCGCTATTTTTATTCTTTATGCCTGTGTTCCTTCTTCCCTTCCTATTTCTTCTTTTTATAGCAGACCCTTTAGCATTTCTTGCATTGCTGGTTTGGTGGTAATAAACTCTCTTAATCCTTTTTTGTCTGTAAAGCTGATTTCACCCTCAACTTTGATTGATAGCCTTGCTGGGTACAGTATGCTTGGATTCAGACCCTTGCTTTGCATGACTTTGTATATTTCATTCCATTCCCTTCTGGCCTGATGTATTTCTGTTGAGAAATCAGTTAATAGTCTGATGGCAGATCCCTTGTAGGTAACTTTCTGTCTCTATCTCTCTCTGGCAGCCTTTAAGATTCTTACTTTGTCTTTGGTGTTTGCCAATTTAATTATAATATGTCTTGGTGTCGGTCTTTTGGGGTTCATCTTGTTTGGGACTCTGAGCTTCTTGAATTTGTGTGAGTTTTTTCTTCCCTATATCAGGGAAGTTTTCTGTCATTACTTCTTCAAACAGGTTTTCTATTCCTTGCTCAGTTTCCTCTCCTTCTGGCACCTCTATTATGCAGATGTTATTTTGTTTTGTGTTGTCCCAAAGTTCCCTTAGGCTCTCCTCCTGTTTTTTAAGTTGTTTTTTTCTAGATGCTGCTCTGCTTGGGTATTTTTTCCCACCTTGTCTTCTAGCTCACTGATGCGGTCCTTTATTTCTTCTAGTTAGAGGAGTTTTTAAGAACAAAAAACTCAAGCCAGGTCAGTGACTGGCAGCCTGTCCCATAACCCAGGACAGTGGATCCTGGTGGACTTCTTTCCTCACAGGCCAGCTGTCCAAGACCTCTGCTTGCCAGCAGAGCCCTAACTCCTGGAAGATAGGAGCCCCCTCCAGGAGGCACCCTGCCCCGAGACCCTGGCAACCTGGAAGACTCTGGCCTGGAGGGCTTTCCTCATTTCTTGCTATCCTTACTAACTGTAATGCTGCCTCATTGTGTGCCCATGGGCAAGTCACATAACTTCTCTGAATCTCAGCCTTCTGGTTCATAGAGTTGTGAGCTGAGGAACAGTTCCTACCTCAGCACGCAGCAGTGCTCGGTGCGTGGGGAGCATGGGTGTTGACTGGAGGGCTCCCTACACCACCTGACCCCTTTCCTGTTCTTGCAGCTTCACGCCCTGAGCTCAGGTCTAAAGGCCATGGTATCGGACTTCTGCACCCAGGGGGCCGAGGTGTGTCGCAGGGCCTGTGGCGGACACGGCTACTCAAAGCTGAGTGGCCTGCCATCGCTGGTCAGCAGAGTGACAGCCTCCTGCACCTACGAGGGTGAGAACACCGTGCTCTACCTGCAGGTGGCCAGGTAAGGCTGCGGCTGCTCGGGTGGGAGCATCATCGGATGTCCACGCGGGCAGCAGACTTTGGGGAGTGCCGTTTGGGGACTGTCCAGCTCCCACAATATGTCTCCAACCATCCGCTCCCCCCAGACTCACCACAGCCCCCAGCTGGACCCTGTCCCCATCACCTGGACGATAGCATCAGTCTCCTCACTGACGCTTCCGCCCACTGCAGTCCGTCCCCACGGGCCGCCAGAGGCATCTTCTCAAAGCCCAGAGAAGATCGCTTCTTTCCCTCGCATAACAGTCTTCAGTGGCTCCCGCACTGTGGCCTCCAAGGTCTCCAGCATGGCCCCTGCCCCCTCCATCCTGCTCTTGCAGCTCCTGCCTCCGCTCACTCTGCCAGCCATACATTTCTGCTTCACCGCGGGCCTTCCCCTAAATCTCTCTGCCCCCAGTTTATTGTACAGCCGGCTCCCTCTCATCCTCCCAGTCTGAGTCCTCCTGGCCCCTGCATCACCCCCCTTCCCTCCCCTCCCACACTGTCCTGTCTCCTTGAAGCAGTAATCACAGCCGGAAAGTGTCTCTGGGTCTGTGACCGGGAGCTCGTCCCCAGGCTCAGCGCAGGCCCTGCACACGGCAGGCTCCACGCGCAGAGGCAGGAAGGAATGGCTGGGCCGGCCCCTCCCTCTCTGGCCAGGGGGTCTCGGGCCTCCTGGCTGACAAGGCCTTTGCAGGGTCATCTAGTCCCAGGTGACTAAACAAGGCAAGTACTTCTCCGTGCAGGAAGGGCTTACTGGCAAATAGGCTATACAATATTTCTTGGAATTTTTAATATGTAATATTTATTGGGGTTTTTCCCAAATTACCAAGAGTACATCGTGTATTAGAACTCTGGGCCTCACACTGGGCCAGGCACTTTGAGGCAAGTATCGCCATCCCCATCTAGACTCGGACACACTGAGGCCGGGAGGTGAAGTACCTGCTAAGGCGTCACCTCGGTCTCATGGAGCTGCAGGGAACCCAGGTGGTCTGAGCCCAGAGCTGTAAGCCCTGGATTATCACAAGGAAGAGGCTAAGAGTCACCTGTAATCTTCCCACTCATGTTAGCATTCTTACACCTATCCTTTATTCAGCTAAGAAAAATGTAATTTCCAGTCGCTGTACAATTCATCACAAATCCCCGAACAGTAAGATCCTAACCATCAGAAAGGATTCTGTTTGCTCAGATATCAAAAGGGTTTATGTTCAGGATCTGTCTGCCCAGCCCCACAGCTCCGGCCCGTTTCACTGTGAAACGGCAGCCTCGGTGCACAGCTCCCTGAAGGCCTCCCAGCGGGCTGGCTGGGGGTGGGGGTCGGCAGTGGCCATCAGGAAGGACTGGGCAAGAACCTGGGTGGCCCTGGTTCTCCCACAGGGGACATAAGAGTGTGAGTCTCCGGGAGAGAGGGGTGCTGGCCTGTACCACAGTGCTCCCCACCTCTCACCTGCCTCCATCCCCACCCACTAGGTTTCTGGTGAAGAGCTACCTGCAGGCTCAGGCATCCCCAGGCTCCACGTCGAAGACGTCGCTCCCTCAGTCTGTTGCGTACCTGACCGCACCTGACCTGGCCACGTGCCCAGCCCGGAGGGCAGCAGACTTCCTTCGCCCAGAGCTCTACACCAGGGCGTGGGCACATGTGGCCGTCAGGTGAGCCAGAGCTGAGAAATCAGCCACCCCACCTGGGGGCAGCTCCTTCCCACAGTAGGGCCTTTAGGATTGGATACAGTTCCAAAAAGCCACCTCCTTCCCCAACCTCCTCAGTCCTCTCAGCTCCTGCCACTATGGGCAGGGAGAAGGGGACGTCCCACCCCTCAGCCACGGATCATCCCTTCCCTATCCTGGTAGGGCTGGTAGAAGGCCATCACCTCTCTGGCCAGTGCAAGGGGACTTTAAAAATCTTTAGCTTCTTATTGATGTAAAGTACAGATAACATACCCATATGTAAATGCTACAAGTGTATCAGTATGTAAATACCAACGAATAAGGCAATATGCCTATGTTCAAAATATCCCACAATCTAAAAATAATTTTCAAAAAGGTGACTATATCAAGGGATAGAATTAGTTTATTTCCAGGATCTAGTAGGCTCCGGGAACAAAGATAAGACCAAGGGCTCATCCATTCTGTCACTCGGCAAATACTGTTACTGTCAGGCACCTACCGTGTGTCAGAACTGTCCAAACATACCAGGGGCTGGGAACAATGAGGTCCTGGCCAAACACAGACACCGTCACGAAAAGATGGAGCGATTGAACTACCTAAAAAGGAAACCTTCTTACCCCTTCCCCCACCAAAACACCAAAAACTACTGGAAACGTATTTTCAGTCTATAAAAGAGGTATCCCAACCTGTGGTCCCGGGGGTGTTAATAGTTATCTCAAGGTCACAGGCAACTCAGGACATTACTTATTCCACAAATATTTATTTAGAAAGTGCCTACAACATGCCAGGCACTGTTCTCGGCACTTAAGACCTATTGACAAACTAGTCCCATAAGAAGCCCAGGCCTCACAGAGCTATCATTTCAGTTGGGGGAAGTGGGGAGGGCAAAATCAGGGTGCTCAGGGTAATGAAGGTAATTAAATGTCTTTATATTGCTTTTTGCTTGGAATTCAATATGACATCTGCTTACTTATTCCCTGAAAATGTAAAATAAATATTGCTTAATAACAGTTTGCTTTGCCTACAAATGCTAAGGGTCAGGAGATGAGCAGGGAACAGAAAATAGAAGAATAAAGGTTAAGCAAATGGCAAATGACCGTTTTAGTGGTTTGGAGGACAAGGGTTAGCTTTCTTTTATTTTAAGGTCCCTTAGACAGAACTTGCAGCAGCCAGGTGACTTGCAGGCCTCATTAGCCTTTAGAGAAAAGCCATTCTCCTTGCTCGGCCACAGGGAACCAGCAGAATGGCCTGCAAACACGGGATGGAGCCTGCTTACAGCTCTGAGGTTATGAACAGCTCCATTCCGTGCTAGCTGTGTGACCCTGGACCCGTTAGTTAAGCTCTCCTGGGACTCCGTTTTCCCCACCGTCGACTGGGAATGCCTGCCCTTGGAAGAGTTGAAGAGGTCATGTGTATCGAGCGTTTAGCTTTGTAACACATAGTGGTTAAAACTGGGGCTTATTTCTACCTCTGCGGGGCTGAGCTCCACCCGTCTCTTTCCCTCGCAGTCACGCTGAACTTCTTGTCTTTGGCCTCAGGCTCATAAAGGACTCGGCGCATCACCTGCAGACGCGGCTGCAATCCGGGGCCGACGAGCACGAGGCGTGGAACCAGACCACCGTCATACACCTCCAGGCGGCCAAGGTGAGCTGTGTCCGCTGAGGCGGAAAGGCCTGCCTGCTGGGAAGGCCTGTGCTCTGCTCCTATTCCCCAGCCCGGCCAGCGGCCGCCCTCATTCCACTCCCACGACTTCAGGCCCAGGTGTTTTAATTAGAGGACTTAACTCCAGAGCAGTCTTGCTGGCAGCTCTTAGGGGAAACGTAATGAGGCAGTGTTATTGGATTTGCTTCAGGTTGTTCAAACATTTCCTCCCAGATAGAAAAGCAGGTCAAGCCTCCCCGTTAGTCCCGCAGGCAAGCCTTAGAAGTCTGGTTGAATTTCCACTGTGTTTTGTGTTGGTGCATAATTCAGTCAGCCAGCAAATATTTGAGCACCCACTGAACAGTGGGCATCAGGCTGGGTTCTGGGGGCTCAGCAGTGTCCGATCGCAGCGGCAATCGGGAAGTGCTGTGATGGGGAGATGCAGGCTGACAGGATCCGGGGCAGGTGCGTCTCTACCACCCCGCAGAGTCCGAAAGGCTTCCCAGGGGCGGTATATAGGCCGAGACTTCAAGGATGAGCTGCAATCAGCGAGGCAGAGGGTAGAGGCTGTGGCTTTGGAGGGGAAGGTTTCCGGGCAGAGGGAACAGCAGGTGCAGGAGGCAGAGGCAAGAAAAGGTGTGGTGATCGGGAGGAATGCAAATTCGCCCCAAGGAGGAGCGGAAGGAAGAAGACTGAAACGAGGAGAGGGAGAAAGCGGGGACGAGGACAGAGAGGCAGGGCCTGGGACCTTCTGCGCCACTGTGAGAAGTTTGGGCTGTTCACATTGCAATGGGAAGACTGCAGAGTTTGTATGGAGGGGGAGTGAACTCATCAGTTTCATTCTAGAAGGATCGTCCAGGCTGCAGGGGGAGGGATGGACTGCAGGCTAGAGGCCAGTTAGAAGCAGGGAGTAGCAGTCTGGGTGAGGGCTGAGGGTGGTCCTGACCATGAACCTGGCAGAGGGCATGGAGAGAAGTGGCTAGATGAGAGAGATCGAGGGGATAAAAGAAAATAAAAATGAGCTCCAGCGTAGGCAGGTAGAAAATCAAAGGGATCATTTCAATCATCAGCCAGCAGGCCCAGAAACGGCAGCCTTAAAACCAGAGCTCTGGAGGAGTTTGCAGGGGCCATCACAAGGCAGCTGGTCGGGTCGGGCAGGCTGGACGTGAGCGCCACCTGGTGACCGCCACCTCCATCACTGGCAGGTGCGGTATTAACGCTGCCACGCGGGTTCTCCTCAACGTGCTAAATGTCCTATCTACACAGAGGAGGGTGAGCCCAGGCTGTGCTCTCGCCAGCCGACCACAAAAACCACGGCCGTCCATTTCCAAACCTATGTCCTGCCTTCAATGGACCGGCACTGGGTGCCAGGGTTACCTCATTTCATGCACACAACCCCGGGAGGGGGGGCAGCGTGATCTCAGTTCCACGGACGTTAGTCCCAGAGGTAGGAAACGGCTGGTTAAGATGCTTCCCTTTCCTTTTCCCCCAGGGACGCAAGCCATGCCCCCAGGGAGCCGCTGCGCATTAGTGAGGGGGGTGAGCCCCATGCTCTGGGGGGTGCAAGGGTGAGCTCAACCAGCCCAGGGCTTCCTGGGAGGTTTTGCCCAGTCTCCAAAGTCATAATGGACAGGGAAGTCTGCACCTTCTGGGCTTTGTGGTTTGGGAGGCCATCAAGCTCCCAACAGCGTACCATCTGGAAACTGTGAGTGTGCAGGGAGAGAGGAGCAGGGAACAGTGGCAGAGGGTGGACACCAAGGAGCAGAGTGTGTGCCCCCAGGCAGTCCTCCCTCTCTGGGATCTCACTCTGTCTGTATAACCAGGGGGCACGTTGGAGCCCTTGAGGCCTGATGGGCTCTGATGCTATCATTCAGCCCTGCCCAGGAGAGATGTCGTCCCCAGGAACCTGGGGCAAATGCTGGCACTCAGTCTCTGGTGGCTTTGGCAACACAGGGCAGCAGGTAGGCATAGACTAGGCCTAGCCGGTTCGGCTCAGTGGATAGAGCACCGGCCTGCAGACCGAAGGGTCCTGGGCTCGATTCCGGTCAAGGGCATGTACCTCAGTTGCAGGCTTCTCCCCGGTCTGGCCCCTGGTCAGGGCTCGTGCAGGAGGAACCAATTGATGTTATTTCTCTCCCCCTCTCTCCCCCACTCTCTCTCTAAAAATCAATGGAAAAATATCCTAGGGTGAGGAGTAAAAAAAAAAAAGCATAGGGAGTGTAGTCAATAATATTGTAATAACTATTCATGGTGTCCGATGGGTACTAGACTTACTGGGGTGATCACTTCGTAACGTATATACATGTCTGATCACTATGTTGTACACCTGAAACTAATATAATGTTGTATGTCAGCTGTAATTGGAAAACAAATTAACTTTACTGTATATAATGAATACAGACTCTTAACACGTTAAGCGCCCAGTCAGTCACCGGTGACTGACACTATACTTTCCGTCCGGAAGACAAAACAGGCTGGGCGCTTAACGTGTTAACTGGGAGGTGAATGCTCCGGTTTGGATCTCGTTGCTACCACTTACCAGCCATGTGACCTTGGGCAAGCAACATACCTCTCCATGCCTCAGTCTCCTCATTTGCATAATGGAGCTGATAACAGTACCTACCTTGGAAGATTATTATGAAGATTAGAGGAGTTAATGCATGGAAAGTTTAGAGAGGTACCTAGGGTATAGATCCCTCCACTCCACTCCCAAATTAGCCAGGAGGCAAGATTTAAATCAACCTACGGCAAAGTTAAGGAAGTTCACCGAGTTCAGAGCACGGTGCCAGGGCAGCTCAGCCTCCCCCGAAGCGTGGAGGCCACCTTCTCTCCCTGGCCCTCCTCCTGCTTCCCCAGGGAGGCTCTCGGGCAGCTCTTTATCACTCCTTCCTCAACCCCGGGCCCTGAGAACTTCAGGACGTGGCACTTGGTTAGAACAGGGAAGCGGGGCCTCGGTGAAAGGTAAGTCTGCAGTTTTGCCAAACTGGGTCCAGTTTGAGCAGCAAGGGCTGTGGGACCCGGCAGCCCGCGCCTCTTCCACACCCAAATGTTGCCAACCCAGCAAGGCTGAGAGCACGGGTCCAGGTGGTAAACCGGTGTCATTAGCACCCCTGTGAGGCCTCTCTGGGAAAAGCAGATGCTTTCCACGTGAAAAACCTGCTCCGATCTCTGGCCTGTTGAAGACGTTAGTGGCTGCCTGACCCCACAGAATTAAATCCCCCCGTCATTCACAGCCCTTTCTCACCCGAGGGCTCTCATTGCACTCCACTCCAGTGCTCAGTCGGGTTAAGTTGCTTCCTCCTGAAAGGATGGCCCATTCCTTTTCCCCGCGGGTAAACACCTTTGAACCTCAAGCCACTCTAAGCCTGCTACTAAGTCACTCCAGGTAATCCGTATGCAAATAAACATAGGAGACCGGTTTTATTTATTTAAATATGTTTTTATTGACTTCAGAGAGAGAGGGAGAGATAAAAACATTGAGAGAGAAACATAGGATTGGCTGCCTCCTGCACGCCCCCTTCTGGGGGATCGAGCCCACAACCCAGGCATGTGCCCTGACTGGAATAGAACCCATTGGCATGAGACTGACGCTCAACCAACTGAGCCACATGGGCCGGGTGTGCTCTCCTTTCTGCTCCTTCCCCATGGAACTCGTACATCCTACCAGGTAAAATCCATTGTGCATTTGTCTTGGGGAGAGCAGGGCAGGGACACCAACCAGTCGGAAAGGATTTCAGGGAAAGCAGAGTCCGGAGAGGCTCCTGCCGGGCCAGGCACTAATGCTGTAGCTGCTGGGCTGTGGAGGGGGGGGTGCCCGAGAAGGAGCCTGGCTGGCAGAGGGGGCTCTCACCTGGTTGAGGTCAGTGGTCACTTACCAACCGGTTATTTTAACTACTCACAGAGCCAGACTGCTGCCTAAGGGCTCAATCAGCGGTCGCCAACCTTTTGGGCCTCACGGACCACCAGGTGGCGGCCGCGGGGCTAAATTACAGCGCTGCTTACCTCAAGGAGTCTCTCTCTAGCTGGGATACATCTCATGTGCATACCGAACCCCTCCTTTCTCACCCACGGCACACATCTCCCACTGCCTTGAACGTGCAGACAATAAATACTGTTTTCTTGAGACAAGTGGTGTCCTCCACTGTCCCCAGGCCAGCCTCCGATTCTCCTGTACTTTCTCCTTTCAAACCTACTTGAAATTGCCCCAAGCAACCCGGCTGGTGTGGCCCAGTGGCTGACCTATGAACCAGGAGATCACAGTTTGATTCCCATCAGGGCACATGCCCAGGTTACAGCCTGGGTCCCCAGTGTGGGGCGTGCAAGAGGCAGCCAATCCATGATTCTCTCTCCCCCTTCTTCTCTGAAATCAATATAAATATATTTGAAAATTTAAAAAAAAAAAATTGCCCCAAGCAAAATGAGAAAACGAAGGGCCAAGTTCCAGAGCCCACCAGCCCCCCACATAAGCAGGTCCCACACGCACTATCAGAAGGGCTCAGTGAGACCCACAGTGAGCCCGGAGAAAGGCAGCTGCGTGTCAGGCTGCTGGCAAACACGCTGCAGCAGGCTCATTTCCAGGAGGGCCTCTGGAGCCAGAAACGGGCTAATGCACCTTTGTGTCTTTGCAGGCGCACTGCTACTACGTCACGGTGAAGAGCTTTGCAGAAGCTCTGCAGAGACTCGACAAGGAACCAGCCATCCAGCAGGCACTCCAGCGCCTCTGTGACCTCTTTGCTTTGCATGGCATCCTGTCTACCGCGGGCGACTTTCTCCAGGACGGCTTCCTGTCTGGGGCCCAAGTAGACATGGTGAGAACAGCCTACCTGGACCTGCTCTTCCTCATCCGGTGAGTGGCTGGCCCTCAAACCGTGGTAGTCCTCAGAAAATATCCCTTCGCCCTCTGTTCACGTCAAACTCCAAAACTTTCAGCTCCAAAACCTTGTTAAACGGGGGTCTGACAAAGCGGCCACAGCCCTGGAGAGGTTTACACCCGAGCATTATCACACCAACAGAAAGCATTATGGATTAATTAAAAACAAAAATGCCTAAGAATCTTTATCTAGCTATCTCAATTGAACTCTTCACCACTATCAAGGAAATAGGAATAGTATCTAAGTAATTTGAGTAAAATGAAGCCTATTACATATGAATAATATGTATTAACCCTTTGCACTCGCTTGCTTTTTTTCGATTCCTTTATTCTACTGCTAACCGTGTCGAGTCACACTCGACATCCGAGTGCAAAGGGTTACTGATAACGAGTCCTAGTCATAACTAATATTTAAGGAGCACTTACGTGTGTCAGGCACTAGGCCAAAAGCTTTTACATACATCACTTCAGTGAAGCCTTACAGCCTTCTGAAGTGGATGCTATTACTCTCCCCACTTTACTGGGGAGGAAATCCAGGCTTAGTGGAGTTAAGTACTTTGCCCAAGGTCACATCATTAGCCAGAGGAGGAGCCAGGTACAGTCTGGGGCCTGTCTGACCCCGAGTGTGAGCTCTTAGCACATTGCACACCAGTAGTTTTATTGCTAGCTTTACCAGAGAAGTTTCTATTGAACGAGTACAAAAAAACGTTTTACAAAGTATCGTACTTAAAAAGATATTAGCTTGTAAGGACATGTAATAAATAACTTCAAAATGCAATGGGTATTTAATTTTAAGGCGTGCCTTTAGCATTTATGTAAAACACTGTGTAATATGAAAACACGAGGATGCTCGTGATCCGCCCGCAATGTGTTAAGGTTAAGGTTGGGCTCTTGTTTATTTCAAATCCTATATCCTTGTCTTTGTTCAATGTGCTTAAGCAAACTCTTACTAAGTTGACTAAACTTATTTTAATCCTTCCTTAGCTTCAAGAGGAAATTTTTTTTAAACCTAGTAATTCATGCACGCATCTTCAAAACAATAACACAAATAGTTTTTAAATGCAACATTAATGCAGTGGAGTTTAGGGTTATGACATACTGATGCAATGATTTAAAACCATATCAAAACCGCCCTGGCTGGGTAGTTCAGTTGGTTAGAGCATTGTCCTGATACATCAAAGTTGTGGGTTTGGTCAGGGTACATACAAGGAACAACCAATGAATGCATAAATAAGTGAAACAACAAATCGATGGCCCGGCCGGCATAGCTCAGTAGTTGAGCGTCAACCTATGAACCAGGAGGTCATGGTTCATTTCCTGGTCAGGGGGCATGCCCGGATTGCAGGCTCGATCTCCAGTGTAGGGTGTGCAGGAGGCATCCAATCAATGATTCTCATTATTGATATTTCTATCTCTCCCTTCCTCTCTGAAATCAATAAAAATATATTTTAAAAATACAAATTAGTCACCATTGTTCATAACATGAAAAATGGGCTAACTGGAGAACACAACCTTTTTTGAGAACATACGATGCCTGTGGTACTGGGGGGAGATGGGGTTATACACATGTGTGTGTGACTTTTACCCCTAGAACCTCCAAGAGTTAACTTTACATTATCAACAAGACTAAGAGAATTTTAAAAAAGATTTTTGAAATTAAAAATATATATATATTCATAATGGAGGTTAAAAGAAAAAACTAGACCAAATTATTTTATGTCTAATAATATGCAATATGTTGCATACCATTTATTGCACCTCACAGAAGTTGGTGGTTAGTAAATGTTCAATTAAACCATCAAAAATATATTTGATATAATTATTCCTCAGGTATTAACTTTTTCCTAATATAATTGGGAATCCAGTGATAGGAACCATTAATAGCATAATTGAGTACTGCATTGTTTAAGCCCAAGTATATCTAACTTTAAAAAGCTTGGCATTTTAAAAGCGCATGATGACAATAATGTTCTAGCCCTGATAGCGATGATGAAACACAAAAGATCACCTTACCACCTCATAAGCATGATTTTTATCGGCAACAGCATTTCTAAGTGCTTGACTTGACTCTAGAAATGTACAAGGCAAGACAAAACAGCCCGGATGAAAACAGACAATTAATGCAGGCATCAAAAGCCCACAAATTGATTTACTCACATTATGGTTCCTAAGTAATCTTCCTACTACGGCAGGATAATTAGGTATGTAACAGATTCCATGCTTTTAACAGTCCCATGTCACAATCCCCAGCCTTGACTATTCAGTCTCACCCTCAGATTTCTGAGATGACAAATGAAGGATGGCACATTATTCTAAGTGACACTAAAAACCAGCTCTCTCTGTAATGGTAGTTAACTGACCCAAATAGTTTTTATTCGAGTGATCATAAAATCTCAGCTGGGGGACTTCCAGGTAAAGACGGCAGATTGAACTTATGCATTTACTTTGTTCCCCCTGAAGCCGCACTAAAACATCAGCAAATGGGTTAAAATGTTTAAAAAGGCATAAACCCACAAAGAAAAAAGAACACTTAGAGGAGAAAAACAGGAGAATTGGAAGGTGAACAAACAGTGACTTAGCAGACCTGCGAAAAGTGAATCATTCCCTACAAGTGGGAAAAGCAACCAAGTTCCACCGGAGAACGGGAGGACCGTGTGCCTCTGGCAGGGGGGTGAAGTTGACTGATAGGACGGGTTGAAAGTCTGTTTCAGAAAGAGCTGAGTCCCCAGTTCCCCTCTTCCTCCGTGAGCAGTTTTAAGGCCTTGCTTGGCCCCACCCTGGCAGAAGGTAAACAGCTGGGGGTGAGGCTGCCCTCCAGAACACAGGGGCTTCAGTACACGTGTACAGGCCAAGTGCTGACGAGCCCCCTCCCACGGTTCCCAGAGTGGGCAGCCAGGCTAGTTCCCTGCAGGAAGATGGTAACATGATCCTCCTCTGGAGAATCTGACCAGCCCAGGGTCCCCCAATTCACCCCACACTGACAAGCACAACTAGACTTCTGATCAGCTAGTTCATGCCCCACTCTTAGCTGTGACCAGACACTCAGGGATCACCAGCTAGTTCATGCCCCACTCTTAGCTGTGACCAGACACTCAGGGATCACCAGACACCTGAGGAAAGCCCCTGACACAAAAGAGACCAAAGCAAGCAAGAATGAGGCAACTTGAGAGACAAGAGAATCTTCAGGGAGGAGAAAACGTTTTTTAAAAGATCAGTAATTTAAAAAAAGAGAGAGATTTATAGTAATAATAAAAATGATACTGTAATAACTATGATGGTGTCAGATAGTACTAGACTTAACGGGGTGATCACTTCATATGTTAAATGTCTAATCACTACATTGTACACATGAAACATAATATTGTATGTCAACTGTAATTTTAAAAATAATTATATAAAAACAAAACATATTAATGTCAAAAAAAAAGATCAGTGATATCTTCAAAGAGTTAAGAGGAGATATTGTGGCCATAAAATAAGAATTTCATTCTTAAAAAGTAACAGAGAACAAAAAACAAGAGCTCTATGAAATTAAAAAATGAGATTGGAAATGAAAAACTCAATGAAGGATTAAAAGATAAAATTGCAGAAACCTCAGAAAGCAAAAAGACAAAAATAGAAGAGAAAAAAATAATAGTAAGAGGCCTGATCCTAGCTGTCCATCGTCTGAAAAAAAAGCTGAGAAAGAGGAGACAGAGAAAAGAGAAGGGAGCAGATCATTAATAAAATGCTTAAAGAAGATACTCCTCAACTGAGGGATATGAGTTTCAGATTGAAAAGGGCACAAATGCTTACAGCCTCGAGGAGAGGAGACAAACACAGACATAAAATATAAATCAGACAGTGTGCAGAATAGTGATAAATGCTACCAAGAAAAGGACAGCAGGAAAGGGGGCTAGCAGTCTTGGGGGGAAGGGGGGACTATAATTGTAAATAGGTCAAAGGCCACCCAGGGAGGGTGACGTTTGAGGAATAATCTGAGGGGGGCAGGTGAGAGGAGCCATGTGGTTGGCTGGGAAAAAAGCATTCCAAGCAGAGAAGTAGACATGGTGGAGGCCAGAGGGTGCTTGGCACATCCATCCGGAGAACAGGGGCTGGAGGGGCGTGGCCAACGCGGAGAATGAGAGCAGAGGTGGGAAAGTTAAGGGTGCACTGAGAGGGGCAAGGGAGGGGGTGTGGATCTCTGCAAAGACTTAAGACTCTGGCTTTTACTTAGTGTGAGAACGGGAGGGTTTGGGGCATAGCACAGAGCAAAGGATCACTCCAGCGGCCAGATGAAGAACTGAGTGGGGACGGGGGACAAGGGTGCAAAGCAGGGAGACTGGTGAGGAGGCTGCTGCAATAACGCAGGTGAGAGATGGGGGTGGACTGGACCAGGGTGATAGCCGTGGAGGTGGTGGGAAGGAGAGTTGGAATATATTTTGAAGATAAAACAGGACTTGCTGACAGGTTAGATATGGGGTGGAATAGGCAGAGAGGAGTTCAGGTTTTTGGCCAGGACAGAGTTGCCATTTACCATAAATGGGAAAGATTATAGGAGGGCAGGTTTGGGCAGGTTAGACAGGAGAAAGTTAGAAGCTCAGGATTTGGTTTTGAACACGTTAAGTTTTAAAAGACTGTCAGAAATCAAGTAAAACGTTAGTAAGCAGGCAAGTGAGACTGGAGGGAGAAATGTGGACAGCACTGGCCTATGGCTGGTATCTAAAGCATGAGAAGGATGATACCACAGGATGAGAGTATGAAGGGAAGAAGCCCAAACACCGAGTCCTGGGCCCCTCCAAAGATGATGCTGGGGTGACCCTGACCAGAGATACGTCAGTGGGGAGGTGGGAGTGGGAACCTATATGGATCTAGTCCAAGAGAACAGCAAAAAGGAGTGAAAAGGCCAGGCATAAAAGAGCACAGCGCTTTAAGGAATGTCATAAAGAGGAGCCAAGATATGGGGCAGAGGATGGTGCCGGGAGGAGTCAAAGGCTTACTTTTAAGATGGGAGAACTGGTAGCAGGTTTGTATGCTGAGGGAAATGATCCAGGAGAGAGGGGAGTGTGGGTGCCGTAGGGGAAAGGCAGAATTTCTGGAACACTGTTCCCTGTAGACAAGGAAGGACTGGCCTCAGGAGGAGCCATGAAGAGAAAGGCACTGTGTGGATAAATGCATGGGTGGGAACTTGTGGAAATGCTCTTACCACTTTTACTTTATCAGAGGAATAGGAAGTGATTTAGGTAAAAGAGATGGGGAAGTGGAGACTGTAGATTTGAGGATAGAAGACAAAGTGTGAAACATCACCTAAGAGAATAAAAGAGTAAATGAATTAGAGCAATGTAATAGGATTGTTGGGCAACCATAAGGACCCCCATGAACCCTATGACCAAGTCAGCATTGGTTTTTCCAGCCATAGCTACAAAGGTGGTGGCACAAAGTCTGTGGAAAATTAAAGATAACCAGGGATGGGGTTTTGCCAAACAAGTATGGCAAGGCAAGAAAAATTGTTGAATATATTTTTGAGGAGGTAACATAACAAGCCACGGAGTTTCAGTGGGATAAGGAGAAAAGTGAGACCACAAGGGGGATGAGGGACCTACTGGTGGGTGCCAGTGGGGTCACAGAGTTATAAACAGCCCTGCATGAAATCACCTCATGATGATGATATCCCGTCATCCAGAAAGAATTAAAATAGGTCCAGTATCCCAGTCACCTCGGATGCTTTTTGAAACAAGAGTTAGGGAAGAGTTTAAACAAATAACTGCATACTGTGTTTTACATCCTTTGCTACAAAGGTAGGAAAGCGTGTGAATATTTTTTAAAAACTATTTCATTCAATAGGATTAAAATAAAACACTATTTGTTGCTTGAAAGGGAAAAAAAGAAGATAGAAGTCAGAATACTAAAGGGAGTAAGCTAGAAAGACAGGAGCAGAGAAGGAAACATGTCTGAGATCACGGAGAAGTTGCAAATGCTAATGATGAGTCCCCGTGTCTGATCGCGGCAAAGATGACAGAGGGAGGCTGTAGAACGAGGTCAATGGAGCAGGAGATTCGAAGACCTGAGGAGCTGAGCTTTAGAGGAACATCTACATAGACAGTGAAATCACTAAGAATTAACGACAGCGGAGTGGGAGAGAGGACAGTGAGCCTGGAGGTAGGTCACTGCAACAGGGAGCTGTGGTGGGGACCTGGCTCAGCTGTGAACAGGATTTATAAAGTCAAAATCATATATAGGATACGTACAGTCATACTACTTTAAGCACTGAGTATTAGTCTGGCCAGAATTGTAGCTATCTTGGGAGGCAGGAAGGTGAAGAGGAGGAAGCATAGGCTGGGGTGGGGGGATGATGGGTAGGGGTCAGAAGAAGGGTGCTAAAAATAAATCCTCATCTGTCGTAATGGAGAGTCAACAGATAATGTCTACAAGTAAACCAGCAAGAAACAGAAATATAAACAAGTAGAGACATTCAGGTTAAAACCAAAAATATCACTTAAAAGACTGAAATAGATAGATCTGGGTGGGAATGGGGGGGAGGGGTAGGAAATGGAGGTGAGAGAGCAAGATGTGCTCATTTTCAATATCCTCAAAGAACTGATTCTTTATGCTGTGCATATATAATTGATCAAATATAAAAACTTCGAAAAAAATTAAAGCTGACTTGTTCGAAGGTGAATAATGATGCAACCTCTAATTAGGTGTTGTTATTCACCATTCCAGAATAATCAGATTCATGAACAGTCTAAAATACTCACAAACTCTTGTTTTTTTTTTCTCTCAGGAAGGATGCCATCTCGTTAACGGATGCTTTCGACTTCACGGATCAGTGTTTAAATTCAGCACTTGGCTGTTATGATGGAAATGTCTATGAACGCCTGTTCTACTGGGCTCAGAAGTCACCGACCAATACTCAGGTAGTTGAGTAGAACACATAAATTATGGAGGAGAGCAGAGAACAAGCAGTGAATGCACCTCCAATGTTTGCCCATTTAAATTGATTCCCATTAGGTTAGAAATCGCTTGCCATAGCATGTCTGTTTAAAATATTTTGAGACTACACAAAAGAAACCAGGAGCGGGGATGTGGCCTGGCAGGAACTCTGGGTCTGGACTGTAATCAGCAAAATGCACTGCTCAGAATTTGATAAAGGGAATTAGGAGGAGGACCCAAGCTCTAAATCATGGCTTGACACACCCAAGGGCATACACACAGAAGGGCAAGCTGGCTTTTAAGTAACAAAAATAAGATAAGTCACACCCCACCTTGTTTTCAGCCTCTTAACTCTCAGTTCTGTGTTGATAAAAGCGGGTATTCAGAGGTGATAGGAAGCTCGGATGGGCGGGGCTGGGGGCGGATCTCTCAGACATGACTGCCTGCTAGACGTACCTCCTTCCTCTTCACTTTAAGGAACACAATCCCAGAAACACAGAAAACTGCTGCACTGCCGTCAGCAGCCAGGAAGCCATACAAATGACAACTGCAGGGTTAGGGGGAAGATTCCCAGCAGGCAGTCCTAGGAGAGAATACCGGAGCCCTAAGTCACGAGCAGAAGGGAGGGCCAGGCTGTGAGCCTCACTGGGAAAAGTTACGCATGCCAATGAGCATCATTAACTGGAGTAAAGAAATAAACCCTGTACTTAGAATTTGAGGGACCAACATTTAATAGCAGATTTGATACAGATTTTATAAAAGCAAAGACAGTCTCTACGTACACAACAGATTATTTTAAGTTCTATCATGAGAACGTGATATTCAGATGGTGAAGCCTACTCCTTTACCTCTTAGGTCAAAGTTCAGAAAAGGTGTCTTAACGCCTCATCAGATTGGCAACTCTCAGGCTTTCGTTCACACTTACCAGAGTGTCAGACTTGCTCTTAACAGTACGCATCCTGCCATACCTCATAGCTTGGTTTAACGTGATCGTCTCAAGTTATAACACAACCATTACCCCCCAGACGGTTGTCAGAGAGAAGGCCGATCCATTTTGGTCCTTCTCTGACTCCAGGAAGGCATCCTTTTAACTCAACGAGGAAACACAAACAACCTGCTACCGACGGTGTGATCCGGTCACTGCCGCGTACAGTTAACTAGGCTAGTGTTTTACTTTTTCTAATGCTTAGATCTACTCACTGATACTTACATCCCGGCATAAACCTGCAGCAGTCCTCCCACTCCGGAAGAGCGCCTGTGGTCTCAGCATAAACGCATGCCCTCTGGTGCTCCGGGGGAAAGCTACCCCGCAGTGACACCTGTCAGATGATGTAACCTCCTCAAACCTGTTTTACTAGCAACAAGGAAACATGCCAGATCTCCTGACTCCTCATCTTCACTAAAGCACGTAGGGGGCACTTATTATATCTAAAAGAATTTAATCTGGATATTAGAAAAGAATTTAATCTGGATGTTATATGAGGGCAGGCTTATCTAAATGAGGGGCATGACCAACCCACAGCATCAACAGATGTGATAAGCCCAGCTGGCGTAGCTCAGTGGTTGAGCGACAATGAACCAGGAGGTCAAGGTTCGATTCCCAGTCAGGGCGTGTGCCCAGGTTGTGGGCCTGATCCCCAGTAGGGGCGGGGGCGGGGGGGGGTGGTGCAGGAGGGAGCCAATCAATGATTCTCATCATTGATGATTCTCTCTTCCCCTCTCTGAAATAAAAATATATTTAAAAAACGATGTCCTTAAAAAAAAGGTTGATGCACTTCATCCCATTCACTTTTCCCTTTTCTGTCACCTGCCACTCACTTCACTGTGAACAAGGATGTAGTCGTCACCTTCCTAACTCCAGGATCTATCACAGGGTAGACACTTTGCATCTATGGAATAATTAACGTGGTTTTATGACCTACAGTGAGACGAAGGAACCTGCTGCATCCACAGTGCTGCAGAGACTTGCCATCCTAGCTTCACTTATGTTGCTAAAAAGGTGACAGGCACAGCAAGCAATTTAGGAACTGAGATTATAAATGACCTTGGAGAACAGTTTCCAATTAGTTAAAATGATACTCGGTTGACTGCTAATATATAGCCACATCATCTTACATTTCTGGCTCCTCTAGAGAGCAGCAAAATGGCACTTTTAAGGTGTAATTTTTTAATCTGCTGTAGATAATTTTGAAACTACGAGAAGAGGCGGTTTTCATTGGCACTAGTAGAAAAAGGTTCACTACGGGTATTTCAAATAAATTAAAACAGCAGCTACGTTCAAACCTTGCAGACAAATGAGAATATATTTCACTGACCTTTTCTATCACAAGAAAGGTGCTATGCTAAGTTACATGTCTTAGAGCCCTCAGCTAGTCTCTCTTCTGTCTGGGCGGGTGGGGGTTGAACTTAGTGCGGAGACTGTGTGATCTGCTCTCCCAGGTTTATTTGAGCCGGGATGACTAGTTTTTTGGCTTTTTTCCTGATCTGGCCATTTCAAGCCAGCCTTTCCAAAGGGAGCAGCCAAAGGCTGCTGCCCCCCGCCACACACACACACACACACACACACACACACACACACACGAACTTGTATCAGTGATTCCCTACAGATGCAAGCAGTGGAGGAAACATTGGGGATAATTTCCAAACAAGAATCCTATTTCGCCCCAATTCTTCTATTGTAAACGTCTGCCCAAGTAGTTGCTAGATGCCTTAAACACACCTACTGATTAATTCAATCATCCAACATATTTACTGAGCATACGCTATATGCCAGAAACTATTCTAGGTACTAAGGATACAGCGGAGATCAAGAGTCATCCAAGGAGCTTACAGTGTAACCTAGACAGGCAAAAAAGACACCAGTAAATGTTACGTGGATGAGAAGAGAGCTGTGAAGGAACAAATCAACCCATCAGAAAATAATAGGGATGGATAACCCACTGTGACGTATTATGTTGCTTACCTGATTCCACCTTCTGATTCTTTTATGGTTAATGTTCCATTTCAAAGAGCCTCAAAGAGTTGAGCCTTTTATTTGTGTTAAATTCCAAAAGCAAATGATAACTGTGTTTTTTAATTGGCCACCTGCATCCACAGTTTAAAATCTGCTGGAGAAAACGAAGGATGCCCTTTGGAAAAAAATGTTTCTCCATATGTTCACACAAAATGAATTTTAAAAATAATTTTTAAAATTAATCTTACATAATGTTAATTTTGAAACAAAAAAAAACTTAATTTGAAAAGTTATTAATCCTAGCAGAAGTAGTCTGTATTACTAATGCACTTCTTTCTACAACAGGGGAACCCTGCATACCAGAAATATCTAAGACCACTATTACAAAGTTGGAGATCCAAGCTATGAAATAATCAACAGCATTCAAGAAGCACCACTATGTGATAATGGTAGTATGGCAAATATGGCATTAGAACTTTAAAGTACATATGTGTATGTATTTTTTAAAGAGAGTCATTATCTTTCAGAGAGACAGTCTGAAGTGAATGAAACATCTGTGATTTACTTCAAAATCCATGAGAGGGAAAAAAGGAAAGAGAACAATTGTGGATGTTGGTCAATGGGTACACTGCTGTTTAAACAAATATGTTTGGCATTTCCTACAATAAAACACAATAGTACTATACAATTGTAGCATCTATTTTGTTAAGTTCCAGGGTTTTGTTTTTGATCTAGCAAAAGCCAAAAGACTCATTAGTTATCATTTGTGCCTATAGCTCATATTTATCTGAGGATTTAAACTTTAAAAGGACACACACATGCACACACACAATCCTTCTCCAAAAGTGCCTATACTTGTTGTAATCTAAATAAAATGTACAGTCCTAAGACTGCAACTAAGTATCAATTTTGAAAAATCAACCTTTCCACAGAAAATTAAAACTTATAAAAGACATAATCATCTCAAATTACCCAAACATACTCAAACTACATTTTCAGTTGCCTAAGCAAATAAAACACTCAAAATTAAATGCCCAAATTAAATTGCAAAATCTCTCAGCTGGCTATTTTTCCTAATTTACCCATAAAAGTAATCATTTTATTGTTAATAATAAATCTGTGAAAATTTACCAAAAGCAAACTTATCTCCAGTAAACTGAACAAAGAAGAGACCTCAAAAGTTTTTAACTTTTAAAACCTTGGAAGGCCAAACATTATTCCCATTTCCATAACCTGTTTTCAAACCAAATCATTTTTTCTCATGTTCACCTCAGCTAACTTAACAACACACGAGTGGCTGGCTTGGTTTTGTCTTAGGTAACCACTAAGCAATCTGAAGTCGGAGGCAATTTTCTAAAAAGATAACTTCATATGAGTACATCTACTGAAACCACAGCAACCTGTCCGTAACTAAGGAATTTTAGCTTGAGGACGGTGAAAATGGGGTGATTACAGGTTTCTGAATGTTGGTCATTTGTCAAATCTTAAGGTAAACTTTCAGAGACATGGGCAAAACGGACGAAGGAGTTTTCATCCTGCTTTCCGAGGCAGAATCTCAGAGGAGAAAAGGAGTGGTCTGCCCTGGAACACACAACTTAGAACTTTGCTCCCACAGAACAGGGAAGGCATCACACGCTTCCTCTTAGAAGGTGTTCCAACAAACTAGGAAGTCTCACTCACTATCGTTAACATAAACCTTCCTGCGAGTAACTTCCAAGAAACAGAATCAAATGAACTATGCAAAATAAAGACTATTGAGAAACAAATACACATACCTGTTCCAGATCCTTCGTTCACTGCAGTTTATTTCCTCTCTTCAGAAATAGATTTAACTTGAATAATAAAATAATCTGTGGGGTACCATATACGGTCAAAACCTCGGTTCGGGAACACCTCCCATCTCGAATAATTGGGTTCTCGACCACGTTGTTTACAGAATGTCTGAGCTGTCGAATAAAACTTTGGTTCCAACCCAACAACCCTTTCATGCTGATACCTGTATGATCAGTCATGTGTCTCTCAGGCGACAACAGAGGAGAGAATGCGTGAGTGTAGGTCAGTTTATGGCAAAAAGTCAAGTTAACATCTCAGGAAATGGTGCTGTGAAGAGTCTCATGTGTTTTTGCTTATAGTGGTCTGAAACAAATTAATTCAATTTACATTATTTCTAATGGGGAAAAATGATTTGGTTTTCAAACAAACTGCTTCCCAAATAGCCTTCCGGAAGGAACTAAGTTTGAGAACCGAGGTTCCCCTGTATAAGAGAATAAAGTGGCTGAAGAGTCAGTTTGTTCCGAGACTCAACACAAAGCTCGGATAAGGGTCACATTCAGAGCTATAACAAATGGTGGCTTATTGAAGAAAAGTCTTTAATCTTCAACATAATTCCTACTTGATAAAATCTGTCAAATTGTATGTTCACTGTTCAAATTGTACTTCCATCTATTCCTGCTTAATAACACAGCAGAGTTCTATACACTGCATCCGAAGGCACCGCTGAGTCCTCTTGAAGCAAATACAAGTGTGCTCTGGCAGTGCATAAAACAAACAATGCATACTTTAGAGACAAGAAATACGATTTTCCCTTAAGTAACAATAGTCAATAAATATAAACCTAATTTTTCTATCTCATTTTTTATTAGTTTTTTTTCTGGTAGACAGTACACTTGGGGATTATACTGCACCAGGCATACGAAGATTTCTACCACAGGGACATTTTGTATTCAGAATTCAATATAAATATTTCTAGTCAGACATTTCCATGGCTACAGATATTTGGTTGCTTGATTTATATGCATAGAAAGAAACAGTTGTCATAACTGTAAAAAGCAGTACTTAACAAGTACTTTTAAATGATTGGAACAGTTTTCTTTGAATATTACAATACTGCTTATTGGTTTGGAAACTAGGTCACCCTACATGATGTTTTGATTTTTGCCAAAAGCATCAGGAGTACTCACTCTTGTTTATTCTTTCATTCCTATATTTTTGAGCCTCTAGTTGAGTTAGGGACCATTTAATCAGAAATCATTTTAGCACTGTAATAAAAAAAGCTCTGTTAAGGGTTGATTATATACCGTAATAATTTTCAGACTTCTTTTTATAAAAAAGTTATCTGGAGGCTCTGAACAGGCACATGCATACTCAGGGTGAAGGGAATAAACATAGAGGAATCCACTAAAGCACAAAACTTCCTTCTGCTCCTCAATGCCTTCAAATAAATACCAAAAAAAAAAATAATAATAACCTTTTTTTAAATCCCACACACACAAAAAAAATCAGTCTCTTCCATCTCCTGGAGAGTCAGTGTCCAGGAACTCCCCCGGGATGGAGATCAATCATCTGTCTTCCGGGCCAGCCTACAGAAAGTCCAGTTGTGCTCCACTGTGTTCTCATTGGCCCGCTCACTCATGTGATGCACCCGGGTGTTTCGGATCGTGAAGCCCTGTTTTGTGATATATTCCATCAGGTGGACCCGAAGAGACACTTCCTGGTGATAATCACAGGGCCCGAAGGTGAAGGAGACCTGGCAGTCTCTGGTGTCCATCATGTGCTTATTCCACTTGGTAAAATAGTTTGAGATTCCTTCTAATAAGGAATGGACCTTGGTGGTGATGGTTAACTGGGTAATGATGACAGCTACTGGATTGGAGTACTTAGAAAGCTTCCGAGTACTTGATAATTCCACAACTTCTTCAAAAGTATCCATAGGATACAAAGGCTTCGGGTCATTGAGACACTGAATCAAGGGCTCAATCTGATAAAAGTCTGCTTCTTTTCGAAGCAGATCAAACTCCTTAAAATCCAGGGGTAAGGTCAACTCTGAAGTTCTTAAGAAGTTGAGGACATATCTGAAAAGAGGTCCATCTCGATCAATGAAGTAATTGCCTTGAGGGTCTCGAGCTGTGGGGAAGTCCCCCCCAAACATGGCTCCAAGCATGGAATCCGGGTATCGGGTCAATGTGGTGAGAGACGTTGTGTACAAGTGTCCACCTACATTTAACGTGACTGGGTCAGTCATCTGAAATTTTGTAAAAAATTATTAGTCACCTGAAGTTTTTAAAATCCTAACTTTGACAAATTAAGAAAAATGGTAATAAGCAAAGCAAAAGATTCCTTCAAACTGTAAGTATTTAGCAATCCTGTTATGCAAAACAGCTTTACTTTCAGTGATTACCACCTAGATGCAGGGATCTAACATAGGCTTTCAAAAGGGGATAACTATTTCTTCTAAGAAACCAGGGCATCACTTCCAAAGCCATTTCATTTCAGCCCCAGTACCTTAAGAGAAGTTTCGTGAGAGTATATTAGGGAAAGACAAAGGCCAAACTAAAATAAACTAAGTTTCTCTCTGCGAAAAAAGAGACTTGTTCTGGCTGGTGTGGCTCAGTTAGTTGAGTGTTGTCTCTGCACAGAGAGGTCTCTGGTTAGATTCCTGGTCAGGGCATATGCCCAGGTTTCAGGCTCAATTCCCAGTAGGGGGCGTGAAGGAGGCGGTGTTTGTTGTTTCTCTCTCCCTCTCCCTTCCTCTCACTCTAAAAAAGTCAATAAAAAACATTTTTTAAAAAATAAGTCATTTTTCTTAACTCAATTTGACATAAAATAGGTCAAAAAAATGATTTGATAATTAAAAGAATCTACTTTCAATATTTCTTCTGTTTTCTCTTCTCTCAAAAGGGGGTGGGGAATCATGCAATTTTTTTAAAAGATAAAATTTGTGCAGACCTAATCTTAACTTTTTCATGGTAATAACAGTGCCAAATACTAAGTTAAAATACACAGTTTGATCAACACCATCTTATATACCCAAAAGCTAACAGCAACTTTCAAATTTCAAAATCTGATAGTGTATTCACTTTTGTAACATTAATGTTGCAAACTGCTCTTAGTTTTTTGAAAAGCAAACTTCTCTAAATAATATATACCTTCAGTTTTAGAAATCATATTAAGAAACACTATAAAGACAGACTGACAGACTTCAGGTACTAGACAAGTAAAATATTTCTTACCAAAGTGAAAGGAAATAGGAAGATATGCACACACAAGGAAAGCACAAGTGGGAAAAGTGGCACCTTCTCCATGGTTCACCTCCCTCACCACAAGGAAATGTGCTCTGTACCAGCGGTCGGCAACCGGTGGTCCGTGGACCATGGTGGTCCGTGAGATCCGAAAGGTTGGCGACCGCTGCTCTGTACCATTCCCCACTGCACCCTTTTCATAGTCACTGTTCTATAAAGGAAGAGTATTAACGGCAATAAACTTTAAAGACCAAAAGTCATGATCTCTCTCAAATAAAGTTACTCTGAAGTCTATGTTGAGTTTGCTTTCATAAAACTACCAAACACCCCAAAACACATCTAAATTAATTAAGGGGAGTTACACCGATAATTTTCATTCTTACAAGATGTATGATACCTAAGAATACATAAGGGGGGAAAGACATCCTATATAGCATCCTATATAATAAAAGGCTAATGTGCAAATTGTCCCCTCGACCAGAGTTTGACCGGGAGTTCAACTGGGAGTTTGACGCGGCCCCTCCCCCTGGCCGGCTCCACCCCCAATCGCCCCCCACCCCGATCAGGGTGGGCCGGCCAGACCCCACCCGTGCACAAATTCGTGCACCAGGCATCTAGTACAAAAATAATTTGACAGTCTTCAAAACACATCTGCAAAAGCATCTCACCATATAGCCCCAGTCTCCATTATCCATCTGCTCCAGCGCTGCGTCTGGGGAGCCCAGGTTCCAGGGAAACTTGGGAGGAGAAAAAGACAAGACAGCACATGTAACCATGAAAACAGAGAGGAAAGATTTTCCCACTTCACAGAGCAGGCGGAAACCTGAGAAAACTACTCATCTTTGCTCAATTAAAACCTGCTACAGGGCAAAGATTTGGGAAGCATTCCTCTAGAGCAGCGATTTTCAATTAGGGTGCTACAAGAATTTTTAAAATATGCAATACCACCCTGGCTGGTTGCTCAGTGGTTAGAGAGTCAGTCTTTGGACCAAAGGGTTGCAGGTTCAATTCCCAGTCAAGGGCATACCTGGGTTGCAGGTTCAATCCCCAGTCAAGGGCATACCTGGGTTGCAGGTTCAATCCCCAGCCTGGTCGGGGCGCGTGTGGGAGGCAACCAATTGATCTCTCTCTCTCTCTCTCTCTCTCTCTCTCTCTCTCTCTCTCTCCCCCCCCTTCCCCTGCCACTCTAAAAAAAAAAGAAAATCAATGGGGAAAATTATCCTTGGGTGAGGATTAACAAATATATATGCAATAGCTGACTCTTTAGTCAGGGGCACTGACCTCTTTTCCTTTAGATTGCCAAATTAAAAAATGACAACCACCAACACAGTAGCCATCCAGTGTGAATGAATCAAAATTATACCTCTTTTGTCTGGCCGGTGTTGCTCAGTCATTGAGCCTCGACCAATGAACCAAGAGATACAGTTCGATTCCTATGAACCAGGGGATCACAGTTTGATTTCTGGTCAGAGCACATGCCCAGGTTACCGGCTCAATCCCCAGTAAGGGACATGCAGCCAACTGATGATTCTCTCTCATCACTGATGTTTCTATCTCTCTCCCTTCCCCTTTCTCTCTCTAAAATCAATAAAAATACTTATTTTTAAATTATACCTTTTTTTTTTTGTCAGATTGGCAAAAAATGTAATATACAGTGGAATCTCGGTTCTCTGACTTAATTTGTTCCCTAAGGCTGTTCGAGGAATAATTTGTTGGAAAACTAAATCATTTTTTTCCCATTAGAAATAATGTAAATTGAATTAATCCATTCCAGACCCCAAAAAGCAAAAAAAAAACACAAAAATCTTCACAGCACAATTTCCTGGGATGTTAACAACACGCGATTTAGTGGTCAACTGACTCACACACACATTCTCTCCTTTGTCGCCCGAGAGACATGTGACTGATCATACAGGTATCAGCATGAAAGGGTTTTTGGGTCGAGAACCAAAGTTGTTGTTTTTTTAAATATATATTTTTATTGATTTCAGAGAGGAAGGGAGAGGGAGAGATAGAAACATCAATGATGAGGCCTAACCGGTTTGGCTCAGTGGATAGAGCGTCGGCCTTTGGACTGAAAGGTCCCAGGTTCGATTCCAGTCAAGGGCGTGTACTTTGGTTGTGGGCACATCCCCAGTAGGGGGCGTGCAGGAGGCAGCTGATGGATGTTTCCCTTCCTCTCTGTGAAAAATCAATAAAATATATTTTAAAAAGAAGAAAAAACATCAATGATGAGAGAGAATCATTGATTGGCTGCCTCCTGCACGCCCCCTACTGGGGATTGTCCACAACCCAGGCATGTGCCCTGACCGGGAATCGAACCTGGGACCCTTCAGTCCACAGGCTGATGCTCTATCCACTGAGCCAAACCAGATAGGGTGAGAAGCAAAGTTTTACATGAACAACTTCATCAAGAACTGAATTGTTTGAGATGGGAGACATTTGAGAATCGAGATTTGACCTATAAAATTTGGTGTTCCACAGAATTTTTGTAATTAGTTTATGTGTGCCATGAGATGAAAAAGGTTGAAAATTGCTGCTTTAGAGCATTCTATGGGCGCTCTATCCTTCCCACAACATGCACCTAATCTCTACAGAGAAAGAATTATCCTAGCCCTAACCGGTTTGGCTTAGTGGATAGAGCGTTGGCCTGCGGACTGAAGGGTCCCAGGTTCGATTCCGGTCAAGGGCATGTACCTTGGTTGTGGGCACATCCCCAGTGGGGGGTGTGCAGGAGGCAGCTGATTGATGTTTCTCTCTCATCCATGTTTCTAACTCTCTATCCCTCTCCCTTCCTCTCTGTAAAAAATCGATAAAATATATATTAAAAAAAAAAAAGAATTATCCTATACTCAGGGAACAAGGAAGAGCCTAGGAAGGAAATTAGTCATTCAAATTCTTCCTATCTTCTCTGAAAATTCAATTTTTAGAATTTCTATGGAAGAACATTATGATTAACTCTACAACCTTATCCTTGTACAAACCTATCATGATCCTTACCAAAAAGGTTGTTTAAGAGAAAGGTGGGGGGGGGGGCGACCTCTTTTTCATCAGCATTTCAGCTGTACAAACTAAAATTCTCAGTAAAAGCATTAAAAACCTTAGACCTCCAAGATACCAGTCTCACTTTGCAAGAGAAATACCATCAGAATGGTATTTCTTTCATAACATAAAAAACTAAGTATACTTTTAATACTGATACATTTCATTTATACAATAATCAAAACAAATTCTATCTAATAAAGAGGGAATATGCTAATTGACCATCACTCCATCACAAAGATGGCTGCACTCACAGCTGAGGCCAAGTTCCCATAAGGAGCCTTAACGAGCAATCAGCAGGGACCTGAGGCTACACCCTCCCCCACCCCCGTGGGGCTTGACAGGGACCTCAGGCTGCGCCCCGCCCCCCCACCCGGCAGGGCTTGACAGGGACCTCAGGTCGCACCCCCCACCCGGCAGGGCTTGACAGGGACCTCAGACCGCGCCCCCCAACCCGGCAGGGCTTGACAGGGACCTCAGGCCGCGCCCCCCCACCCGGCAGGGCTTGACAGGGACCTCAGACCGCGCCCCCCCACCCGGCAGGGCTTGACAGGGACCTCAGGCCGCGCCCCCCCCACCTGGCAGGGCTTGACAGGGGACCTCAGGTCCTGCCCTCCACCCAGTGGGGCTTGACAGGGGACCTCAAGGTGCACCCCCAGTGCTGGGTCGGGGGAACTCAGGCCATGCCCTCCACCAGGCGGGGCTTGACAGAGAACCTAAAGCCGTGCCCCCCACCCAGAGGGGCTTGACGGGGGACCTCAAGGTGCACCCCCATTGCTGGGTCAGGGAACTCAGGCCGCGCCCCCCGCCCTGTGGGGCTTGACCGGGGACCAGAGGCTGCGCCCCCCTGCCGGTGCTGGCCCGGGGAACCTGAGACTGTGCCCCCTGCCTGGCAGGGCTTGATGGGGGACCTCAATGCACACCCCCCACCCTGGTATGGGCTGGGGGACCTCAGGCCATGCCCCCCGTCCTGGCGCTGGGCCAGGGAACCTGAGGCTACGCCCCCTGCCCGGCGGGGCTTGACAAGAGTGGGACTGGCCAGGTCTGGATCTAGCCGAATGGGGGGCGGCCGGCCAGGTCTGGGTCTCACGCGATTTTGAGGCGCATGTGGGTGGGCGGGGACTTGACTCTGGGTCCCGTAGTGCGCCCCGGACTCTGACAGGAGGAAGGTTTTCATATACATTTTACTAATTTTCTTTAATCTCTGACACTTCTATTATAGACAAAGGGCAAATAGCAATATTAAATTATTTCCTCGAATTAATCCCCTTTTAATGTGTACGAATTTCGTGCACCGGGCCACTAGTAGAAAATAATTTAAATGCCAAACCATTAAAGCAAATTTGGGGGCAAAAAGAACCTTACAAATCAGTTTGAGTCACTCAGCTGGCACTTGGGAGAGTCAGCCTGAAGGCAGCGATAAACACCAGATACTAATGATGCCAGTTTGAATTTACCTACAATTCCAAATCACTTCAGCAAACAGTTTCCCAGCTACTGAGCTGCTTCAGTCAGCACCCTCTCACACACATCATTCCCCAATCAACCAGCAAAGCACTTTCAAGAGCTCTGACAAGAGACAATAAGAAGCATGGACTTATCGGAAAAGCACTGGCTTCTTTATGTGGTCTTTGAACAGATTCACTTTTCCCACTTTTAGAGGAATCTGGCACACTATTCCCAGAACAGGCCTGGCTACAGAAGATCACAAAGGCTCTTTCTCAAAAGGTCAGTCAGGCATGTAGAGAACATTTGCATAGCACAGCATGGGCTGAAATCAGAGCCCGAAGCATCTATTTCTCCACCTCAAAAATTCTTCAAAGCAAACAAGCGAAAATGTGGGCCAGACAACGCAGTCAGTTTTTATTCTAATACCACACTCAGCAGTTGGATATAGATAGGCCTCCACATGCTATAGGGTGAGAAATAGAACAAATGTCAGATTCAGGGCTGTTGTGACAAGCTTTCATTCCTGACTTGTTTCACAAACAGTATTTTGAAGTAAAGAGAACAAAAAACAAAACAAAAACACCCACGGGCTTTACCAATTTGTATTATTAGCATCTGATTCAGTTACTGATAAAACAGACAGGTAAGTAACAATTTAAAAGACCAGTCATCCAAAGGTTTTGTAAGATGCCCCTCTTTGGCATCTTCCCATCACCAAAAGCATTCATTCCTGACAGCCTCAAAAATAATTCAAACAACATTTACTGTAGGTCAGTAGACATTAGGTGCAATGTGGATACAGGAAACAGGAAAAGTACAATCCCTGCCTTCAATCTATGAAGAAAGGCAACATGCAATACCTGAAGTACAGCCCAGACTTCAAAGTGCTATGAACATACAGACTGCCAGAGGCCTTCTAGAAGGAAGAGAGAGCAAGAACAGTTCCAAATGGAAAAATGGAGGACTTTTGGGAAGAACTCGCTCAGTAGACCTCTGCAGGAATAGCTGGACAACCTGAGAAGGGATTCTGGAATGAAGAAACGTTTAAGTAAAAGGGGGAGAGGGCCTTTCTCTCCCCCGCTCCCCCCCCCACACACACACACAACATTCCTGATACAGCAAGCAGTGCGGGAATTACTATGCCCATTTTATAGGCTCAAAATAGACAAACAGCAGATAGGGATTTGCTCTAGGCCTCATAGCTGGAGAGAGCTGATTACGAGCTTGAGTTTTCTGACTCCTAGTTTAGATCTTTCCATGAATCCCCTCCTTGGGCAGAAACAGAAGGAAGAGAACCCAAAAAGCAAGAAACTAAAAGGATTAACTTTAGACCTCCTTCAGCTATCTATTAACGTTATCCACTTTCTAAGGTTTTAGTTACAAATGTTAACAGTCACTCAGTTTAAGCGCACAGTCATAACAGGTTTGTAAAAATTCCCCTGAGGCAAACCATCAAGAACCTACTCCCTAGTGCAAGCCTGTCAAACTCAAAGGCTAACACGGGCCAAATAAACAAGGTTTAAGTTTATGTGGACTGCAAAAAAACAAAAGCTTCAATTTTCATAGAAAACATGAAAAAGCTTCTATTTCAATAGAGACATGAATACAAAGGGCTGAAATAAATGAGTAATCATTAACATAAAATAAAAGAACATTTTAATAAAAACTAATATTTTTTCTTGAACATTAACTCACCAGACACTAAATAACTGCACAAGTTAATAAGCGTAAGGCAAATAAACCTATTTCTCTTATTCTCCGAAAGTGAAATGTTTCCTGTTGTGCACACCAAACGAGTCAGTCCAAGACTAACGACGTGGCAATTGGCTGCTAAAATATTCGATGCTAGTATTAGTGGCTGCGCTTAAGGCCAGTGAGGGAGATGAATGCAACACGATTATAGTAATCAGTCTTTAGTGAACACTGCAGTTCATTATTAATAATTATGTACAACAAGATAATGTAAAAATTAAGTTACTAAATTTTTATTAAAACGTTTCTTACATAACGTTATATTGGCTGGGCCGCAAAAATATTCGTTGTGGGCCACATGCGGCCCACGGGCCTCGAGTTTGACATGCTTGCCCTAGTGTGACTGAAGGCTGCCGTCCTGTCTATAAATAAAGAACAGAACTCCAATACAGCAGTGTCCAAATGGTAAAATGAGAAATGAGGACCAGGACAAGGAAACAAAGCAGACACCATCAGTGTGACAGCTGTTACACAAGGTCTGTCCACTACTAAACCTTTTCCCTTTTTTTACTGCTAAATCAAAACAAGATAACTTCTTAAACAATCCTAAAAAGAAAATTAGATCCTGCCCCTGAATCTGTTCCACAGCAAATCCAAGGTTCTGTTCCGGTACAAAGATGTAATGCCATCAAGCTTAATAATTTAGGAAAGCAATTATGGGAATCTTAAAGAGCAACCAAACGCCTCCTTACACTTGTGTATATGATACATCAAAATAAAATAAAGTCACTTCCAATAACAATGACTAAACTATCCAAAAAAAAATCAAATTGTTCACTAAAGAGCTCTAAGGGAAAAATAATATTGCTTCAATTTTATCTTTACTCCTTACTTCTAAATATCCTCTGTGGAGATGCTTAGATATAGCAAGAAACAAACCAAACAAAGCTGGAAGATTCCTGGTCTTCCAATAGCTGAACCATTGCCCTCTGAATTGATAACTATTAGGAACATCTGAGAAACAACGCAGATGAATGAAATAGAACATAATCCAAAAGAATTTCCAGAACAGCTTCCATCTCTTCTAAATCATTTTCCAGAGCTGCTAACAATTAGAAAATGATTTATTTTCTTTTCATCTTCTCTCCCTTCTGGCAGTCTCCAAGGGAGGGCTTTATGAGAAGCTAAATGACCACAAGATGGGCAGCAGAAGGAAGATCTTGAAATGGACATCAAACAGGCTTGTTTTACTTGATTAAGACAAAGAAAAACCTAGTATTTCAGAAAATTTGCCAGGAATGGAGATTATGAAGATAACAATGAAAAAAATTTTCCTTTAAAGTGACCTGCCTTACTAACAGACCGTTTTAAACAACAGTAGATGCAACAAGCGCAATTATAAAGTTCAAAGAAAGGCTCCAGAACCTGTAAAATCAGTTCACCTGGAAAAATCTGACCTTTGGCCCAAATAAAATTCTTATGGCAACAACTGGGTGACCATTCCCTAAAAATATAAAACAGTACTAAATAATCGACCATGTTTAAGCTCCAAATGTTAATTATGACTAATGTATAAATTCTGTTAGCAGATAATTAAGGAAAATGCTAAAGAATTTATAAAAGCCTTAAGAGAACATGCTAAGAATTTTCTAAAGTAGCAAATCTGGAAAATGCACAATTAAACAATACCTTAAAAGAAAAACCTCAGAACCCCTGAAAGCCATTTTCCTCACTACTGCAGAATTGCAATTACAGGCTTCATGGTTATGCTGAACTAATTTAACTCAAAGATTCTGGGTCTATCACTTCAGGTACAGACTAAGAATTCTCTAGGGCAGTGGTCGGCAAACTCATTAGTCAACAGAGCCAAATATCAACAGTACAACGATTGAAATTTTTTTTGAGAGCCAAATTTTTTAAACTTAAACTTCTTCTAACGCCACTTCTTCAAAATAGACTCGCCCAGGCCGTGGTATTTTGTGGAAGAGCCACACTCAAGGGGCCAAAGAGCCGCATGTGGCTCGTGAGCCGCAGTTTGCCGACCACGGCTCTAGGGTAAAAGTTCTACTCCTATCTAACAACCTCTAGATTGCAATACACACTGTCCTCCAAACTTGAATAATAATAAAAACCTATAGCTACTGCCTTTCCAAAGTTTCCAGGCAGCCCTTTTAAAATGCCTTTCGATTAAATCTTCGTGCCTGGCATTCAGAAGACTCAATAAATTCCATCTGTGCATACCTGCAAATTACCTTTGTACTGAATCTCTCTGTTGTTGGAACGTGGGAGTTTGAAAGTGAAATACTTTTCATAGTAACTAGTCCAGCGACATCTAAAGGAGTCTTCTGGGTTAACACTGGCATACAGGCTGGCACAAGCAGCCAGGTGCACAAGGAGAATGTGATTGTGATGTCAGGTTATCCTTAACCACACCACTAAAGGGATGGATTGTTTTTTCCTAAAACCAATTCTTTCTTCTCTCTCTTCTCTCCAGGTGGTCTAGAAGACTCTCTCAGGTGAAAACTGTCCTAAAAACTAAAGAGCTCTCACAAATAATCACAAAATCATTAAATGCCTCTTACTCTCCCTGTTTCTACAGGCTGAAACAGGATAATAGCACCTTCCCCCCAAAAAGTAATACCACTTAGGCACAATACAAAGGCAACAAGTGACCTACAGGGTAGCAGGTCAGGACTAGGGTTCTGAAGTCACAGGCAGGCCAGTGCAGAGGAAAGAGAATGGGTGAAGATTGCATCCCAATTCCGCTTATGAGACCCTGATTAAATCAGTCTTTATGCCCAGCTGCTTCTTCGCAGAGGAGAAAATAAGCGAGATCATGAATAGAAAACCATTTGTCAACTGGCAAGTGTTAAACAAATATGAAAATGCTAGTGGCAGTATAAACAAAATTTCTATGGTAAATTAAGAAACTTGAGAATGTGAACACAAGTAATTTAGAGCACTGGCATGAAGACAGGGCAAATACCAAAGACCTCTTAATCCGCTTCCAATCTCCCCAGACCCTCTTCCCCGGAGCCCCAGAGGGGAGAACTACAGGTACAGGGGAGCATCCCGCTTTTACAGAGACCGCCGGCCGTCTGAGCTCCTGACCACAGAGGGAACTTCTCAAAGCATGACTCAGGGTTATCTCCAAGGTTAAGAAGAATCAAATAAATATGCGTGTTCCATCTTAAGCAGACTCCAAATATCACAATCTAAGACACACTGAGGGATTCATAGAAAGATCCACCCTAGGATTCCTTTCCGTAGTGATGCTTTGGGTTAAATGTGACTTATGAAAATTCAAATCACACAAACCTAAGGAATATAGCATCTGGGACCGTCCTGACCACTTGGGCATTCCCCAAAAGGAGTGTTAGTATGGACGGATGGTTCTCAATCAAAGACCAAGTTCTCTCTCCCTACCCACCCCGTGGGTAAAGGTTTTCCTCTTCCTAGATACACATGGCTCATTTGAAGACATCAGGCCTGTGCTCAACACTCAACCCTGGCTTCCCTCCTCTCCTCGAATCATGCGGGCGCTCGGCACTGGTGACAGCGGGAAGATGCACATGCCCAGGGGAAAAGGTGAGAGGCGCTCAGGCCGCCCCCCAACACTCTTGGCCAAACCGGGTCACCCCGGTCTCTCTGCACCCAAACCTCGCCTACCACCAAGTCCTGAAGTTGGATTTATGAACTTGATCTAGAACTGCTATACTTGAACAGAAACTTGATAACTTCAGCAGAATATCCAAACAGGGTCTGTTTCATTTCTCCCGGCCACCCCTGGGCCCGCCTCCACCAGCGCCGGCGCGGCAGGTGCTCAGGGCTCCCCACGGCCACGGCCACGGCCACGGCCCCCACTCCCCTGACCTGGAGCGATACCCAGGGCTGACACACATCTGGGTGTGAGAAGCTCAGCCGCAGGCAGTGTGTCGGGGCAGAAACTCCCCGAGGCGGGGCTCGGAAGCCCTCCCGCAGGTTTTACATTAGGGCAAACGGGGCTAAGCAGCAGCACCCCCACAGCAATCCTTTTCGAGCACCCCGAGGGGCCCGGCCGGGCGGCGCCCCGCGGTTGCCCCGAAGACCAAGTCCCCACCCCGGCCGCGGCCCCGGCGTGGGACGGGAGATGCTGGGGCCTGGGCGGGGGGAGCGCACCGGAGCCCGAGCCGGGTACGCCGTCACCACGCGTCCCGCCGGGCGGGCCCGGAACCCCCGCCCGAGCCCGGCCGCTCGGCCGCGGGGGGCCAGCCGCGGGCCCGTGCCAGCCCCAGAGCGCGCCGCCCGGCTCCCGGGGTGCCCTCGGCGCGGCCCCGCCACCCCGTTCTCTCAGCCGCGCTCGGCCGGCCGCTCCTCCCGGTGCCCGACCCCCCCCACCCCCGGCCCCAGGCCCCCAACCCCTGGCCCGTCCCCACTCACTGCAGGCGGCGGCGGCCGCGCCGGTAGACACCGGCGGCCGAGAGCACGAGCGCGAGGACGAGCGAGCCGGCGCCCGGCAGCGGCGGCGGCGGCGGCGGAGGGACGACTGAGCCCGCGCCCGGAGTTGCGGCTCCAGCCGCGCGGCGCGGGAGGCGCCTCCCAGCAGAGCCGCGGCGCCACGAGAGCGGGCGCCCTCTTCCGGCGGCGCGTGCGGGAGGCCGGGGGCCGGGGCGAGGCACTTCCCAGGGCTCAGCCCGGCCGCAGTCAGGCCGGCTCCGCCGCAGCCCCAGGCCCCGCCCCCAGGCCCCGCCCCGAAACCCGAGGCCCCGCCCCGAGCCCGCCCCGACGTCCTGCCTCCGCCTGCAATTGGGGATCAGCCCAGCCCGCCCGCAACCTTCACTGCGTGCGCCCTCGGACCTAGGGTCCCCCCTGCTGTTCCGTTGTCTTCTCACGAACACGCAAGGGGCCCCGACCATATGCCAGGCCTAGGGGGTACAGCGGCCAGGAAGATGGAGGGGGTCCTAAGTAGAGAAGAAAACAGACAAGACCCAAGGAAACAGCCAGTGGACAAAATCCTGACAAGTTAGGATGAGTTGGGAGGCGCAGGATAAAAGGAATTAGATGGAGAGTAAAGGGAGGGACTCTGCTTCAGCGGCAATGGCCAAGGAAGACCTGGACACTCTGCTGGTGGCAGAGGACCTCCTGGCCTTGCCCTCCGTGGGGCAGGCGACTCTAATAAGGTCACCCGTCAGGCCTGGTGGGCAGGGTAGGGGAGGGCTGCCAGGCCTGAAGGGGCAACCTGGGCAGCCAGATAGGAAGAAGAAGGGCAGAGCTGACCTCAGCAGAAAGGAAGGACCAGGGCAAAGGCTCTGAGGCCTAAAGGAGCTGGTCACCATATTGAGTCTGGGCACCATATTGTCCTCTTTTCACCAGGAAGGGAGCCAAGACTGCAGAGGGTGGGGAGTGAGGTAAAAGTCTCGGACCTAATTTGCCTCCAAGAATAGGCTCCTTCTAAATCCCATTCGCTCCTGCAAACCAGATCTCTGTCCCCTTGCTGGGGGGCCCGATGGTTTTGCCATTTCTTCTCCACCAGGATAACCGCCGGCCTTAGAAACTCGCCTGTTTCAGTCTGCAGGTGCGTGAGCTGGCTCTGAGGTGTCACTTTCATCCAGTGATTATCACAGTCAGATCTGATACTTGGTTTTTCTCTGAGAACTTAAACTGATGGGTCAAATAAATGACATATGCTTCATCAGCATAATTGGGTGCTATGTTATCAAATTCAAAAAGACTAGGTGATTTTACAGGAACATGTGTGAGAAAGTAAGCAGTGCACAAAATGATATGCATGATAAATCCTAATTTTACTTTTACAAACATATACATAGACAAATATTTTGAAGGAAATGCAGCAAATCATTGACCATAGTTCTCTAGGTAGTAGCATGGGAATGTTAGTGACATTACTGAATGTTCTTCCGAATTTCCTATATTTTTTAGAATCAATATTGAGTTTACAATCAGAAAAATATTTTTTAAATCAGAGTTCTGTTTTTGTTTTGCTTTTTAACAAAAGAAAGACAATACCAAAATTATTCAACACTCAGATCTCTAGGATTTGGTGCCACTGAAACCTGGCTTATCGGGGTGTCCTTCGAAAAGTCAGTTCCTCTCTCAGAGCTTCTATTTCCCCAACTGAAAACGGAGAGGAATGAACTGTGTCAGTGGTTTTCACAAAACTATTCTTACATAGCTCTTAAAGTTTTTATTGCTATTATAAATTATATTTTCAAATTTATGTTTTATAGTATATTGATTGATGGCTATTGAAATGTGGTTGGCTTTTAATTAATCATCTTGCATTTTGCAAACTTGAACTCTTTTTTAGTTCTAAGTTTATAGGCTCTCTTGAATTTCCTGTGTAAGTAATCATGGAGTCTTCAAGTAGTGACGGTTTAGTATCTTCTGCCTGTTTTTATTTCCGTTTCCTTGTTTTACTCACTAACTAAAGTCTCTAGCACAATGTTGAATTGCAGTAATGACAGTGGGCATTTCTGTCTTGTTCTTGACTGTTTCTAACATGTCACCATTGAATATGATGTTTGTTGTAGGTTTTTTTATAGATATCTTTTATTGGTGTAAATAAAAACACTATTCTGCTGTGTTATGAATGGGCGTTGAAATGTATCAAATGTGGGATTTTTCACTCTAATGTAATGTATTACAATCGTGGATTTTGTTACAGTAAACTATCCATGCATTTCTGGAATAAACTTACTTTGATGATGTATTATTTTTTCACTAGAGCAGCTTCTGTAAGACTGGAGTTTCCTGTAATTTGGATTTCCTATAGATTTCTTCTATAAATCATCTTGGTTTGGGGCTTAGGGGTGGAAAGCGTTTATACTGACACCCCAACCCACAACATTCAACCTGGCCTCCGGGCCCACCTCTCCACCACACAGCTCTTATGGGGATACCAGGAATCTTGTTGCTGAATCCAAAAGAACCGCCTCAGATCTCCCCCCTCAGGCCTCCCTGGGTGATGTGTTGACCACACCCTCTGAGAGACAGACTCTTCCGAGCCCTGCTCTACTCTTCCTCCTGCCTCTGTAGCACCTCCTCTCAGCCTCATAGACACGGTCCTCTCTGACGTTACCCACCTTCATGTCCAGGCTCTGGTCAAGGCCATCATCTCCTCTCTGTGGACTGATTCAGCCACTTCCATGGATTCCATTATTGTCTCTAAGCCAAAAGGTTCCCAAACCCATACTTCCAGCCCAGGCCTCTCTCTCCTCAACTCCAGACCTACAGATGCATATTCTGTAGCCCCAACTATGTGCCAGGGACTGTGCTAAGTGCTTTTACCTAATGGGTCAGTTCTCTGTCACTACATAATAAATTATCCCAAAATTTAAGGACTTAAAACAACAAACATTTCTTATCTCATGGTTTTGTGAGTCAAGAATTTGGAAGTAGATGAGGTAGGTAGCAGACCTTGCAGCCTAGATGTCAGCTGGGGCTGCAGTCATCTGAAGGCTTGGCTGGGGCAGGAGGATTCGCATCTAAGCTCACTCCTGTAGTTTTCAGGAGGAGCAGTAGTTCCTCTTCACGTGAGCCTCTCCTGACAACATGGCAGCTGGCATTGCCCAAAGCAAGTGATTTAACTGAGAACAGGAAACCACCAGATCTTTTCTAACCCAGCCTTGAAAGGGACATACCTGGAGTCTTGTGGTCTCACAGGCCAGCCCTATTACAGTGTGGGGGTCACCACACAAGGCCGTGAATACCAGGAGGTGAGAATCAATGGGGTTACTGTATCTTGGAGGTTGCCCACCACACCCTCACCACAGCTCTGAGTGCAGGTTGCCCACATCATCCCAGGTACAGATCAAAAAACAGGCAAGAAGAGGTGAAGTCATTGCTCAAGGTGACACAGCCGAGTGTGAGACGAGAGCTTTGACCACAGCTCTGCCCAGCTCCCCACACTTTTTCTGCCTTCACAGTCCATCCTCCAATGGTCCACCACCAGCCTCCTCACCTTCAAAATGTGCAAGCCTGAACCCTCTCGCCTACCACCCCCAAACCTCCCAGGCTCCCAGCTCAGCTCAGCAAATGATGCCACCGTCCTCCCATCTGTCCAGCCCAGAAGCTTTGAGTCATGACTGCTCCTCCCACCCCTCACTTCCTAGTGCCAGATACCCCAGCCCTGCCAAGTCTTCCTCCTCAGTGCAGCCTGGGTTTCCCTCTCCTTCTCCCTCCATCTCCACCACATCATGCTGGGCCAAGCCACCCACTTGTCCATCCAGGACATCTGCAGTAGCTCCTCCCTGGCCTCCCTCATTCTCTCGGCCCCCACAATGCCCATCTGCCCTCCTCTCTCCGGCATGAGTCACCTTTAAGAACACAGAGCTAGTGTGTCACTCTGCTTTAAACTCCTTCGAAGGCTCCTATTGCATTCAGGATCCAGCCCAAACTCCCTCCGGTGTGATCTGGCCCCTGGCCCCTAATCCAGCCTCCTCCTCTGTCCCTCTTCTCTCTCTGTGGGGCCCCAGCCCCTCTGGCCACATTTTGGTATCTGGGACCTACTGCAATTTTTTTTTTTCACTTCAGGGCCTCTGCTATGCCGTTCCCTTAGCCTAAAATACTCTTCCCCAAGCTCTTGGCATGCCTGTCTCCCCATCTTCAGCAGATTGTCACCTACTCAGAGAGGCCTCTCCTGACCTCCCAGCCAGGCTGATGTCCTCGGCTCTAAGTTCCACAGTGCCTGTCCTCTCTCCTCACCTCACTGCTTCTCAGTGAACTGTGAGCTTCCTGAGAGCAGAAGCTGTGTCTGTCTGTCTGGCCAACAACAGCACCCTAGAACTTCACGGTGAGCCTGGCACTTAACACACCACACCCAGCCACTGGATACTGTTCAGTTCCTTAAATGAAGCCTGGGATCCCTCCCCTCCGGGATTTTGCACATGCTGTTCCTTCTACAGGGATGCCCTTCCCCCCTACCCCCCAATTTACTCAGCTAATTCCTGTATATTCATCAGGGACTAGGGTCACCGGATTTAACAAATAAAAATACAGGACACTCAGTTCCTTTTGAATTTCCGGTAAACAACAAATAATCTGTTTAATGTAAATATGTCACAAGTATTGCATTAAGTACAAGTGTCTGTATTTTACCTGGAAACCCTAGTAGGAACCAGCACCAGTTCTGCCTCCTCTAGGAGATCTCCCTGGCCTCCACCCTCACCCCCTTGGTCTGCTCACCCCCATCCCAGGCTCCCAAACCCCTCCCCTGCTTGCCCCTACTCAGCATGAACGCTCACTGTGTTTTGAAATTGTCCATTACCAACTAGAATGTGACCTCCTTGGCAGGAAACTGTCTCAGTCTTCGCCCAGAGTGTCTCTTCTCACCTGGGCCAGCCTGGCCACAGGAAATGGCCACTCAGGTTTACTGAGTAGAGAAATGAAAGGGCACCAAAGAGAAAAAGTAAACAAGATGGGGAAAGGAACTAGCAAATGAAACTTGGCCCAGGAAATGGGATGAATCTCTTGGCTGATTACCCACAGTGGGGAGCTCTCCTTCCCACCCCACCTCTACCCCCTGCCTAGTCTGGGTCAGTTAGAGCCCCCGACCCACCCACCCCCACCCCCTCAGCCTCAGGAAGTCTTGTGATTGGTGGAGCAGGAATGCAAAAAGAAGCAGTCTGTGTCCCTTTAAGGATTTTTCCAAAACAGCCTCTTGGGCATACAAATGCGAGGCCCTGTGGGGAGCAGGGAGGAAGTGTAAACCTCAGCCATGGACTGGAGGCTGTGAGGATCCCCTGGGTAAGGAGGTGACCCCAAAGGTTGGGGGTGCAGCTCCACGGCTCAGAGAGCTGTGGAAGTTTAAGCACCTGGTGGCTGGACCTACACTCAGCCCACCTGAGGCCATCCAATGGCCTCCCACAGCCCCTCCCAAGTTGGGGGTGGTCCCTAGGGACCCCAGAAGGTGAGGGATCCTAAAGCGGCTAACTGCATGGATTATCTGGACCAAGACTTTGCTGAGCTCCTTCCAACTACCCCTCGTGGAGTATTCTGAACAGCCAAGGACCTGGCCAGTGGAGAAACCCACTTCCTCTGCCTCTCTTGGTGGTGGGTTCTGTCTCCTGTGTGTGTGTGTGTGTGTGTGTGTGTGTGTGTGTGTGTGTGTGAGAGAGAGAGAGAGAGAGACTCCCTTTCTCCCCCATCAGTCCCCTTTGGTCCTTGTGCCACTGGTTTCACCAAGCAGAGGTTCTCTTAAGCCTGATAAAAGACGTTCCTCAGCCTTTTCCTCACTGGCTGCCCTGCCTGGGAAACACATTTCTAACCAGTCCCCCTGCTTCCTCTCCTGGGACCGGCCCAGCCCCTCTGCACACTCGCCCCGGCCTCTGGCACATGCCGCCCTTGCAGCCAGCAGTTTCCAGTGCCTCCCCCACTTCCAGCCATGGAGGCGCTTTGGCAAGTTTGACGAGAGCATTTTTCCTTTTTATAAGGTTTCTAATTACCTATTATTTCTGATCTTCTCTTTAATCAGCTTCCAGGACTCTGCTGGGAGCTACAGAGCCAGGGGGAGGAATCTGGTTCTCACCAGTGTTGAGAGCGAGGCCCTGTGGTCGTCCTTGGATGGCATCATCCCCTTCACCATTATGACTGTAATTAGAGAGAATGGATCTGACCAGGAATCAGCAGCTCTTGGCTTCTGCCTTTAGTCCCATGAGTGTCTCAGTGCCACATCTGAGAAGTCACCGGCTTTGAGCGTCCTCATATGTCAAAAGGGAATAAAGCTGTGTGGCCGTAGCACGGCCAATTGGCACGAGGAGGCGAGACGGCTCCGGATCCTGCGTTCGCGCCCTCCCTGACAGCTCACGGCTCTAAATGCTTGGCAATATGCGTGCGTGTTAGTACTTGGTTGTCCTGCCCCATTCCTAATCCAAACCACTTTGTCTGCACGTGTTTGCAAGTTTAGCAAGAGCCAAATTCCCCTGAAAAGACAGCACAGCTCCTGCCTTCCTGCCCTGTCCCTCCTAGACTGGGTCTCTCCAGGTTCAAGGCCACTGTTTCCTGCTGTCTTCCTGCCTGGATGCCCACCCCCTTCACCTACCTAGTGAGGGAGCACCCCAGCACCACCCCACCTCCCAAATGCATCCCTTTTGTCAAGGAGTTTGCAGAGCTCTGAAGTATGGCTGTGTCGCCTTTAGTGAGCTCCTATGTTTAACACAAGGTGTAAGTAACAATATTTGTAAAGCCGCCATAGTACGGGATCTGTTAATGTTCCGGGAGCTTCTGAAATAAAGGGTATGATTAAAAGACAGGAACGTTATTTTAAACCTATTATAATGTCCCTAGAGTTTTGTGATGATGGTGGGGGTTCAGCACCTTAGTGGTGAACAGTGGATCCATTGTTACCCAGAAAAAAAGAAGAAAAAAAAGGAGAGCGTCATGCAGAGAAGTAACTATAGTAACCTTGTGAAGAGCCAGGATTCGGATTCAGAATTCTGTCACACGTGTCCTTTATTTCCAGGTCCCGAGACACAGCAGAGCACACTGGGTCAGACCCCAGCTGGCTCTCGGGCTCTGCCACTCACCAGCAAGGACACTCCCCTGCCTCTGCCTCAGTTTCCTCAACTGTCAAAAAGAAAAAAAAAAAAACAACTCCGTGGCAGGGTTGTTGTGACAATGAAATGAGGCCATTAAAGTATGAAAAACTCTGATAATGCAGTGCCTGGCATGAAGGCAGCACACAATAAATTGGTAGCTCTTATTATAATAACTAATTGCTATACTGCTGATTTGAAAGATAAATATAGAATTGAAACTCTGGCAGACAGCAGGAGGACCAGGCTGAGAGAGGGGGGACTCTTTGAGGCTGATGATGTGATTGTTCCACCAAGTCCTCTTAAAACATCCATTTATTTTTGTTGCAAGTTGAATATTGTCCTCGAGTATCACTGCCATGAATGATTAAGAAACAATGGCGTGCACTGACCTTCTTTCAGCACTTGTGTGATTAGCTAAATCTATCTTCCCGTAACCCTGTCTGTACTGGCACACAAAACCTAACCCCCTAACATCACGAAACTAAGTTGGGCAGGCTGATGTAATTCTACAAAATAATAAACGGGAAAGTTAGACATTTTTGTTCCTTGGGAAAAAATGGTGTCCCCATGGGCTGTTTTTTTTCTTTTTTGTAAAGTTTGTTACTGGGTATAAGGTTCAATAGTGCACAAGGCATAAAGGAATGGCTTGATGAATTTTCTCAGAGTGGACATACCCTTATAGCCAACACCCAAGTCCTAAAAAAAGCATCATGAGGACTCCATAGCCCCTCATGTCCCTTCCTGGGTGATGGTTTCCTTTTTCCTTTTCTTCTCCTCCTCATCTTCCTCCTCCTCCTCTTACTCCTTGAGATGTCATTTACAGCCATAAAATATATCTATTTTAAATGTACAGTTTGATGAATTTCCCTAAATTCATACAGCTATTCAACCATCACTACCATCCAGTTTTAGAAACGCTCCCATCCTCCAAGAAGTTCCCTAGCTCAGAGATACATCCCAACTGGTTTAATTCCATCTCAGTGGTCCCATTAGGCTCGAGCATGCAACCCCGTTCTGCCCATGGGAATGTGAGGATATATCTGATAGAAGGTTTCTGGGGAAGGTTTCCTGGCTCCTAAGAAGAGGACATTGGAATAAAAGACCCCTGTTCTACCTCTGGATATTGCTGAGTCTAGACATGATGCATTTACCTGCTTTTCCAGTTAACCTGTGACCATGAGTTGCTATAGCCTCCTCCAGAGGTGGCTGAGAAAGAGCTGGGAAAGCTGGGTCCTTACACCCCCAGTGGATCAACCCTCACACCTTTGCATAATGTATTTTCTTATTTATGCCAGATTGGGTCAGCATTTTCTCTTCCTTGCAACTGAAAACATGCTACGGATACATCATCTTTAAGCTGCACTGGTAAACATAAATTCTGAAATCCATCCAAAGGGGTGGCAACCTTAACTTAAAGAGTTTTCAGAAGGACCTTAAGTTCAAAGTTCAAACTAATAGAATACTCTGATGAGGTTGATTTAATTAACAGATCAGAAATAGACATTGAGTGCCTGCTGCATACAATATCCCTGAGGTAGGTTTTCTCATTGCTCTCATTTTATGAATATTTGTGGAGACTCAGAGGGGGATGCGGCCAGTCCAGGTCACACAAACAGCAAGTGTCAGAGTCAGGATTTAAAAGCCAAGTCTGACTGTCTTGCCCAAATCTTGCGGGACATCCCATCCTGAATGGGAATGGCTGGGAGCTGGGCAGCCAAGAAAAGGAAAGAATTGAAGAGGTCTCAGTAGGCTTTTTTAAAAAGTAGAATAGAAGGGTTTTTATTTTTTAAGAGAAGACAATTCCACCAGCAGCCTCTCACTTCTGCCACATCTGAACCAGACACAAAAGTATTTGAAAATGCAAAATTGCTTGTGAGATGTATAATCAATCAGTCAACAAATATTTATTGAACTCATAATCTGGGCCTGGCAGCTAGAGTAACTGCTGGGTGCTGCTTTATTGTCCCACTGAGAGAAAGGCCAGGCCTTAGTACAAACTCCAGAAAAACAGAATTTTTAAATGCTACTCTAGGCTTACAGGTGTGGCTCTTTTTTTTTTTTTTCTCTTTTTTTTTTAAAGCATCTAAAATGCAGCTGAACACTGCTTATAAATAAAGGTTTGGACTCTAGCCCTGGCCGGTGTGGCTCAGTTGGTTGGGCATCGTACTGTGCACAGGAAGGTTGCCAGCTGGAGGCTCAGTTCCTGGTCAGGGCAAATGCCTGGGTTGCAGGCTCCGTCCTCAGTAGTGGGCATGCAGAAGGCAGCCAATCCATGTTTCTCACATCGATGCTTCTTTCTCTCCCCCTCTTCCTTTCTCTCTCTCCCTAAAAAAATCAATAAAAATATTTTAAAAAATAAAAGATTTGGACTCTTGTGTCAGGAAGACCAGAGATTCAAATCCTGGCTTCCCCACTCCTTGCTGTGTGACCTTGAGCAAGTTTCTTATCTCACTGAGCCTCAGTGTTCTGGTCTGTAGAATGGAAATAATAATAGTGCCTAGTTGAAAAGGCAGTGTGCTGATTGAATCAGACAGTGCCTTGTTCAGTACTCAATAGGATTAGAGAATATTACTTTTTATCATTTTATCATTCCTTTGGGAAAAGTAGGTGCTTATGATCTCCCATGCATAAACACAGAGCTGGAGTTAAAGGGAGACCTGGCTGGGGACTGGATTATGTCAGAGGGTGTTAATCCACACTGTTGGTTCTTCTTCCTGTATTTTCCTTTCTCCTTTCCTCCATTCAAGAAGGAAGCTGATTTGGGAATGCTATCTGTAGTCTAGAAACCTGTGGAAGGTGGTGCAATCAGCCACTGGGACAACCTCAGAGAGATTCCCGGGGCCCCATAACGGCAGGAAAGCAGCAGAGGACCCTGGAGCGAAGGGGTCACCTGGGCAGGGCCAACCATGGGATTGATGATCCAGATCTAGAATCATCCCCTCTCTCACCCTGGCTTTGCTTAACCCCCCAGACCTGTGTGATACTCGGGGTGTGTGTGTGTGTGTGTGTGTGTGTGTGTGTGTGTGTGTGCGCGCGTTGCTGAAGAGCGGGAGTGTGTGCCCGGGTGCCATTAGAGGATTTAACCAGCTTAACAGGGCCAAGACCTGTGCTCAGAGTGGAGTTTGGGAGAGAAAGCTTTATTTCTTGTCCTCCTGAGTCGTGGACTGAGACTCACACCAGCTACAGCAAGAAGACTTCAAAGCTGCTTGTTCCTAGGAGACTGAGGTGGATACAGGAGCACAGATTCCAGCAAGAACAGAAGAGAAGGTAAACCTATAGCTGCCAGCCCAGGCCCATCACGGGAGGAGAGCACGCCGGTGGCAATCGTCCAGAGGCCTTTGGTCTGGGCTTGGGCACAAACAAGGAAGCAAGTGAGGGAGAGGAGAAACAGATGAGCACACGGGCAGAAAACTACCCCCATTCACAGCCGTTCCCACCCAGTTCTTGGTAAATCCAGAGACTGGCGTTTGCGGCTGGGGGTTAGCAATTAAAACTGTTACACCGCAACACCTTCCTGCTTTAAAGTGGTTAGGGCATGGGGCTTGTGAATGCGTGGATTTGACAGCGCAGCCTTCTGTGCAAACATCTGGCTCTCTGCCCCTCGGCGGGTGAGACGCCAGCTCAGGTTTCATTATTGGCCCCCCGAAGCCTGCTGTGAAACCTCAGTTCTTTCTCAGAAGCAAATTGAACTACCAAATCTCTTTACATCAGTGCTGACAGCCTAAACCCAAGTTTATGAAGCTTCAGGCCAAAGAGGAGGCCCTCAGCTCCAGGGCTGCACCACGAGGTGAGCAGTTCTGCCTCCGATGAACCAGAGCCCAGATTTCACTGTTTTCATCACCTTAACATTTACATTCTGAGAGCCTGGGGAAATGGCTCCATGGGACACAGAACATTAACCTTTGCTATAGCAAGTCTTTGCTCTGAGCCCATCATGCTAGCCTGGAAAGGTCAAAATATGGGAGGAGCTGAGAGCAGCGAAATCCCAGGAAATCCTAGAGCTCTTAGGCACTGTAGCCACCATCTAAATCCACTCGCATTTTATGCATGAATAAACTCAGGCTGAGGAGAAATGGGGAATTTTGCAAAGTCACATTGCTAGATGGTCCATGAACTGTGACTGGAGTCCACGTTACCCAACTCTGTCTGTTCATTCACTATAATGAACAACTGTTGGTTACTATTTAGAGACCTCTGTGGCTGTGTAGGTCACAGTGGGGAACAGGGCCCCAACCTCCCCTATGGAAGTGAGACAATCCTCAAACCCCTCTCCCTACTTCCTAGAAGCAGGGATGTGATCTAGGGCTAAGCCAACAGGACGTTCCCATTCAGCCGCCTGTAATATCTAACCTGCCCATGGCCACCATGATGGTGCTGCCCTAGGAACAGGCTACTCTGACCAGAGCCACGCATCCTAATGATAAATTTACCAGTGACCAATTTGCATAATAAAGTTGAGGCCTTCTTTGAGTATGTTTGCATTCCTTCGACTGGCGTATTTATTTATTTTGCCACATTTTTGGCATTTTTACAGATTAAAAAAATTAATTTCCTCTATGAGTTTTTTTCCTCCTGCTAAATTTTGCATTTCTGATTATTTATAAAATGTGTCGCCTTTTATAAACAATGAAATTGATCTTATTGCTGTGGGCATCTTTTGATAATATGTGAAGTTTGAAAGTGTAAGAGACTTTTTTGCAAGTTTGTATAAAGACTCTTCCTTCTGGCAGGGCCCTCGGAGATCCCCGGATCTGACTCTGGCTTCAACACGGTTTGGACGGAACAGACCCAGGGATTCCCCTTCGTCCAGCCTCCAACCACCTTCCAACCTCTTTTCCAGCGGCCACCTTCGGAAGCATCTTAGCCATCCGAGACCAGCCAACAACACTGCTTTTTGAGTTTAACTCCTATTGCTGAGCAACCATGAGCTCCCCAACTCATCAGCATTATTCCCCTGAGGTGGAGGCCACCGTCAACCACCTGGCCAACCTGCATCTGCGGGCCTCCTACACCTACCTCTCTCTTTGCGTTTCTATTTGGACTGCAAGGATGTGGCTGTGGAGGGCATGGGCCACTTCTTCCTGGAGTTGGCTGAGGAGAAGCTCAAGGGCACCAAGTGTCTCTTGAAGATGCCAAACCAGCCCGGCAGCCACACCCTCTCCCAGGACACACAGAAGCCTTCCTGAGATGAGGGGGGTAAAACTCAGGATGCCTCGGAAGCCGCCGTGGTCATGGAGAAGAACCTGAACCAGGCCTTGTGGCTCTGCGTGCCCGGGTTCTACCCGCACAGACCCGCAGCTCAGTGACTTCCTGGGTGAGCCGGTGGAGCTCATCAAGAAGATGGGCGACCACCTGGCTCAGCTCCGCAGGCTGCCGGGCCCCAGGCTGGGCTGGGTGACTGTCTCTTCAAGAGGCTCACCCTCCAGCACGACTAGAAGCCTCTGGAGTCCAGAAGACTTTGAGGGGCTCCTGCACCCCCCTGGTGTCTGGCTTCTGCCTGAGCCTTTCCCTGCCAACACCAGGCATCCTTTTAACCACCCTGGAGCCCTCTCCCATGCCTTGAACCAAATGGAAATAATAAAGCTTTCTGCAGGGGGGAAAAAAAAAAAGACTCTTTCTTCAAAGTTGTATTTTTATAGCAAGAAACACTTACTGAATTTGAAAGTTTTGAGCACAAAATGGAGTGCCCTTGGTCAGCAATTGATCTGATTTTAGCAATGGGATGAGACCAGCACAGCTGACATTTAATGCTAATTACTGTCTGACTACAATGAATATACTGAACCAAATGTGTAATACTGGGTTCATATTCCATTCAAGTCCATAAACAAATATTGAGTTTGATTATAATAATGAAAGAAATAATGTTTCTTAAAGGCCAACATGCCAGAGGCTGGGCTGGACACCTTACTTAGGTTTTCTCTTTTAATTACACTCCCTGAGGGGAGGCCTCCTCCTTGCTCACTACTGTGTCCTCAGCTGGCCCATAGTACACACTCTGTAACTGTCCAGAAGGGCTGAATGACCGCATTAGCTGGTACTGTTAGTACCTATCACCTCAAATGTACAGGTGAGGAAACTGAGGCTCAGGAGTTACTTGTCCAAGGACATCAGGTAGGGCAGCATGCCCATGACCCTGGAGCCTGCACTCCTAACACAGGGGAGTGTGACCTCACCCCTGGACTCTATAACTGGCCGGGGTGGGGGTGGGGGGACATGGTCAAAGCAATTTTAATGCTGCTTAGTGCTGGGAGCCTGGGCGTGGGTGTTAGATAAAGAGGTCCCTGGGAGAGAATGGTTCTGAAATGACTCTCTAAGTTCTCTAAATGACTATTATTGGGGGTAGAACAGTCCAGAAGTAAGTACAACCTTCATGGGGAAACCTGGGACGGAATACAACCCGAGTTCACCCCAGTGGCCTACGCAATGTGTTGTAGCTTTTCAACAAATCATTAGCTTGCTGATGAGGGAGAGAGTCATTCTGAAAACCTGAGACATAAGCATGGAACCTTGTAGGCCAGCAAACAGATTAGTCTTGACCTTTTTTTTTGCTTTATCTAATGTATATTAAATTTATTTTTCTCTAGACATTAAAATTGTCTCAGATTCTCATGTGCTCTTGGCCTAGTGCCATTGTGCTAACAGTAGCCAACGTTTTACATAAGAAGAAAACTGTGGTTGGAAATGTAAAATGGTACAGCACTCTGGAAAGCAATTTCTTTTCAAACTAAGCATACACTTATCCTACAACCCAGCAGTCACAGTCCTGGGCATTTATCCCAGAGAAATGAAAACTATGTCCACACAAAAAACCTGTTCATACTTGTTCATAGCGGCTTTATTTGTAACAATCTAAACTGGAGACAACCAAAGCACCCTACCATAGGTGAATGATTAAACAAACTGTGGTGCATGCACATCATGGAACACTGTCCAACAATAAAAAGGAACAACCTACTGATACCGGCAACAACTTGGCTGGATCTCAAGGGCATATGCTAAGTGGAAAAAACCCATCTCATGCTGCATGATTCCACTTACATAATATCCTCTAAGTGACAAAATTACAGCGATGGAGAACTGGCTAGTGGTTGCCAGGGGTTGGGATGATGGGAGAAAGAGAGGGTATGGCTGTAACAGGGCATCAGGGAGAGATCTCTGTGGGGATGAACAGTTCCGTCTCTCTCAGTGGGGGTTACTCAGTTCCACACAGGTGATAAGACAGCACACACCTGCATTGTACCAATGTCATTTCCTGGGTTTGATATTACACTATAGCTCCCTGAGCTGTAACTATTGGGAGAAAGTGGATGAAGGCTACAAGGGGCCTCCCTGTCCTGTCGTTGTAACGTCCCGTGAATATATAATTTTTCAAAATAGAAAGTTAGAGAAAAAAAGTTGTGGTTGAAAGCATCACCTGATTTCTCAAATTTCCCTTCATAACCATTCTGCAGAAATTCGAATAAGGTGGAAAGATGGATGTGCTTCTCATTGCAGAGAGCTTCTTTATTCCTCTTACAGCTTCTTAATATTCCATTTCATGGCTGGATCATACGTATTTTTTAACCCAGACCCTTACCCAGGAATATTTAGGTTATTTTCCATTTTTTGCTATTATAAAGAGTTATTATAAATATTATTATAAATAGTTTCCACGAAATCATCTTATTTCACCCACTGCTTTTCGTACTATGTTTGAAGTACAAATTGCTTCAAGTGGCAAAACTGGTTGTTTTTTTTTAATATACTTTTATTGATTTCAGAGAGGAAGGGAGTGGGAGAGATAGAAACATCAATGATGAGAGGGAATCATTGATAGGCTGCCTCCTGCACACCCCCTACTGGGGATCAAGCCCGCAACCCCAGCATGTACCCTTGACTGGAATCGAACCCACGACCCTTCAGTCCATAGGCCAATTCTCTATCCACTGAGCCAAACCAGTTAGGGTATAAAACTGGTTTCTTAACAACTATGCTATATTCTATACTTATGGTGTATATTAAGCAACATAGAAATTTTTTTCAAACCGCCTCAATTCTGAAAATAGATATTTTATATACACATTTTTTATTTTTTATTTGTATTTTTATATAGACATTCTTAATGCAAAAATGTTTTATTCTACTTCAAATTAATGTACATGTTCAACATTAATAAAATAACTTTTCTATTTGATTAAACTAGTCATTTACCTATTGGTGTTAGCTTAAATATTTTTTAAAAACTTACACACTCATTATTATAATACAGTTCATTTTTACACAGATCCAGAGATAAGATAAAATGTAAAATCTTGTCTCCTTAAATATAAGCACACACATATAGAATAAGCTCTGTGTTATTAATTCAGAAACATCTCCAACCCCCGTGTTATATAAGTGGGATCTAATGTATTAAACAAAATGTATTTCCTTTAGTAAAAACACTTTTTATAAATCTATCCAAGTAAGCAGCATCAAAATGTTTGGGATGCTATGAAATGTCTCATGCCTAGAAATGGGGCGTTTTATTCAGCCTCTAAAAGTTCACGGTACAGCATGTGGGTGAGTATTTCTGGGCAACCTTCTCTTTTAGCCTTTACTGCTGCGAGGCCAAAATGTGGGCTCTGAGTCTGAGTTTTGCAACCCACAAAAAATGTGGCTAAGGCCAAATGACATAAGTATTTATACTTTGTAGTCCTCGTCCTGTTTCCCCCTCCCCACCTCTCCCTCCTCCACCCCTGAGTCACGTGGTGGCCGTCCAGTGCCGCTTGCAATTTGTTGCAGCCACTCAAGTGGAGCGAGCGCCCTCTAGGGGTCAGCTTCGAGAACAAAATGGTCAGGACACCAGGAAAAGGGGCTGTGGGGTTAACCTGGATGGCCTTTCCTAAACAGCTGCGCTAAAGCTTCCATAAACTAAATTCTACTAATGCGGTATCAGAAATAACCTAATGCAGTGGTCAGCAAACCGCGGCTCGCGAGCCACATGCGGCTCTTTGGCCCCTTGAGTTTTTAGCAAAGGCCAGCTTAGGAGTACCCTGAGTTAATAACAATGTACCTACCTATATAGCTTAAGTTTAAAAAATTTGGCTCTCAAAAGAAATTTCAATCGTTGTACTGTTGATATTTGGCTCTGTTGACTAATGAGTTTGCCGACCACTGACCTAATGGACCTAGCCGGTTTGGCCCAGTGGATAGAGAGTTGGCCTGCAGACTGAAGGGTACCCGGGTTGGATTCTGGTCAAGGGCACATGCTGGGTTGAGGGCTCAATCCCCGGTAGGGGGCATACAGGAGGCAGCAGATCAATGATTTTCATCGTTGATGTTTCTATCTCTCCCTCTCCCTTCCTCTCTCTAATCAGTAAAAATATTTTTTTTAAAGAAATAACCTAATGGATCCGATATGTGTGCATGCGTACACGCCCATAAAATCTGAGTATCTCTGGAAGGAGAAACAGGAAACTAGTAAGGGTGCTTACTTCCTGGGAGGAGTATAGGGAGATGAGTGTAGGAGAGAGACTCACTTCCCTCTCCCAAGTTTTTGTTATGAAAAACTTTCAAACATACAGAAAAGTTAAAAGAATGGTGCAATGAAGTCCCACCTATTCACCACAGAGATTAAGATTATACAACTGTTGTCATTGCCATATTTGCTTTATCTCTATATTAATTTGCCTGATTATTTTATTAGAGACCCACATTTCACAGTAAAATCTTTATACCACTTGAATGTTGTACTGTGTATATATCATGTATCCAAATAAATTAATAATAATAATCACCTTTGAAAGGAATTGTGAGGGAGGATAAATGAGAGAGAATATAGCACAGAGTACCTGTTCAATAAATGCTAAGTATGGTCATTCTCAGGTTTCCCATAATTTGCTTTTAGGTTCTACAGTCACCGCATTGCCTTTGGTTTCAGCCTGAGGTAGGCAGCCCACACAGGACAGGGCTGTTTTTGGAGCTGCAGACAGGGCTCAGAAAGCTCAGTAACGCAGAGTCAGCCAGGTAACAAGACACCCCCAGACAGGCCTGGCATCTGGGCCTTTTCCCAATCCAGCCTTCTTCCCACTTTTCCACAGCTCCCTCCACGTCTTAAAGCCTCAGCAGGCCCAGAGCAGGAGGAAAGCACATCCAGCAGGAAAGTGGCGGGTCTCCAGACAGCCCTGTAGAAGCAGCCCAATGAGCAGGGAAAAGGCCGAGGTACTTAAAACCCTTCTGAGCTGCTCCGAGAAAACTGCTTCATGTCTACAAATATCCACCTTTTCCCACAGACTATCTTTTAATAACTTTCACTATTTTCTGATATCAGAAAACCTGTAATAAAAGTGTAATATGCTAATTAGACCAGACGGCCGAACAGCAGAACGACCATCCGGACGACCTTCTGGATGACCATCTGGGACCACGCTATGACACCCACTGGCACCAGGCCAGCCAAGGCGGGTGTGATGCGATTGGTCGGGGGCCCAGCCATCGCCCCACAGAAGGAGGCCCAGGCCACCGGCCGGCAGGCTGTGGCAGGTGGGCAGGGCCTCCCTCTGCGAGGGAAGCCTGGGTCCTGGGTGCCAGAGGAAAGCTGGTGCCAGCAGCGGGGAGGAGAGGGGGGGCAGGGAGAAGGCCTACTCTTGCACTTGCACGAATTTCTTGCATCGGGCCTCTAGTAGAAATATAAAATATAATTCAGTGTTTAGTAGACACTAAATGGAAATACCAACTAAGTCTCTCTATATATATATATATTATATATCTAAGTCATAATTATACATATGTGATATACATATATTAGTATAATATATTCAGATGTTAACATGTAATATATGTGTTACCAATAACAAATATAAAATATAATTCAGTCTGTAGTAAAAACCAAGAAGTTAGAATTCTATTCTTTCTATACATACAAATGTATATATAATGCATATCTTACATGTTATATACATTGTACATGCATATTATTACATATATGGTATGATACAGATTTTTAAAATTAATATATTTAAAGACCTAGTTAACATCTCGAACTACTTGGTTTTTACCACATACTGAATTATATTTGGCCAGACTAACCCTTTTCCCAGCCAAGAGCCATAAGTACCATCTCTTAGTTTTCTATGTAAACCAGTTGAGTCACCACTTATTCTGTTAACACAACCAATGTTTCTCTGGGCCCTCAGGCCTTCCTCCCAACTGCCCATGAATCCAGATTTACTCCAGTCCCTGTGCAGAGAGAATGGGGAGACTCACCTGCCCCTCGAGTGCCCTGTTTTTTAGCTGTTCTGTCTGTTGCCAGACACCAGTGAGAGCAGGTCCCATAAAGTCCTGTGTGCTTCTCCACTGCCAGGAGGCTGCTCCTCAGGGCCTGGCCCTGTTCAAGTGTGGCTCTTCCTAGAGGAGAAGAGGCCCCTTCTAAGGGCTGTGCTGGGCCTGGATGCATTAGTTCTGGGTGACAATTCACAGCCACAAAGAAAACCAGGGAAACCCCAACAACAACAATAGTTGGTATTTATTGAGCATTTACTGTGTAGCATGTACTGTGCAAAGTACTTTAATTATTGCATTCAATTTTATCATCTTAATCCCTCCACAAGGTAGGCATTATTCCCTGGCTTGAGTCCTGCCCTTCTGTTGAATTCCTCTTGAAAGACTTTAATTTATTATAAAAAATTAATTAACACTTAGCTCTAGCCGGTTTGGCTCAGTGGATAGAGCATTGGCCTATGGACTGAAGGGTCCCAGGTTTGATTCTGGTCAAGGGCACATGCCCGGTTTGCGGGCTCGATCCCCAGTAGGGGGTGTATAGGAGGCAGCCTATCAATGATTCTCTCTCATCATTCAAGTTTCTATTTCTCTCTCCCTCTCTCTTCCTCTCTGAAATCAATAAAAAAAGATGTTAATTAACATTTATATGCCACTATGTGGCAGACATATTCTAAGCAGCTTTACAAACATTAACTCATTTAACCCTCATAGGAGTCCTATGAGGTAGGTACTATTATTATCCCAATTGCAAGAGATTAAATGTTTTGTTCCCCCAAAATCCATATGTTGAGACCTAATCTCCAGTGTGATGGTATTTGGAGGTGGGGCCTATTGTAGATGATTAGGTCATGAGGGCAGAGCCTTTATGAATGGGATTAGTGTCTATAAAGGAGCACCCAGAGAGCTCACCCTTCCCATCATCTGAGGACATTAAGAAGATGACTATCTGCCCTGGCAGGTGTGGCTCAGTTGGCTGAGCATTGTCCCAGGCACTAAAAGGTCAGCGGTCAGGGCACATGCCCAGGTTGTGGGCTCGATCCCCAGTAGGGGACATGTAGGAGGCAGCCGATCGATGTTTCTCTCTCTGTCTCTCTCCCCTCACTCTCTAAAATCAACAAAAACATATATTTTTCTATAAAGACGTCTATCTATGAATCAGGAAGCAAGCCCTCACCAGACATTGAATCTCTTGGCGCCTTGACCTTGTACTTCCCAGACTCCAGAATTTTAAGAAATAAGTTTCTGTTGTTTAGAAGCTACAGTATTTTGTTTTAGCAACCCAGACTACGACACACACTTGACAGATGAGAGGGCTGAGATATAGAAGCCACTTGTAGTATAGATCTCCAAGTAGAAACATGTGCACATGAACTATATTGGCCAGAGTGTGAGGAAATTGGCACTTTCAGATATTGCTTGTGGGGAGGTAGGACAATATTGAACACAGTTTAAAATGCACAGTTACTTTAACCTTGAGATTCTTCCTCTAGAAATTATGCAGATGCATTTGCATGAGTGGCAAAGACATATGGGCAAGGCATTCCAATGCACCGTGGTTGTAATAACAAAGACTAGAAGACTAGAGCATAATGTCGCAGGACGTCAGTTAATAGCCACACTGAAAGCAAGTGAGGGAAATCTACTTACACTGACATGCAAACTCCTACAAAATGCATTCCTAATGAGAAAACAGCACGGGGCACTGAGTGTGTCTTAAAGGCTCACATTTAAGCCTAAGTACCAGGTTCCAATTTAGGGAAGATAGAGAAAACATAGTGCACCCTACCTACCACAATGACTGCAATTATATAGAAATCCTTTCAGAATGCATGGAGCAGCTCTCTAAGGATGCTGAGTTAGGGAAAGAAACCAGAATCCAAAGGTGCACCAAACTGGTGGGGACTTCACAATTTTTTCCTTCAGTATTGCCCGGTCTAAGCTGAAAGGCATCTGCTCAAAACCCAGAAGGTTCATCAGGTACAGACAGGAAGAGCTGCAAGAGAAGCCCTTGCTTTCTGATCAGAGCAGTGTGCGTGTGCGTGTGCGTGTGCGTGTGTGTGTATTTGGGGGGGGGGGAGTACCCCACCATGATTTCTGTTTTTCTTTCCTTTGTTCTCCCCTGCCCCAGCCTGCAGGCAGCATCCTGGTGTTGGTGGCAGCAGTATGTGGGTAGGTGCTTAAAACTCCGGAGGAGCTGTGGTTCTAAGAGCCTGGAGAGAGTCCCATTTGCTTTGTTTCTCTTCCTGTCTTCCCTTGGTCCCAGATGCAGACACAGTGGTGGGAAGTGCACAGCAGAGCAGGGAAACAAAAGACCCCCCTCAAATTCACAGGTTTAAGTGCTAACCCTCAGTACCTCCTAATGTGATAGGGTTAAGGCCTTATAATGGATAATTAAGGTAAAATGAGCCCAGCGGTGTAGTTCAGAGGTTGAACAATGACCTATGAAACTGGAGATGGCGGTTTGATTCCCAGTCAGGGTACATGCCCTGGTTGCAGGTTTGATCCCCAATAGGGGGCATGCAGGGGGCAGCCAATCAATGATTCTCTCTCATCACTGATGTTTCAATCTCTTTCTCTCCCTTTCCTTTCTTCTCTGAAATCAATAAAAATATATTTAAAACAAAAAGGTAAAATGAGGTCATTAGGCTGGGCCCTAGTCCAATATTACTGGTATCCTTATAAAAAGGAATTAAGCCCTAGCCGGTTTGGCTCAGTGGATAGAGCGTCAGCCTGCAGACTGAAGGGTCCCAGGATCAATTCTGGTCAAGGGCACATGCCCGGGTTGCGGGCCTGATCCCCAGTAGGAGGATGCAGGAGGCAGCCTATCAATGATTCTCTCTCATCATTGATGTTTCTATCTCTCTCTCCCTCTCCCTTCCTCTCTGAAATCAATAAAGAAATATATATATATATATGGATTAAGACACAGACATGTACATGCACATAGGAGAGATTGTGTAATGACAGAGCAAGAAGGTAAGGAAGGAGACCTAAGGAGAACGAACCCTGCATGCACCTTGATCTTGGATTTTCAGCCTTCAGAAATGTGAAAAAATTAATTTCTGTTGTTTAAGCCACCAGTCTAGTATTTTGCTATGGCAGCCCTATCAAACGAATACACCCATCTTTCTGGCTGGAGGACTGGAAAGGGAGGCTCTTCACATCACAAAGTATTGGGGAAACCAAAGACATGAGAAAGATCAAGATACACATCCCAGAAACCTGTGCATAACCTCCTAAGCTCACCCCAGAGGTTGCATGTGAAGATCAGACCCTAAACAGTATCCCAAAGGCTTTACCAACTGAAATACAAGGTAGTCACCGCCCAGGTCCCTGACTGATCACTGGGCAGAGCACATGTGGGACCCACCTGACTAGCACTGCAAATGCTGTCATAACGAGCTCTTTGGAATCACAGCCCACACACAGCAGACAGCTTGAAACTTGCAACCTGAGCCTAACCTTCTGGATTACCTGAGAATTTTTAAATATCACACTCTCTAGTCATGCTGACAAAGAAATAAAAAGAAAAGACACAAGATACTAATGTCAGGAATGAAAAAGGATATATCACTATAGATCCACGGGCTTTAACTTGCATCTTATGAACCAACACATATAAATTTGGCAACTTAGGTGAAATAGATCTATTCCTTGAAAAATACAACCACAATTCTCCCAAGAAAAGATAACTTGAATAATTCTACATTTATTAAAGAAATGGAATTTGGAGTTAAAAATCCCTGAAAAACAAATCTTCAGATGGTTTCAGTTATAAATTCTACCAAATATTTAAAGAGAATATAAAACCAATTTTACACAATCTTTTTCAGAAAACAGAGGAGGAAGGAACACTTCCCAACTCATTTTGAGACCAACATTATCCTGAAACCAAACCCAGATAAGATAATATGATACAAGAAAATTATAGACCATTATCTTTCATAAACAGACATAAATCTCAACAAAATACAAAACATTAGCAAAGCAAATCCATTAAAAGTATATATTTTATAAATATAAATAAATATATATCCTATATAATAAAGAGCTAATATGCAAATGGTCATCACACCAGAATTGCTCAGACACTCAACACTGGGGAGAGAGGATTGGGGACCAGCCAGGCAAACATGAGCTCATGAGAGAGGAATGGGGACCAGCCAGCTGTGGCCCGGGAGAGGGACAAACTGCCTGCCCCGAGGTCTCGGGCGCCTGTGGCTGGGGCCCAGGCAAAGCCACCCGCCCACGGTTCCCTGCGGCTGCGGCCTCTAGAGGCCTGGTGCACGAAATTCATGAATTTGGGGAGGGTCCCTCAGCCTGGCCTGTGCCCTCTTGCAGTCCTAGAGCCCTGCGATCTATTGCCCCGCAGAGGGAGGCCCTGCCCACCCGCCACAGCGCCGCTGGCCAGGTAGCCTGGGCCTCCCTCTTTGGGGTGATTGATCGTGGAGCCTCCACCCCCCCACCGCCGCCCCCCCGATCGATCTCTCCGCCAGCCAGTGGCCTGGGCCTCCCTCTGCGGGACAATCATGGGGTGATGGCGCCCCGCTCCGCGGACCAATTGCATCGCAACCGCCTTGGCTGGCCTGGAGCCAGTGCGTGTCATAGTGTAGTCATCCAGATGATCGTTCTGCTGTTCAGCTGTTCAGTTGATTTGCATATTATGCTATTATTATTATAGATATATATCAGCATGACCAAATGCAACATTCAATATGGAAAAATCAATCAGTGTAATCCACACTGTTAAGAAACTAAAGAAGAAAAATCAAATGATCATATAAGTTGATGCAGAAGAAGCATTTGACAAAATTCAGTGGCCAGCCATGATAAAAAGACTGAGCAAAGTAGGAACGGAGGGAACTTCTTAGCCTAAATAAAGGTATCTACAAAAAAATTAAAAGACACGTCACGCTTACTGGTGAAATTTGAATGCTTTCTCTCTAAGATGGTAAACAAGGCAACTATGTCCATTTCCTTAACTCCTATTCAACACTGGTACTAGAAAGCCAGTACTATGGCATGAAAAAGCAACAAAAGACATACATATTTAAAAAGAAGTAGAGCCCTAACAGGTTTGGCTCAGTGGATAGAGTGTCGGCCTGCGGACTGAAAGGTCCCAGGTTCAATTCCGGTCAAGGGCATGTACCTTGGTTGTGGGCACATCCCCAGTAGCGGGTGTACAGGAGGCAGCTGATTGATGTTTCTAACTCTCTATCTCTCTCCCTTCCTCTCTGTAAAAAAATCAATAAAATAAATAAAAATAAAAAGAAGTAGAATTATCTCCTTCACAAACAACACAATTATCTATATAGACAATCCCATGGTATCCACAAAAAAAGCTCCTAGAAGTAATAAATGAGTTTAGCAAGGTTTCAGGACATAATGTCAACTATTGAAAACCAACTGTATTTCTATATCCTGACATTTTAAGAATATCATTATTATTTCTATAAACTGACATTTTAAGAATATCATTCACAATAACCTAAAAAGGACATAAATACCTAAGTATATATATCTATTAAAATATGTGCAAGATCTGCATGCTGAAAACTGCAAAGGGCCAATCAATGAAGAAATCAAAGGAAACCAAAGTAAATGGAGAGACATACTGGGCTTATGGGTTGTAAGACTCAATATACACTGAGTGGCCAGATTATTATGATTTCTGAACATATAATAATCTGGCCACTCAGTGTATATCCTATATAATAAAAGGCTAATATGCAAATTGTCCCCTCGACCAGGAGTTCGACCAGCAGGCAGGCTGGCCAACCGCCCATGTTTCCTCCCCCTGGCCAGGCTGGCCGGACCTCACCCATGCACGAATTCATGCACCAGGCCTCCAATATATATATATACACACACACACACACACACACACACACACACACACACAAACACTGAGTGGCCAGATTATTATGCGTTCAGAGATCATAATAATCTGGCCACTCAGTGTCGTTAGGATACCAGTTCTTCCCCAAATGTTCTACATCTTCAATACTATCCCAATCAAAATTCTATCAAGATTTTCTTTTTCTGTAAAGGCAGATAAGCTGATTATAAAACAATTTAGAGAGAAAGATTAATGTTGGAGGACTGACACTACTTGATTTTTAAAATTATTATACAGCTATACAGAAGGGATAAACACACAGATCAATGGAACAGAATGGAGTCCCAAAAAACAGATCCATTCAAAACAGCCCATTGATCTTTGCACAAAGGTACAAAGAAAATTCAATGGAGGAAAGATGGTTTTTCACAAAATAATGTTGGCACAATTGGACATCCATATGCAAAATAACCCTGCATCTAAACCTCACACCTTATACAAAAATCAAATAAAAATTGACCATAGATCTAAATGTAAAACTATAAAACTTTAGAAGAAAAAATCAAAGAAAAACTTTGCAATCTGGTGTTAGCCAGATTGGATGTGACACAAAAATATGATCCATAAAAGAAAAATCTCATAACTTGAATTTCATCAAAATTTAAACTCTTTTCTCTGCAAAAGATATTCTTAAGAGAATGAAAGATATACCACAGACTAGGAGAAAATATTTGCAAATGATATATTCAACATGGGGCTTATGTCCAGAATATATTCAAGGTGAAGCAAAAGTAGGTTTACAGTTGTTCATACAATAATTAATAAATAATAATACAAGAATAAACTGTTTCTTGTACTCACAATTGTAAACCTACTCTTTCCCCACCCTGTATATAACTCAACTTTAAGAAAACAAAAATCCGCTGGAACAGGTTTGGCTCAGTGGATAGAGCGTCGGCCTGCTGTTGTTGGCCAGACAGACAGACACAGCTTCTGCTCTCAGGAAGCTCACAGTTCAGCTGAGGAGCAGTGAGGTGAGGAGAGAGAAGGGCAGGCACTGTGGAATTTATAGCTGAGGACATCAGCCTGGCTGGGAGGTCAGGAGAGGCCTCTCTGAGTAGGTGACAATCTGCTGAAGGGAGTGGCAAGAAATATTCAAAGTGATGAGTAGCAAGAACTTACAACCAAGATTACTCTACCCAGCAAAGCTATTATTCAGAATTGAAGGTCAGATAAAGAGCTTCACAGATAAGAAAAAGCTAAAGGAGTTCATCACCACCAAACCAGAATTATATGAAATGCTGAAAGGTATTCTTTAAGAAGAGGAAGAAGAAGAAAAAGGTAAAGATAAAAATTATGAACAACAAATACATATCTATCAACAAGTGAATCTAAAAATCAAGTGAATAAGAAATCTGATGAAGAGAATAAACTGGTGAATATAATAGAATCAGGGGTATAAAAAGGGAGTGGACTGACAATTCTCGGGGGGAAAGGGGTGTGGGGGGTGCGGGAAGAGACTGAACAAAAATCATAAACCTATGGATGAGGACAGTGGGGGGGGGGTGAAAGGGCAGAGGGTGGGGTGGGAACTGGGTGGAGGGAAGCTATGGGGGGGAAAAAAGAGGAACAATTGTAATAATCTGAACAATAAAGATTTATTAAAAAGTGGGGGGAAAAAAGATGTTCAAGATCATTAACCATTACGGAAATGCAAATTAAAGTCATGAGGAATACCACTATATATCTATTAGAATGGCTAAAATAAAATAAAAATTAGTATCAGATGCTAGCAAGGATGTAGAACAAGTGGATGTTTCATACATTGTTGGAAATAATGTAAAATGGTATAGCCACTCTGGAAAAAGTCGGGCAATTTCTTAAAAGTTAAACATACACTTACCAGACAACCATACTACTGGGTACATACGTGAAGAAATGAAAACTTATGTTCAAACAAAAACCTGTAAACCAATGTTCATAACAGCTTTATTGGTAATAGCTAAAACTGGATACAAACCAAATGTCCTTCATACAACTATTCACAATAAAAAGGAATGAAATGTTGATACAATTTGAGTGGATCTCAAGGGTAATAGGCTAAATGACACTCGCCAATCATTTATCAAAGAATTACATAGTGTAGGACCCCATGTAAAAAACATTCTTGAAATAACAAATTATACTGCTTGAGAACAGATCAGTGGTTGCCAGGAGTTGGGGGTGGGGGAGGGGATGTGACTATGAGGTAGCATGAGAGCTTCTTTGTGGTGATGGGACAATTCTGTATTCTAATTGTGGTGGTTATGTGAATCAGTACATGTGGTAAAATCCTATAGTGCTACACACACAAAAGAATGCATATAAAATTGGTGAAAGCTGAATAAAGTCTATCTCTACTTAACAGTATTGTGCAAATATCGATTTGGGAGTTTTGATAATGTGCTATGGTTATATATTATCATTGGGCAAAGCTTGGTGAACTCGACTACTTTTGCAATTTTTTGTGAGGTTTGAAGTCTTTCAAAAGAGCTGGTTTGGCTCAGCAGATAGAGCATCAGCCTGCGGACTGAAGGGTCTTGGGTTTGATTCTGGTCAAGGGCACATGCCCAGATTGTGGGCTCCATCCCCAGTAGGGGGCGTGCAAGAGGCAGCCGATCCATGATTCTCATCATTGAAGTTTCTATCTCTCTCTCCCTCTCTCTGCCTCTGAAATCAATAAAAATTTTTAAAAATTAACATTTATATGCCACTATGACATATTCTAAGCAGCTTTACAAACATTAACTCATTTAACCCTCATAGGAGTCCTATGAGGTAGGTACTATTATTATCCCAATTGCAAGAGATTAAATGTTTTGTTCCCCCAAAATCCATATGTTGAGACCTAATCTCCAGTGTGATGGTATTTGGAGGTGGGGCCTATTGTAGATGATTAGGTCATGAGGGGAGGGCAGAGCCTTTATGAATGGGATTAGTGTCTATAAAGGAGCACCCAGAGAGCTCACCCTTCCCATCATCTGAGAACATTAAGAAGATGACTATCTGCCCTGGCAGGTGTGGCTCAGTTGGCTGAGCATTGTCCCCTGCACCAAAAGGTCAGTGGTCAGGGCACATGCCCAGGTTGTGGGCTCGATCCCCAGTAGGGGACATGTAAGAAGGAGCCAATCAATGGTTCTCTCTCATCATTGATGTTTCTATCTCTCCATCTCCCTTCCTCTCTGAAATCAATAAAAAAAAATATTTTATAGAAAAAGAGTAAACTATTGATACACTTAAAAATATGATGAACCTCAAAAACATTTTGCTGAGCTAAAGAAGACAGACACAAAAGAGTACACATCCCAAAGTTCCCTTATTTTAAGGTCTAAAACAGGCAAACTAAAATATGAGGAGGGAAATCAGATCTGTGGTTGCCTGTGTGATGATGTATGTGGGATGACTTCGAGGAACATTAGGGAACTTTCTGGGTAATGGAAATGAGCATTTTACTGTGTTTAGGTTACATCTAAAAAGCTGGGGGCAGGAGACAAAAAGCCCTTTTTAAGAAACCTTGCTTGCAATGACACACACACACACTCACACACACACACACACAGGGTCAAACCCATAGAGATTGAAAATTTGGGTAAAGTACTACCTGACAATCTAAAGTGATTTGAGGACAAATGTTCCTAAAACCTTGGAAAGCTTTAATTCTGAGAGGGAAGTGCCCCAGTTGGCCAATTTACACTTTCCAATCCCTTTATGTAAAATCTACAACATATAAATGTAGACTGGTTTGATAAAGAGTATGGGTTAAGTCCTAGCTGGTTTGGCTCAGTGGATGGAGCGTTGACCTGCAGACTGAAGGGTCCCAGGTTCGATTCCAGTCAAGGGCATGTACCTTGGTTGCGGGCACATCCCCAGTTGGGGGTGTGCAGGAGGCAGCTGGTCGATGTTTCTCTCATCGATGTTTCTAACTTGCTATCACTCTCCCTTCCTCTCTGTAAAAAAATCAATAAAATATATTTTTAAAATCTCTTTAAAAAAGAAAAAAATTATGGGTTAAAAATTCAGCACTTAAAAATTTTTTAAATTGATTTCAGAGATGAAGGGAGAGATAGAAACATCAATGATGAGAGAGAATCATTGATGGCTGCCTCCTGCATGTCCCCCACTGGGGATCGAGCCTGCTAAACCAGGCATGTGCCCTGACTGGAATCAAACAGTGACCTCTTGGTTCATAGGTTGATGCTCAACCACTGACCACGCCAGCTAGACAAAAATTCAGCACTTTTATCTTTTGTGCCTTTAAACAGAAAAATTGTGCCTGGCTTTTCCAAACTGGCCATTTACAGAGTTTGGAAGGAAAGCAGCTGAAATGTCCACAGTCGTTATCTCAAAAGAAAATTCTCAGCTGAGGCCAACCCAAGTCCTGAGGAGTTGCACTGCCTCGAGTCAGCTGGTCAGACAAGCTGGAGGCTCCGCTTTTTGGGGTCCCTGTGTAAATATGGCCCAGAACTACAGCCCTTTGTCTAGACCACAGTCCAGATTCTGGCTTCTCTTTGGGTCCTTGTTCCTTCGCCTGAGGTCTCCCTTTGCTTTGTAATTCTAATCCTGAAACATCTCAGTGCTGACACATCTTCATTCTAAGCAGAACTCAGGAATCCCTGAGGACTAACATCTCAAAGTCAGGGGTTTCTCGGGGATGCTGTGGCTGTCTGGGAAGTGCTGGGGCCTCCTGCTGACGACGGAAGGGTCTTGGGAGGTCTTGACTCCACACCTTAGAGTACATCTTTCATTTAACAGACGATGAAGCAGAGGCCCCGAGATTAAAGGCCATCTCTACCCCTGACCGGTTTGGCTCCGTGGATAAAGCATGACTGCGGACTGAAGGGTTCCAGGTTCGGTCAAGGGCATGGATCTTGGTTGGGGGGGTACATCCCCAGTAGGGGGTGTGCAGGAGGCAGCTGATCGATGTTTCTAACTCTCTATTCTTCTCCCTTCCTCTCTGTAAAAAATCATACATAATATATATGTATGTGTGTATATATATATATATATAAAATTGATTTTTTACTGATTATATATATTTTATTTATTTATTTTTAAAGGCCATCTTTAGGCAGCTGTCCCCAGATTTGTATCTCTAGCCCTGCCTAGCCTCTAGCTCTAGGCGCCTACATCCAGCCGGGGTCTGGCCCAGCCTGTTGAAAATGGACTCCTCCTACCTGCTCCCAGCCGCCCCCTCCCCCAGCTATCCAACCACACACACAAAACGCAAATCTTCAACTCTCCCCCTTCCCTCACAGCAATCCTATTTATTCCAGTCGCCAACAGATCTCAAACCTGTCCCCCTCTTCACCCCGGACTGCCCCTAGCCCAGCTTCTCTGCTGTTTGGGCCCTCGCCTCCTCCCCTTTCTCACTCCTGCGATCTAGTCACTCCCTGCAGCCCCAGGTTAAACCCAGACTCCCAGGAGGTCGGGGGAGGAGTGGAGGCCAAGGGAGTCCCCAGTGGCCCCACTTACTCCCAAGGGAGAGGAGTGGGAGGGAGAGGAGTGGGAGGGAGCGCCCGGCGCCCGGAAGACCCCCTCCAAACGCAGGTTGCTGAGAACCTCACAGGCAGGACCCCGACTTCTGCTGTAGGAAGCGGTGAAAAAAGCCCACTCGTCGGCGTCAGTCCCAAATCCAAATCCCGCTCATCCCGCGCAGCCCAGCCGGCTCACTTCTACTACCTCTGTAACTTTCTAAACAAACTTTCTCTGATCATTTGAACAAAACAAAACAAATCCCGGCTCACGCAGCCAATCTCCGCTTCCGTTTGCTCATCAGTGAAACGGAGACAAGAACGCATTACCTACGAGGGTTCCCGTGAGCCTTCCATGAGCTCTAAAGCACTAACCACAGCGCACAGTCGGCGTTTAACGCGTCAACGAAAGCTCCCGATCGCATTCTAAGGAACCCACACACTGCGCAGCCCCACTGGACTCGCGCCTAAGCTGGAAGTTGCCGGCCACGGGTGTGCAAGCGCTACTTGTGCCAAAGGACTTCAGTGCCCGCAGGAGATGGCCTGGGTCATAAGGTCCCTCCAGCCTCGAGTTAAGCCCTGAGGCTGACTCCGGGTCCCCGCACTTCAAGCCACACCACCCAGGAACGTGCGCTCGGCCCGCGGCCCGCATACCAGCAGCCGCCGGCTCCCAGAAATAACGTGGATCGGAGTCGACCCCAGGAAGAGCCGCAGGACCACCCCTCGGGGAAGGGGCGGGGCACGCCGGCGCCGCGCTCTGCCATTGGTCCGCGCCAGCGGGAGGCGGGACCCTATACGACGTCGCAGCCCCGCTGTGTTGTCTGTCATTCGGCGGCGGCTAGAGGACACGGTTAAGATGGCGGTGGTGTCTGCGCTGGTGCGGAGACCCCTGGAGCAGGTAGGCGGCGGCAGCGGCGGGCCCGATCACCTCGCGCGGTCCCTGTCACCCGCTCTGAGCGTCCTTTTTCTCTCCCCGCCAGGTCTCGGGGCTGCTGAGGAGGCGCTTCCACCGGACGGCGCCGGCGGCGCTGCAGGTAACGCCGGGACACCACAGGGGCCCTCGTCCCAGGGGGAGGCCGGGGTCGCGCCTGCGCGGTGGCGGGTGGGCGCCGAGGGGAGAGGCGGCGGCGGCGGCCGGGGAGCCGCGTCCGGCCGGGGACTCGCGCTGCGTCTGCTGCGGCCCAGCGCCCAGGCCCGGCGCCGGGCCCGGCGTGCTGCCCCTCGATGGGCGCTCCATCCGAGGGCACTAGCCTGGACGCTTTTCCCCTGAGCACCCCTCCGCCTTTATCTTGATTGTGGCGAAATATACGGAACAAAACTAAGCGTTGTCAAGTGAGTCTTCGGCGGCAGGAAGACCATTCACCGTGTTTGGCAGCCATCACCACCGTTTGCTGCACACGAACGCCCCGTCTCCCCTCAGCCCCTCTGCTGCACCCCCCGTCTCTGTTCTAAGTCCGCCCGGGACGTGGAGTCACGCAGTAGTTGTCCTGTTCTGTCTGGCTCATTTCACTTCGCGTAACGTTGTAGCATGGGTCACAATTTCGTTCTTTTTAAAGGCGGAGTGCTCTTCATTGTAGGGACACACCACGTTTGGTTTAATCATCTGTTGATGGGCATTTGGGTGGTTTCCACCTTTGGGGTGTATAAATAATGCTGCTGCGAACATTGTGCAAGAAGCCGAGTCTCTGCTTTCAGTTCTTTTGGGGGTACATGGAGAAGGGGAGTTGTCGGATCATCTGGTAGCTCCGTGTTCGACTTTTTGAGGATCCCCCTCCCCTTTTTTTTTTACTAGAGGATTTTACCAACCAACCTATATAGTAAAATAACTCCTAGATGCTGAAGGCAAAGTGTTTGGCAGTGCCTGGCACCTAGCAAGTGCTCAATATGTAGAATTATTTGGGCTTCCTTAACCGTTCTCTGAAGGGTGGAGTAAAACAACCCAGGATGCGTTCTGCTTACGAAGTTTCGCCTACGAACTGGCCCGGCCAGCAGGCAGATCTCTTCAGCCCTGTGCATGTCAAGCAGAGTGTTCAGTAAACTTCGCATTCACACACCCAATCAAAGACTAGTTACATGTGATGGAAATAATACTTTTAGAGTTGACCTTTTAAAGAGAAGCCTGTTCTAGAAATCATTTTATATTATATACTGTGGGCAGCCCTAGGTATTATAAAGGGGGAGAACCTCAATAGTACCTTAAAAAATCCTGTAGCTCATCGACTTTCCCCATACCTGTGGCAGGTGACAGTTCGTGATGCTATAAATCAAGGTATGGATGAGGAGCTGGAAAGGGATGAGAAGGTCTTTCTGCTTGGGGAAGAAGTTGCCCAGTATGATGGGGCTTACAAGGTAACCAAGATACGTGAACGCTATACAAAATGGAGGTGATGATCGGTTCCCGCGTACACTTCATAAAGTAATGGGTTCAATGCTTAATTTTAGGTTAGTCGAGGCCTATGGAAGAAATATGGCGATAAGAGGATTATAGACACGCCCATATCTGAGGTAAGCCTGCCATCAGGAAGCTGACCTTTAAAGTGTACACTGTTACCATTTTTACGGGTTTTCACAGGTTTATGTTTTATTTTGTAGATGGGCTTTGCTGGAATTGCTGTAGGTGCAGCTATGGTATGAATCTTTATGAATCTCATCCAAAGGGATTTTTGACTTGACCTTTTGAAAACATTATTTGAATGTGGGGGAGCAGAGTGGTTGTTTGCCCCTCTTCATTGCTGTTTTAAGACTTCTTAACATCTATGTTTTTTATTTGACAGGCTGGGTTGCGGCCCATTTGTGAATTTATGACCTTCAATTTCTCTATGCAAGCCATTGACCAGGTTATAAACTCAGCTGCCAAGACCTACTACATGTCGGGCGGCCTTCAGAGTGTGCCCATTGTCTTCAGGGGGCCCAATGGGGCCTCAGCAGGCGTAGCTGCCCAACACTCACAGTGCTTTGCTGCCTGGTACGGACACTGCCCGGGCTTGAAGGTGGTCAGCCCCTGGAATGCAGAGGATGCTAAAGGACTCATTAAATCAGCCATTCGGGATAACAACCCAGGTCAGCAGAGCAACCCGTGGGTCTCTTTTGAACATTGAAGAACTAAAATGAGATCTTTGCATGGGAGGCACCAATAAAAGCTTCTTGTTAGGCGTAGACATATATAAAATGTTGATTTACAGTTAGTAAAGAAAGTAAAAAATGTTTTTCTTATTTCTGACTACATGGGGGCCAGTTAGGTAAAGGAGACATTTACTCTGTACCTACAACACTGGTTTAACCTCATAGATAGAATTAGGATTGAGCAGACTACGAAAGTCAATACCTAAACCATCCTCGGGAAGGGGACACGGTAGACACAGGCTTCCTAATCAGCACAGTGAAGCTTCACAACATGAATGGTAGCGGTGCTCTCCCTCTCGGGGGCATGCCACCTTTCTCCCTTAGGCGCGCATCTCCTGAGCTCTGTGGGTCCCACAAGACTTGCACCCAGAGGAGCAATGGGCAGCAGCATCGTGTCCCCGGCTGAACCTGAACCTGAACCTGTCTCCAAGGCCCCCTTTCTCTGACTTTCCCGTGAGCCAAAGCAGCCCCGCCCAAAGCAGCCTCTTGCTTCTGTCCTCAGCCCTTGCTTCACTGTCCCCAGCTTTAACCTTTTGCACTCGGATGTCGAGTGTGACTCGATACGGTTAGCATCGGTAGCAGCTCGAGAAAAAAGCGAGTGCAAATTAACAAACATACTCAGAAAAGAAAGTGTTGTGTGTGCCTATTTAGTCACATAGTTACTTTTGTTTAAATATTTGTATTTTGCAGTGGTGATGCTAGAAAATGAACTGATGTATGGAGTTGCTTTTGAATTTCCCCAAGAAGCTCAGTCAAAAGATTTTCTGATTCCTATTGGAAAAGCCAAAATAGAAAGACAAGGTAAGAAAACTTAGTATACATTTAAACATTATTTGTGATCTAGCCTCTCTGTGTTATTCAAATTCATTCTAGATTGTATTGCCCTTTACTTTGACTAGGGAAGTATGAGTTCAAAATAAGAATGTGTCCTGCCCCAATTGCTCATACACTTGTGTTTTTCTAAATCTTAATCTAGTAGATTTGTATTTCATTTCTAGGAAGGTTGCCACATGCCTCATATTACTAGAATGAAGCTGAGTTGAAGATTTTATAAATGAACTTAGTTTCAACCTGACTTCTCATCTGTGACCACTTTGTTTCAGGGACACATATAACTGTAGTTGCCCATTCAAGGCCTGTGGGACACTGCTTAGAAGCTGCAACAGTGCTATCTAAAGAGGGAATTGAATGTGAGGTGAGTGGACATTCACTTACTTGTTCTTAAAGAATCAGAAAGATTCCCTTTAAATTTAAGACCCAGAAATAGGAGTTTGAGTTCTATAACAGGTTACCTAGATATGTAAAATCTTGCTTTGTCACTCAGTTCTATCTCTGCTTAAAGCTGGGAACCTGCTTTTCAAATACATAGTTTTTTTACCACCTAGGTTCTGGATCTTTTAGAATAGTCCTGCTTTTTGAAGTTAAGATCCATCCTTGGAACTGGAGGTTGGGACGAGGGGAAACATAGAAGTCAATGAGTCTGACCCTTTTATAACCAGCACCTAGCACTTCTTATATTTGGGCAAGTTATGTACTCTAAATCTCAAAAAATTTGGAGTGACAGGAGCTTAGAACAGCTGAGAGCCTTGGCTGGTGTGGCTCCGTTGGTTGGCTGTTTCCCATGCACCTAAAGGGCAGGGCATGCCCGGCCAGTGCTGCTCACTGGTAGAGCATCAACTGAGCACCAAAGGGTCATAGGTTCTGTTCTTGGTCCTTTACCTGGGTTACAGGGTCATTCCTGGGCCCAGTCAGGGTGCATGTGGGAAGCAATCAATGTGTCTCTCACATCAATGTTTCTCTCCCTCCCTCCTTCCTTCTCCCCTCTTTCCCTTCTTCTCTTTGTAAAAATTAATAAAAAATAAAAAACTTTATAGAAAGAAAGAAAACAGCTGAGGGAGAGCTGGCTTCAGAGAACAGAGAGTGGGGATGGTATGTTTTCTGTCATCAGGGTGGTTGTGAGAATTACACTGAGTGTAAGGGACAGGGAGAGAGAGAGAGAAACATCGGTGAGAGAGAAACATCCATTGGCTGCCTCCTGCACACCCCCTCCTGGGGATCAAGCCCGCAACCTGGGCATGTGCCCTGACCAGGAATCGAACTGTGACCTTGACCTCATGGTTCCATCTGGCCAACTGAGCCACACAGGCCGGGCAGTTGTTCTTTTGATGAGAAGGAAGTTAAAGCCAAGGGAGGATGAGTGGATTCTGTACGTTAACAACAGCTGCCGTAGTAGAGATAAAGATTTTTGTTTTAAATTTTCCCTCTTACATCTTGTTTATGAATAGGCAGATTTTCCTAGACCCAAAGATGAATAGGAAACCTAAAGTGGTATTATGGGGATAAGACTATATTTATGACGCAGTGGCTCTCTAAAGCTTATCTCTTACTTTGTCTGTTTAGGTGATAAATCTTCGAACCATCAGACCAATGGACATTGAGACAATAGAAGCCAGTGTCATGAAGACCAATCACCTCGTAACTGTGGAAGGAGGTTGGCCACAGTTTGGAGTAGGAGCTGAAATTTGTGCCAGGATCATGGAAGGTATTTCAGAAAAACTAGTTTTAATAGTCCTAGTTTAAACACTGTCTACCTGGATACTGCATACAGAGATTAAAAGCTACGAGAGGCCAAATGACTTGAAACCTCCAATTTGTCAGCATGGCATTTTTTCTTTGGGTAAATGTTTTAAAAAGCAAAACCAGAAACAATCCCCAGAGTTAGCATTCCTTTAGATTCTTGTCTTGCGGTGGCGGCGGCCACACCTTTTGTGCCAAGGTGTTGGTGTTCGGCTGGCTTTTCTTGGCTCTCTCAGTTACTCCTCCTCCTCTCCTAGGCCCTGCGTTCAATTTCCTGGATGCTCCTGCAGTTCGTGTCACCGGTACTGATGTCCCTATGCCTTATGCAAAGATTCTAGAAGACAACTGTGTACCTCAGGTTAAAGACATCATATTTGCAATAAAGAAAACATTGAACATCTAGTTTGGACTTTAATATCAAGTCACTGGCATTTATTTAAAATATACTTGCTGACACTACCTGGATTGAAGGGTAAGATCTTACAAGTCATTAATGTTTTTGTACTGGGAAGAATGTGCTTGTAAGTGGAAAACTCCATTCTTACTGCCGTAGACTCCATGCCTGTTTTTTGTCTGTTACAATTGCTATTTCTTCGAATAAGACTAATGTAAAATTTTACCCTCTCACTGGAAGGACAAAGTATGAATGGCAGAGTCCTGATGAAAGATATATATATATACATATATATATATATAAAAAGACAATATGTATGTAAAGAAAAAAAGCATATGATCTACATTTACTGTTAAGATTGTTTTGATAAGGAATAAAGGAATTCCTAACTATGACTAATTGTATTTTTATGTTCTTAAAAATAAATGTGGGGTGAAAGTTTTAAAATTCTACTAAGAAATAAGTGTCATCTAAAATCATTAATCTCCTAGCCCACATCACTCATTCATGCCTATTCTAATAGGGTTCCCTTAAAAAAAATTTTGGGGGGTTAATCCTGACCTGAGGATATTTTTTCTATTCATTTTGGACAGAGTGATAGACGGAAGTGGGGTTGGGAGAGACAGAGAGAGAGAAACATTGATGTGAGAGCCACATCAATTGATTGCCTCCCACACCTGCCCTGAAAGGGTGGGGAACCTGCCACCTAGGTACACACCTTTGACTGGAAATCAAACCCACGGCAAAAAAGGACCTGCTATACATTGCCTTCTTCAGAAGTTATAATGGAAAAGACAGGTTTAAATTAGTTATAAAAGCATACAAATGGTGCCTAACTTAAACAGCAAGACAGGATTGCTAGCTCTTACTAACAGGGAAAATATGCCCTAGCTGGTTTGGCCTTCGGACTAAAAGGTCCCAGGTTTGATTCTAGTCAGGGCACATGCCTGGTTGTGGGCTTGATCCCCAGTTTGGGGGCGTGCAGGAGGCAGCCAATCAATGATGTTTTTATCTCTCCTCCCTCTCTAAAAATCAATTAAAAAATATTTTTTAAAAAAACTTTAGAAATAACTGTGTGGATCTGGTACTTGTTTATAAATGGTCCCACAAAAAGTTCCCATTTAAAATATTTAGCCAAGCCCTAGCCAGTTTGGCTCAGTGGATAGAGGTTGGCCTGCAGACTGAAGGGTGCCCAGTTCATTCTGGTCAAAGGCACATGCTGCCTGGGTTGTGGGCAGCCAATCAATGATTCTCTTTCATTATTGATGTTTCTATCTTTCCCTCTCCCTTCCTCTCTGAAATCAATAAAAATATATTTTTTTAAAATAAAGTATTTAGCCAAGCTACAGACAACCCATTTTCTTGACATGGTTTATTTTAATAAAAAATACAGCTGAACATATTTATCACAGATTACATGAAACTATAGACAATGACATTCTCTCTGCATAGTAACCAACACTGATGTGTGTACTTGAAGTTTTAAATGGATTACTTATAATCCTTTAAAGTGCCGTTTATTTAAGGATTAAGCAAATTATAGAATAAAGGGTCTAATAAATGAGTAACATTTAAAGATGATGTATTTGAATAAACCTTTCCAAAGTCATAATTCTATAAATGCCAAATTCGCTTATGTTATAACAATAATTCCCCTCAAAACACCAACTTAATTGCTCAGGAGTAAGATCCTCTAATAGGCAAGAGCATTTTCTGACGGTAACAGTTTTGTCTGTTCAATACGTTCTAACTATAAGGAACTATGAGTCTAGAGTAGTTGCTTTAGCAGCCCCAAGTTCTATATCCACAATGGTATTCCCATTAGAGAATAATACACATTTTCCCCATCCTATTTGAGGGGAAAATGAAGATATCAGTTGCTTCTCTGACTCAGTTGCTTTGGGCTACTGTGTTAATGTCTAAGATGAAATTAAGGTAGCAGATATGGGAGTTACGATCTAAGAAATAACCAGAAAATGCTTTAGAGAAATAAACGTAAGAACGTTTCTAGGAGCTGCCTGACGACAGGAAGGATTGCAACACAAAGGCCATTCACTGCTGCGACTGAATATTCTCACCGTTTTTGTCCGTTTCAGTTGGTAGAAGTACTGATTCTGATATGCTGCTGCTCCCAAAAGATGCCCATTAGGGGATGAACAACTCCTTTAAAATAGTAATAAAGGAGCAAGATCTCTTAAGGCGGCAATGCCAGCCTGATTTTATCATCTAGTTGAACATTTCCTCTTGAAAAGCCCCTTACATGAGCATCTGCAAAACAGAATGTGGCTGTACTGGCCCAGCAGTTCTTCATCCAGGAAGAGGGTATTTTAGTGGTTGGAGGTGTGTAGAAAAAAACAAAACTTTCCCCTCCAAGTGTAAACAGGAAACTTTAGCCGATCTTAGGAGCACTATGATCACAGGTTTCGGCTTTCCTCAGAGTTCCTTTTTGGAAATTCTGGATGGAACTGAGTAAGGCCCCTCGGCTCATGCCATTCACAGCCTGGGGCTGCGGCTGTGTGGCTACCTCTGTGTTCGAAGGAGGCAAAGGAGCTGCTGGTGGTGGAGGCGGAGGTGGAGGAGGTGGAGGTAATGTGGAAATCCCTGTAGAAAAAAAAAAGGACAATCAGCATCACCTCCAAACCCCCTGCATGCATGCTACCACTCAGTCCTGGGCAGTACAGACTTGAGTGAGACTGCAAGTGTTCCCTCAGAGGGGCAAGATGCCCAGTACTGCATGATTTTTAAAATACTGAACAAGAAAGCTAGAAGCATCAAAGGGGAATTTCAATTAAAGGTTGCCATTTCTCCCAAATAACAGTCATGTGAGAAAAGACTGAATATCACAGATTACATGAAACTATATATAGTGACATTCTCCCAGGATAGATGAGGCTCTAACTCCATTTCCAAATTTTAGTAATGATCCCCAAAGAAAAGTTCCATCAGCTACATTAGCCAGGCCCACTGAATCCTGAGCTAGCAAAGATAGACATCTGGCCCTAACTGGTTTGGCTCAGTGGATAGTGTCGGCCTGTGGACTGAAGGGTCCTGTGTTCGATTCCAGACAAGGGCAAATGCCCAGGTTGTGGGCTCAGTCCCCAGTAGGGGGTGTGTAGGAGGGAGCCGATTGATAGTTCTCGCTCATCATTAATGATTCTATCTCTCTCTCCCTCTCCCTTCCTCTCTGAAATCAATAAAAATATAAAATAAACATATGCTCAGGTGAGGATTTAAAAAAGAAGATAGACTCTGTATGCAGAATTGGGCTACCTAAATATCTATATAAAAGCTCAGCGACCAGAAGAGCAGAAGGACCAGAACAACTGGTGGCTATGACACACACTGCAGCAGCCAACCAGCCTGATCCGGGCCCTGATTGGCCCCCCACGCTGGCTGACCTGGCCCCTGATTGGCCCCCCTCCCGGCCCTGATGGGGGGGGGGGGGACGAGGTGGGCTGGCCCACTGCCTGCGGCTCCTCCCCCTGGCTAGCCCTGCCCCTGATTGCCCACCCCACCCCGGATCAGGGGAGGGGCCAGCTGGCCCACCACCTGTAGCCCCTGCCCCCCACCAGCCCAGCCTGATGGGCCCCCATTGGGGTGGGCCGGCTGGATCCCACCCGTGCATGAATTCGTGCACTAGGCCTCTAGTCAATTAATAATGGGTGAACAGTTCTTTAGATGTGCTTCAACACACACAATATTTGAAGGATGTGATTTAATATAAAATGACAAACCACTCAGTATTCTTGGCAAGACACCAGTGCCTGCAGGGTTATGGGTTCCCCAGGGGCATCTATCTCGAATAATCATTTCCTATTAGGATGCAATAAAGAAATATAAAAAGCTAATAACTGCTGCAATGCAAAGTAGAGGGCAAAGAGCTCTCTTTTCCCAGCAATGGGATTCTTGAGGAGGAGTCTTCCTCAAGCTCCCTTCTTTCCACTGTGGCCCAACCCAGGAACAGACACAACTGCACTAACCCTACATCTTCACTAAAGCATCAGGAGAGACTGGAATGTCGAGCTCTACCCTGGTGGGCAAGGAGAAGGGAGCTGCACAGGTGTTTCAAACTTCCCTTAGCGTCCAGGCACACGAACATTTGGCACGTTACAGTTCTGACTGACGAATGAACTGCTCTCCCAGGACAAAATAAAGGCTGAGTATAGAAAAAGCCCTGTCTCAAGGGACCTGCCTGTGCCACAGAGTTTATTGCCCCATTTCCTGGGAACCGTCCAGCTCTCAGTGACTCCACCCACCTGTTTTGAGCCTTACCCTCTACCCCGTCCAAGGGCTACACAATTCTGCCAGGTGGTTCCCCCCTAAACTGCTACCGGGCTGTGGTGTTAACAGGTAAACATACCAATCACCCCGTGCACTTACATGGATGAGTGGTTCAGGATTGCCAATAAAACACTTAGGTAAGTACATGACAGGCAATGGTTAAAATCTTGTATTTCACAGGAAAACCACTTACCTTTCTTTATATCTTTACCCAAACCTAAGGCAGCTGAAATTAAAGAATCACACAGATACACACACTCATGCTCTGCAGTCTTGGAATTCTCAAATGATGATATAGCAATACAAATAAACATTAAACGGACAAATGAACAAAATGTGGTTTCTATTGGTTCTATACAATAACAACTAATGAATGAAATTCGATTATGTCGGGTGGAGTGTGGAGAAATGCCCCTGGCTTTATGTTACAGGGTTACAAAGGTAAAAAGGACTTTAAACCTAAAACGAGTGCTGGGGGATGTGATATAAGCATTCCTCCGCAGGGCGTTTCAGACAGTGACCAGTGGAAAGCCAGGAGGAAGGGAGACTGCGCCTCTGAGAGCTCTTGGAACTGAGCAGCACCAATGCCCCACCCACCCCGCCTCCACGCAATGACCAGGAAAGGGCGGCAGAATCTGGACTTGACGTCCAGGGCCCAACGTGTATGGGTGAGCACTGGCGCTTCTGCCTTCCAGGTTTGTGCTCTGAACCTGGCGGAAGAGGCCCTGTGGGTCACAGGTGAGACGGGCTCTGCACTGCAACAGCACTCGTGTCCTCACGACATGGAACTGGCCATCCAGAGAGGATACCCCTCCGGCCCAGGGTCCCGGGAGGCTAGAAAGGGGCGGCAGGGGCTGGACGTGGGCATGGGCTGCCGCCTGGACAAAACTGCTTGGTCTTCACAAGGAACCAACCCTCGACTTTGGCCTCATTACCAGGAGCTCAAAATTCAAAATGCAAATTCACTACCACAGGGTTTGGGAGTTGGGGGTGGTGTTCGTAAATGAATCTTCATTTCCAAGTAAAGGCTGAGACTGTTACCACTTTCAGTGAACTTCTTGGAATATGTAGGTGGTATAAATAAGTACACTGTCCAAAGTGCCACAGGGTAACCTGGGTCTGTAATGCAAATGGGAAGCTGAGGGCTGTAAAGGAGAGGCTGCTCATCCGGGGCACAGAGCAAGGTCCCCAGGTCACCCTGATGTCTGCCCACAGAGGGCCGGGCCTGACGCCCCATGACGTCCACTTTTCCTCGCTGGGCCTGCGACACCTAGGGCAGACACTGATGTGTATGATCAGGACAAGGGAACCCAACTCGCCAGCTCAGAGCACTCGGGGAGGGGAGAGGAGGTCCAGGCGTCAGAAGGTCAACAGTGGAGGAGGCCAGGACACAGACTTTGGGACTCACAGTCTGACTCTAGGCCCATCAACTTTTTTTTTTTGCCTTTTCTATAGTCCACAAGCTTCCTTTAAAGGTTCACTGGGCTTCAGCTACAACACACTGGTAACAAAGCGGGGAAGGGGGAATGGTCACAAGGGCCAAATTCAGAGTTGGCTCTTTGGCCTGTGACAAACCTGAGAACAACACCTAATTCCTGAGCGCCCCCATTCCTCAAATGTGAATGAGCTCCTCCCCAACAAAAGGCTTCCACAGCCCTTATCCCCAGGCCAGACAAAACCGGACAGCTTCCCTGTGAGATTGCTAACTGAGCACACAGCTTTGAGAAAGAGTGTTCCCCCACAACCCAGGATGAGGGATGCTCCAGTCAGCTTGTCTACAATTACAACCCAGTCAGTCCTGATCTCTGTCTCACTTTGCCTTAGACAAAAACCTCGAGAGTCAACCACTCCACCCTCCCCAGAATCCTCTCCACCAAACCAAATGGGCACCTGGCAATCCAACTGAGGCCCTGGAACAGGCCACCGACGGCTGCAACAAGCGTGTAGGTTAGAAACATCCTTGCCAGCCTTGTGGGTCCCCTTTCCTTGGGCCAAGTTAGCAATCTACAGGCGTCTGCAAGTCCGTGTTCCTCTGTGGTCCACACACAGGGATGGGGAGGACACACGGCCACCAGACCTGCCAACTACCCTCGAGGGAATGGAGAGCAATGACCCCAGGAAGCAGGCAGCCCCAGCTCTTGGGATCTGCCTTCACCTTTTGTCTCAGACGGAGGAGGAGGCTGCACTCCTGTCCCAACTCAAGAATTATTCAGGGTGTGTGAAAAAGAACTGTTTTTCCCTGTCGTCAATCATAAAGCCAATAAGCTGTCTCTCCATAACCAAGAGCTCAACTGCCAGCACCCTTTCCCCTTCATCAGAGTGACAAGGAACCGGCATTTTTACAGGGACAGGACTCTGAGATCCTAGTTTCCAATATTAAAATAAACCAAAGTGCCACACAGTTGATTTGTAGGGTTGAGAGCTGTATTTTAAAACCAAAATCAGGGTGGAAATGAAGATTTTGGTCATGATGGAAATGAAATGAAGGTAAATGAAGTCACTTGGGTGCATTTTAAAGATGCTGTATTTCATTTAATGTTCAGTTAAGGAAATGGTCTCAAGTCTCCTTCCCCATGTGTTCATCACTTCAGAGACTAGATGTACTGGGTCCCATTTCACATTCAGAAACAGCATCTTTAAAGTGAGAGGAATCAGTATAGTTTACTTTACCGAAAACTCACGTTCAAAAGGGCGCATGCTCTACTGAAAACAGCAAAGAGAGAGAGAGAGAGAGAGGACACAGTCATTATTCAGATTTTAGTGTCATTTAATCAAATAGTAAGAGATAGCAAAATATTAGTCTGAATCACATGCTGGTTATTCTCACTGCCAAACTAGGAGACAGGTAAGTTAAGCACGAAATGCACCGGTTTGTACACAATTGTGACCCTTTTAGAAAATGGCAAATACACTAATATGGTAACCAATGAGTCGCTTTCTTCCTCGTGGTCTTTTTCTTTTCTGGAGCCAGTTAGTTGCTATTTTTACTTATTGACAAGCACAACGCTCACTTCAGAAGACCCATGAAGGTTTTTCCTTCCCTGAAAAGTGGAATGAGTACTAGGAGTATCCTTCTTTCTCTTACTAAATAAGAGGGGAGAAAAACTAGAACTCATCACTTTTTCCAAGCAAATGTTCTATAATTTAAAATGGACACATGGCCGGCTGGTGTGGCTCAGTGGTTGAATATTGACCTATGTACCAGGCCACTGGATCGATTCCCAGTCAGGGCACATGCCCAGGTTGCAGGCTCAATCCCCAGTAGGGGACGTTCAGGAGGCAGCCGATCAATGATTCTCTGTCATCATTTATGTTTCTATCTCTCTCTCTCTCTTGCCCATCCTCTCTGAAATCATAAGAATATATATATTTTTAATTTTTTTAAAAAGAAGCCCTAGCCGGTTTGGCTCAGTGGATAGAGCGTCGGCCTGCAGACTGAAGGGTGCCGGGTTCAATTCTGATCAAGGCCATGTACCTAGGCTGCAGGCTCCGGGCTCTGGTTGGGGGGCGTGAGGGGGGCAACTAATGGATGTCTCTCTCACACATCGGTGTTTCTCTCTGTCTCTCCCTCCCCTCCCCACTCTCTCTAGAATCAATGGAAAAAGTATCTTCGGTGAGGATAAACTAATTAATTAATTAATAAGATGGAGACATCTTTTCAGAGTTGGGAAGAGCAAGGGCGCAGGGCAGGGCAGGGGGCCCCTCCCCTGAAGGCTGCTGGGGCCGGAGGCTGAGCTGGGCAGTGTGGCATTAGTTTACGTAAGGCTGTAAAACCATTATAAAAGAACAAACAAACCAAGGCCAGCGTCTTCCTGTCTAGATGGCAAGTGAAATTTAAGAGAGAACACTTTCCCTGACAGTGAATTCCAGAGTCCCCACGGAACCAACCTGCCTGCTGCCCAGAGGAAGTGAGGCCCCTGGGAGGCAGGTCACATGGTGCAGCAGGGAGGGTGCTGGGGTCACTGCCCAGCCCCAGCCCCACGGCCACCCCCACCAGCAGAGGGCTTTGGGGAGCAGCCCCACACTTGGGCGGGGAAGGCGCTGGGGAGGGCAGGGGAGCGGCACTGCGGGGCAGACCTGTTCATCCCCAAGACGGTGACTGCTCTGTGCTGTGTAGGTTTTAATAGACACTCCAATGGCTTGAGACACTGATTTTGAACCTAAAGGGGGTTTCAGACTTCGACCTGGCTACACAAATTCCGGAACCTCCAACGTTCTCAATAACTTCATCTCTTTTTGTGTGCCTCGCTTATTCTTAACCCTCCGTCCGGTTACTCAAGTACTCGGGGCGCATAGGCTCTGTTCTCCCTCCGCCAGCTCCGTTCCGGATAGGAAACTTCCCTCTCTCCAGTCATTCTTACAGACTGGGTTTCTACAAACTGTCAGCTCTCTCTCTTCAAAATTATTGCTTAAAATTATAGACTGCAAGCAAGAAGGGCTAGAATTCTCTTGCAGGACACCCATAGCTTATACTTGATAGATTTTACCGCTTTTAAAGCCTTGTCCTCTACGTTATCTACCTAGTAAAGACCAGGAAATCTTTTCAAAGATAGGTTTGAAGAATGCAAATTCCTTGTCCACGGTCACAGCTGCAAGGTGGTGGAGCCACAAACCAGGCCTGGGATTTCCGGCTCTGCTTTCAGGGTTCTTCTCCCACCAACCGCGCACAGTGCTTACCCCCAGGCCATGGGGTAAGGGAGCAAAGACAGAGCCGTTTTAATCCTGGCTCTAGCGCCCCCCACTTGTGTGACCTTGGTCAAAGTCCTTTAACCCCACTAGAGCCTCAGTTTCTTTGTCTGTAAAATGGAGCACCAGAAAAATCCATTCTCCTTGGATAGGAAGGTATTCATGGGGATCAAATGAAACAATGACTACACATCACTTAGAACAGTACCTATTACAAAATAAGTGCTCAAAATGTGTTAAATATGATTAAAAACAACAAGAATCTAGGTCCTCCTGCTTACTTAGCTTTCCCTAAATACTCGTTTGCAAACCTGTTTTTTAAAAAAATAAAGACAATATTTTACAAAAGCTGCCTGCTCCCAAAGGGAGGGTGGAAGGGATTACTGATGTGTGTAAACTGGGACCTTCTAAATCAGCGGTGGCCAACGGGTGGTCCGTGGAACACTGGTGGTCCGTGAGGTCTGAAAGGTTGGCGACCGCTGGTCTAAACCCTAAACCACTCGCCTCCATGAATTCAGAGTGTAAACACTAGTTGGTGACATTTACCATGAATTGAGTTAGGATAAGGAATTTTGAAGTTCTTGAAAGAGTGACCTTCTAGAGGCAGGAAACGTAACCTTTAGCAGAAAAGAAAATGCTAGGAATGTTCTCACTGGAAAATAGGTTTAGAGAATCACACCCCACCTGAGGGAAGTACCAGCAGACTGAGGGAAAAGATATTTCTCCTGTCAAGTGGGTGAGGACCTCAAGAGGAGGCCCCAGGGCAGGGAGGTACAACACACCTGGTGAGGCCCCAGTCCTTATACAAATGCTGCAAAGGGCTCCTGAGAGTACGGCCACTTCACTCACACACATCTGTCACCTCTGCCCCACCCTACAAGTAACTGAGCTGAGGACCACCCTCAACTCCTGTTAGGGGCAGAAATAGAATATTGGGGCCCTAACCGGTTTGGCTCAGTGGATAGAGCATCAGCCTGCAGACTGAAGGGTCCCAGGTTCGATTCCGGTCAAGGGCATGTACCTTGATGGCGGGCACATCCCCAGTGGGGGGGGGGGGGGTGCAGGAGGCAGCTGATCGGTGTTTCTCTCTCATCGATGTTTCTAACTCTCTATCCCTCTCCCTTCCTCTCTGTAAAAAATCAATAAAACATATTTAAAAAAAAAAGAATATTGGGGACTGGCTCTTAGTTCTAAGAAATAAAAGAAGAGATATTAATCATGCTCTGTTAATCTGGACTGTTTGGCTCTGATTAGAGAAAGTACATTCTAACCTGGCCGGGAGTCATCTTTGCCCCGGGAGTCAACCTTGGAATGTGCATTCAAGACCTATCTATTATCATGGAAAGATTGACAACCTTGTTGCCCAAACAATGGAGTCCCACCCCAGCCTCCTACTTCCCCGTGCCTGTGATCCCTACTTCCCCATGTGATCCTTGTCCTCCCTACACTAGTACCAGCAGCTGGCTTATGGGGGGCAGGAGAGCAGATTTTGGTGGATGACCTGCTGCTCCCCCATGCTGCCGGCAGTACTGGAATAAACACTCAAATATGATGCAACTCTGTCTCTGCTGAATTGGCTCAAGTAGGGACAGGCAGACCGGACCCATTGGTTGTCCGGGTTCACTGCCATGAATGTGCTGAACATGCACTCTTTCAGGAAAAGGGGCAATGCCGTGACAATGAACTTGCCCAAGTTGAGCTATTGCTGCGCAAACTGTCAAAGGCAGGGCTCACAGGAGCTGTACAGGAAGCCTGACTGGAAGGAACTGGGAGAGTGTCCTGTCACTCCCACCCTTTTGTCTTTTACAGAGGAGGTAAGGAAACCCAGACGCAAAACGCGACTCATTCAAGGTCTCCTGGTAACTCAGTGTGCCGAGGGCTTACTGTGCGCAGGCCCTGTCCTAACCTCACCCTCACGGGATCCTCTGAAGGACCTGACGAGGCAGGCACTGCGATTATCCTCATTTAAAGTGGGAAACCTGAAACACAGGGAGGTTTAGTGTCTTGTCCACGTCCCAGAACTAGCAAAGTGGTGGCTCTCAAGGTTCCTGGCCCAAGGTGTAATTCCCAAGAGTTCGCACACTGAGTTGCCACCTTTAACAGGGAATTCTTTTTTAATACTAGCCCTTGAAAATGAAGAATTTTCCTTCATTTCTTGGGAAAATCACATTTCATCCGAAAGTTGAAAGACACTCTCCTTGATTTAGTTAGACCATAAGCTTGGCCTCGAAGCAGAGTCATAAATTGGAGTAAATGTTCCAGCAGGGGCTGAGGAGCCAGAAGCTGCCACCTTGGGCTGACAGTCTGTTCTCACCCAGCAGAGGCCTTGAAGGCACAGCAAGTCCAAGCAAACCCACCCACAGGGTTTGCCGCACGTCTCCCCATGGTGCAGTACACGAGAGCTGCCACCCCAGGCCTCGCACACAACAGCAGCTCGGGATGTTGCTGTTGGTGAACTAGTTTTTCAGGTGGATTCTCTAAGAAGGGAACTATTGGGAGAAAAAAAATGACCATGGCTGGGCCCCGGAGAATGCATTTGCTTGCATTGTGTCTATCATTTTGGGGCTTCCAAAAGGTGCTGGAAAGGTGACTCCAGCTGGGGCCTTGCCTGTCTGCTTACCTCTGTAACCAGGGCCAAGCACACTGCCTGACATGCTGCAGGCTCTCCATAAATGCCTCTAGAGTAACTGAATGAATAAACTCACTGTGGGTCCCCATAGAGAGCCTCAGATGGTAGGTTGACAGGCAAGGGCTAGTTACCATTTTTATACATGCATTACAATAAATGCCCAGCAGAGGTCAGAGTAGAGTCTTTGGGGACCGAGTTCGTAATTCCATCAACAAAATATTAAAGAAGCTAAAGGGAAGGAGGAGGCAATGTTTGCTGGGAATGTCTCATGTCTGCCAGGCATTGTGCTTGGGCCTCACTTGTGTTTTCCCTCTGAATGCTCAGGACTCCCCTTCAAGACAGATATTATCAAATCTGTGCGGAGATCCATCTTGAAGTGAAGCCCCCAACTGCTTCCCGTCTCCTGAGTTTTTCCAACATCGACGCTAATTACAAGATTCTTCTTTTCCTTCTCCTCTCATTCTAAACGTTACCCCCTCTCATGCAAACCTGCTATGTAGGAGATGGTTCCCTTCAAACCACAGGTAAATGAGAGGATTAACAACAAATATCCAATTAGATGAATTCATGAGAACCAGCACTAACTTCCCAGGACCACACCCAGTGCACATGCGAGTGCTCTGTCCTCTAACAGACACCGCCTTTGTTAAAGGAGGGCTCATGAGCCTCACCATCCATTCTCCGCACTGTCCTTACTACGCCTTGTGCTGTGAAAGGCACATCCTGTCTATGAGAAAGTGGCTCAACATGATCTGGGCAGAAGTTCTCCAGAAATTTCTGATCAGCCTACACAGGTCACCTCTACAAAAGACAGAGAGTCTATTTTCTGTCTTGATCAATATTTGGGGGCTTTCTTATGAAAATCTGCTGACAAAGTCAGACGGGGGAAAGAACATCATCCCCACGAGCCAGGTACTTTGCTACTCAAATAGGTGCTGGCTCCAGCACGCTCAGCAGCGAGCCGCCAGTCACCATCCTCCGCCAGCCAGGACGACACCCTCGGCCAGACGTGAGCCGCTCCAACCAGTCCCCCTACCCGTGCTCGCCGTTTTCAGGAAGGTCAGAGAGAGGCACGGGAGAGCTGTCGAGCAGCAGCGCTGTGCGTGGCAGCTCCCGGGTGCCACCTTAACCCTCCTGCACATGCTGTCAGCTCACACATCGACCCAGCCAATGACCCCCTTCAGGCAGCTGCAGCCGCTCCCTGCACACGGCAAGCTGAGGGGCAGGCAGCTCCTCTGGCAGCTAGAACGTCTGGCTCGTTTAAGAACAGACGAGATACTGGGGCTCCAGTGTGTTTTTATGGGCTTATACCATGGTGAGGAGAGAGGTAGTAGTTCAAAACGAAAGCAGAGCTAGCATTGTGAGGCCACACCACAGAATTAGAGACTTTTATAAATATTCCTGAGATGACATCTTTCTACATTTTCCCAACAAAACTCGTAGTATCTGATCTAATTCACAGGTGACACGAAGGCTAGCCCCAGACGACCCGGATGACCAAGTTATCAGGAGCTGAGTTATCAGGAACCCAGAACCGCGGCGGCTCTTCCCCTCCCACACCCGGGCGTCTCCCCAGTTTTGCTCTGTGACAAAACCCACACAATGGCTGGGTTCCCCGAGGAGGGCGCTGGGGAAGGACAGGGCCCGGCGGCGCTGCGACTGCTGTGTTCGGCCACGGGTACCCAGAGCCTGTGCCCAGAGGAGCTCTAATCCGAGGAGCCCTCAGGCGGCTTTTCGGCAGAGAGAGCAGCCTGGGGTAGAGGGTGGCTAGTGACCCCGAAACCAACCACTGCATTCCCAGGAGACCCCAGTCTGTAAATGCAGACCCTCCGCCCTCCCAGTGACACTGCTAACTAACGTGCACTCCTCCGGTTCTCTGGAGAGACCAACCGGCACTACCTCACCCTGACCGGCTTGGGCGCAGGTGAGAAGAGACAGCTGGGCCCTGTGGGGGGAGAGCGGGAGGGAGCAGGCCACTTTGCCTCCATCACTAACCTGCTGTAGAGGGTGGAGTCGGCGAGGACGGAGATGTGAGCGGTGAGCTGGCCCCAGATCCTGCTAAGAGAAAACACAGAAACGCGTGTGGGGACTAGAGAAAGACACCTGGGATTTGGCCCGAGCTGGGCGCCACCACAGTCGGAGAATCTGCCCGTGGCTTAGTGGGTGGCCTTGTGCCTGAAGTGGAGGAGGGACAGAGAATTCAGGGCCCGGACCAGGGACCACAGGCTCCCGCGCCAGCACAGGGCTAGGTTAGGGCTGGCTGTTCCCCACAGCTTGCTCATTTGAAACCCACTCTGCAAAGCCACCAGCTATGCATCTGGCTGCAGCCCCTCTTCCTGACCCAAGCCCCTCCCTGGTAACGGATGACAAACGACAGTGCCCCAGCAGTCAGGGCCAGAGCGGTGCGGGCACTCTAAGAGGGGAGAGTGCCCACACATCTCCCCAGCAATGCTGTGTACAAGCTCCATTTCATCCGCAGGTACATTCCGTTAGGTAGGGGCAGCCTATTCAGTGTGCGGATTTCCTGGTCTTTTCTTTCCCAAAATCCAATGAATACCCTTATTTACATTAAAACAATGTGCATCTGCCCCTATGTTGCATGCATTTTCTGTACCCAGTCACCTTGTTGTATTTCAAATCTTCCCAAATTCTCAGCATCTCCCCAGTGCTCAGCAACCCCCAGAATACACCCTGCGGGCCTCACGTGGAAGTAGCCCAATGAGCAGACAGAGGTTCCCACATGAGCCGCCTCCCCCACACAGAGGGGTCAACCACAGCGGAGGGAGGGCTGTGATCCTGCCCCGAGAAACCGCTAGCTGTTCTGGGGAAGCCTGCACCATCCCCTCCCCCACTACCCACAGGACACGCTGACATGGCATGGGCACTGGGCACGAGGAGACATGTCCTACCGCACACCCTTCTTCCACTGTTTCCACTTTTCTCTCACCTCCCTACAAACTATGAGGCGTTTTACTGGAAAAGGAGGTCAAGCTCAGCCCGCCCTGTTTCCTACTGCTTGGCAGCGCCAGCCCAGGTGGTAAAGGGGAGAAGACTGCACTTGTGGTTCCCGTGGGATGTGGAGAAGATCTGCCCATTTCCATCAACCGCTGTTTGCTCTCCTAAACTCCCGAGGGCACGGCGGCCTCGGAGTCCCCGGGGCCCCATCTGCTGCATCTGGCACAGGGCCTCGCAGGCAGGCAGCTGCCTCAGGAAGATGGAGAACAGTCAGGCTTTCTCTGCTTTGTAAGAAACTGGCTGTTGCACAGAAGGACCACCAGTCAGACCTGCTGGTTGGAGACATGGGTCCTAGGGACGGTAGTGACTGGCCATGTCCGTCCCATCCACCGTGGAGAAAACAGACCTCCAACTGTGGAATTAGTCACAGGCCACAACGTCCTCCAGCCCCTCTCCCCTCTCAGCCTCCACACGCGTGCAGCCTGCCTGGGTCCTCACGGGGACCTCCAGGGCCTGGCCTCCCTCCTTCTCCCTCCTTCTAGCCTCCCCACCCCACCCCACCCCCACCCCCACCCTCGCCCTTTTCTGGCCTGGACTCCACAGGCAGTGGTGTCAGCATGATTCTCACCTTCTTGGTGGAGTCCACTCTTCTCCCAGCTCCGCCCACACCACCTGCATTCTCTGGCTGGGGCTAGTCTGCCTTGTGCCACCCCGTTGTTTCTCCCCATGCCCCCCGCACAGGCCCTCCTCCCTGACTTCCCGGAGAAGACCCGAGAAGGCAGGAACGGTGAACGTGCTCAATTTCCTCCCTTCCTTCCGCCTTTCCATGCCTCTACCTTTTCGCCTGCCCCTCCTGGCTCCTGGCTCCAGGAAGAGATGGATGGGCTTCCTCCGAGGCTGAGACTGACGCCTGGGCTCTTGATGCTGAGTCCTGGCCTTCGAGGCCTTTCACCCCAGGACTCTCTCTCCTGCATGTTAAGTTCCTCTCTCCCCGCTGGGCCCTCCTCCTGCCTAAAAGCATATGCAGCTAGCCCGGCTGGTGGCTTGGTTGGTTGGAGCATCGTTCCATGCACCGAAATGGTTGTGGGTTTGATTCCTAAGGGCACATTCTTAGGTTGCGGGTTCAACCCACAGTCAGGGCACATAAGGGAGGCAACTGATTGATGTTTCTCTCTCACATCGATGTTTCTCTCTCTAAAAATCAATAAAACAAAGAAAAACACATCCTTGGGTGAGGATTTTTTTTTAAAGTCTATGAAGCTATTTCTGAGCCTAAAGCAACCTCCCCGTTCCCTGGGCCTTCCAGGGCTAAGCTCAGGCTGATTCATGGATAGGAGAACGGGAAGGTCTCGAGGGATCGTCAATTTGGCCCTAATTTCCAGAGATGGGGACACTGAGGCCCGAAGCCTGTGGGGCTGGGAGAGGGGCGGCCAGGAGTGGCGGGGGTGACTGCCAGCTCAGGACAGTGCTCTCTCACCGCCCGGCCCTCTGGAATGATGCTTTCTGCCGTCCCACACACTGTGGAGCCCGCCCTTGGTGAGGAGGCTGCTGGCCCAGTGCCCTGAGGTCCCTGCCAGCACCGAGTTCTGTGAGCCACGATGCTGCCACATCCTTCATTAGGGAGAGAATGCTTTTGTTTTCTACTTGTCACCACACTCTGGCTACCAGAACCCAAGACCCCCCCGACCAACTACAGACCCCTGGTCCCGGCCTGTGGGTGCTGGCTCCCCTACAATCTATAACCAGTTACCTGAATTATTGGAGTTGCTATATTTTGCTGAATGTTCTTCACTATTTTCAATGGCAGATCGTTTTGACTTCTTTAAAAGCAAAAAGAGAAAGGGGGGAAAAGCAAAGAGTAAACACACTGAAGCTGAGAGTTAGGAAAAAAATATTTTCTAGGCACACAGTTCAACTGTCCACACACAAGGTCATATTCGGCCTCGTAACTTAACACCGAGAAGAAGTCACAAGCCAAAACCAAAGGGGAAAAGAACCACCACCCTGCTGACCATCATCCCAGGCCAGTCACTGGCCCCGGTACATTCGGCCCCAATCAGCCCAGCAGCCAGGAAACGTACGGCCCGTTTCTTCCCTGATGTCATGTCGCTCCTTTGTAAAAGCTGCGAGCCAGTCAGCTGGAACCAGTTTTGGCTTTCCAGGAGATATAGCACAGAATCTGCCCTTAACTAAATGTGCTCCATTAGCCTAGAACTTCCTTCAGGTGGAACCAGAACCTTCTCCACAGAGACCGCAGGCTTACCTTTCGGGCTAAAATCTTCCTCTTCTTTCTTTCTTCTTCAGATCCATGGTGCGACTGAGCTCTTGTCAGTCTTCGATGCTGGTGAATCTAAAAGAGAAAGCAATTCGCCACAAACGTAAGCGTATCCGACACCAACGGAAATCTACCGTGTTTTGCCGAATCGAATTGTCTGGATGAAAAGTCTTCCCCTGCTCCAAGGTCAGGTCTGGATGCCTGGGAGAAGGGTAAGCCTGGGCGTGAAGACCTTCCTCAGTTCCCTCAGTTCCTTCCCGCCTCTCACACACAGAAGATGAGTGGTCCCCAGCACCTCTGAGCACGGACCAGGCGTGCCCACCGTGACCCAGCCTGTCCCGATCATAAAGGATGACCACCCTTTATGGACCTGCTTATTTCCCAGCAGGCTGAGCTCCTCAAGGAAGGACATGAAGGATTCAGCTGTCTCATAGCACTGAGCCTGGAGCCTGGTTCAGAGCAAGTTTGCAAGAAATGCTTGTGACATAAACAGTCAGTTAAAAGTAATCACTGGCCCTGGCCGGTTTGATCAGTGAATAGAGCATCGACCCACAGACCAAAGGGTTGTGGAATCGATTCAAGGGCATGTGCCTGGGTTGTGGGTTCAATCCCTGACCCTGGTCTGGGCATGAACAGGAGGCAACCCATCAATGTGTCTCTCATGTTGATGTTTCCCTCTCCCCTCACCCCTTTCACTCTCTCTAAAAATCAATGGAAAAAATATCCTAACTCCTCAGGGGTAAGTATTACCCAAAAATAAATAAATAAATAAATAAGTGAATCACCAGGAATTCCAGGCAGAGGGTGACAATACTTACAGATCAAAGAGCAATGAGGAACCATGCGAGATTTACCTGTTTTTGTTCTTCAATTAGTCTCTTTTCTATACATTCTTTGGCAATTCTCAATGCCTCTTTTAACTTTGTGGGGATCTGAAAGAGAAAGTAGATAATTTATTGAGGAAAACGGCTGGAGATGCTCCCAAATCCTGGTTTTAGAGAAGGAGCGATTGGTTATCAAGAGGGAGGGCATCTGGAATGAAATCAGTTACAAGTTGTCCACTTGAATCCTGTCCTGGCCACTTCTGGTATCCCCCCCACACTCAGCTCATTAGCATTTCTTATCAATAAATATAACATGAACACAAAAACAGATACGATGTATGCTTCAAGTACTTCACTAATCCTCAAGGGACCCTGCGTGACCAAAACCATCTTGAAAAGAAGATAAAAATTGAAGGCCTGACACTTCCTGATTTCACAACGTATTTCGAAGCTACAGGAAACAAAACAGTGTGATACCGGCATAAAGACAGACATACAGACAATGGAACAGAACAGAGAGCCGAGAAATAAGCCCTCAGGCATCTATCACATGATCTCTGACAAGGGTGCCCAGAGCACACAATGGGGAAAGGACAGTTTTTGCAATAAATGATGCTGGGAAAATTGGATATCTACATGGAAAAGAATGAACCCTACACCACATACAGAAGTTAACTCAAAGTTGGATTGAAGGCCTAACACTATAAAACTCCAAGAAGAAAGCACAAGGGAAAGGCTTCATGATACTGGATTTGGCAATGATTTCTAGGAGAGGACACCAAGAGCTCAGGCAACAGCAGCTAAAATAGACAGATGGGACCACATCGAACTTAAAGCTCCTGCACATCAAAGGAAACAACGGCAGAGTGAAAAGGCAACCTCAGGGATGGGAGGAAATGATTGGAAGTCATATATCTGATAAGGGATTAATATCCAGAATATATAAAGAACTCCTATAACTAAACAGCAGAAACATAAGCAAATTTAAAATATGGACTTGTCACAAAAAATTGATTATACCACAATAAAGCTGGGGGGAAAAAAGAACAGAAAATCAAAGAAAAAAAATGGGCAAAGGGCCTGAATAGATATTTCTCCAAAGAAAAGACACATGTGGTCAACAAGCACATGAAAAGATGATCAACATCTCTAATAATTAGAGAAATGCAAATCAAAACCACAATGAGGTATCACCTCACACACATTAGAATCGTCACTACTGAAAAACCAGAAAATAGTAAGTGTTGGCGAGGATGTGGAAAAACTGGAACCCTGGTGCACCAATGGTGGGAATGTAAAATGGTACAGCTGCTATGGGAAATAGTATGGAAATTGCTCAAAATAAATCTAAAAATAGAAGTTGTATATGACCCAGAAACTTCTAGGTATACATCCAAAGGTATTGAAAACATGATCGAAGCAAACCCCATGTTCACTGCAGCATTATTCACAACAGCCATGAGGTGGGATGCCCATCAACAGATGGGTGGATTAACAAAATGCGGTATATAATAGTACACATAAGGGAATATCACTCAGCTCCAAAAAGGAAATCCTGTCACATGCTGTAATATAAATAAAACTTAGTAACATTATGCTGAGTAAAATAAGCCAGTCACACAAATACTTTGTGATTCCACTTCATGAGATACTTAGAGTTGTCAGAATCTTGGAAGCAGACAGTAGAGCTGTGTTTGCCAAGGCTGGGGGAGGAGGGATGGGCAGTTGTCAGTCAATGAGTCTAGAGGTTGAGTTTGCAAGACGAAAAAGCTCTGGAGATCCATTCAACACAACAATGTGAATACTACTTAAAAATGGGTAAGAGGATATATTTTACATTTTATCATTTAAAAATAAAAATGTGTAAAGCTAATTGGAACACATACAAATTCAAATAATTATACTATTTTATTACTTCAGAGGGATTTTTTTCTGTCAAAGATTTACTTTCTGGATTTCACAAGATTAAGCTTTTTCCTGCTGAAATATACTCTTTACAGCCTGGCAAGCTTCTGAGCCTCTCACTTCCTAATTTATTAGTTTTCAAACCGTGAGAGCTCAGGCCTGGAAAACAGACACCCAGGCCATGCTTTTTATCTCTATTATTCTTTAAAAAATATAAACTTAAAAAAACAAGTTTTAAGTAGGTAACACAGTCATGAGGTTCACAAGTCAAAAGGTATAAAAGGGTGTAAACCCAGTAAAACCTCCCACCTAGTTCCCCTCCTTGGAGGCAACCAACCAATGTCAGCGTTTCTTGTGTATCTTTCCAGAAGGAAATGCATTGCAGGAAATTAACGCTGGCTTTTAAAATCACACCGTCTCTGGCCAGACTCTTGGGTTTAGGGGAAGAGCGAGGTCTGATGTAATCTTTGGGCTGGACCATCAGGTTGGGGTACAGCACAGTTATTCACAAGGCTGACTATAGTTTCTGAGGAGATTCATTAAAGAGATACATTTATATGTTTTTATTCCCTACTTCAGATCTAAAGAAGCTATTATTGTCAGAACTTCTCTAACTGGTAAAAAAAGACAGGAAAGTGCCTGTCACCTATATAATCTTCTGAGCCCACCTTGTTTTGGGTTTTTTCTTTTTTTCTAAATTTAATTTCATCATGAGAGTATTACATATTCTTGGGGACTATAAAGAGGAGAAGAGAATGCCCCCTCATTCTACTACCTAAAAGGACACTAACAGTGACACTGCGGACGGCCAGGCCCTAAACTGGGTGTTCACGTAGATGGTCTCAGTTGTCCAATGACAGTGAACGGCATTACCCATCAGCCCCACACACTGAGTAAATGCAGACCCAAAGGTGGCTCTCAAATGGGGGTGATTCTATCCCCTCCCCTTTCTAGGGGACATCTGACGTGTCACAGGCATGTTTTTATCCTCACCCAAGGATATGTTTATTGATTTTAGAGAGAGGGAGGGAGAGACAGACATTGATCAGTTGCCTCCTATATGTGCCTCGATTGGGGATCAAACCCGCAACCTAGATATGTGCCCTGACCAGGAATCTAACCCGAAACCTTTCGGTGTACGGGATGACGCTTCCACCAACTGAGCCACCTGGCCAAGGCTGGAGGCATTTTTGATAGTCACAGTGTGCGGGGTGCAGGCGGAGTACTACTCACAGCCAGTGGTTGCAGGACAGGGATGGTGCTTAATATCCTACAATGCACAGGACAGCCCCTGTAACGAAGAACTACCTGGCCCAATACGTCCAATGCCGTGGCTGAGAAACCCTCCTTAGATAAACAGCTGGTATTTAAAAAGCAAAGTAAGGCATCAACCTGGTGCTTGGGGTTCCAAAGCCCCTCCTCGCTCCACACCACACACACCACTTCCCAGGACACCTCCTTCAGGCTGACAGCTGTATTTATACCCTCCCCCCCCCGCTTGGCCCAAATAATAATCATTTTCCATGCTACTACGATGTCTTGGTAAATTTTACTTTCATTAGATAAAAATACTTTATCAACTAGATGCAGTATGAATTATTAAATTATTCTCTAATTATAGGACATTTAGATTGTTTTCAAATTTTCTTTATTGTAAGTACTAGACCTTCTCTTTTTTAATTAAAAAAGCACTCACTTTCTTTTTTTTTTTTTAAGTATAGAAGGCTTTTATTATTTGTAACATAGGCACAATTATTTAAAGTTAATAAACTTTTATTTATTTAAGGAATTTCAGATGTTCTTAGTTCTTCCACTGCCTTAGTTCCTCCTGAGTTTGAGTCTTAATCATCTTACTCCCTTTTATGCTCAATCCTGATGTCATTTCGGTCTGTCCTATATAACAGGAATAGAGATTATCATGATCACAAGCTGTATGGACATCTAAGATGGCTATCATCAAATCTCGCTGATTACCAACGGCTATTACAAAAACCTCCTATAGCTTGTGTTAGATTTATAGTGGACAGTGATCTGGCAATGTAAATTAAGGTTAGTAAAATGTTCCCAGTAGGCTGAATGCTATGCTATCAACATAGCAGGAAAAAAACACCTATTGGGGAAATGTTTTGTGGTCATGTCCACGGCAAATGAGAAACTGCATTCTAAAAGCCTTGGTAATGACCATTAAAAAGCACTCACTTTCAAAGTCAACTTATGTCATAAACCAAAGCATGATATGATTTGCTTTACCTTAAACTGTGGCTTTTCAGAAGTGGTTAGCAAAACATCACTGAATAATCTGTAAGGAGAAGGAAAACACAAAAACAGAATCTTTCTTAAAACAGGTGCACTCCCTGAGGATGATCAAAGCAGAACGAGACAGCTGTAGCCACGAAGTCCCACATCCCCCAGGCCTGGCCCAACCCACCATTTCATGTTTATAACACACTCAAGACGGTCAGGGCACCCAGCGAGGCCGTGGGGAAACCCCACTCGTTTCCAGGGCACTGGGTCAGCTGCGTACGGGAGGTTAGCCCTTTCATGCTGTACAGTAAATTAATGTACACTTAATATATGCAGTAGATATTTCCAGATAAAATAACTGCCCCCTCCTTTTTTTAGTCCCAGAGGAAGATAAAATTTATTCTAGAACTCATTAACATAAAAACATGCAAGTAAGTAGAAAGGGATTGCTCTGATTAGAATCTAATGAGAAAATAATTTTCTTCTAAGAAAAGTAGTGTTTCTTGCTCTCTTAAAAAGAAATAGCAGCTTTTAGAGCATATCTACTCTCTCTTCAAAAGAATGCATTAAAAACTACAGCCTGAGGAACTCTGGACTGTTTTGGCTAAAGCAGGTCGGAGAGTGGAGGTTGTTTGGGCAGCGCCCGGAGGTCTGTGAGGGAGGCTCTCCTTGACCAGTTCCCCTTTCCCATCAGGAACCATGAGGCACGGAGAGATGGCAGGCTAGCCTTTCCCCACCAGGGCCCTGGTCCATTTACTCCCAGACAACACATCTGAACCGGACACAGGGCACACCTCCCAAGTGCCATTCTCAAGGCTGAAGGCCACGGGGCAGAAAGACGTAAGTAAGGGAACACTATTGGACTCACTTCAGAACTGGAGGACTGGGAGGAAATACAAACCAAGTAAATTAACATGGCTACAGGCTGTTTCCAACTATAAATGCATTCTGTCCTGAAAGCCGGTGAGAACTGCTCTGCTTCCCTAACTGGATCTACTTCCCCATGTTCACACCGTTATTAACGGCGGCTGTCACACCCACGGGACAGGGCGTCCCCAGGGCCTAGCGCGGTGCCTGGGCTCTAGCAGACCCTCTAGAACCTGAACTTCCTGCACCTCTCACTGTCCCCTGCCTGTTTCCATTACTGCTTCCTCAGCACATCTGATCCTCTTACAACAAGCTGGTGCAGACCAAGCACTGGGCGTATCACATGGCATGTGATGCTCATAAAATAAAATAGAAGCTGAATCAATAGTAACCACAACTAACATTTAATAAGCACTTATTAAGTGCCAGGCACAGTACTGGGAATCGTCTCATTAAACCCTCCAACAGCCCTGTGAGGTGGGGACTATTATTATCCCCATTGTACAGATGAGGAAACTGAGCTTCCAGAGGTTAGGGAACTTGCCCAAGGTCACCCAGGTAGAAGTGGTGAGGCTGGGTCCACCCCCAGGTGTGTCTAATCTCAAACACACCCTTCTTTTTTTTTCTTTTCTTTTTTTTGAAAGAAAAAAGAAAAGAAAAAAGAGTATGTTTATTAAAGCTGGGGACAGTGAATCAAGGAAGGGCTTAGGGTAGACGCAACAGGTGTGACACACCTTCCTTCACTGCCCCGCCGCCTCTCCATGAAGGGACAGAAAACGTACCTAAAGGAAAGGCCCGAAGCACTATTTCAACCACCCTAACTACCTAGTCACACCCCGCCTAAGAGTGAATGTCTTGAGCTGTCCGCCCTGGCACAGTGCCTGGTCCGTGTCAGATGTTTAGTAAACGTCACCCAGTGAGAAAATGACAAACGAGTACACGGGCAGCCAGAAACACACGCCCTCCTCACAGAGGGCTGACCCCAAGGCCAGTGGCTCGTGAACCAGCCACAGCTGGGGCCCAGGGGTGCCCGAAACAGGCTCCTGGAGGGCAGCCGCGTGAGAGGCCCTCCAAGGGGGGGCTGCCACACAGACACACACACACAATGCTAACATCGACAGGGAGAGACACGCAAACGGGGTGGTCAAAGGAGGGCCATCAGCCTGAGGTAGCACAGAGGTCACAAGGAAAGGTCGTGATAGCATGCTGCAAGGACTGTCAGCAAGGACAACTGAGTCTCTGCTAGGGCACCAGGCACTTGGGTTGGTGGTCGGTGTTCACCCAGTCATGCACATAACCAAGGCGTGTGATTCACTTACGGCATCTGTAAGAGCCGGGAGACGGTAGGCATGCCATTTTTACAGGCTTCACAAGACAGCGTAGACTCCAACACGGCCACTTGAAATGAACAGATACACACTTTAGTTCCACAGAACACGCTGGCAAATCACCGGGTGATGAAAAGTTTGACATCGCTTTGCAACAACTGTCTGCAGGCTGATCGGGACAGTGTCAAAACTCTCCTCGCAGACAGATGGGGGACGTGGGGAGGGGATACTGGCAGCACTGGCTGCCGATGACTCAAACTAAGCGGTTTAGAAACCACACGCCGACAGAGAGCCAAATATACTTCAAAGACAATGGGAGGAAGGATTCACGATATCATTCCTAAAACTGCTCTCTGAAAAGAGAAGTAAACACTAAACAGAAGTAAGAATTCTGAGCTCGAAAGACATTTTGCTGGTTGTCTGCTTTTAATCAAAACCAGCACACAAAATGCCGATTGTTGATGCCTCATCACCCGACACCTTGGCTGACATAAACAAGCAGCCAGATTGTCCTACTCAGGTCCCTGTTCAGTTTCAGCTGTGCAAACTCACACACAGCAGTCTCAGCGCCTGTTCTCGTGATTCAAGAGTCTTGAACCAACTCACTTAACACAAAACTAGCAGCTGGTGGAGGGCTGACTTGCACACCTCGAGGCTCCGCGGTCCAGGAGCTAGCCTGCCCTCCCCTCTGCGCTCCAGCAGTGAGTTCTGAGCGGGCTGCGGAGGGATGAGAGGATGTCTTTATCGGCTCCCCCATCCCTCCTTCCTAACGCTGCCTCTGCTGGTCCCCAGCTCTCCTCAGTCCCTCAGGTAATGCAGGGAGAGCTCCTGAATTCAGCTGCCAGTGTCTGCTTTCCTGTCTACCTTTCCTAGCTCTGGACCTGCTGGGCTCCCATGGCCCAGGTGGCCGCCCATGGCCCCCGTTCCTGGCGGGTACACGCCAGCCCTGGTCTGACCCCTGACACCTGCCCGAGCCCTCAAGAATGGCTTCCAATGGCCTGATCCTGGCTTCTGTTTCCAGATCAGACTTAGTCTGGCCACACCTCTCTTTACATGCTCCTGCTATCAAGAGTCTAATGCCTGTTACAAAAATTCCCGATTCAGAGAGCCTGATAAAGGGACAAGCCATCTGAAATTTCAGCGAAAAGCATGTAAGTGAACAACTCGGAACTGGTTTGCTTTCAAATTGGATACGAATTTCTGGCTGTGGAGCATGACAACCTCCTCTGGGTCTTTCCTGGACTCTGGAAAAGGGGTGAGTCGCTCTGCAGACGACCAGGGCCCAGAAAACGCCCCCCAAACGCCATACTGACCCACAGCCATAGACGGGGCCGGAGGGAAGGAGTCTACAGGCACCGCGTCGGGAGGCCGTCCGTAGGTCATTTCATACAGTAAGTGGCCAAAGCAGTGGACGTCCACACTCTCCAACGTCTGTGGAAGGAGAGAGAGCGGCATGTCCCTGCTCAGTTTGGCTCTGTGAGTCCCAGTGCCCTGCCCTCGGCTCCCCCTGAGAAACACGGCCCGGGGTGACCCCGCTCCTGGTGGGCAGTGAAGACGCAGCTCACAAGGCGTTGCTCTGACCAAAGGTCCCACCCTCCATGGTCTTCCAGTCAGGGATCCTATGCCCCCCTGTCCCATCTACTGCTTCAGCTCAGCCCCTTGGAGATTCAGCGACGCTCTGTGGGGGAAACAGCCACAGGCATGGCCACCCCAGCTGCACCTGTCACCGCTGCATGCATCTTCCTTACACAGGCAGGTCAGGGGGCCTGGCCACGGGGATAATTTATACCTCAAAGCACCTGCTGTTTCATTACTTTCAGCAACGTACATTGATTTTCCTGAATTGTGAGAAGTAAGATCGGTAGAAGGAGGGAAGGCCCAATAAGGAATTCTCAAGGTCCAGCAGCCGGCAAGTGTCCCCATCCAGCATCACATTGGAGGCGTGAAGATGCCCGTAAGGGAATCCCTTGTCATGTAGAAACTTGAGCACCTTTTAAAAAATATGTACAGGTTACATTTTCCCCCAACTCTTTCAGATATAAGATAGGTTAAACTTTGCTTTTTAAGTCAATATATTTTGAAACAAAATCTGACCCGTCACTGGGGAGATTCCTAAAGAAAACTGCCGCCTCCATCCACTTCTCTAGAAGAAGCTGCTGCTGAGTGCTTTCCCGTTGTGGGACGCAATGCCAAGCTCCCTCGCTTCCAGAGAACAGAGAGGCAGCTGCGTCTGTCTGGGGTTCACAGCTTTCTGCCAAAGGCCTCTATTTAAGCACTTTCTCATCCCAACAGGCCAAGCCCTCTTCAGGGCAGTCTGGACCCTCCTCCTGAAGGAGTAAAGCTAGCGAGTCAGTGCTCCAGCGAGTTGTTCAGGGAAAGGGGCTGAACTGGAAGCATTTCTGGTCCAATCTCATCTTAGAATACACTGGGCTGCTCATTAACAGGAGCACATGACAGACTCTCACAAAATGAAGCAACCTCCTCAGCTGCCACGTAATGAACAGAGGCTCCCCTGGTAGGAAAGGTGCCCAGGACGGTCCGTGAGAAATGAAAAAGGTATTACAACGTCTCTATTTGTTTTGTTTCTAATCTCATTCTTTTTTTTTTAAAATATATTTTATTGATTTTTACAGAGAGGAAGAGAGAGGGATAGAGAGTTAGAAACATCGATGAGAGAGAATCATCGATCAGCTGCCTCCTGCACACTCCCTACTGGGGATGTGCCCACAACCAAGATACATGCCCTTGACCGGAATCGAACCTTGGGACCTTTCAGTCCAAAGGCCGACGCTCCATCCACTGAGCCAAACCGGTTTTGGCTCTAATCTCATTCTTAACGTACAATGTACAAAGTATGTTAAGAGTAGTACATGAATATAACAGTTAAATATATGCAACACTAGGGAGTTATGCTTAAATTGTATTTGCTGATAGGGTTGCACAATCAAAGAGCCTGGAGAACACTGCTCTGATGTGATGTGGGAAAGGCTTTTCATGCTAATTGCACTTCTGTAAGGGAGCCACATGGTTTTATATATATATGCTCCAACAAAATCAAGAATCTTGGCACAGCTCAGCCAGCGTGACTCAGTGGTTGAGTGTCAACCTATGAACCAGGAGGCAGAGGTTCGATTACCGATCAGGGCACATGCCAGGGATGTGGGCTCGATCCCCAGTAGGGGGTGCGCAGGGGGCAGCCAATCTATGATACTCTCTCATCATTGATGTTTCTATCTGTCTCTCCCTCTCTCTCTGATATCAATAAAAACATTTTTTGTTAAATCTTGGCACACAGATAAAGATCAACCAAAATAACACAAAGGTTGGTGCCCACATAGTTAAAGTCTTAAAAGTCAGACATGATTCCAGCAGCGAAGCTTTTTGGAATTTTGTAGCTCTATATTAGTCTTTGTCTCAAATGTTTGCTCTTTTTGGGATAAAATATGGCAATGCCATCAGTTTATAAACAACCAGACAACTTGAACTATTTTGGAAATTGCTTAAAAACTTTCCATGCCCAACCGGAGTGGCTCAGTGGTTAAGCATCCATCCATGAACCAAGAGGTCAGGGCACATGCCCGGGGTTTCAGGTTTGATCCTCAGTGGGGGGCGTGCAGGAGGCAGCCGATCGATGATGTTTCTCTCTCATCAATGTTTCTCTCTCTCTCATTTCCTCTCTTTCTAAAAAAATCAATAAAAAATATTTTTTTAAAAATACTGGAATGCTGGGTGAAATTCCAATGCAACTTAAAAATTAAACATCTCTTACCTCTAATATTTGCCGCCCATATGTTTTTATTTGCTGGAGTTCGAGGCCTTGAATCTTCTTAGGGTTGCAGTACTTTTTTAGGAAGGGGTCTTTTGGTTTTGACTTTGGAGAAAAACAAAGAGCACATAAGAGAGCAGCAGCAGAAAGGTCATCTGCTCACAGGCTCCCCCACAGGCAGGGCTCAGCAGAGGGTGCCAGAGTGCAGGAGGTAGGTTTTAAAGCACCACAGTCCGTGCAGCTGGTAGAAAGAGGCTGACCTGGGTCTCGTCCCCCCTCTGTCCAGTGAAGATGTTCCTGTCTTGGTCTTAGCTGACCCCAAAGTCTTACATACTGTTAGAATGTTTCACTATTATTTTAAAAAAAATTTCCCCAACTTTGAGATAGTTATTGATATTGCTTTGTTAAATGAAAGACACAACTTTACAACTAATCTAATGCAATGGACATAATCATTAAACCTTCCCTCATGTGGGAGAAGGAATGCTTTTTAACCAAACTGGGTAATTTTTATTGCTAGAATCAAAATAAATTCCAAATAAATTTAAAATAACACCCTCAGCTCCTGAACCTTAGGGATAGAGCATCTATAACAGGTTCTAAAGGGACTTGAAAACTTCTTTCCGACCATGAACTTGTACCACAAGTACCTTGTAGATCAGGTCCTTCAGAGTGCCTTTTTCATTAAACATCCTAATAAGCAATGCTGAGGACTCGTTAGCTGTGGCAAAGGTGACCCGATAGATGTAAGGGTGCTGCCAAAACAAGAAAGGAAGTCACATTTATTTGCATCGGCATGTAGGTCCTTTTACACCAGGATCTGGTTATGCAGAGTCTCGGACCATCTTGGTGTTTCACTGCATACCAATGTGAGGATATTCCCCGAACACATGGCATTTCCCAGTTATCAGATGAGCAACCTGTACATCATCCTTTAGATGGGAGAAGGGACATAAACAGTAAGGACGAAAGGAAGTGGGTAACTGATGTGACAAGCTTCACAGGGAAGGCATCTGCTTTGATATACATATTCTCCTAGTTCAAGCAAAAGTGTGATGGAAAGTCTGAGTTTCTGGAGTAGTGATTTTAATATTCTGCCTGTCTAAATTGGTAAAGAATACAGCCAAATCCTAGGACAGCCACGTGGGGACAGGATAAATGTGTCCTCATTCACAGCTTTACCCAACATTCCACACTGCTGCACAGTGCCCAGCCAGGGGGCACGACAGCAGAAAACACGCAGAAGCAGCATTCTGGGGAACTTGGTCATTTCCCAAAGCAGCTACATGAATCTTCCTGTCCTTCTCCTGAAATACGCAATGCGATGACTCACAGTGTCCTCTTGAGATGGGAACTGACGTCAACCAAGTGGGTGGGGAGTAAGACAAATTTTTAATGACTGAAAGTATTCATATGAGCTGAAATTTTGGTTACATGAACCAGCTGGCTCCAGACAGTGTTACAATGTCCATTAGCTCAAAAAAGTACCATGAAAATTTAAATGCGAGGGAGCTGCGCTATGCAAAGGTTTGGGGATCAGGGGTCCAGAGGGTTGAGGGGTGAAAGGGTGTGCCCAGGAAAATACGGTAATTGATTATGAAGTTTCTCTTGACAATCACATAAAAATGGCTTCTGGTGACATTGTAATAGCTTTACTGAACTGTAATTCACACAGCATTCCAATTCTCCTATTTGAAGTGCGCAGTTCAATGGTTTTCAGTATATTCAGAGTTGTGCAACTATCACCCAATCTAATTTTAGAACATTTCCTCACCCCAAAAAGAAACCCAAGGGGTAAATAAAAACCCTTGATCCCTACAGATTTTAATAAGAAAGGGACAATGCCCAGCCAGCATGGCTCAGTGATTGAACGTCGACCTATGAACCAGGAGGTGACGGTTCAGTTCCAGGTCAGGGCACATACCCAGGGTGTGGGGTGTGCAGGAGGCAGCTGATCAAGGATTCTCTCTCATCACTGATGTTTCCATCTCTCTCTCCTTCTCTCTCCCTCTCAGAAACCAATAAAAATATATTTAAAAAAAGGGGGGGGGGGGACAAGAGGAAGCTCTTCCTTGCAATACAACGCCAACTAATAAATATAAGAGGAATAATAGGGTTAGAAAATCTCAATGAATGCTAAAATTAGTGGGTTTGATAAAGAACGGGGTATTTATAGTCTCAAAATATCTCCCTATAATTACTTATTAATTAATTCTAGTTATTTATCTTAAGAAAATAATTAAGGATGGATACAAACATTCAGCTAAAATTGTTCACTATGGATTTTTTTAAAGAGGAAATAACTGGAGTTGATCCAAATATCTAGATTCACTGAATAAACTGAAGTATAGCCAATGCTAATTCTATGCAGCCAGTAATAATGATATTATGCTGTATTTCTGACAATAAAAGATGTTCAAGGTATACTATTAACAAGAAAAATCAGATTTTAAATATGTATAGAATATATATATATGTGTTTGTGTGTATATATATATATTCTAGAAAAGTAACATATTTCTGGTTAGTTGAAAATAGGGGTGAGTTTCCTTTTTCTTTTTTTGCTTATCTGTGTTTCCTGACTTTTCTGCAATTAATATGTATCACTTGTCTGCACTACCTTCTTTTTAAAAAGCATATCCATTAAAAGAAATTTAGAATTGAGTGCTGCCAGCCTGTGTCACACAATTAATCAAACTCAAAGACCACAGCATTTTTCTTGGCTTCACATCACACCTCATTAACAGCTTGGTTTTGCTAGCTTAACAAGACACTCTATCTTCAAAAACAAACTTGCCAACAGATTGGACAGGTCAGCGTCACTGCTCGGCCATGAGTGACTCCCCACATCCTCGTGCAGACCACAGATAAAGAACATCAACACTAACTCAACTTCCTGAAGACATCCTGCATCTATTCTGAAATATATTAATGTGGTTCTTTCCATCGAATGCCTTGGATTAGAATTGTGTATTAGCCTAAATAACGCCAGGTATTCCTAAACACCACTTGGTTAGCCTGTGAGAATAGTAACTCAGCCAGCAAAAGGGTTATTTTGCCTTTCCCTCATGCAGCTTACCTAAACCCACATTAGTTCTGTTTTCTCAGGCTAGAACAGACCTTTTCATTCCATTGATATAAACATCTTCACCAACAACCAAGTGGCTAGTTCCTATTCTGATATTTGCTTAAAATTCACTCTACATTTAAATTACCACATTTCACGGGTCGTGTATTACAAATGCCTCTTAAGTGGCCCCCAATCGATGGGACTGGCCGTAGGTGTTCAATGGAACAACTTCAGTCTGAACTGAAATCCAGTACAACTCTCCATTCTTCCAAGTATGTCCAGCTCCTTCTGCCCACAGAAAACACTGTGAATATGTCATCAGCACCAAGAATAGAAGGACTTGTACTCACCAAACAGGAAGGCAGAAGTTTGATTAGACACTGAAGATCTTTATCTGACAGATACTTGTCAGGGCCAAGGTCAGCCTAAAAAATGGAAAGAAATGTCAAGGTGCTGCCTTTAGTCATAAAAAAAGAAAAGTTCCTATGTCTTTCTCTCCTTTTTGTTTGTCCAAATATATGAATGTTAACCAAAGATGAAAACCACCGAAGTCTTGCTGCCTCACGGCCTTTCTGGAGAGAGAATACAAACCTATAAAAAGCAGAACTTACTTGTAATCTTACTGAATTCCATTAACCACAGGTATCACCAGAACTCCCAAAGTGAGAGATAACCAAGTAATGCCCAAGTACTTCCTTTAAAACAAACTGCAGACCTGCCAACCCCAAATGGGTTCCAGAAAACTATTCCTCTTTCTTTCCAAATGTTTATTAGTTGATCAAATATAATCACATCCAAATAAGCAAATGTATAAGCAAAGTGACTTAAAATGACGCTCCTTTGATGTGGGACGGACGAGGCCTTTATAACATCACTCAGGAGCACAAAATAATTCCATAATCCTCTTGTCAATATCTACTTTCATGAACCCATCTAAGATCCCAGAAATGAGGCTGACACAAAAAACCAGCTTACCCAGCTTAACACTAGCCGTTCCTTCGGCTGATTTTTAATCTTCATCAAGAAATATTTCTTCCTTATCCTCCAACCTGCCATAAAAGCAGAAATGTGTTTATAGCTACATAATTTTTATGCCAATTGATGCATTTCATTGACTGCGTAATTAATAAAAATTAAGCTTCGCAATATTATCCATAGCTATACAGGCACAAATAAAACAACCATTTGGTAATGTTGACATGGTAAAGACCACACTAAAAAAAAACAGCAAAGAAATTACTTTATTCACAGAAACAGGAAAACAGCCCTTCAGTTTAGATTTAGTGGAAAAGCAAGATGAGGAATGAGTGATTACACCGCGCTGAAGATACGTTACTTCCATCAAAATCCTCAGAGAGAGCTTGAACCAAGATTCACTAAGTAGTAAAAGTTAAGGACTGCATCCTCAAGCAATAGGGAGGCAAAAAGAAAAAGAAATCACCTGCATTTAAGAGCTCTCTTGGAATGCATACAGGGAAGCGTGACAAAGAACCCAGTACTGGATCTGATTTTCCAACAGAATGGGCATGCCAGTTTCTCACCTATGTCTTTCAGCGGCTCCACGACCTCCCACTTTGGTTCGGATCGGAAGAACATGGAAACCTGTTGTAAGGCAATCTCTGCAAAGACATTTTAGAAACTCATTAGTCAAACATATCAGGAAAGTACCATACGCTTAAGATATCCCTACAAATGAAAGTCTTATAGTCTATGGCCTTCTTAAAAAACTTAATTACACACAGACACACACACAAACACACAATGAGACTAAATGCAATGTGGGATTCTAGACTGGATCTGGAACAGAAAAAGGACATTAGTGGGAAAATTAGTGAAATCTGACTGTAGTCAAAAAGTACCAAAGTTAATTTCCTAGTTTTAGAAAGCATGCCATGGTTATGTAAGATGTGACATCGGGGGAAATTGGTGAGGGTTACATAGAAACTCTCTGTACGATCACTGCCATTCTTCTGTAAATCTACAATTCTTTCAAAGTAAAAGGTTTATTTTTTTTTTAAAAAAGTGTGTAAACTAGCTGGTATAAGCCAAGAATTCAATGTATGCACCAGGCCCCAAACCAAGCACAAAATTCAAAATGTGTCCTAAGGTCAGCCTGAAGTGTATTCAGTGTTGCTCCAAGTGATATTTATCCCATCTCCATTCCGCATGGAATTATAGCTTTCACCAACAAAGAAGCGATTAGCCTTAAATATATCCTGGAAATAAAAGCCAGCATTTTAGAAAGCCGTCTGTGTACAGCAGCAACACAGTCGTATTGTGGGAAGTGATGGTCTGCCTGTTTACTGGAAAAAGTCCATTCCTTTTGTGTTCGTTCATCATGGGAATGTTTCCTCCTTTTAAGAAGACAATGAGAAGAGAAAGTTCTCTGAAGTTCACCATATTAAGAAATCATCAGGAAAACTGTTCCTTGGTAGTTCCTACAAAAAGCAACATCTGTAGTTTGCTATTTTCTCCTCAATGCAATGAGTACATGAGCCACTCCTGATCCCTGAAAACAAACAAATCCTGCAGATTCACTGTGGCTTGCACCTCTGCCTCGCGTTAATTACAGTCCAGGCAGACTGGCGAGACGTGGGGATTGGCAGAAAGGCTATCCACGTGTCAAAATTACCTAGGCTGGGTTCCCCTGTCGAGAGCTGGGCACACATTATCATTTGGATGAACTTTACAGTACATTCCGAGTTAAGAGGTTCTGGGAAGAAAACCCACTAGCTATTTGTTTACTGACTCAATATGTAAAGTGTCAGTCCATCCACACAGAAGAAGACATGTAAGGACCAAATACAAAGCTGACTCCATTTACCTTAGTTCTAACTACTCCATGTGATGATAAACCATTTGGAGGGGCTGGGTTGACAGAAGCATATACGTTTTCAGTATCAACACTGGGAACTCTGGACCTCCTCCATCATTAGTGTTGATACTATATGTTTTTAGTATTTACAAAATAATGTGAATGTAAACAAACTTAAAAGGAATTTCTTTTAAGTGAAAATCATTCATATCAACTTTGAGAGAGATCATCCTATATAATAAAAGCCTAATATGCTAAGTGTCCAGTTGTCCGGTCAGTCATTCAACCAATCAAAGTGTAATATGCTAATGATATGTTAAGACAGCTCAACTGCTCGCTATGACGTACACTGACCAGCAGGGGGCAGACAGTCGACCAGTTGCTATGATGTGCACTGACCACCAGGGGGCAGACGCTCCAACCAGTAGGTTAGCTTGCTGCTGGGGTCTGGCCGTTCAGGATTCAGGGAGACAGGCCGGACACGCCTGGAGCCCTCCCGTGGTCCCTCCTTGGCTGGCCAACCTCCCACGTCCCTCCCCAGCCCTGATCGTGCACCAGTGGGATCCCTGGGCCTGGCCTGTGCCCTCTCGCAATCTGGGACCCCTCGGGGGATGTAGGAGAGCTGCTTTCGGCCTGATCCCACTCAACGCAGGAGCTGCCCCCTGGTGGTCAGTGCGCTCCACATGGGGAGTGCTGCTCAGTCAGAAGCTGGGCTCATGACTGGTGAACAAAGAGGCAGTGGAGGGAGCCTCTCCCACCTCCATGGCAGTCGGACATCCCCCAAGGTCTCCCAGACTGTGAGAGGGCACAGGCTGGGCTGAGGGACCCCCCCCCACCGTGTGCACGGATTTCGTGCACCAGGCCTCTAGTGAAAAATAACTTTCTAAATGCGGTACCATGTCATTCTAAGAGACTGCAAAGGACAGTCTGTTCAAACCTAACAGTGACTCATTAGTCAAGGATATTTACTGTATGTCACTGTGCAGTGTACAGTGTTTTAGAAATGGGGTAATAGCTGTGAACAAATGGAATGTGCTAGCTTTGTTACTGGTAAGTTGAGGACTAGGAAATAGCTTTTATTCCCTAGGGGTCAGGGAATTGCAGAGAGACATTTCCTTTCCACTAAACTATGACTTACTGTCAAGTAAATTACATGACTTCTATGCTCCCAATTTTAATCCCCCCACCCCAGACTCAGCAACACACTTCAATCCTAAGAATTGATTCCTCGGCTTAGAAACCTTCACTGGCACCTCATCTCCTTACCAAGTCAAGACCAAGCTTCTCAACCCAGCGCACAACCTGGCTCTGGCTCTGTCTCCCCCACAGAGGTGCCTCCCACTCTTCACGCTGAGATCTGCCTCCCTCAGCCCCAGCAGACTGGCTTGGCCCCACCCCTCAGCGTTTTCCATTCTTGCTCATCTATCCTTCGAGGCTCAGCCCAAATTTGCTGCTCCCTTAGCCAGAAGCCCTCCCTCCCTCCCGGCACACTCCCAGTGCTGCATCTGTCCCTCTCCTTTGGGATTCGCTCACAGACTGCCCTGTATTAGGGCCACTCTCTTCTACCAGACAGAAACGTCGGTGGAAGGGTACTCCTTAGTCTGGGTAAAGCCGTATGGAAATGCCCCTCTCCCCTGGAGCTCTGCTCCTGCCTCTGGACCTGGCTGACTTCACTCACCCCTCAGATCTCCCTGTAGGTGTCAGCTCTTCTGGGAAGCCTTCCTCCATCTTCAGATCTAGATCATCCACAACCCACCCGGGCCCTGGTCGGGGCTCATGCAGGAGCCAACCAATCAATGTGCTTCTCACACATCGATATTTCTCTCTGTCTTTCCCTCTCTCTTCCACGCTCTCTAAAAATCAATGGGAAAATATCCTTGAGTAAGGATTTTAAAAAAATAATAATAAACAATAAATAAATAAATCATCTGCAATCCTACTCCCTCTCCAACACCCCCTCCAAGGTGCTGCCCCGTTTACCCTGCCATAGTCCTCTCTCTGCAGGGGGTGGGGGTGGGGTGGGAGAGAGACTATTCCTTCCTTGTCACTGTATTCCTCTTCCTAGCATCTGGCACACAGTAGGAGTTCAATAAATGTTTCATGCTGCGAGACCTAAGGGTCCCAAACATGTTCAATGGGTGTGGATGTTCTCTCCTCTTAGAACATGAAAGCCATGAAAAGGACGGCATCTGGCTTCTATTTCTTTAGCACTGATAGACATGGGGGGGGTGGCGGGGGGGAAATGCAGGCTCAGTAAATGCAGATAAATACTCCGCAGAGAGAAACGCTGAGCAAAGCCTTCAAGTCCATCCTGTGCTTCCCACAGAGCTCAGACTTCTCAGCTCAGAAGGTACCAGCTGCCCCCACTGTGTGCAGCCCCATGGAATGACCACAGGGAACAAACACTGACGCGTCCCCCCCCCCCCCCGCCCCCCGCCAAGTCGTCCAGGTCCCTAATCTACAGGAAGTGGTGTTGCAGAGGCCTGCACATCCAACAGCTTCTCCAGCTCATCCTGCCTTGTTCTGAATGTAACCCCACCCCCAGCCTCTCCTTCCCTTTTATCCTGGAGCCCACCACTATCAAGCTACAGGATTCCTGGGCTTTGAGACCAGAGGGAGCTTCAACACCCCTCAGTTGCCATCCCCTCCCCCAGCTCTTGTTTTATGGCCTGGACCCTGAGGCCGGAGGGGAAATGCTGCTGACCACCAAGCTGGGACTAGGATCCAGGCCTCCTGTTTCTGGTCCAACTGACTTCTGTGTGGCCATTAAACCCCCCGTACTGTGAGGGAGTCTGAGGTTTGAGTGGGAAGATGGCTACAGTGCAGTGAGGCTTTTACATGACAGAAGTGCCTTGTGAATCAAATAAGGGGGGCCGTGTGTGTGTGTGTGTGTGTGTGTCCACACAAACCCCTCATGACTGGGAGATACTTGTTTCCCCTGTGCAATAGCTGGTCCTCCATTGGACTCTCTAATTCAAACGAACACCTCACAAACCCCCAGAGGGCGATGAGCCGCACTGGGTTTGGGGAAGCCTGGACAAGTCCGCCCGGCTTGCTGGGGAATGGCTCAGAGGAGGAGGCTGGGGCGCCTGGGCATCCCGTTCCTGAAACTACTGGTGAGTCAGCCCCAAAGCAAGACAAGTTCGGACAGTTCACTTAAAGGGAGAAATGAATCAGCATTTCTCTGAAAACAGCCACTAGCTGCTACTGCTCCACCACAGGGATGTGTCCTCTCATCATGGCAGCTCGTTGAGTGTTTGGGTTCTGAGGGAGTCTCTAGTGGCCTTCTTGTCCCCCTGCTTTGGACTCCTGACTGTGCACCTTGCTGAGGGGGCGGGAGGGGGGCAAGGTCAAGGACACTGACAGCACGAGAGAGAGGTACCCTAGAAGGAGATATAGGGATCAGACCACCTTCCAGGTCTGAGCAGTGTTTTATTTATTTATTTATTTTTATATATTTGTATTGATTTCAGGGATGAAGGGAGAGGGAGATAGAAACATCAATAATGAGAGAGAGTCCTTGATCGGCTGCCTTTTACATGGCCCCTACTGGGATTGAGCCCGCCACCCAGGCATGTGTCCTTGATTGGAATGGAACCTGGGACCCTTCAGTCTGCAGGTCGATGCTCTATCCACTGAGCCAAACTGGCTAGGCTGAGCAGCATTTTAATCGAAAAACACTCAAACACTGTACTCATACAGTCATGCAAATGTGCCATCCTAGGCAAGGCCTTCCCTCTCGGGGCCTCTCATCTAGAAAATGAGAGGGTAGGTCTTGATGTGGCTGCTCTAAGATCCCTTCCAGCTCTGACTCCAGGTGACTCAATGTACTTCTGATACAAGCTCCCAGAGAGCAGGGAGAGTGTATTCCTCGCCTGCTCCCCCAGCACCCAGCCCTGCCCCCAGCAACCGCACAGGCCTAGCGGAGGCCAGGCTTGGAAGGCACAGCATCATCGTGTGTGCGCTGCACCTTGATGTGGGCCTCAGAACACTAGCAGGAAACAAGGTGGACAAACCGGTGATCGGGGCTGGGTTGGGGCTGATTGGATAACGGTCCATCCAGACGGCCCACCCTCTGACAGTTTGGGGAACAACTGAGGTGCAGCACAGAGGAATGAGAGCCATGAGCGATGCTACTGTGAGGGATGCGAGCTGTGTCCTGTGATGCTTCTCCTGCGTGATCCAAAAATCAGCGGGGCATGAATGGAAGCCTCGTTAACAACTCCATGTCCGACCTGCAAGCTGTAGTAAACGCGAATTTGAAATAAACTTTGCTCCATTTCTGTGTGTTCTGAAAAGGCATTTTTCTTACTCCTACTTCTGTTAGAAGATGGCAGGCACCTTCTAGGGTGAAGCTCTTCAAACTTCAATGCGCATGCAATCACCTGGGGACCCTGTAAAACTCAGATCCTGATTAGCAGCAGGTCTGGGATGGGGCCTGAATTCTGCCTTTAGACAAGCTCTCAGTAACATTAGTGCTGCTCATCACAAGGCCACACTGTGAGTAGTAAGGCCCAAGGGCTGTGATTTTCAAACTCAGCTACATAGTGGAATCTCTCAGGGAGATTTAAAAACCACGAGCCAGCCCTGGCTGGGTAGCTCAGCTGGTTAGAGCATCGTCCTAATATGCTAAGGCTGCAGGTTTGATCTCTAGGCAGGCACATACAAGAATCAACCAATGAATGCATGAATAAGTGGAACAACAAACTATGTCTCTCTCTCTCTCTCTCTCTCTCTCTCTCTCTCTCCACTCTCCCTCCCCCCTTCCTTCCCTCCCTTCCTATTTCTCTCTAAAATCGATAAAAACAGCCGAAACCGGTTTGGCTCAGTGGATAGAGCGTCGGCCTGCGGACTCAAGGGTCCCGGGTTCGATTCCGGTCAAGGGCATGTACCTTGGTTGCGGGCACATCCCCAGTAGGGGGTGTGCAAGAGGCAGCTGATCGATGTTTCTCTCTCATCGATGTTTCTAACTCTCTATCCCTCTCTCTTCCTCTCTGTAAAAAATCAATAAAATATATTTAAAAAAACAAACAAACAAAAATAAATAAAATCGATAAAAACAACAACAAAACCAGAAGCTGCCCTGCAGAGTGCAGCTGGGCATCAGGATTCTGTAAAGCTCCCCAGGTGGTTCTGTTATGCAGAAAAGTTTGGTGCCTGACAAGCAGGCCTCCACTTCCCTCTCTCTGAAACAGGAATCAAAGTGCCTCCCTCGAATTGCTTCAAAAGTAGTGTTTGAGCACCCAAAAACTAGCGTGTAAACCATATATTAATAACACCCAGAGTTCCACATAGAAAGACTCTAAGCATGATTTAGCTCTAACAAGTCATCTGAATTCCAATCATTAGCTCAGTTCTACAATGGTTTCCATTGGTCTCTTCAAGGCCACACCAGAGTGAATTCAATACGTAATCACCCATTCGGCGGACACCAGGCTTAGGTTAGTGATGTTAGCTTGGTGTGGTATCGGGACCCTTCCCACCTCGGTCCCCTGGCTGCCTCCTGGTCCAGGGGAGCTATCTCCTCCTTATGCTCTGCACTGAGTCAATCTTGGTGGAAGACTGAGAACACAGGGAGGACCCTTCAGAGCCACTGTTTTGTTAAGTAATTCCGAGAAAAACCAGACACACTGTAGAGCTATAAATACAAAAATGGAGCCAAATACAAATCAATTGATTACTGTATAGATTACCATGGCTTCTTTACTCTCTATTCTGTCAGGGAAGTTAACAAAGACAAGACTGTAAGGACACAGACACAATAACTTCTCGTCCAGATTTTTCTGTGCAGACATTACAAACATGTTAGAAGTAATTATCTTCTTTCTATACATTTCAGTAAATTACAATCAGGCAAGAATTAGTAAATGAATAATGCCCTATCACAAATATACACATCCTCCCATTTGGAAATGAGTTTCTCCCACATGTTTTATGTCCAGCAAAGCACAGATCCCTCTGCTTACCAGTGTAGTTTGCGGAATAGTTGTTTGGATCTAAAAATTTCTTTACCAGCTCACAATTAGACAAGATGTGATTTGTGGTGATAACGTTGAGATAGTTCTGGAGACCTTTCTGCCTCTCGGCTATGAATTCACGATCCATGTTACCAATCAATTTCTTGGGAGGAAGAGGTAGACTTAGGCCTGCAATCTTAAATTAAGAAAAAAGGATTATACTCAGGTCATTCCCAAATAAGACATAATACCAGAATCCTGAGCCATTGTATTGCATTAAGTCTAAGACACCACAGATGTTAAGATGCATCCTAATTTTAGTGATATAAAAATGTGAAAAATCTATGCATCTTAGAATTCATAAAATATTGCATTAAGCATAGCAACTATAGAACTTGATTTTTTAAAAGTGTTTTTCTTTTTATCAACCTTACATATGAATGTAATTTCAAGAGTCAAACAGTTCTTTTTGTATTATTATTCACAGTCTCATGACATCCCCCCACCACCCTCAACACCAGATGACATATCCGTTCCCCAAACCCTGGAGACAGCCATGTTCAATTCTTTCAGCCAATCTTTTGGCAGTGGGGAATGTTGAGATTGTTATATCTTCATTTTTAATTTTTAGGAATTATCTATAAGTTTCCTATCACGGAAATGAGGATTAAGTTCTTTCACTATCCTGACCTCACCCCACACACACCCTGTCCCTAATCCTTCCAATATAGTTACAACTCTACTGAGTGAGTACTCATGTTTACACTAGGTAATGATATTCACAACAGAGCCCAAATGGCATGCCTACTATGCCAACATGCTTCCTTTCTATTTCTTGGTTTTCTATTCAACTTCGAACTCTCGGCTATGCCTTTTCTCAACACATTCACATACAGAGATGCATCCATTTCATCTTCCTGAGAAGTACCTTCCAGAACCCACCAACCTGCGTTGGGCAGGACTGACGGTCCCTACACCTCCTGCAGAGCTGGCTTCCTGGGCCCTCCCTTCACCACCGTGCTGGAGGCGCATGCGCCTTCCTCCTGCTGATCCCATTTCCACAGCCACCCTTTTTCTTAGATATTCCCCTTATTTTTGGTGGATATCCTCTGCAGACTTCCCAAAAGGGGGACAAGTTTTTGAAAGCTTGAGTGTCTAAATTTGTCTTTCCTCTACCCTCACACTTGATTGATAGCAAGTCTTGATGTGGAATTGTAAGTTGAAAATATTTTTTCTTCAGAATTTTTAAGCATTACTTTCTTCTTTTTTTTTTTTTTTAGAGAGAACAATTTAATATATATATATTTTATTTTATTTATTTATTTGTTTGTTTGTTTGTTTTATTTCAGAGATGAAGGGAGGGAAAGAAGATAGAAACATCAATGATGAGAGAGAATCACTGATTGGCTGCCTCCTGCATGCCCCACACTGGGGATTGAGCCCACAACCCGGGCATATGCCCTGATCAGAAATCGAACCACGACCTCCTGGTTCATAGGTTGATGCTCCACCCCTGAGCCACGATGGCCTAAGCATTACTTTATTGATGCATAGAACAGACTGAAAGATCTCATAGAGGAGGGGGAGGAGAGGATGAGAAGAAATTAACCAAAGAACGTATATGCATACTGTTTATGTATAGCCCGTGGACATAGACAATAGTGTGATGTAGGCCTGGGGTGGGGCAGGGGCTGGGTGGAGAGGGACAAAGAGGGGTAAGTGGGGGACATAGGTAATTCTGTCAATGATTAAGAAAAACTTTATTGTTGTCCGGAGGTGAGAACATGAGCCCCTTCCCAAGCTCCAACTCCCCCTCCACCCTGTGGGAATACAGTGGCGGCCATCTGTAAGAGCGCTGTGGGACTGGCAGGGGAGCCTGGCCAGCTCCTCGGTCAAGACATGGCCAAAGAGAAACTGCTTCTACATGTGAACCCAGACTGTAAACTACTGCAGAGAAACAGCTAGGTTTTGATCTCACACAGCTTGCGTGCAAGTATGCGCCCCCCACGCCCCCACCAGTGCCCCGTGTGCTTTGGTTTCTGTACTCTGTATTGCCCGGTGCTGAGGAAGCCTGTGCTGCAGGAAACTTCACCAGCCAGCCAGCACCACTGGTGCGCATGTAAGTCCTCAAAAACCCACGTCTTTCACAGCCAGTCCTCCGGGTTATTTCTTTGGAATCGGCAACCAGTACGCTGAGGTCTGACCTCCTTGCACAGCAACTGTCTTCTGGTTTCTGGTGCTGCTAAAAGTTCAAAATTCCAGATTCTGTTTTGTTTTCCCCTCTGTAAAAGCTTTTAGGACTGTCTCTTTGACTTCAGTTTGTGAAGTCCATGCGCCTTCATGTGGGCCTACCCTGATCTCTCTGCTCAGTACTCAGCCCTTTCATTCTAGAAACTAGTACAGCTAATATTCTTACATTCTTTGGTGTTTTCTTGTATCACGGAATTACTTCTTCCCCTCCATGCCCTTTGCTTTCTTTTCTTGGAATTCCTGTTTTCCAATATTGGACCTTCTGGGCTAATCCTCTAGTCTTATCTTTTCTCTCCTATTTTCCACTTCTGTTAACCTTTTTTTTTCGTACTGAAAAACTTTTCTGGGATATTTCCTTTATCTTTCAGGCCTTCTAAAGAGTTTTTATTTCTACTATTATCATTTTTATTTTTAAGCACTCTTCTCTCCCTGTCCCCAAATAGCATCCTGAATGTAATACAATTTCTTATCTCTGAAGTTATAAAAGAATTTTTCTGAAGTGCTTGAATCTTCTTCTTCTTTTTTTTTTTAATATATATTTTTTTATTGATTTCAGAGAAGAAAGGAAAGGAAGAGATAGATAGAAACATCAATGATGAGAATCATTGATCAGCTGCCTCCTGCAATGATTGGCTGCCTTTTGCATGCCCTCAATTGGGGGTCGAGCCCACAATCTGGGCATGTGCCCTTGACCAGAATTGAACCCGGGACCTTTCAGTCCGTAGGCCAACGCTCTATCCACTGAGCCAAACTGGCTAGGGCTGAAATGTTCCTCTTACTGCATATATTCTGCTTCCTTAAGGTTCTTTTTCTTTTTTTTCCTGTTTGATTTGATTGTTAACTTTCATGTTAAAAGTGTCTGCTCATATTTAAGAGGGAGCACCCAACGCTGACTAGAAGCTCTGGGTGAGGGACTGGGCTTGTCTGCTGTGGGCTTTGCTGTAGCACATGACCTCACTCAGCTGTTCCATTGGGAGAACGTGTGACCTTAGTGTTTAGTCTGAGTCTTTAGCTCTTTCCTCTTAGGCTGGGTAGACCCCTCAAAAGAATCTTCCGGTCTCCTGCCCAGAAGTGTAAGTGCCAGTATTCTGGGAGCAGAGAGGAAGAAGGCAGCTGGATAAGGAGGAGGGCTGGGTGCTGGGGCCCATGCACCTGTTTATTATGTAAATATTTTCAACTGTGCCTACATTCTCCAGTCCAAAAACTGCTCTGACCTCTCCTGGGAATAAACTTCCAGTTTTCTGCTGGAGGGAGGACAGGTGTAAGTTGCTCAGATGGGGACGATTTGGGGAGCTGACTGCTTCTTAAACATGCTTTCAACTCCTGATTTTAGCTTGACCTTGGCCCACACCAGAGGCAGCACCTGTGGTGTCAATTGCTAAAACTTTTGGAGGTTCTGTGTGTAAATTGGACCCAGTGGGGTAATTCACCCCCCATGTCAGAATTCTGCCTTCCCAAACCTGATTAATTGGTTAGTTCTCATCCACTGGATTTTCAGTTTCAAATGTTTTGTTGTAATTTTCTCCTCTCCTATTTGTCCTTGTGGTATGTGTGTGTGTGTGTGTGTGTGTGTGTGCACGCGCGCGCAGGCAAACGCATGTCAGACCAATTTAAGAGTGGCTTTGGGAGAGGAGAAAATGAATACAGGTGCTCAACATACTATCATTTTCCAGATCATTTAAAACTTCAAAGTCTATTTTTCGAACTTAAAAACAAAGCGTCAGATTAATATCTTAATTTAATGAGTAAAATCACTTTTAAAGAGTAGTGCTATTCTACACTTGTGCTTAGATTAGGGCAGTGCACGTGGCGTGTGTACTGACTGAGGGAAAGGTCTAAAGAGAAGGCTGTCCTGGATTCAGACAAGGCTGTAATCTAAACCACCCTTGTGGGCAAACCTAACTTAGCCTGTTCCACCCTGTATTTTTCAAATAACAATGAAGACCCTGAACTTGATATTGGACAAGATGAAAAGGTTGCCTGACAATTCCAAATTGCCTATTTCTCCAACTCAGAAAGTACGGCAGGGCACATTCACAGTGAATTTTGTACTGTGGCACAATTCACTGCCGGTAAGACACACATTGCAGCTTGTTTTCCTTAGTCACACAATGAGGCCTTACCTAAGAGCAGCTTCTTTAGTAGCAGAATAAAAATCACACTAATGAAGAAAGCACATCACTCAGCCGGTGTACATCTAAGCCAGTTACTTTATTATGTTTTCAGGAGCATTAAGTAATAGAGCAGGGGTCCTCAAACTTTGTAAACAGGGGGCCAGTTCACTGTCCCTCAGACCGTTGGAGGGCCGGACTATAGTTTAAAAAAACAAAATGGCAAAAACACCCGCATGTGGCCTGCGGGCCGTAGTTTGAGGACGCCTATAATAGAGGGTAAGCAAAGGTAATACATTACTGAAAACACAACTGATTTCTTTCTAAGACTCTCTTATTAAGTTGCAGAATATAATCTGGTGTGTGTGTGTGCGCACTCACTCAGGATATCAATATATATGCTCAATAAATGTCTAAAACGACTCATACCACCTGCTTGAGAATGGCTACCTCTGGGAGTGGGTTGGTCAATTAATCTTTATTTCTATACTATGAAATTATTTCATTGCTCAACTATTACTTTTTTCAATTAAAAAAAAAAAGGAAAAGGAAACCCTTTTTGCTTATCAAGCTGATCATATACACAGCAAAGATTTTTTTAAACCCCATTAACAGGTATCAGCACATTTGCCTGCACTGGGTACCTGACCAACAGTGTACCCAGGAGAATCCCACATCTCAGAATGGAGACACCTCATATCCAATTCAAACCTCAGTAGGGTTATTTTTCATTCATGGTAGGGATGTAAGAATGAATTTGATACTGTATCTATTTCAAACTTTGTGGCCTCCAAGCTTCTACTAATCTATTTTTTCAAGCTTCGTTTCACTTTAGGAAAATGTATTGATCTGCTCAGCTACCATCAGCTCTTCTAAATCATCGGGTAACAGAGTCCTTTGCCCGCAGCTGCGATCACAGTGTCCCTGCTGTGTCAGTCTGCTGGACACACTGGAGGTGTTTTCCTGCCCCACTGTAAGATCGCACAATAAATATTCCTAAAAGTACTGAAACTATGAAATGTGTGTGTGTCATTTTTCAATCTTGTCTTTTAAAAAAGATTAGCATTTAAGAGACTTATTTTCTCTTTCAGTTTTCTCCAAGAATTTCTAAAATGCTTTCCAATCTCAGCATATAAAGTTTAGAATGCCACTGACCAATTAGAAGGGGGAGAGAGAGAGACACTAACACATTGGTGATAAAGTCACTAAGCCAGCGATTTCCTAGAAACCTCCTCACTGGTGGCTCAGAGCCCTGACCGCCCCCATCATCCCATTTTCCAACGCTTTCCTCTTTAACGTGCCCTGTGGCTTCCTTCTTGAGTTCCTTGTATAAGGGACAGGGAACGAGAAAGGCAGCAGGAAGTCCCACAAATTTCCATTCATAACACCTGCAGAATGACAATGCTAATGGGAGATGATCGCCAAAATGGGGTCTAAAACCCATAATCTGCCCCATGCTAGGCTAGTAGAAGCCTCTAAATTATATGATAAGCTATATTACAGTTTTAAGAAAACTAGCTTTTGTCTAGAGGAAAAACCTTCAAACTCTGAATCTGTTCATCTCTCACTTCTGGTATCAGATCTTAAAAACCTACGCACTGCCTTCAAGCATATCCCCATGAATATTCTAGGGAGTTCTACACTCTCCACAGGGCCTCAGTTTGTCCCGATTTCCCCTTAGTGTACAAAGGAGAGTCTCTCCTATGTCAGCAAAGGGAGTAAAATACAAATAACAAAACTTTTGTACTGCAACAGACCTGAGAAGTCACCTGGCTACCTCTGGGAGTGGGTTGGTCAGTTAATTTTTATTTCAGTTCAGAGGGGAAAGTGAGGACCAGGAGAGGAAAGTAGTCTGAGGTGGTAGAGGACAGAGCCTGGGTTCCTGCCCACGCCTGAGGGTCCTCTACCCAGTTCCTGTCATTTTAACTCCTGCTTTATTCTTGTTCCTTCTGGTATGCTGTCTTCCTAGATAAGAAATTTTCCACCTTTTCCATCTCATGGCACACAAATTACAAAAATTCTGCAGCACAACAAAAAAAAACATTTTTTTTGCTGATCTGCCAAAAAACAATAGGTATAATTTTGATTCATTCACATCAGACAGCTATTGTTGTATTGGCTGTTGTCATTTTTTAATTTGACAAAGGGAAAAGAGGTCAGTGCCCTTGACTAAACAGTCAGGTATTGCACGTTTTAAAAATTCTTGCGGAGCCCTGGCTAGTGTGGCTCAGTTGGTTGAGCATCGTCCATATACCAAAAGGTTGCTGGTGTGATTCCCAGTCAGGGCACATGCCCAGGTTGTGGGTTCGATCCCCGGTCAGGTTGCATGCAGGAGGCAACTGATGGATGTTTCTCTCTCACATCGATGTTTCTCTATCTCTCTCTTTCCCTCTCCCTCTCCCTCTCCCTCTCCCTCTCCCTTCCTCTCTGAAATAAATAAAAATATATTTTTAAAAAATCCTTGTGGCCCACCAGTTGAAAATTGCAGCCCTAAATGATCACTAACTCGATATTGACTTTAAAATATGGTGGTGATTTTTCTTCACTATTACCACAAATATGCTCATTATATAAAGTGGGAAGTGCAGCTTTTCTCTCTCTCTCTCTCTGTGTGTGTGTGTGTGTGTGTGTGTGTGTGTGTGTGTTTAGCTTACATGTGCTTGTTTATAGAGAACTTTGAAAGTACAGAACAGTATAAAGGACCAGAAAAAAACATAACCCATAATCCTACCACCTGGGCTCACGATGGTTAACATTTTGGCATATGTCCTTCCAACCTTTTTTCTAAACATTTCATGTAATTAAATTCTACTGCATGTGTAATTTTACATCCTGCTTTTTTTTTTTTTACTCAGGCATTTTTCCTATTGAACTCAAGACAACTCTGTGTGTATTATATTTCTCTTTCTTCAGCA